>NC_141000.1:115592846-116192846 GCF_052327205.1 Somniosus microcephalus
AGTGATGCCCGGACAGACAGACAGACAGACACCACTATCCTTTTATATATATAAATAAATACTAGCTGAAGTGCCCGGCGGTGCCGAGGCTTTTTCGAGGGCATGTTGTTGTTGGAAGAGAGAGAGAGAGCGCAACTGGGGGGGAAGAGAGAGAGCGACTGGGGGGTAGAGAGAGAGCGACTGGGGGGAAGAAAGAGAGAGACTGGGGGGAGGAGAGGGTGGGTGGGGGGAAGAGAGGGCGGGTGGGGGGGAAGGGGGGGTGGAAGGGGGAGGGGAAGGGGGGAAGGGGAGGGCGGGGAGGAAGGGAGGGGGGAAGGGAGGGGGGGAAGGGAGGGGGGAAGGGAGGGGGGAAGGGGGGAAGGGAGGGCGGGGGGGAGAAGGGATGGCGGGGGGGGAAGGGCGGGGGTGGAGGGAGGGCGGGGGGGAAGGGAGGGGGTAAGGGAGGGAGGGGGGTAAGGGAGGGAGGGGGGAAGGGAGGGGGGGAAGGGAGGGCGGGAGGGAGGGCGGGGGGGAAGGGAGGGAGGGCAGGGGGGGAAGGGAGGGAGGGCCGGGGGGGGGGAAGTGAGGGCGGGGGGGAAGGGTGGGGGAGGGCGGGGGAAGGGAGGGGGGAAGGGAGGGGGGGGAAGGGAGGGCGGGAGGGAGGGCGGGGGGGAAGGGAGGGAGGGCGGGGGGGGAAGGGAGGGAGGGCGGGGGGTGGGGAAGTGAGGGCGGGGGGGAAGGGTGGGGGAGGGCGGGGGGGAAGGGTGGGGGAGGGCGGGGGGGAAGGGTGGGGGGGGCGGGGGGGAGGGAGGGCGGGTGGGGAAGGGAGGGGAAGGGCGGGCGGGGGGAGCGGGGGGTGGTGCGGCGGGGGGTTGGGGGGGAAGGGGGGGAAGGGAGGGCGGGGGGGGAAGGGAGGGGAAGGGGGGGAGGGGGGAGGGGGGAAGGGGGGGAGGGGGGAGGGGAAGGGGGAGGGAGGGAGGGGAAGGGGGGAGGGAGGGAGGGGAAGGGGGGAGGGGAAGGGGGGAGGGAGGAAGGGAGGGCTTGAGGCTGAGAGACGGCCACGCCCGGTTGCCGGGGTAACCCTGCCGCGCCGCCCTGCCCCGCACTCTCGAGAGCCCCGCTCTCGAAGCCCCAGCCGCCCCGCCCCGCACTCCCGAGAGCCCCGCTCTCCGAGCCCGCCCTGCACTCCCGAGAGCCGCGCTCTCCAAGCCCCAGCCGCCCCGCACTCCCGTTGCCGGGGTAACCCTTCCCGCTCACCATGGTCGAGATCCGCACTCTCGAGAGCCCCGCCCCCCCCCCGCCCGAGCCGAGCGCGGAACAGAGTCTCACCTGCTCCTGCTGCGCGCGCACCCTGACCCTCGTGGCTGACGCCGTTGCCCCGGGTAACGTGACACCGGGGCGGGGGGGGGGCGTGAGGAGCTTAGCAGCAGCCCAATTACCTAGCTCGGGCCTGGCTGGGCAAGAAAGGCCCAGGCTTTCAGGCCTAAGAAAAAAACGGGGAAAGGTAGGAAAAAGAATCTTCAGGTTAGATAAAATATTTACAAATGAGTGATTTATTTTAAAACAATTTAATAAATTCAATTTTATTTTGCTGGAAATGTATATTTGAAAAGAAAGACGCAGAAAGCAGGAAAAAGAATGGAAGCAAGATGGCGGCGACTCACCTCGGTTCAGAACGATAAGGCCCGCCCACACACGCACCGATTGGCCCGGCGGCACACGCCAGCAACCCGACGTACGATTGGTCGAGCTTGAGGTCACTCTGTTGCTAATGAGCGGATAATGAGATGCTAATGAGCGGAATGTTAAGGTTTTTCGGATACCGCGAGCGCGATTTTAGCCCGGCCGAAACGTAAATACGCTTAAAACCATTTTGGAAAGGTAAGCTTTCTTTCGACGTAACGCACGCGTAGGTACGCCCTGTAACTTTCGAGCGCATAGCCGCCCAGACGCGCACCTGCAGACAGACAGAAGGACAGACAGAAGGACAGACAGAAGGACAGACAGAACGACCGATTTATATATATAGATATATACTAGCAGGGGGTGCCAGGCGTTGCCAGGGCAATTTTGGGGCGCGCGGTCTCCCTGCCCCTGTCTGTCCCCCCTCTCTCTCCCTCTTCCCCTCTCCCTGTGCTGTCCTCTCCCTCCCTCCCCTCCCCCCTCCCTCCCCTCTCCCTGCCTAGCGCCTGAGGCCCGGTGCCGTTGTGATAGCGGCCATGCGGGGCCTAGCGCTTGAGGCGCGGCCGGGCTGTCGGGCTGAGATGGACCTGAGCTGAGCTCCCCCACGGATCGCGCGGCTGACGGCCGGCCGCTGCCGCTCCCCCGACCGCTGTGTGTGTCGGGCCGAGCGGTTGCGAGGCACAACCCGAGTGAGTCCAACTTACCTGCTGCTCCGGTGGGGCGGGAGCGGGATCGGGAGCCGCAATGTGGGGGTTTCTTTTGCTGTTGCTGTCCCTGTGGGGATGGAAAAATGGCGGCGAAGTTTAGGGAGACTGGAGGATTAGGACCCGCCCGTGACGCACTGATTGGTCAACCATCAGGTGAGTGAACTGTAGGATTGGTCAAGCAGCACGTCACTCAACACTAATGAGAAGTAGGATTGGTCAACCGCTAATGAGTGGATTTTTGAACGTTTTTTGTATACTGTCCAAACAAATTTTGTGTGACGAAAAAGTAAATATACCTACGAGAGTCCCCTAACGATAAGCTTTCTTTCGATATAACATACGTGTAGGTACGCTCTATAACTTTTGATTGTATAGCCGGACAGACAGACAGAGAGACAGACAGAGAGGCAGACAGAGAGACAGACAGAGAGACATACCGGTTTATATATATAGATAGATTCATTCTCGGGATGTGGGCACCACTGGCAAGGGTGGCATTTATTGCCCTGAGAAGGTGGCGGCGTGTCTCCGTATGATACAACTGAATGGCCTGCTAGACCACTTCAGAGGGCAGTTAAGGGACAAACACATTTGGCATGGGACTGGAGTCACCTGTAGGCCAGACCGGGTAAGGACAGCGGGGTTTCCTTCTCTGAAGGGCATTAGTGAACCAATTGGGTTTTTACAACAATCTGACGGCTTCATGGTCGCTTTTACTGATACTAGCTTTTTATTTCCAGATTTTTATAACAGAATTCACATTCTCCCAACTGTCAGGGTGGGACTTGAACTCACGTTCTTGGAATTATTAGTCCAGTAACATAATCACTACATGAGTGATTGTGCCCATTAACTGCTGGATGGGGCAGAGGTGGGCGGGGGTGGTGGGAATAGAGCAGAACCCGGTTCCACCAGGATTTATATCTAAAGAGTGAAGCAGAATTCTGTTGGAGCAAAGGGCAAATCCTCTGCTCCCCCTCTCACCCCCCACTCTCTACATCAATGAGGGGCGTGACTGGAGTGTCACTGGGCTGTGCTCCCCCTACTTCAACGCTGCCCTGGGAGTTTCACTCCGAACACCCTTTTAATGCTCCAAAGGGAGCTCTGGCCAGCTGATAACTGAAGCGCGAGTCCTTCTGAGAGTCTTTCGAAGACTGCACCAGGGAGAGATGATTGATGCTGGAGGTAAGTCGCTTACTTGCCTCCGAGAGGCCTACTTTGTCCAGGAGAGAAGGAGAGAAGAGCCGAACTTTTGATGGATGTTCCCTGGGCTTTTCTCCCGCTCTTGGTGTGGCATGGCGCCAGTCTGGGTCTCCTCCCAGCGCATCGGGACAGACGTCACTCATGGACACGTGCACCACCCCCACCCCCACTGCCCACCGAGGATGCAAATGACCACATCCCTGTCAGGGCCTCTTCACTTTTTCTCTGCTCTGCTGCACTTCCAGCAATGGAGAGGGACTCCCAGAAATTTTGCAGCTATGTATTTAAAGCGTTGCCAACAAATATCAGGGGTGGGGGAGCATCAGCACTTGCAATTATTCTGCCTGCAACTCACCACTGTACCTTGAAGGCATGCAGAGTCATTGAGTATCACTTGGCACTGGGGTTGGCAAGCAGCCCCCTCGAGACCGTTGCCTGACATCCCTTCATACTGCGCGCAGTGTTAAAGAAACCATCATCGCACAGGAGGCTTTAAAATGTTGCCAGGCAATTGCTGGATCATTTAGCAAACTTCCTGAGACTAATCCCCATCCCTCCCCCAAACCCCCACCCACAAGCATAAATTCCAGGCGACCCAGTAATTTGTTTTTGATTAAATACTTCTCTTTTCTTACTCATTCATCAGAAAGAGGGATGTCAGTTGTAGGTTCAAGTCCCATTCCAGAGACTACAGCACATAATCCAGGCTGACACTCCAGTGCAGTGCTGAGGGAATGCTGCACTTTTGGAGGTGCTGTCTTTCGGATGAGATGTTAAACCGAGGCCCCGTCTGCTCTCTCAGGTGGACGTAAATATCCCACGGCACTATTTCGAAGGAGAGCAGGGGATTTTTCCCCAGTGTCCTGCCCAATATTTGTTCCTTATTCAACATTATTAAAATAGATTATCTGGTCATTATCACATTGCTGTTTGTGGGACTTTGCTGTGTGCAAATTGGCTGCCGCATTTCCCACATTACAACAGTGACTACACTTCAAAAATACAGGAAACTTTTTTTTATCCGGCACCGATGGGACCGACGTGGTGCCGGTTCATCAAAAATTCCGGATAACCGAAAGTTATAGTAAAAGATACGGAGAGCTGAGAGCTCCATATAAAGCAACAAATCCTGTTGCTTAGCAACAGGTTCAGAACAATGGCCACAAGTTCCAAGCATCTCTGTAGCTTAGCAACAGCTGCAGCCACACCCTTGCACAGCAACAGATCGAGGAAGGCAAGTACAATATGAAGTAAAACTTACCTGAACCTACTCCTGAATTTTGCCGGTTAACCGAGATTTTCGGTTATTTTGGTGCCGGTAAATCGAAAGTTTCCTGTACTTCATTGTCTGTAAAGCACTTTGGGACGTCCTGAGGTTGTGAAAGGTGCTATATAAATACAAGCCTTTCTTTCTTTTCTCCTTTAAGACGCTCCTTAAAACCTACCTCTTTGACCAAGGTCACCAAATGTTGCCAATGGCTCCTTCTTTGCATTGGTGTCCATTGTTGTTTGATTACAATCCTGTGAAGCCCATGGGACATTTTATTGTGTTAAAGGCGCTAAATAAATACAAGTGTCGGTTGATTAAAAAACCATGTGGCATTTTGCGAGCCACTGGAGATGGGCACTGATATTTCACTCCTACGTGCTTGGGGAATACTCAGTTTTCAGGCCCAATGGAGAAGGAGAGTGCTGCAATGCCGGGCACCCTTCCTTTTACATTGCCCTTGGATTTCCAGGGCACAGATTTTCTATCAGCCATAAAACCCACCACTCAACATCTCTTCAACTTAACATTTCTGTTGTCACACCAGCTCTGGATGCGCAACGTTCCACAAAAGCTAACACAATCACTTTTTTGATCAGCAATCTCAGTCAGCTGTTCTCATGACTGATCTTGCTTGCAAGCTAACTAAAGTGGGACAGGCAGGCTTTAAAGGGTTACCTAACCAAGCCAGGATGTTGCCTGCCTTTACTTGCAATAGGCTTATTGACCAGCAGGTGTCAGGTTAAGACTGTGAAAAGCTCTACCCACTTCACACATCTTGACAAAGTCTGACAACAAGCATTCACCAATAAGGATCAGAAGCAAGCAGAATTTCAAATATTGGGTGGGGGGAGCAAAAAATCTCATGCTGACAACCAATCATTTCCCTTCTTTAATTAATGTAGTATCTGAATGAAGAAAATGTGCTCAGTATAACAAGGAGTTTTTGATTTCCCTAAAGTGACATATATTTGGAGGTGGGGGTGGGGGGGGGGAGATTCATAGGATACAAGATTCATTTCTCAAATTTGTTTTGAAAGAAAACAAATCCTTAGTGAAGCTAACAAAATAACATGACCCAGTGTTAGTTAGATCAGCGATACTTCAAAAGACTGAATAAACCACAAACTCCATGAGTAATCTGTTACACAAATTGTTTCACAAGATAGAATCACAGATAAATACAGAGATATATCTTCACAGAGATAGACACAGAGATATGTCTACACAAAGATAGACACAGAGAGATATCTACACACAGATAGATACAGATATATATCTACACAGAGATGGATACAGAGATATATCTGCACAGATATGGATACAGAGATATATCTACGCAGAGAGAGACACAGAGATATATTTACACAGAGATAGATACAGACATATATCTACACAGAGATAGATAGAGAGATATATTTACAGAGAGATAGATACAGAGATATATCTACACAGAGATGGATACAGAGATATATCTACACAGAGATGGTTACAGAGATATATCTAGACAGACATAGTAGAGAGAGATATCTACACAGAGATAGATACAGAGATATAACTACACAGAGATAGGTACAAATATATAGCTACACAGAGATAGATACAGAGATGTATCTACACAGAGATGGATACAGAGATATATCTACAGAGAGATGAATAGAAAGACATATCTACACAGAGATGGATACAGAGATATATCTACACAGAGAAAGATACAGAGATATATCTACATAGAGATGGATACACAGATATATCTACACAGGGATAGGTACAGAGATATATCTACACAGATTTAGATACAGAGACATATCTACACAGAGAAAGGTACAGATATATATCTACACAGATATAGATACAGAGATATATCTACACAGAAATGGATGCAGATATATCTACAAAGTGATGGATACAGAGATATATCTACACAGATATAGATACAGAAATATATCTACAGAGAGATGGATACAGAGATATCTCTAGCCAGCAATAGATTCAGAGAAAAAATCTACACAGAGATAGATGCAGAGATATATCTACAGAGAGATAGATACAGAGATATATCTACACAGAAATAGATACAGAGATATATCTACACAGAGTTAGATACGGAGATATATCTACACAGAGATAGATACAGAGATATATCTACACAGAAATAGATACAGAGATATATCTACACAGAGTTAGATACGGAGATATATCTACACAGAGATAGATACAGAGATATATCTACACAGAGTTAGATATGGAGATATATCTACACAGAGATAGATACGGAGATATATCTACACAGAGTTAGATACAAAGATATATCTACACAGAGATGGATACAGAGACATATCTAGACAGACATAGATATAGAGATGTATCTGCAGAAAGATAGGTACAGAGATATATCTACACAGAGATAGACACAGAGTTATCACTACACAGAGATACATAGAGAGATATATCTACAGAGATGTGGATACAGAGATATATCTACACAGAGATAGATAGAGAGATATATCTACACAGAAATGTATACAGAGATATATCTATACAGAGATAGATACAGCGATATATCTACACAGAAATGGGTGCAGAGATATATCTACACAGAGATGGAAACAGAGATATATCTACAGAGAGATAGATACAGAAATATATATACAGAAAGATAGATACAGAGATATATCTACACAGAGATAGATACAGAGATATCTCTACACAGAGATAGATAGAGAGATATATCTACACAAACATAGAAACATAGAAGATAGGAGCAGGAGTAGGCCATTCAGTCCCTTGAGCCTGCTCCACCATTCAATGAGATCATGGCTGATCATCCAAACTCAGTACCCCGTCCCTGCCTTCTCCCCATATCCCTTGATCCCTTTAGCCTTAAGAAATATATCTAACTCCTTCTTGAATATATTTAATGAATTGGCCTCAACTGCCTTCTGTGTTAGAGAGCTCCACAGGTTCACCACTCTCTGGGTGAAGAAATTCCTCCTCATCTCAGTCCTAAATGGCTTACTCCTTATCTTTAGACTGTGACCCCTGGTTCTGGACTCCCCTGCCATTGAGAACATCCTTCCTGCATCTAGTCTGTCTAGTCCTGTAAGAATTTTATAAGTTTCAACGAGATCCCCTCTCATTCTTCTAAACTCCAGCGAGTATAAGCCCAATCGACCCAATCTCTCCTCATACGTCATTCCTGCCATCCCAGGTATCAGTCTGGTGAATCTTCGCTGCACTCCCTCCATGGCAAGAACATCCTTCCTCAGATAAGGCGACCAAAACTGCACACAATACTCAAGGGGCTGGATTTTCAGTCGCTTGCGCCAGCAGTTAGCACCTTAAGAGAAGTGATTTTTGGGCGCTATGCGTGTAGCGCCCGGGCGCAGCGCAGTTTGCGCCCCGCCCCAAATTAAGTTGCCCGTTAGCGCCGGCGCAAAGTTTAGCGCCCGCCCGGATGCGCGCGCAGAAAATGACGTCACATCCTCGTGCAACGCCCTTTGTGCGCCCCGATTCCAAACTTCAGTCGGACCGCCCCATTGTGCGGCTGGCGGCCGGAGCGTTTGGAAAAAGGAACGCAACACAACCAGCGCCGGCCCCGGGGGGCGCAAATTAAAGGGGACATACTCTCCAGTATAAAGGCCAGCCTTTTTTCAGAAAACACTCTTGTGCAACGCATTTCTGGAGACACAACAAGGAGGATAGCTAACTGGTTTCAAGCAGCAAGAGCCAGGTATTTTTGGACTCAGGCCAGAGCGCTGCAAGTGGCCTTTTGGAAATTAGAGTGTTTGCCAGGATTTGATGGGGGTTGCATGGGGTGCCAACGCGGAGCTGCAGCTCCATGTCCGTAGGGCTCGCAGACGCATTGTGAGAGGGGCAGCCCTGGCTAGAGGCAGAGGGGGCTACAGGCGTCGGCCACGTAGGCCTTACCCAGTCAGGCTATACCGCCAGCAGCGCTCCTACCTAAACATGAGTGCCGCGCGATGTGTTAAAAGGCTCCGATTCCGAAAGGAGGTGATTGCAGAGATCTGCCACCTGCTTCGCCGAGATCTGCGGCCAAAGCTCAGGTGCAGGACGTCTCTGTCGGTGGAAGTGAAGGTGACGGTGGCATTGAACTTCTATGCCACCGGCTCCTTCCAATACGCTGCTGGGGACATAGCAAACATCTCCCAGTACGGCGCGCATCGCTGCATCTGCCAGGTGACCGAAGCACTGTTCAGAAGGAGAAGCCAATTCATCTCCTTCCCCATGGCCCTGGAGAGCCAGCATCAGCGCGCATTGGGATTTTCCAGACTCGGGGAATTCCCCTTGGTGCAGGGCGCCATTGACCGTACGCATGTGGCTTTGCGGGCCCCTCTGGAGCATGGCGAGCAGTATCGCAACAGGAAGGGCTACCATTCTCTGAATGTGCAGCTGGTCTGTGACCACAAGCAGCGCATCATGGCAGTCAATGCCAGCTTCCCAGGCAGCAGCCACGATGCCTTTATCCTGCGGCAGAGTACTGTGCATGACATGTTCCAGGCACAGCCTCCCCCAAGAGGATGGCTACTCGGGGACAAAGGCTATCCTTTGTGCACCTGGCTCATGACCCCGCTCCGCGCGCCCAGGACCGCTGCTGAAGAGGCCTACAACGAGAGCCATCAAACCACCCGCAACATCATCGAGCTAACTATTGGGGTCCTCAAGCAGTGGTTCCGCTGCCTTGATCGCTCCAGAGGAGCTCTCCAGTATTCGCCGGACCGGGTCTCCCAATTTGTGGTGGTTTGCTGCATGCTACACAACCTGGCTATCCGCAGGACTCAGGCACTGCCACCTGACGTTGGACCAGCACCTCAGGAGGAGGAGCAGGAGGAGCATGAGGAGGAGGAGGAGGAGGAGCAGGAGTACGTTCCCAGGAGGGAGCGACCAGGGCCAAGGGCCGCACGACGCCACCTTATTACACGGTACTTCTAAGCCCCCTGTCAGGGAATGGCCAGGGGCCATGAGGGAAGATGAATGCAGCCGCTCCGCAAGCCCTCAGCCGGCGAAGCCAACAAACACTAAGAAGAACAACCATGGAGACTGCATGAATAAAGATAATTTTTTATTACACAAAAATGAAAAGCCCTTCCCACATGAATCCCCAAAAACAATAAACGGGCCCCACAAAAAGCCCAACAAACGACTCACTCCCACAAACTGGGGAGGAGTCACTCCACCTTTCTTCAAACCGGGCCTCAACGTCGGCCTAACGCAAAAAATAAGCCCTCCAACAACACAACCATGGGCAAAAGAAAGATGGCCACCGCCATATAAAAGGAAAGCTGCCCACACCCTCTACTGAGTGGCCCGCGAGGGCAAGACCTTGCCCAGCCTTTTGCCTCCCCTGCCCGGCCTGCTGCTCCTTCGCAAGCTCTGCCCAGTGGCTGCTGCGAGGCTGGGGGAAGGCGCCTGAGGCTCAGATGCCCTTCCGCCAGATGCCGCTGGGGGGCGGCCTACACGGCGTTTGGGCCTCGAGGGGCCGTCTGCTGAGTGGCGCACCTGAGCCTGGCCACCATCAGCTGCAGCCGCTTGCCCTTGACGCCCCAGTGGGGGAATGGCGGCGACGGATGGCGCAATGTGGGCCAGCTGGCGTCTGGGATGCGCTGGCTGGTGCTGTGGCGCAGTGGCACTCGGCCGGGCCCGCACTGCAGGATCCGCAACAATCAGCCGAGGGGCGGCTTGCTGGGATGGTCCAGCGCGGCGGCTGCCCTGGCGATGCCTGCCTGAGACAGCGCGTGTGGCAGCAGTGAGTGCCCCTGTGGTCCTGGTGTGCGCGTGCATCACAGCCGCCAGGGTCTTGACGGCATCAGTCAGCATGCGGCCACTCGCGGCAGTTGCTGCCCCGAACTCGCGCACACTGGTCGCCAGCGACTCGATGGCCTCAGGCATGCGCCCCACCACGCTCATGAGCTCCGTGTGGCGCCGGTCCGAATCCTCGGCCATCTTATCCAGCTTCCGCACCTCCTCCGAGGTGAAGGTGTCCGGACTGGAGTCGCGACTCTCCCGCTGGGGAGGAGGGGGCCGAACTAGGGGACCCTTGCCGCGTTGGTGGCGGCGAGTGTGCCGATCAGCAGCACTCCCCTCTGATCCTTCCCCCCTTTGGGGGGAAGGCCGCGGGCCACGCGCACGGCTCCTGGGTGGCTGGACGCCACTGGTCCCAGAAGCTGCATTGCCCTGCGACAGTTCCTCCAGGCACTCGTCCAGTGAGGAGGTGTCAAGCATTTCCTCCTCTCCTGCGGGACGTGACTGTTCCCCCGAAGGTCCGGCTTGCTCCTCCTCCTCCTCCTGGTCGGAGGT
This sequence comes from Somniosus microcephalus, assembly GCF_052327205.1. Taxonomy (NCBI): domain Eukaryota; kingdom Metazoa; phylum Chordata; class Chondrichthyes; order Squaliformes; family Somniosidae; genus Somniosus; species Somniosus microcephalus. Next base: position 115,604,004 of record NC_141000.1, read on the forward strand.
GCTGTCACTGGCAGCTTCAGGGTCCTGGTCGTCACCAGCTGAAAGCAGGAATGCACAAGAGTAGCTTCAGAGTGAGGAGACGGTGTCAGCGAGGGAGTTATGACTGGTGGCATTCAGCGCATTGGTGGGACAGTGGCAAAGGAGGTAGCTCGGATGGGCCAGTGCGACGCGAGAGGGCCAAAAGGCGAGGTCCTTACCATTGCCGGGCAGTGGAGGGTCGGATACTCCGCACGCTGTGGGGACAATCACACGGGCTCCCATGAGCACACACACGCGCTCCTCCAGCCGAGTGAGCTTCTGCAGCTTGGCGCGGCCACCCCTGGCACGCGCCTGGCGATTAAACGCTACTTTAGCCTGCAAGAGAAAGGACGGGCTGTAAGTGCGCAGTGAAGCACTGATGTAGTGTGCACTGCCTCCCATGGTGGAATAGCGTGGACAGAGTGAAGCCCTGATGTAGTGTGCACTGCCTCCCATGGTGGAATAGCGTGGACAGAGTGAAGCCCTGATGTCGTGTGCACTGCCTCCCATGGTGGAATAGCGTGGACAGAGTGAAGCCCTGATGTAGTGTGCACTGCCTCCCATGGTGGAATAGCGTGGACAGAGTGAAGCCCTGCTGTAGTGTGCACTGCCTCCCATGATGGAATAGCTTGGACAGAGTGAAGCCCTGATGCAGTGTGCACTGCCTCCCATGGTGGAATAGCGTGGACAGAGTGAAGCCCTGATGTAGTGTGCACTGCCTCCCATGGTGGAATAGCTTGGACAAAGTGTAGAGTGCCGAATGGCCATGTGATGCTCATGACTGTCCCAATGCAGCTGGCTGAGGGCTGGCCAATAGGACTTTCAGCTCCCTTTGCCCATCATGTCAGGTGTACATGCAAGAATGAGGAGGAGACTGGAAAGGCTACTCACCTTCACAATCCTGGTCAGATCGTTGTATTTTTTACGACATTGTTTGTGGGTCCTGGGGGCATCGCCGGTGAACGTCACCCTCTGGGCGATCTGCTTCCAGGCTTTGGTGTAGTCGTGGTGGGTTGGATTCCTCCCACTCTCTGGGAACAAGATCTTGCGCCTCACCTCCAGAGCTGTGACCATTATGTCCAGATCACCCTCTGAGAAGCGCAGGGCACGCTGACGGGCCTTCTCTGGCGTTGCCATGACTCCCTGGGGCTGAGCAGCAGTGTTGAGGCCTCTTTGCAAGGCTGCAGTGTGCAGGGCGTGGCAGCAGACCAATTCGTCCCTTCCCCCTTTAAGAGCTGGTCGGCGCCACGGGGTCTGCTGTCAGTCCAAAAATGACCGCACCCGCGCTGCGCCCCGCCTGGGCGCTATCCCTCTGGACCGCTGGCTTAGCGCCTAAAGATAGGAGTGGAACGCCTCTTTTAGCGCTCCACCAACCTCTTAGGACGAAGCCACTGAATTTCCGGCAACGGGGCGCTACTTTGGGGCGGGCGCTAACTTCGGGCGGGCGCTTAGGTTAGCGCCCCAAAACTGTCTATACTGAAAATCTAGCCCAAGGTGTGGTCTCACCAAGGCCCTGTACAACTGCAGCAAGACATCCTTGTTCCTGTACTCAAACCCTCTCGCTATGAAGGCCAACATACCATTTGCCTTCTTAACTGCCTGCTGCACCTGCATGCTTACCTTCAGCGACTGGTGCACAAGGACACCCAGGTCTCGTTGCACTTCCCCTTTTCCAAATCTATTGCCGTTCAGATAATAATCTGCCTTCCTGTTTTTGCCACTAAAGTGGATTACCTCGCATTTATCCACATTATACTGCATCTGCCATGCATCTGCCCAATCACCCAACCTGTCCAAATCATACTGGAGTTTCTCGGCACCCTCCTCACAGCACACACGCCCAACCAGCTTTGTGTCATCTGCAAACTTGGAGATATTACATCTAGTTCCCTCGTCTAGATCATTACTATATATTGTGAATAGCTGGGGTCCTAGCACCGATCCCCACTAGTCACTGCCTGCCACTCGGAAAAAGACCCGTTTATCCCAACTCTTTGCTTCCTGTCTGCCAACCAGTTCTCTATCCAAGTCAGTACCTTGCCCCCAATCCCATGTGCCTTAACTTTACACACTAATCTCTTATGTGGGTCCTTATCGAAAGCTTTCTGAAAGTCAAAATATACCACAACCACTGGTTCTCCCTTATCTATTCTACCAGTTACATCCTCAAAAAATTCCAATAGATTAGTCAAGCACGATTTACCTTTTGTAAATCAATGTTGACTCTGTCCGATTCTGTCACTGTTTTCCAAGTGCTCTGCTATTACATCTTTTATAATGGACTCGAGCATTTTCCCCACTCCCGATGTCAGGCTTACCGGTCTATAATTCCCTGTTTTCTCGCTACCACCTTTTTTGAACAGTGGGGTAACATTAGCTACCCTCCAATTCATGGGAACTGTTCCAGAGTCTATCCAATTTTGGAAGATGACCATCTACTATTTCTAGGGCCACTTCCTTAAGTACCCTAGAATGTAGATTATCAGGCCCTGGGGATTTATCGGCTTTCAATCCCATCAATTTCCCTAACACCATTTCCCTACAAATACTGATTTCATTCAGTTCCTCCCTGTCATTAGACCCTATGGCCTAGAAATTCAGTTGTTTGCGCCAGCCGATAGTGTATTGATTTGTATGTGGGTTCAATGACGACACATTCATGAAAGAGAATGACTTTTTATCTAAAGTATGTTCAACTCAGTTAACAGCATTACAGGAGACACCATCTTGGAGATCCATCTAAAATGAAACCAAAACTAAACTCTCTCTCTCCCTCTGTCACATGCCCTCTGCTGGTAAGGCATAAATAATCAAACAGGCAAATACCATCACTATTTGCTGATATCATTACATCTCCCTTTCTTAAAACAAAAGTATTTTACTTTTATCTAACAACATGTTTTCTTTGTATTACTCTGCATTTTAACTGTAACACTTAATGAACTTACATTATCATTATCATGATCAAGATTTTTTAACCTTGTTTTGTGTGTTCACATGAAATATGTAAATACACTAGAACTTGAAGAAAGAATAAGATAACATTACTTCCTTCTATAACAAGAGTCCTTAAACTTGCTCAATGAGTCTCTCAGGAGGCTTCACGCGTCTTGAGGATTTTCTGATTGATTGTCCTTGAATCTGAGTTGTTGCCTCAGATGATGATTTCTCAGCTGTGTGATCAGGTTGTTCAACAGTATCAGTCTTTTGACCTGCTGTGTGATCAGGTTGTTCAACAGTATCAGTCTTTTGACCTGCTGTGGCTGGTCCCATGAGAAGATCCCGACGATTTCTTCTCAGAACAGCACCCTCATCTGTCTGAATGGTGTATGATTTTGGTTGTACTTCACTCAGGACAGTTCCCTTCTGAGTCCATATGTTTGTTTTGTCTTTGAACCTTACTTGGTCACCAGTGTGGAGTTCAGGTAGGTTTTGTGTTCCTCTGTCATAGTAGTACTTTTGCTTTTCTTTCTGTTGTTCTTTGAACTTCCTCACTTTCTCCCCCTCTTTTGTTTTCAGGAGGTTCTCCGGGATGGGTAGGTTTGACCTTAGCAGACGTCCCATCAGGAGTTGGGCTGGTGACATACCACACTCGAGCAGCGTTGTGCGGTATACAAGCATGCTCTGGTAGAAGTCAGTTCCACTCTCTTTTGCCTTGTACATCAGTCTTATCACTGTCTGGACCGATTTTTCCACTAGTCCATTGGACTGTGGAAAGTGAGGACTTGACGTTGTGTGGACAAAGTCCCACTCTTTGGCAAAGTGTTGGAAACTTGCATTGTAAAACTGGGGTCCGTTGTCTGTGAAGGCCTCGCTTGCCACGCCATGTCTGGAGAATATGGCTTTCATACATGTTATCACAGCATCTGCAGTGGTGCTGTACAGTCTACAAACCTTTGGATACAGGGAGTAATAGTCTGTGACTACAAGATAGTCCTTCCCTTGACATACGAATAGGCCAGCGTCTACCTTCTGGTAAGGTCTGTCTGGCGCTGGGTGTGGCTTTAGTGGTTCTACCGGATTGCTTGCTCGATATTTCAGGCATATTGTGCAGTTTGACACCTCATTTGTCACATCTTGGTTGATTCGTGGCCAGTACATCACCTCTCGTGCTCTTTTCTTACACTTTTCGATTCCCAGATGTCCTCCATGGATCCTTTTTAGCATCTCTTTTCTCAGACTATTTGGGATAACTATTTTACTTCCTTTGTAGATGATGTCTTCGACCACTGATAGTTCCGCCCTGCAGTTCCAGTACTCTGCCATGTCAGGTGAGCAGTCTTGCTTCATGTTGGGCCATCCATCCAAGATGCTTTTCCTCAGTCGTCTCATTGTTTCATCTTTGTTTGTCTCAGTCTTTATGAGCTCCATTTTTGCATCTGCTATGGGCAGTGCACTTGTGATCATGTCCACGTAGGCGTTCACTTTTTCATCCATTTTGGTGTTTGCGGGCTCTCTTGGGTCTACAGCTCTGGACAACATGTCTGCTGTATACATCAGCTTACGCGGGGTGTACGCAACATTCAGTGTATAGCGTTGCAGCCTGATCATCATTCTTTGTATTCTAAGCGGACAGCTATTTAGTGGCTTTTGGAACAATGCAATGAAGGGTTTATGGTCAGTCTCTACACTGATTGCTTGTCCTGACACAAACTGGTGAAATCTTTCACAGGCATATGTGATGCTGAGCAGCTCCTTTTCTATTTGAGCATATCGCATCTCCGCATCTGTCATTGAGCACGATGCATATGCAATAGGTTGCCAGTAGTCATATTTTTGCAGAAGAACGGCACCGAGCCCACTCTGTGATGCATCTGATGATATCTTGATGGGTCTCGCTGGGTCATAAAACCTCAGAACTGGTTCCTCTGTGAGCAGTTTCTTTAGATCGCTCCATGACTTCTCATGCTCATGATTCCATTCCCATTCTATTTTCTTTTCAGTTAGTCGTCTCAGTGGCGCCATCTTTTCTGAGAGGTTGGATATGAATTTACCCATGTAGTTGATCATTCCATTAAACCTCTGCACGTCCTTTTTGCATTGTGGCTTTGGCATATTCTCAATGGCGGACACCTTTCTGGGATCTGGTCTGATGCCCTCACTGCTAAGGATATCTCCCACGAATGTCAGTTCTGTCACCCTGAGCTGGCATTTCTCTCTATTCAGCTTCAGGTTTGTTTTCCTTGTTGCTTCCAGCACTTTTTTCAGTCTCTCGTCATGCTCAGTTCTCGTGGTTCCCCATACTATGATGTCATCCATTGATGTATCAACTCCCTCCAGGTGCTCATAGATCATATGGATAGTTTTGTGATACACTTCAGGAGCTGAGGCAATGCCAAATGGTAACCTTAGGAATCTGTATCTGCCAAATGGACTGTTGAACGTGCACAGTCTTGAACTTGCCTCGTCCAGATTCATCTGCCAAAATCCTGATGATGCATCTAACTTGCTGAAATACTTTGCATTTGCAAATTGTGACATGATTTCCTCATGTGTAGGAAGCTTGAAGTGCTCTCTCTTTATTGCTCTGTTTAGATCTCTTGGATCCAGGCAAATTCTGAGCTTTCCATTCTTTTTGTCCACAACGACAAGGGAACTCACCCACTCAGTTGGCTCATCTATCTTCTGAATTACGTTCAGGCTTTCCATCCTGTCCAACTCTGCCTTCAGTTGCTTTTGAAGAGCAAACGGAACTTTTCTGCATGGATGTATGACCGTTGGCATACTTTTATCTACTCTGATCGTGTGTTCTCCTGGAAGGCAGCCTAGACCCTGAAATAGGTCGTTGTACTCTTTCATGAGTTCATCATAGACTGTCTCTCCTTCGCTTTCCACAACGAGGACTCTCTTTACCAGGTTCAGTTTCTCACAGGCTTTTAAACCTAGTATGGCCTGCACATCCTTTGGCACCACGATTAATGCTAGCGTGTGCTCTCTGTCCTTGTGTGTTACTTTGACAATGCATCTTCCTTTCACTGGTATATCAGTACCTGAGTATCCTGTCACTTTCACTTTTATTCCATGTATCTTTGGTCTGGGTCTAATTTTCTTAAAATCAGCCTCTGATATCACATTAACTTGTACTCCAGTATCCAATTTAAATGGAATGTGTATGTCATTCACTTTTAGTGTCAACATCCAGTCTCTTTTTTCTTTTTTGTTTTCAGACACGACATCCACATTGAACTCCTCTATCTCGCTTTCATCTACTGTATGGACCTTGCTTTGTTGCGCTTGGTTCTTACAGCAACAGGCATAATGGTTGTTTTTGTTGCAACTATTGCATGTTTTACCATATGCTGGACACTTTTTTGGTGGATGCTGTGTACCGCATCGACTACATGACTTTCGATTGCCCCTTTCATTTTTGTTCGCTGGCCACGCCTCTTTTTTCACATTGGCGCTCTTTTTGTTAAACGGTTTGTGTCCATTCTTTCTCACTGCATCCACGTTGCAGCTACTGTCACTGAACAGCTCCTTTGCCTGCGACTTCACAGTCTCTGTAGCCCTACACAGTGCTATGGCTTTTCCCAGGTCTAGATTTTGCTCTCTTAGCAGTCTTTCCCTTAGACCATTATCTGGAATACCACACACCAGTCTGTCTTTTATCAGCGAGTCTGTCAGTCCCCCAAATTCACATGTTTTGCTTCGGATTCTCAGTTCAGTCACATACTGATCAATAGTCTCTCCCGTTTTCTGTACACATGTGAAAAATCTGTGCCTCTCAAACGTCACGTTATGTTTAGTTATGCAGTAGGCCTCAAACTGTTCCATTATTTTATCCAGCTTCATTTTGTCTCCATCAGCAGCGAATGTGAAGTTATTATACACCTCCAGCGCTTCATCACCCACGACATGTAAGAACACTGACGCTTTCATTTTATCACTTTTCTCGTCAGCTCCGATTGCCGCTAAATACAACTCCAAACGTTGTTTGAATCTCCTCCAATTTTCAGCCACATTACCTGTCAACTGAAGCTTCGCCGGTGGGTGTAAACCTTCCATTTTTCACTTTATTAGCTATTCTCTAAAGGTAAGTAACGATGTTCTCTTTTGGCTTGCTAATATGTGGAGAGCTGATTTCACTGGGTAGCTTACTTGCCACTATCTCGTCGAGTTGCTAACTTCAGATTTTTCCTCTTCATCTCTTTCAATCACTTCTGACACCATGTATTGATTTGTATGTGGGTTCAATGACGACACATTCATGAAAGAGAATGACTTTTTATCTAAAGTATGTTCAACTCAGTTAACAGCATTACAGGAGACACCATCTTAGAGATCCATCTAAAACGAAACCAAAACTAAACTCTCTCTCTCCCTCTGTCACATGCCCTCTGCTGGTAAGGCATAAATAATCAAACAGGCAAATACCATCACTATTTGCTGATATCATTACAGATAGCGCTTTAGGAGGAGGAGATGTTGGGCGCTAGGCGGCTAGCGGCCGGGCGCAGCGCGATCTGCGCCTCTCCCCAACTTCAGTAAAGATTTAGCGGCAGCGCAAAGCCTTTGTGCGCGCTCAGCTGCGCGCGCAGATCCTGACGTCATTTCATCGTGCAACGCCCTTTGTGCGCCCCAAACCGGAAATTCAGTGGCGCCAGCCTATTGTGCACCTGGCGCCCCTAGCGACTGGTAGAGGGGAACGGTTCTCAGTCACTGCGGGGTGCGGGGGGCGCAAATTAAAGGGCACTCCTCCTGCAGTAGAAAAGGCAGCCATTTTGCAACACTCCTTCTTTGTGAGAGACGGATCTTTGCAGAGAGACAAAGGTAGAGAGCTTTCTGCTTTGGCTCAACACTCGCACAGGTACTTGTGGCTTCAGGCCACAGCTTTCCACTTGTCTTTAACTTCAGTGTCATATCATTGATTGCAAACATATAATGGGGGCTGCAATGGGTGCAAACGTTGGCCTTCTCCATTGCATTCAAAGGGCTCACAGACGCCGTGAGAGTGTGGCAGTCATGGCCAGACGGAGAGGGGGCAACAGGCGTCGGCAAAGGAGGCCTTACCCACCCAGGGTATACCGCCAGCAGTTCTCATATCTGAACATGTCTGACGATTCCGAAGGGCGGTGGTCACTGAGATCTGCCACCTGCTTCGCGGAGATCTGCAGCCATATCTGAGGAGCAGGACATCTCTGTCGGTGGCAGTGAAGGTGACGGTGGCTCTCAACTTCTATGCCACCGGCTCCTTCCAATCCGTTACTGGGGACATTTCCAACATCTCCCAGTTTGCAATAACAACAGAAAATGCTGGAAAAACTCAGCAAGTCAGGCAACATCCGTGGAGAGAAATTTGAGTTGACGTTTCGGGTTTGACCCTTCTTCAAAACTGGAGAGAAAAGGAACGAGCTAGTTCCTTTTCTCTCCAGTTTTGAAGAAGGGTCAAACCCAAAACGTCAACTCAAATTTCTCTCCACGGATGTTGCCTGACTTGCTGAGTTTTTCCAGCATTTTCTGTTGTTATTTCGGATTTCCAACATCTGCAGTATTTTGCTATCTCCCAGTTTGCCGTGCATTGCTGCATCCGCCAGGTGACCAATGCCCTTTTCAGAAGGAGACGTCAGTTCATCTCCTTCTCCATGGCCCTTGTCAAGCAGCAACAGCGTGCAATGGGCTGTGCAGCATTAGCGGGCTTCCCCATGGTGCAGGGCACCATTGACTGCACGCATGTGGCTTTGCGGGCACCTCTGGAGAATGCCGAGGATTACCGCAACCGGAAGGGCTACCATTCGCTCAACGTGCAGTTGGTGTGTGACCACAGGCAGCTCATCCTAGCTGTCAATGCCCGCTTTCCAGGCAGCAGCCACGATGCCTTCATCCTGCGCCAGACTTCTGTGGCAGACATGTTCCAGGCCCAGCCTTACCCACAAGGATGGCTTCTCGGGGACAAAGGCTATCCTTTGTGCACCTGGCTGATGACCCCGCTCCGTGCGCCCAGCACCCCTGCTGAAGAGGGATACAATGACAGCCATCAAGCAACCAGGAACATCATTGAGCAAACAATCGGCATCCTGAAGCAACGGTTCCGCTGTCTGGATTGTTCCGGAGGAGCCCTACAATATTCGCCTGAGCGAGTCTCCCATTTCGTGGTCGTGTGCTGCATGCTGCACAACCTGGCTATCCGCAGGACTCAGCCACTGCCACCAGAGATTGGAGGACCACCTGAGGAGGAGGAGGAGGAGGAGGAGGACCAGCACAGGAGGGAGGCAGAAAGTGCAAGGGCCGCCCGTCGACGGCTTATTGAATGTCGGTTCTAGGCCCCCTCTCAGGGAATGGCTTGTGCCAATGTCACCAGATGAATGTAGCCGCTCCACAAGCCCTCAGCCGAGCAGGGCAACCAGGACTTGCAAAATAAAGCATGGACAGTGCGATTTAAGAATATTTATTACTTGGAAAACTCTGCCCTTCCTACATTACAAACTAATGGAGAGAAGCCCCCTCAAAAAACACAAATCGACCAGTCTTGGCCTTTCAAAAAACACAAAACGAACAGTCTCGGCCTTTCAAAAAACACAAAACGAACAGTCTCGGCCTTTGCATGTGAAACAAAACATTTGGGCACACCTTCTACTTTTTGGCCTGCGAGGGTGATGCCTTTCGCATCCGTGACTGGCCCCTGCCCGCCCTGCAGCTCCTCCTCAATGGGACCCCAGTGGCTGCAGCAAGGCTGGGGGAAGGCTTCTGAGGGTCACATGGCGAGACGGCAGATGCCCTTGGGGGTCGGCCTGGACCAGGTCTGGCCCCTCCGGGGCCGGCTGCTGACTGGTGCAACTCTGCTTGTGCGGCAGCACTCTGTCCAGCGGCTGGTGGCAGCTGCAACGGAGGAGTGGCAGTGTCGGCTGCAGGAATGCTGCCAACCTGACAGATCACAGGTACTCCCTGGTCGCCTGAGACAGTGGCACTCGCACGGGCCAGCACTGCAGCATGCACAGCAATCTGCTGAAGCACAGACTGCTGGGCTGCTGCGGCGCGGCGAGTGCCCTGGCGATGCCTGGCCGATCCAGCGAGGGTGGCAGCAGTTAGTGCCCGTGTGGCCCTGGTCTGTGTCCGCATGACACCAGCCAGTGAATGGACGGCACGACTGAGCACTTGGCTAGAAGCCGCCTGTGCTGCCCCGAATTCCTGCACACTCCTTGACAGTGACTCTATGGAGTCAGGCATCCTTGCCACTGCAGCCATGAGCTCAGTGTGCCTGCGCTCAGCCTGGGTGGCCATTTCCTCTAGGAGCCGCACCTCCTCTGCGCTCACTGTCGCAGGACTGGAGGCCGCACTCACCTCCGGGGAGAAGTCCGCCGAGCTTCCCCACCCCTCCCGCATTGCTGCAGGCCGCTGGGCCCCGGAGCTTCACTCTCCTCCGACCCTTCCCCCCGGCTCCCCTCCAGGGAAGACGTGTCCCCATCATCGCCATGGGCTGCCTCGGCTGAGGGTGGCACTGATGGGCCGGCTTCCTCTTCCTCCTCCTCGAATTCTGAATCACTGACAGTGGCAGCTTGAGGGCCCGCCTCCTCACCTGGCGATTCACCATCTGAAAGCAGGGAGGCACAAGAGTTGCTTTAGAGTGAGGACAGGGCGGCAGCGAGGGAGGCATGAGTGCTGCCATGCACTGCATTGGTCGGACAGTGGCAAAGGATGCTGTTCTGAGGCGCAAGTGGAAAGAGAGAGGTCAAAAAGGTGATGCCCTTACCATTGGGGCCCAGAACACAGGGTCGGCATCTCCACTGGCGACGGGGCCAATCAGCCAGCCTGCCATAATGCGCTCCACACGCTGGTCGAGGTTGGAGAGCTCTTTGAGGTCAGGACGGCCTCCCCCGGTCTCACGCTGCTGCCTCCGGTTGTGCGCCACCTTGGCCTGCAAGAGAAAGGACGGCCTCTAAGTACAGTGTGAAGCCCTGATCTTGCCTGCACTGCCTCCCATGGTGGACTAGCCCTGACAGTGTGAAGCCCTGATCTTGTCTGCACTGCCTCCCATGGTGGACTAGCCCTGACAGTGTGAAGCCCTGATCTTGTCTGCACTGCCTCCCATGGTGGACTAGCCCTGACAGTGTGAAGCCCTGATCTTGGCTGTACTGCCTCCCATGGTCTAATAGCTTGTACAGTGTGTAAAGTGCTGAATGTGCAAGTGATTTTCATGACAGTCCCATAGCTGCTGGATGAGGGCTGGCCATTAGGGCTTTCAGGTCCCTTTGCCCATAAACTGAGGTGCACATGCAGGGATGAGGAGGACACTGGAAAGGTACTCACCCTGACAACCCAAGTGAGGTCGTTGAACTTTTTCCGGCATTGCACAGGAGTCCTGGCAACCACGCTGTTGGAGGTCACCCTGTTTGACACCTCCCTCCAGGCTTTCCGATAGGCGCTGGGCAGCGGCCTCCTGCCACCTTCAGGGAACAGAACATGGCGCCTGCGCTCCACTGCGCCAACCAGCACCCTCAGGTCGCCGTCGCTGAAGCGCTGCACTCTCTCCCTGGCCTTCTCCATAGTCCTGGGCGTTGCACAGATGAAGCAGAAGTGGTCAGGCCTTGCTTCAGGGCTGCAGTGTGCAGGGCGTGGCAGGCAAACAAATCCACCCTCCCCCTTTAAGAGCTGACCTACGCCAGAGTGTCTGGCGTCAATCAGCAACTCGCCGCACCTGCGCTGCGCCCGCCCTCAGGGGTATCGCCCCGGGCCGTCGGCTTAGCACCTAATGATAGTCGTGCATCGCCTGTTTTAGCGCAGCAGCAACCTCTTGGGGCGATGCCACTGAATATCGGCGAAGGTGGCGCGAACTTGCGCCGGGCGCAAACTTTAGCGGCCACCCGGCTGTAGCGCCCCAAACGTGGCTATACTGAATTTCTAGGCCTATGTTCCCCGACATCTCCAGGAGATTATTTGTGTCCTCCTTTGTGAAGACAGAACCAAAGTATGTATTTAATTGTTCAACCATTCCTTTGTTCCCCATTATAAATTCCCCTGATTCTGACTGCAAGAGACCTACACTTGACTTCACCAATCTTTTTCTCTTCACATATCTATAAAAGCTTTTACAGTCAGCTTTTATGTTCCCTGAAAGCTTACTCTCGTACTCTATTTCCCCCCTCTTAATTTATCCCTTTGTCCTCCTTTGATGAATCCTAAACTGCTCCCAGTCCTCAGGTTTACTGCTTTTTCTGGCCAAATTATATGTCCTCTCCTTGGATCTTATGCTATCCCTAATTTCCCTTGTTAGCCATGGTTGAGTGACCTTTTCTGTTTTATTTTTATGCCAAACAGGGATGAACAAATTCTGTAGTTCATTCATGCGATCTTTGAATGTTTGCCATTGCCTATCCACCGTCAACCCTTTGAGTAACATTCCCCAATCAATCCTACCCAACTCACGCCTCATACCATCGTAGTTTCCTTTATTTAAATTCAGGACCCTAGTCTCTGAGTCAACTATTTCACTCGCCATCTTAATGAAGAATTCTATCATATTATGATCGCTCCGCCCCAAGGGCCCTCGCACAACAAGATTGCTAATAAATCCTTTCTCATTACATAATACCCAGTCTAAGATGGCCTGGCCTCTAGTTGGTTCCTCGACATATTGGTCCAGGAAACCATCCCGTATACACTCTAGGAATTCCTCCTCCACAGTATTGTTACTAATTTGGTTAGCCCAATCTATATGTAGATTAAAATCACCCATGAGAACTGCTGTGCCCTTATTGCACGCGTCTCTAATTTCCCATTTAATGCCATCCCCAACCTCCACATTACTGTTTGGGGGTCTATATACCACTCCCACTAACGTATTCTGCCCCTTGGTATTTCTCAGTTCTACCCATACAGATTCCACATCATTGTAGCTAATATCCTTCCTTACAATTGTGTTAACCTCCTCTTTAACCAGCAATGCTACCCCACCTCCTTTTCCTTTTTGCCTGCCTTTCCTGAATATTGAATACGCCTGGATGTTGCGTTCCCAGCCTACGTCACCCTGGAGCCATGTTTCCGTAATCCCAATCATATCATGGATGGATACAGAGATATATCTACACAGAGAAAGATACAGAGACATAGCTACACAGAGATAGATACAGAGATATATCTATGCAGATATAGATACAGACATACATCTACTCGGAAATGGCTACAGAGATACATCTACACAGAGATGGATACAGAGATATATCTACACAGAGATAGATACAGAAATATATCTACAGAGAAATGGATACAGAGATATCTCTACACAGTGATAGATACAGAGATGTATCTACAGGGAGATAGATACAGAGATATATCTACACAGATAGGGATACAGAAATATATCTACACAGAGCTAGATACGGAGATATATCTACACAGAGATGGATACAGAGATATATCTACACAGCGATGGATAAAGTGATATATCTACCCAGAGATAGATACAGAGATATATCCATAGAGAGATAGATACAGAGATATATATAACCAGAGTTGGATGCAGAGATATGTCTACACAGAGATGGATACAGAGATATCTCTACAGAGAGATGGATACTGAGATATATCCACACAGGGATGGATACATAGATCTATCTACATAAAGATAGTAGAGAGATATATCTACACAGAGATGGATACAGTGATATATCTACACAGAGATGGATACAGAGATATATCTACAGAGAGATAGATACAGAGATATCTCTACACCTAGACAGATGCATAGATATATCTACACAGAGACAGTAGAGAGAGATATCTACACAGAGAGATATCTCTACACAGCCATAGATACCGAGATATATCTACAGAGAGATGGATACAGAGATATATCTACAGAGAGATGGATACAGAGATATATCTACAGAGAGATGGATACAGAGATATCTTTACACAGCCATAGATACAGAGATATATCTACAGAGAGATGGATACAGAGATATATCTACACCGAGATAGATACAGAGATAGATCTACATAGAGATAGAGGCAGAGATACATCTACACAGAAATAAGTGCAGAGATATATCTATGATTACATGCCTGAGGAGGAGGCACTTAAGCAGAGCCGACCTGAGGACAGCGGGGACCTGCGACGAGTCGGCAGCAGAGGAGGCAGATACAATCCAGCAAATTGCAAAATAACAGCAAAAAAACGAAGAGTGCGGTCACAGGACAGCAGGTAGGAGATTGATGGGCGAGTATTAACTAGATAAACAAATTAATATAACTATAAATAATCATTTGAATGAAGACTTTAGCTATGAGAGAGAGAGAAGAACCTGATGTATGAGGAATACCCGCATCTTGAATAACGGTAGGTCTGACTTGTAAGACACTTAGGGGGAAAAATTCAGTATCGCCCCACTTGGGGCGCCATTGTCGGCTGTGCGCAAAGTTTAGCGCCTGGCGCTAATTATCGCCTCCGACGGCAAACTTGGCTTTTATCGCCCCTGGAGGTGATTGGAGCGCTAAATCAGGTGCTTCACACCTGTCTTAAGGCGCAAAGGCCGAGGAGCGAGGCGTTACCTCAGAGCGCTGGCGAAGCAAGGAAGGGCAAATCAAAATAAACCTGCAAAGTGCTGCTCAGTACCCAAAACTCCTTCACACAGCGTTGAATCTCTCCAGAAGTCTCTCTCTCTCTCAGAATGCGTGGTGCAAAAATGTCACCAACGAAAAATGGCAGGAAGCGATCGCCTTTAAATAGCGCTCCCCCAGTCCCTTTCTGACTGCAAAACGCTCCCCTCAACCTGTCGTTGCTAGCGGCAGGCGGTAAGGCAGGGGGCGCCACTCAATATCCGGTCCGGGGCGCTACCGGGGCATTGCGCACTCGACTGACGTCACGATCTGCCGGCGCAGGAGATCGTGGCGGTAGTGTTTAGCGCTGCCACAAAATGTCTAGTTAATTTCCCGAGTGGCGCAAACATTGCCGCGCCCGGGTGCTAGTTGCTCTGTGCCCCATTAGCGCCCTCTTAAGGCGCTAACGGGAGGCGCAAACAACTGAATTTTTCCCCCTTAGGACGAAAAGTTGGTGATCGCCAGCAAAGCAGTCGGTGTCACCTCCAACTGCCATTAGCGGCCGCATGAAATGGCCGCAGCGTTAACCAACCTAAATTGGTGTGGGGGGCACGGAGGTAGGTGGCGCAGCGCTAACCTTAGGTGCAACGTCGGCCTGGTGGCATTGCACAAGGGATCCGGGACCAATTTGTAGTCCTGATGCAGCGTTGCTGCTTCCCCGAGCATCTGTGTGCAAGGCTGGGAAGCTTGCAATGCATTGTGGGCAGTGGGGAGCTCTGAAATTTAAAGGGGCTGTGCACAGAGAAGACAAAATAAAATGGACTTATTTAATACATTTTTCAGATCTTTCTGTCTTTTTACAAATATACTGTGGCGGAGCCACCAAAGGACTCAGATTGTTGGTACATAATTCCTTTAACAACATGTTAGCTACAGTCTGAGTCTGTACCTTTATTTATGCTGTTTAACTGTACAGAGTGTGGTTGCTTTAACAGCGCGGTTAAAACGTGATGACGTCCCGCCGTTCATCACATGACCCCCCACTGGCGGGAAAACGTGATGACGTCATGACGTCAGCCACAGGACTGCAGGGGCAGTCCTCGTGGAGCCTCCAGAGAGAGCAAACCTACATTCGATGTTATCCTGCAGTTTATTGTTAAAACCTGTTTGTTTCATTAAAGTTCGTTTTGTTTGATCGCCTGAGTAGAACTCAGTCTTTTAGTTAGGAACCCACGTTCCTACATTGGTGACCCCGACTTTCGTGAACAGTTTTCGCGGAAGATCTTCAGCATGGACACGAACGCCGTGACTCTGAAACTGCCACAGTTCTGGGAGCAACAACCAGACGCCTGGTTTATCCAGGCTGAAGCCCAGTTCGCCATCAGGAACATCGTCGTGGATCAGACCCGTTATTATTACGTGGTCTCCGCCCTCGATAGCGCAACTGCCTCACGGATCATCAGCCTCCTCGGTAGTCCTCCTACTGACAGCAAGTATGATACGATAAAGGTGCGGTTGCTACAGGCCTTCGGGCTCTCAAAGTCAGAGCGGACTCGCCGGCTCATCACGATGCCCGGCCTCGGGGACTCCAAACCGTCCGAGCTCATGAGCCAAATGCTCACGCTTTTGGGTGCCGAACCGGAATGCTTCCTCTTCCGGGAGCTTTTCCTCTGCCAACTGCCAGAGCAGGTACAGGCTGCCCCAGCCAGATCCGAGATTACAGACTGCGCCGAGCTTGCTGCTGAAGCAGATAAGATTTTCACTGTAACCCAGCAGTGCTGCGCGGCCACGAGGCACCCCTCCCCCACAGACGCGGCTCCAGCTCCTCCTGCAGCGGGCTGTTGCTCCTACCACGCCCGTTTTGGCGCGAAAGCACGACGCTGCCGCTCCCCCTGCAGTTTTTCACCCAAAAAAAACCCAAAGCTTCTGCAGCGTTCCTGGCGAAGGAGGACCGGGTCTAACGGGCGCTCCGCGGTTGCGATGGCCGTCGGATCTACGGGGAAACTTCTTTATATCACCGATTCTCTATCGGGTCGATGTTTCCTTTGTGACACCGGGGCGCAGTGTAGCATTCTACCTGCGTCGAATCTCGATATGCAAGCTGGGAACCACGGTTTTTCCCTCGTGGTGGCTAATGGCGCAGCAATTCGAACTTTCCGAAAGCGGCGGGTCCAAGTCTGTTTCAGCGGTCAGCGTTTCTGTTGAGAATTCGTCACAGCCACAGTCTCGCAGGCCATCCTAGGGGCAGATTTTCTGTGTGCCAACGGCCTCCTCGGTGATGTCCGGCACTGCCGGTTGATCAACGTGGCCACCTTCCACTCGATTCCGTGCTACCACGGTACCACTGTGGCGCGCTCTATCGCCTGCGCTTTCCCTCCTCCGGATGACTTCACTCGGCTCCTCGGAGAGTTTCCGGAGCTGACAAGGCCCACTTTCTCCTCCTTGGCCACGAAGCATGGTGTTGAACATCATATCACCACTACTGGCTCCCCGGTTTATGCACGGGCTAGAAGGCTCGAACCCGGCAAGCTCGCGGCTGCGAAAGCGGAGTTCGACACGATGGAGCGGCTTGGGATTATTCGCTGATCCAACAGTCCCTGGTCTTCGCCTCTCCACATTGTTCCGAAACCGGGCAGCGACTGGCGGCCTTGCGGTGACTACCGACGCCTGAACGACGCCACTACTCCTGATCGGTACCCGATCCCGCATATTCAGGATTTCTTGGCCCATTTGGCGGGAAATTCTATCTTTTCTAAAGTCGACCTCGTTCGGGGGTACCACCAGGTTCCTGTGCACCCGCAAGATGTCCCGAAAACCACAGTCATCACCCCTTTCGGCCTCTTTGAGTTCCTGCAGATGCCGTTTGGCTTGAAGAATGCGGCACAGGCTTTCCAGCGCTTAATGGACTCCGTGCTCTGAGACCTAAGTTTCATCTTCGTCTACCTTGACAACATTCTCATCGCCAGTGCTAGCAAGGAAGAGCAAATCTCCCATTTGCGTACCCTCTTTACACGCCTCAGCCAGCACGGTTTAATCATCAACCCGGCCAAGTGCCAGTTCGGCCTGCAGCAGATTGATTTCTTGGGACACCGCATAACATCAGATGGCGCCGTCCCCTTACTGACGAAGGTGGAAGCTGTTACCTCTTTCCCGCGCCCGCCAACCGTCAAAGCCCTGCAAGAGTTCCTGGGGATGGTCAACTTCTATCACCGATTCGTCCCTAAGGCAGCTCAGCTTAAGCAACCCTTGTACGGGGCCCTCAAGGGCAAGTCCGGTAAGGATCCAATCAGCTGGACAGCCGAGATGGACCAGGCATTCGTCAGCACCAAGAGCGCTTTGGCCAACGCAACCATGCTGGCGCACCCACTTCCAGGTGCCACCATCGCCCTTACCACAGACACGTCAGACTATGCCATCGGCGCAGTGCAAGAGCAAGTGGGTCAACGGCACATGGCAACCGCTGGCGTTTTTCAGCCGTCAACTACGGAAAAATGAAAAAAAGTACAGCACCTTCGATCGGAAGTTACTAGCCCTTTTCCTAGCCATTCGCCATTTCCGGTTCTTATTGGAAGGACGTCCCTTCACGGCTTTTGTCGACCACAAGCCTCTAACGTTCGCCATGGCCAAGACCGCCGAACCGTGGTCCGCTCATCAACAACGTCACCTGACGTTTATTTCTGAATTTACCACGGACATTCAACATGTGTCTGGTAAGGACAACCTGGTGGCAGATTGCCTCTCCCGTGCGACGGTCCATGCGGTTCACCTGGGGATCGACTACGCCCTCATGGCTGCTGATCAGGCCTCAGACCCAGAGGTCCAATCATACAGAACCGTCCCTTCTAGTTTCCAAGTGACCGACGTCAGTTTCCAGGCCGCAGGCGCCATGCTCCTTTGCGACGTCTCCATGGGCGTTCCCCAACCTATCGTGCCAGTCGCATGGCGCCGGAAGGTGTTTGATGCCATACACGGGTTGTCGCACCCTGGTATGAAGGCTTCACAACGGCTTATGTCGGCGAAGTTCGTCTGGAAGGGCATGCACCTCGATGTCCGTGACTGGGCCAACACCTGCGTAGTCTGCCAGAAGGCCAAGGTCCAGCGTCATGTTAAAGCTCCAGTGGCTACGTTCGCTGTTCCGGAGCGTCGTTTTGACCATGTGCATGTGGACCTTGTGGGGCCGCTTCCGCCTTCTCATGGTTATGCGCATCTCCTCACCATGGTGGACCACACCACTAGGTGGCCAGAGGCCATTCCTTTGGTTTCCACCACTTCGGCAGACGTCGCTAGAGCTTTCATCACCTGTTGGGTTGCCCATTTCGGGGTACCGGCGGACATCTCTTCCGACCGTGGGCCACAATTTTCCTCGGAGCTTTGGAATGCTGTAGCTCAGGGGCTCGGCACCAAACTTCATCGCACCACCGCCTATCATCCACAGGCGAACGGCCTTTGCGAGCGATTCCACAGGTCGCTTAAAGCCGCCCTTCAGGCCAGTCTTCAAGGTGCAGGATGGGTGGACAGACTTCCATGGGTCCTTTTGGGTCTTCGTACGGCACCCAAAGAAGACCTGCAATCGTCCTCAGCCGAGCTCGTTTATGGCCAGCCTCTCCGAGTACCAGGGGATTTCCTCCCTTCTCCCACAGAGCCATGGTCCGCCTCACAGCAACTCGTCAGCCACCAGGAAGTGGCCAGATGCTTCGCTCCGGTGCCTACATCAAATCACGGCTTACGGAACTCCCACGTGCCAGCGGAGCTGAAGAATGCTGAGTATGTATTCATCCGCCACGACGCTCACCGGGATCCGCTCAAGCCCCCTTACACTGGTCCTTTCCGCGTCATCGAATCAGGAGACAAATCCTTTTCGGTCGACATCGGAGGAAACCCGGATCACATTTCGGTGGACCGATTGAAGCCGGCTCACCTGGACCTGGACCGCCCAGTCGTCGTCGCTCAACTGCCGAAACGTGGCTGACCGCCCGCAGCCGCCGTGCCAGATCAACCACAGCCGCCCGCCAACTCGACCACGCTCGCCGCACCAGCTCAACCACAACCGCCCGCCAGCTCGACCACTGTCCATCAGCTTCCTCCGCCAGGTTACCGAAGTCGCTCGGACAGACTTGTCAGGCCTCCTCGGCGTCTCACTTCTGCTGTTAAAGACAATTCTGGGGGGGCGCATGTGGCGGAGCCACCAACGGACTCAGATCATTGGTACATAATTCCTTTAACAACATGTTAGCTACAGTCTGAGTCTGTACCTTTATTTATGCTGTTTAACTGTACAGAGTGTGGTTGCTTTAACAGCGCGGTTAAAATGTGATGACGTCACGCCGTTCATCACGTGATCCCCACTGGCGGGAAAACATAATGACGTCATGACGTCAGCCACAGGACTGCAGGGGCAGTCCTCGTGGAGCCTCCAGAGAGAGCAGACCTACATTCGATGTTATCCTGCAGTTTATTGTTAAAGCCTGTTTGTTTCATTAAAGTTCATTTTGTTTGATCGCCTGAGTAGAACTCAGTCTTTTTGTTAGGAACCCACGTTCCTACAATACAATATTTAAAAGAAGTTCCAAATGTGATTATTCAGCTCTTAAATCTGAATTACCTTCCTAAACTGAACAAATGGGAAAACTGCCTCAGCACTAACACAAATTGCTCAGCAAGCCAGGAAAGGGGCACCGAGTGTCTCACACGCAGCACTCCAGCTTTGTGCAGCGGGCCAAGACTGCAAGAGCAGCCCTCTACCCACAGGGACCAGGAGGCCCCCCAGAAAGAACAATGTGTGAGTACATTGCTAAGGCCGTCACTGCCAGCAGTGTTGCCCCCATCACCTGGCTCCAGTGCCCAAAGAGGCTTCATGACCTCAGACCACTGGTCAAGGCCAGTGAATGCTTCTTCAACTGTACCACTAGGCTCACACACTGCTCAATGCAGGATGCCCAATCACTCACCTACCAACAATCTACACCAATGACAAGACACATCTCCCAATCCTAGCCTCACCTCACCCCCTTGGAGGAGACGGTGCAGGCCATTCTTGGCAGGGGCATGGCTGAGCCCTTGGCCAGCGGCGGGGCTCAAAGGATACAAGATGCGGGTATCCTCATACGTTATCCCCCTTCTGGCACTAGGTTTCCCGTCCTCCCATCAGCACAACTCCACCCTTGTGTCTTCCTCATTTCACACCCAAGAAATGCAGCCTGCCCAGCCAGTGGGTCAACAAGAAGAGGTAGGACCGCAGGCAGGTGATTTCATCCCGGATATCCCGGCCACAAATGGACTGTCTGGGATGCAGCCTTCTGTCTAATTCCTCCTCTTCTGTGCCTTGCTCTTCTGCGTCTTCCTCTTCCCTCTGCAAGCAGACGCTGTAAATGTGAAATGACAGCATAAAATGCTGCAAATACTCAGCTGGTCAGGCAGCATCTTGACCTGAGACGTGAACACCACAGATGTAGCATGACCTGCTGAGCATTCGCAGAATGTCCTGTCTTCTCAAAAGCATCCAGCAGCACTCCCAAAACACTTTAAAAACTTTTCACATAGTGCAGCAAGCCACCACTTCAATAAAATCCAAAAAATCAAGGCCAAACCCTCCCATTCAGACTTACCTGATTGATGTGTGTGTCCCTTTAACAGCTACAGACATCACCCCTGTCTGCCTGCTGGCACGGTAGGTTAGCCTGGCGTGCTTAGGACCCAGCGCTGAATTGAACGCTAGGGTCGAAGTTCACGTAGGTGACGTTAAGTCGCTGTTGCACGCAGACTGAAGTCAACATGCTGCCATTTTTTGTAACAGGGCGCTGCTGGTTACCGGCAGCGCAAAGAGGCCCAAAAGTATGGCGGCTGCCGCGGGGACTGCCTCCAGCTGGTGCAAGAGCGATGGCTGCCATTTTTTCGAGAATCACTGGCGCTAACAGATGGCGGTAAGTATATGAATTTCTCGCCCATAGTCTTAAGTTTATTTCTGTAAGTTAGTTAATAGTTGAATAAATAAAGGCATGACAGGTCACTTCAGTCCCATAGAATGAACATCCTGTGCCATGTGGGAACTAAGTGTCATGGACAACCACATGGGCAGGAAGTGTCATCAGCTGGAGGAGCACGAGCTCCGGGTTTCGGAGCTTGAGCAGCAGTTGGCGCCACTGCGGTGCATCCACGAGGCTGAGAGCTTCGTGGATAGCATATTTCAGGAGGTGGTCACCCCGCAGAGTAAGGGTGTGCAGGCAGAAAGGGAATGGGTGATGACCAGGCTGAAGAGGAGGACCAGGCAGGTAGTGCGGGAGTCCCCTGAGTGCATCTCGCTCTCCAACCAGTTTTCTGTTCTGAGTATTGGTGAGGACGATGGTTCCTCTGGGGAGTACCGCCAGAGCCAAGTCCATGGCACCACGAGTGGCTCAGCTGTACAGGGGAGGAGGAGGAAGATAGGGAAAGCAATATTGGTGGGGAATCGATAGTTAGGGAAACAGACAGGTGTTTCTACGACTGCAGACGTGACTCCAGGATGGTATGTTGCCTCCCTAGTGCCAGGGTCAAGGATGTCACTGAGCGGCTGCAGAACATTCTGAGGGGGAGGGTCCACATCAGTACCAACAACATAGGTCGAAAGAGGGATGGGGTCCTGCAGCGGGGGGTTTACTAGTGTTGTTGTGGAGGGCTTAAACTAATTTGGCAGGGTGGGGGGAACCAGGATGTAGCATTAGAAAGGAGAAACAAAGTACACAAAGGATTGGGAGAGACAGATAGCACTAGAGTAAGAAACAGTAAGGTATTAGGTGGGATCAGACTAAGAGAGAATACAAGAAGGTCTAAGATAGGTTTACAGTGCATGTGTGTGAAAAAGCACAAAGCACAGTAAACAAGGTTGGTGAGCTGCAGGCACAAATAGACACATGGGTATAT
Source organism: Somniosus microcephalus (assembly GCF_052327205.1). NCBI lineage: Eukaryota > Metazoa > Chordata > Chondrichthyes > Squaliformes > Somniosidae > Somniosus > Somniosus microcephalus. The sequence goes on from NC_141000.1 coordinate 115,626,390, forward strand.
GACGTCCTGGCGCTAACGGAGTCCTGGCTCAAAAAAGGCAGGATTGGGTACTAAATATTCCTGGATATAGGGTGTTCAGGAAAGATAGGGAAGGAATGAAAAGAGGTGGGGTGGCAGTATTGGTTAAGGAGAATGTTACAGTGCTGAAGACACGTCCTGAAGGAGTCAAGGAGAGAATCGATTTGGTTAGAGTTAAGAAATAATAGAGGTGCCATTACACTACTAGGTGTGTTCTATAGGCCACCAACTAGTGGGAAAGATATGGAGGAGCAAATTTGCAGGGAAATTACAGAGAGGTGCAAGAACTATAGAGTAGTGATAATGGGGGACTTCAACTATCCTAATGCAAACTGGGATAGTAATAGTGTAAAGGGCAGAGAGGGGGAAGAATTTCTGAAGTGTGTTCAGGAGAACTTTCTTGATCAGTATGTTTCCAGCCCAATGACGAAGGAGGCATTGCTGGATCTGGTTTTGCGGAATGAGGTGGATCAAGTGGAGCAAGTGTCAGTAGGGGAACATTTAGGGAACAGTGATCATAGTATCATAAGGTTTAGAGTAACTATGGAAAAGGCCAGGGAGCAATCTAGAGTCAAAATACTTAATTGGAGGCAGGCCAATTTCAGTGCATTGAGAACGGATCTGACCCGGGTACATTGGAATCATAGATTGGCAGGCAAAACTGTAATCGAACAATGGGCTGCCTTTAAAGAGGAGATGGTTCGGGTACAGTCGAGGTACATTCCCACAAGGGGGAAAGATATGACAACTAAAGTCAGAGCTCCCTGGATGACGAAAGAGATAGAAAGTAAGATGAAGCAGAAAAAGGGCATGTATGACAGATGTCAGGTTGAGAATACAAGTGAGAGTCAGGCTGAATACAGAAAGTTCAGAGGGGAAGTGAAAAAGGAAATAAGAGGGGCAAAGAGAGATTATGAGAATAGATTGACAGCTAACATAAAAGGGATTTCAAAAGTCTTCCATAGGCATATAAATAGTAAACAGATAGTAAGAGGAGGGGTGGGGCCGATTAGGGACCAAAATGGAGACCTATGCATATAAACATAGAAACATAGAAGATAGGAGCAGGAGTAGGACATTCGGCCCTTCGAACCTGCTCCGCTATTCAATGAGATCATGGCTGATCATTCAAATTCAGTACCCTGTCCCTGCCTTCTCCCCATATCCCTTGATCCCTTTAGCCTTAAGAAATATATCCAACTCTTTCTTGAATATATTTAATGAACTGGCCTCCACCGCCCTCTGTGGCAGAGAATTCCACAGGTTCACACTCTCTGGGTGAAGAAATTCCTCCTCATTTCAGTCCTAAATGGCTTACCCCTTATCCTTAGACTATGACCCCTGGTTCTGGACTCCCCAGCCACCAGAAACATCCTTCCTGCATCTAGTCTGTCCAGGCCTGACAGAATTGTATAGGTTTCGATGAGATCCCCTCTCAATCTTCTAAACTCCAGTGAGTATAAGCCCAGTCGACACAATCTCTCCTCATACGTCATTCCTGCCATCCCAGGTATCAGCCTGGTGAATCTTTGCTGCACTCCTTCCATGGCAAGAACATCCTTCCTCAGGTAAGGTGACCAAATTTCACACAATACTCAAGGTGTGGTCTCACCAAGGCCCTGTACAACTGTAGCAAGACATCCTTGTTCCTGTACTCGATGCCTCTTGCTACGAAGGCCAACATACAATTTGCCTTCTTAACCGCCTGCTGCACCTGCATGCTTACCTTTAGCGACTGGTGCACAAGAACACCCAGGTCTCTTTGCACTTCCCCTTCTCCCAATCTATTGCCATTCAAATAATAATCTGCCTTCCTGTTTTTGCCACCAAAGTGGATAACCTCACATTTATCCACATTATAGTGCATTTGCCATGTTTCTGCCCAATCACCCAACCTGTCCAAATCGTACTGGAGTTTCACGACATCCTCCTCACAGCTTACCCTCCCACCCAGCTTTGTGTCGTCTGCAAATTTGGAGATATTACATCCAATTCCCTCGTCCAGATCATTAATATATATTGTGAACAGCTGGGGTCCTAGGACCGATCCTTGCGGTACCCCACTAGTCACTGCCTGCCACTCGGAAAACGACCCGTTTATTCCAACTCTTTGCTTTCTGTCTGCCAACCAGTTCTCTATCCAAGTCAATACCTTGCCCCCAATCCCATGTGCCTTAATTTTGCACGCTAATCTCTTATGTGGGACCTTATTAAAAGCCTTCTGAAAGGCAGAGAGCATGGCTGAGGTACAAAATGAATACTTTGCATCTGTCTTCACCAAGGTAGACAATGCTGCCAAAGTCATAGTGAAAGAGGAGGTAGTGGAGATACTGGATGGGATAAAAATTGATGAAGAGGAGGTACTAGAAAGGCTGGCTGTACTTAAAGTCGATAAGTCAGCAGGACCAGATGGGATGCATCCTAGGATTCTGAGGGAAGTTAAGGAGGAATTCGTGGAGGTACTGACCATAATCTTCCAATCCTCCTTAGATATGGGGGTGGTGCCAGAGGACTGGAGAATTGCAAATCTTACATCCTTGTTCAAAAAAGGGTGTAAAGATAAACCCAGCAACTACAGGCCAGTCAGTTTAACCTAGGTAGTGGGGAAGCTTTCAGAAATGATGATCAGGGACAAAGTTAACAGTCACTTGGACAAGTTTGGATTCATTAAAGAAAGCCAGCACGGATTTGTTAAAGGCAAATCACGTTTAACTAACTTGATCATGTTCTTTGATGAGGTAAAAGAAAGGGTTGATGAGGATAATGCAGTTGACGTGGTGTACATGGACTTCCAAAAGGCATTTGATAAAATGCCACATAATAGGCTTGCCAGAAAAGTTGAAGCCCATGGGATAAAAGGGAAAGCGGCAGCATGGATCCGAAATTGGCTAAGTGACAGGAAACAGAGAGTAGTGGTGAACAGTTGTTTTTCGGACTGGAGGAAGGTATAGGCCGGAATTTTGCCGGCACCCAGTGGATGGGATGGGTGGTGGGTCAGCTGTTAAATTTTAAATGATTGACAGCGGATCGGCAACCCGCTGTCAAAATGCGTACATTGGATTTTCCCGATGTCGGGTCTGCCAGCGTTGAGTAGACGCGACAGGCAACGGCGAGGGAGGCAATTAAAATCATTAGTGTCTTGTTTACAGCCACTTATCAATGGTTTATCCCAACATTTTGGATTTGACAGGTCGCCCACCGGTTTCCCACTATGCCTAGACCTCGTCTGTGAAGCTGAGGCAGAAGGTCAGTGGCCATTGCATCAGCTGATGAGTTGACAGCTTCAGATGTCAAGTCAAAGCTCCCAGCTGATTGAGAAATGTTCCCTTATCCACTAGATTCTCTAAACTGCATTTCCACCACAGATTCAGAATGCTGCAATCTTTACACAAGTCTCCATCCAGTCTGACTTCATTACCTCTTCCACCATTGACAGATTGCTTCTGTCTCTCTACTTCACCTGCCATCTATTCAATCAGCATGGGTGCCATTGAAACTCTCTCACCTTGGTCTTCAGAATCCCACCATGATCAGCCCCAACACCAGCAGCACCAGGCACACCAGCAGCACCAACAACAACGCCAACCTTCTCCGCAATCAACTGATGCTGCACAGGACACAGGACATCAGCACACAACCACATTGCTGCCCGGGAGGCCAGGGATGGCCTCGCCATGGCCAGATTTACTTCACTTGATGCCCCAGGTTGGCAAAAACCCACACCAACAACATAAGCATCCCTACAATGCCCAAGCCATTCCTTTTACACTCATCACCATTGCGGGGGGTACCGTTATGTCTCACCATTCACTGCAACTCACTAAGCCACTTCAAAAGGTGCACACAGCTCTGTCCACATTGTCAGGTAGGTTGTAGCTGTACTGGAACAGCTTGGCTAGATGTGCAGCTAGTTCTGGAGCACAAGTCTTCAGCACTACATGCGGACGATATGGCCCGTCCATCGGAGCTGATCGAGCGTGGTCAAAGCTTCGATGCTGGGGATGTTGGCCTGAGCGAGAACACTGATGTTGGTGCGCCTATCCAATTTGCATGATCTTGCAGAGGCAGCGTTGGTGGTACCTCTCCAGTGCTTTGAGGTGCCTGCTGTACATGGTCCATGTCTCTGAAGCATACAGAAGGGTGGGTGTCACTGCTGCTCTGTAGACCATGAGCTTGGTGCTGGGTTTGAGGTCCTGGTCTTCAAACACTCTCTTCCTCAGGTGACTGAAGGCTGCACTGGCACACTGAAGGTGGTGTTGGACTTCGTCATCGATGTCTGCCCTTGTTGACAGTAGGCTCCCAAGGTATGGAAAGTGGTCCACGTTGTCCAAGGCCTCGTCATGGATTTTGATAATCAGGGAGCAGTACTGTGTGGCGGGGGCAGGTTGGTAGAGGACCTTTGTCTTACGGATGTTTAGTGTAAGACCCATGCTCTCGTATGCTTCGGTGAAGGTGTTGACGATGGTTTGGAGTTCAGCCTCAGAGTGTGCGCAGATGCATACTGTAATTCAATGACAGAGGATGGGGCAACCTTGGATCTGGACTGGAGGCGACGGAGGTTGAACAGTTTCCCGTTTGTTCTGTAGATTAGCTCCACTCCAGCAGGGAGCTTACTGAGGGTGAGATGGAGCATTGCAGCCAGGAAGATTGAGAAGAGCGTTGGTGCGATGACACAGCCTTGCTTGACCCCGGTCCATACGCGAGAAACCGCAAGGACGTCCGCATCACCCGCGCTATGACAGGAGCTGCCGACTGCTGGACAGACCACCGCCTAATCCGCTCTGTCATCTCCATCAATGTAGCCCCAAAACAGTGGCGGCAACAGAAGAAATGCCTCAGGAAAATCAATGCTGGAGCACTCAAAGACCCCGCTAAGAAAGCCCTCTGCAGCCTGCGCCTCACAACCAACCTGACAACTCCCAGTGATTCAGTGACACAGAGTGTCCACAGCGCCTGGTCTGCACTCAAAGCCTCCATAATCAGCACCTGTGAAGAGATGCTCGGTCACTCGACCAGGAAACACCAAGACTGGTTCGACGAGAATGACCAGGAGCTAATAAGCCGCAAGCGCAAGGCATTCCTGATCTGGAAACAGCAACAGAACTCGAGAGCAAGAAAGCAGCTCTACAGACGCCTGAAGGCCGAGGTCCAACAAAAAACTTGCGACCTAAAGAACAGATGGTGGGTGGAGAAAGTGCAAGAGATCCAGCAGCTAGCTGACAACCACGATATGTGTGGATTCTTTAGCACAGTCAAGACCACCTACGGCCCAAGCACCCATGGTCCTACCCCCCACGTTTCTTGATATCACGTGGAGTGAATCGAATTGGCTGAAGACTGGATCCTGTGATGGTGGGGACCTCAGGAGGAGGCCGATATGGATCATCCACTCGGCTCTTCTGGCTGAAGATGGTTGCAAACGCTTCAGCCTTGTTTTTTGCACTCACGTGCTGGCCTCCACCATTATTGATGATGGGAATACTTATGGAGCCTTCTCCTCCCGTTAGTTGTTTAATTGTCCACCACCATTCATGACTGGATGTGGCAGGACTGCAGAAATTTGATCTGATCCATTGATTGTGGGATCGCTTAGCTCTGTTTCTAGTATGCTACTTTCGCTGTTTAGCATGCATGTAGTCCTGTATTCAGCTTCCCCTGGTTGGCACCTCATTTTTAGGTACACCTGGCGCTGCTTCTGGCATGCTCTTCTACACTCGTCATTGAACCAGTGTTGGTCCGCTGGCTTGATGGTAATGGTAGAGTGAGGGATATGCTTGGCCATGCGGTTACAGATTGTGGTGGTGAACAATCTGCTGCTTCTGATGGCTCATAGCGCCTGATGGTTACCCAGTTTTGAGCTGCTAGATCTGTTCTGAATCTATCATCAGGGCAGTGTCCTAGGTCCAACCTTCTTCAGCTGCTTCATCAATGACCTTCCTGCCATCATAAGGTCAGAAGTGGGGATGTTCACTGATGATTGCACAGTGTTCAGTTCCATTTGCAACTCCTCAGATAATGAAGCAGTCCATGCCCGCATGCAGCAAGTCCTGGACAACGTTCAGGCTTGGGCTGATAAATGGCAGGTAACATTCACGCCACACAAGTGCCAGGCAATGACTATCTCCAACAAGCAAGAGTCTAAACACCTCCCCCTGACATTCAATGGCATTACCTTTGCCGAATCCCCCACCATCAACATCCTGGGGATCACCATGGACCAGAAACTTAACTGGACCAGCCACATAATTACTTTGGCTACAAGAGCAGGTCAGAGGCTAGGTATTCTGTGGCGAGTGTCTTAGCTCCTGATTCCCCAATGCCTTTCCACCATCTACAAGGCACAAGTCAGGAGTGTGATGGAATACTCTCCACTTGCCTGGATGAGTGCAGCTCCAACAACACTCAAGAAGCTTGATACCATCCAAGGCAAAGCAGCCCGCTTGATTGGCAACCCATCCACCACCTTAAACATTCACTCCCTCCACCATTGGCGTACCGTGGCTGCATAGCAGCAACTCGCCAAGGCTTCTTCGACAGCACCTCCCAAACCCACGACCTCTACCACCTAAAAGGACAAGGGCAGCAGGTGCATGGGAACACCACCACCTCCAAGTCACACACCATCCTGACTTGGAAATATATCGCCGATCCTTCATCATCACTGGGTTAAAATCCTGGAACTCCCTCCCTAACAGCACTGTGGGAGTACCTTCACCACACGGACTGCAGCGGTTCAAGAAGGCGGCTCACCACCACCTTCTCAAGGGCAATTAGGGATGGGCAATAAATGCTGGCCTTGCTGCGATGCCCATATCCCAGGAAAAAAATTCCAAAAAGATAGATACAAAGATATATTTACACAGAGATAGTTACAGAGATATATCTACAGAGATATACACAGAGATATATCTACACACAGATAGATACAGAGGCAGGACTTTGTCTCCACAAGGACTGTGTGATGGTCACTGCTACCAATACTGTCCTGGACAGATGCATCTGCGACAAGTAGGTTGGTGAGGACAAGGTCAAAGAGGTTTTTCCTTTGTGTTGGTTCTCTCACCACCTGCTGAATCCTAGCCTGGCATCTATCCTTCAGGAATCAGTCAGCTCGGTCAGTAGTGGTGCTACCGAGCCACTCTTGTTGATGGACATTGAAGTCCCCCACCCATCCTACATTCTGTGCCTTTGCTATGCTCAGTGCTTCTTCCAAGTGGTGTTCAACATGGAGGAATACCGATTCATTAGCTGAGGGAGAGTGGTAGGTGGTAATCAGCAGGAGGTTACCTTGCCCATGCTTGACCTGAAGCCATGAGACCTCATGGGGTCCGAAGTCACTGTTGAGGACTCCCAGGGCCAATCCTTCCCGATCGTATACCACTGTGCCACCACCCCTGGTGGGTCTGTCCCACCGGTGGGACAGGACATACCCAGGGATAGTGATGGAGGAGTCTGGGACATTGGCTGAAAGGTATGATTCTGTGAGTATGACTATGTCAGGCTGTTGCTTGGCTAGTCTGTGGGACAGCTCTCCCAATTTTGGCGTAAGGTCTGCTTTTACCAGCGTAAGAGTTTAAATGAATATAAAAATAATTTTTTTTCAATTATTTAAACATTAAAAACCTGTAAAATAAGTTAAGATTATTTTTAGCCCGTTAAACCATTGAAATTTATTTTTCAAAAAATTTAATTTTTGTTTTAAATGTTTAAATAAATTGTATTTTAATTAATTTTAAATATATAATTTTGTTTTATTTATTTGGTATGTAAATGTGTTTTTTATGTGATCCCCATAAGTATGAATGGGGACCCCCCTTCTTTTATTGGTTGGGCCGGCCCACATGATCCCAGGAGGACGTGCGAACCGCCTGCGCCCCTGGGGTATGTGGGCCTTTACACATGTCTACGTGTAGAGGCCCAGGACCGCGAGTCTCCGTGGATACCGAGGCACCAGGCATGCGCAGAGTTTATTTGTGGATCGGAGGCATTTCCCCGCGGGAAGCCCCCGACCGCAAATTCAGGCCCATTAATTCGTATGTTCTTATGTACTGTTCCTGACGACAAACAAGGACTATTATGGCCTGCTTGTTCCATGACCACCAAAGAACGTATTGTCATTCGAAGGTCCCCATATTTGGGAATATTATATAGACAGTGAAGTTTTAATGGATGGCATTAACTCCAGAGGTGAACCAAGATGTCTGACCTTTGCTTCTACCGCTCCAGTAATAGTTGTCAGTATATCATTCCTAGTCATCGCAAAGCACTTCCTACTGTGAATTACTCTTGCATGCTATGCAGGCAAATGTTCTGCAGCAGCAGCATCCCACGAATAACACTGAGATAAATGACCAGTTCTTGATGAGAACATAAGAACATAAGAAATAGAAGCAGGAATAGGCCACTTGGCCACTCGAGCCTGCTCCGCCATTCAATGAGATCATGGCTGATCTTGGGCCCAAAGCCACTTCCCTGCCCACTCCCCATAACCCTTCACTCCCTTATCTTGCAAAAATCTGTCTATCTCTACTTTAAATGTATTTAATGACCCAGCCTCCCTGGCTCTCTGGGGCAGAGAATGCCATAGATTTATGACCCTCTGAGAGAAGAAATTCCTCCTCATCTCAGTTCTAAAAGGGCGACCCTTTATTCTGAAACTATGCCCCCAAGTTCTAGATTCCCCCACGAGGGGAAACATCTCTCTGCATCTACCTTGTCGAGCCCCCTCAGTATCTTATATGTTTCAATAAGATCACCTCTCATTCTTCTAAATTCCAATGAGTATATGCCCAACCTGCTCAACCTTTCCTCATAAGTCAACCCCCTCATCTCAGGAATCAACTGAGTGAATCGTCTCTGAACTGCCTCCAATGCAAGTAAATACTTCCTTCAATAAAGAGACCAAAACTGTACGCAGTACTCCAGGTGTGGTCTCACCAATACCCTGTACAGTTGTAGCAGGACTTCCCTGCTTTTATACTCCAAACACCTTGAAATAAAGGCCAACATTCCATTTGCCTTTTTGAGAAAGTGCTTGAAATACACAGCAGATCAGGCAGCATCTGTGGAGAGAGAAACACAGTTAACGTTTCAGGGCAGGTGAAAGGTCATCGTCCTAAAATGTTGACGGTAATTTTATCCTAACTTGCTGGGTGGCAAAGCCACAGGATCAGGTGGAATGCCGGTTTTACACTCCGCCCAGTATTAATCTCAATTGACTTCAGTGCAGTCGCTGTGGTAATGTCGGAAACGTGTGCACAGTAAGCTCCCACAAATAGCAATGCGATGATAACCCGATACTCACTGTTTTATGGGTCTTTCCCTCCCGACTCGTCAGGTCCTCTTCTGTCTGGAAATTGAATGGAGACTTGGTGGATGGGGAGACCAGCAGTAGGAGGCACCTATAGTGCCACACCACTGCAACTGGGAACCCGAGTGTGAAAGCACGGTTTGAAGAAAGACTTGCATTTATATAGCGCCTTACACAACCTCAGAACACCCCAAAGTGCTTTACAGCCAATGAAAAACTTTTAAAGTGTTGTCGCTGTTGTAATGTAGGAAACACGGCAGCCAATTTGCCCAGAGCAAGCTCCCGCAAACAGCAATCAGATAATGACCAGACCATCTGTTTTTAATGATAGTGGTTGAGGGATAAATATTTGCCAGGACACCGGAGATAACTCCCCCGCTCTTCTTCAAAATAGTGTCATGGGACCTTTTACGTCCACCTGAGTGGGCGGGCAGGCAGGTGTAGGGGGGCATCCTTTTCGGGGTTTACGGTAATTCACCTGGTCAGCAGCCTTTGCCTACACTCTGACCAATTCCAACCTTTTACCTGGTTTACGGTAATTCACCTGGTCAGGCAGCCTTTTGCTGCTACACTGTAAACCAATTTAAACAGCGGTTTCGAATCGCTCCCCCACCTTCCAGTTCTGACTGGAGGACTTATAATTAATGATATATTAAAAACTGACAACTGATCTGGGTGTGAGAAAGTCCACTTTTATTAAACTAAAGAAACTATAATCAAATTTTAAACTATACCACACGAACACAGTAATTACAGTAAATTGCTTAACAGGGGAAGGCAGACGGCAAAAACAAGGGATAAATGGCTACAATGTTAATTAAACAATCTTAGCAATTTCCCCTAAATTACCACCCCCTAACTCCTTACTAGGTTGCCTTGCTGGGGAGTCAGAAACCTGCTCACCTGGGGTCCAGTGAAGTAAGAGAGAGAGAGCTTCTCAGGAGCTACCTTTATATCCTGCCAACTCCTGCTGTTTGGCGCTGAAAAGTCTGTGTGCAAAATTCGTGCCCAAAAGTCCAAATACACAAGAGAAAGGCTGTGATTGGCTGATTCAAAGTGGTTGGAGTGGTTTGGATGTGTCTACCTTCTGGGGCCGAAGTGTACCCGCCCACATCCGGAGTTCACCTGGGCTAAAACAAAAGGGAATCCAACTGCCCTATTGTTCAGTGATGGGTGATTCAAAAACCCATTCAATCCAAACTGTTCTCTTTCAAAATTCCTTTTCCGGAGTTTCATTGTGTCTCAATGTGTGTAAGGGCTTTGAATGGGGCTGGATTACTGTGTAAACAGAAACCGATTGTTCTGCGGTTACTGCTCAAGTGGATAATCCCTTAAGTCAATAAACAAACATCGATTGCTTCTGAGAAGGGAAACTCCCTCTGATTGGCAGGTCTGACTGCCACTACTTGATCCTCCCACTTACACAGACATCCATGAGCTGCGAGCTGCTTTTGTCTTTTGGCCATGCTTTCTGACGGCCATTTTTTAAACCCCTTTATAATTACCAAATTCCAGGGAACAATTTTATTAATAAAATGTCGAATTTTTCCACGAAGTTCCTTGATTCTGGTGTTGTCCACATGCTGTCCCAGCTCAATGCAGCCTTTTGCGGTTCTGAGTATGTTTAAAAAAAACATTGTCCAACCCAGAGGCAATTCAAATCACATAATTCTTCGTCCACAATGTGGACCAATATTTTCCGATCTTCAGGGATTTAGGGGACTTTTGTGAAACCCTACAGTCCTCCCTTTGGATACTTCCAACTTGATTGTAGTATCAACTCGAAGGAGTGAGCAAAATTTTCTGACCCCCGACAAACAAACATCCCCTGTGTTTACCTAATAGCTACCTACCACTGATCCCCCGACCCGTCTATTCTCCTCAAATTTGAGAAAAACCGTGGTACGGTAGGCATCTTACAGATACATCAGTTTACAATAAGGGGTCTCATACCCCTGCATCACTTGTTACATTATACAATGCAATCAAAATTTACAATCACTTGTTACATTATAACCTATTACAACATGTTGCAATCTTAGTTATACAATGTAATCAAAATGATCCCAAGCACGGAGAGGGTCCTACGCCTCTGCACCACTTGGAGTTGTCACAAAATGATCCCAAGCACGGAGAGGATCCGACACCTCTTCTCAACTTGGGGCTGTAACACAAAATACAAAAAAATCTTGAACAACATGCTTAAACAAGCCCCGACCATCACGTGCCAATGATGGGTTACAAAATTTGAGTGGGTGTTGCTCCTCCCACCTGGGCAGTAAATGTACCTTCCACCCTCCCTTGAATGGTCTTAAACCTTTAAAACATACAGAATGGATTTACAGACCAGCCTGCTCCGCCAGCCCCGAGCCGTTCCCTTGTCCCTTTGTGGAGGCGGGGTATCCCTCATGTATAAATTTACCTTGGCACAGACCGAGACTGGGGAGTATGGGATCGTGACTCCTGTCTTCCCTCGACTGACTGCAGAAAATGATGGGTGCCTGTGTGGCAGCTCTCCCTGGCCCCACACTCAAACTTGGATCCCAGATCCGGCCACCCATTCATCCTCCCCAGCCACACTTACACTCTAACTTTGCCCGTGGGCCCCTGGGTGAGTTCCTCCCTTCCCCGAACACACCCACATGACTCTTGGGTCTCCCCCTCCCCTTTACAATCTTTCCCGGGCCTTCACCACCCACTCCCGGGGAACGCGTCCCTATCTGACAAGGCGCCCGCGCTTCCCCACCATGACTCCTCAACAGCGAGGTCTCCCGCAAGTGAACTTTGGTCAGGATAGTGCTGGGTTGGGGGCCGTGCCCCACCCAGCTGGGCCATCTCTTCCGTGTAGGAGGAGTAGGCAAGTTCCTCCAGACCCTGTCCGGTTTCTCCCGTAGGTCGCTGCGGGGTTTCCCTCTGGATTAGTCCAGTGGCGAGGTGATCCTCAACATTCTGTATCCTTATCTTCATTCGATGCCCAGCTCAGGCTGGGCAAGCAGGGCTGCTTCTTCGTCCAATCTCCTGCAAAAACTTAAATGGACATGCAGCCAGGTCTCTGACTGACTTGCTGCCTTAGGTGGAGGCGTGGTCGGGTCCCTTGACCTCGGACCAAAAATACAAACATTTGGCACACTTATAAACTTAAACTTTATACTTAAACTTAAAACTACCAGTTAATTTTAAACTTACAATTTACACCTTAAAGCAAGCTATATACACACATAGCTATATATACACATAGCTATAATACAAATGCCGCCCATCTCCGGGCGGCCAGGCTAATCTCTGGCACTGTCGCAGATTACTGCTGGCTGCAGCGAAGCTGGACTGCCTCCTGCTTCTGGTCCCTCGCAGCTTATGGCTGCTGATTGGGGACCTCTGCCCTTTGGCTTCTCCCTGGTTCGGGAGTCCGCCCTACTCCACTGTAAAGTGGGCGACCATGCTTTTTTGGGCTGGGGCACCCAAAGAGACCTTCTGAGGGGTGTCTCTATGGGGGAAACTTTGGCTGGCGGACCCTGAGCCTGAGTCACAGCCCTAGCTGGCTGGGAACCTTCTCCCCCTGGCGCAAACATCCCGGACTGTATAAGATACCTGGCAGCCTGCCGGTACTCCGGGTTTGTCTCCTTTTCCCTACCTACTCCTGTAATGGGGGCAGGTATTCCCTCACCACCCGCTGCTGGTGGCTGGAAATTTTCCTCCCCATGTCCAAAACCTGTTACCAGCTCCCCTGCAAGAGGAATTGCTATCCCTGCCTCCCCAGGGTCCCACATCATGGGGGAACCACTCTAGAAGCGGGCTGGGAAGCTGGTCCCTCTAAACAGGCGACTGCGTCTGTGTGAATCTCCTCCCCTGAGTCCCTCGACAGAGGCTGTGAAGCCTCTGTCTTCAAGCAGGTGACTGCGCCTGCGCAAACCTCCTCCTCGGAGTCCTGCGGCAGAGGCTGTGAAGCCTCTGGCTTCAAACAGGCGATTGCGCCTGCGCGGGAAAACTGATGAGGAGCCGCTGGGGTCTCGCAGGCAACTGCGCCTGTGCAAACAATCTCTTTAAAGGGCTGGGGAACCGCTACACTCTCACAGGCAACCGCGCCTGCGCGTTCGATTTTTTTGAAAAAGATAGGAAGAATCGCTGGGTCTTCCAAGCAGGCTACTGCACCTGCGCGTATAGGTTGGGAAGCGGGGACCTTTAAACGGCCGACTGCACCTGCGTGCTCAGCCTCACAGTGAGCAAGAGCCACTCGGTGTTCCGAGTCCGCGACTGCGCCTGCGCGAGCCTGGTGTTGAGAAACCTCTCCTCTCAGGTGCATGGCTATGCCTGCGCCTGCGCGAACCTCTTGTTGGCAAAACTCTCCCCTCAGCCGCGCGACCGCGCCTATGCGGGAAAATTGAGGAAGAGCCGCTTGGGGTACGGGCTGGGGAACCGCGCTTGCACGAGCAGTCTCTGTGAATGGATTGGCAGCAGCCTGCAGATATCTAATCTCAGGTTGCTGTTTCTTTGTTCTTGAGCCACATAACTTGTTCAAATTTAAACTTTGGTTCGAATTTAAGCTTTGGCCAAAATTTAGGTCCCACTGGGGCGGGGAAGTGTCCCAATTTGTGGGCTGGACAACTTTTCCCTGGAAACAAGCCACAGCGCCTGTCTTTACAGGTGGTGAACTTGAACTTGACTTGTCAGATTTGTACAATTTGCATTGGTTGGCGTGGAACCACTTTGTGCACTGGGGTAGTTTTACTGCATAGACCATGGGGCTGGCCCTATCCACTATATTATAGGGTCCCATGTAGAGTGGCTCTAAACTTCCCACCCGGGCATAGTTTCTTACCATCACTAGGTCCCCTATCTCCCACTGGTGGCTCCTGCGAGGCTCGAGCAGCAGCCGGTTATTCCGATGCTGTTTCCCCATGCTGTCTGCTGCCTGCCCATAAATCCATTTGAGGTGTTCTAGGAGGTTTTGGGTGAATTTATCCCGGTTTATTTCCTGCAGTTGTCCTTCGGTGAGGACTGGGGCAAGGACATGAGTGGGGGTCCTCATAACTCTGCCGGTCATGAGCTCATGTGGTGAATGCCCTGTACTTTTGGACTGACTGGCCCGGATCCCCATGAGGATCAGAGGTAGGGTCTCTGCCCATTTTTGGGGTGACCCCATGACCTCTTTCCTCAATCTTTCTTTAAGGGTACGGTTCATACGCTCCACAATCCCTGAGGACCGCGGGTTGTAGGCTACGTGCCACTTCCCTTGAATACCAAGCAGCCTGAGGGTGTTCTGCATGACTTGGCCAGTAAAGTGGCTTCCCTGGTCAGACTCCACAAACTGGGGCAATCCCCACCGCGAGAACACCTCCTTCACCAAGATCTTTGCAATCCCCATTGCTGTGGCCGTCTTGCAGGGGAAGGCTTCCACCCACTTGGAAAACACATCCACCAGGATGAGGCAGTACTTATAGCCTCCCTGGGTGGTGGGCAAGGGCCCTATATAGTCGATCTGGATTGATTGCCATGGTCCCTCCACCCTCCTAATGCGTCCCATGGGCAGCTTTCTTTTGTGGGGATTGGGATTATTTGCTGCACACACAAGACAGTTAGCACAGAACTCACGGACATCATCCCGGAGTCCTGGCCACCATCCCGCCTGTTCCACCCGTTGCCAGGTGGTCTCAGGCCCGGGGTGTCCTGCTCCCGGCCCCTCATGGGCCAGCTGAAGGAACTCCCTCCGGTGTTGCTGGGGTACTACCCACTTTTCCCCCCTGAACAGCATGCCTTCCCTTATGGAGAGGGGGGCTACGCTGTAGGGGCCCTCTATCTTTTTGCCCTCCATTACTGCGCTCATGACAACTTTCAGGACTGGGTCCTGTGCCTGGACCGCCCTGAGGTCTGGGGCTAACACTACTCCTGATTTTCCCTGTGTCCCATCCCTGCTTGTAACTGCCGCCACGGGCCCAGACTCATACGGGTCCCAGAAAGTGCCGGTGTGTGCGCCCTCCTTGGCCAGCATATCAGCTTGCTGGTTGCCCTGGCTGCGGGGTTCTGTGGAGGAATGGGCTTTCACCTTATGGATGAAAACTGCACCTTCCTCCCCCACAGCTGCCAGGATTTTCTCCAGCAGGGGCTTTACTGTTAAGGGCTTCCCGTCGGCGGAGGAATACCCACGACGGGACCAGATGGCCAGGTACTCCGTACATGAGTTGCAAGTGAACATACTGTCAGAGCAAATTGTATACCGGGTAGGGAAGATGTCGGGGTGTGTAACCACGTACATCACCGCGGACAGTTCAGCCTGCTGGGCACTCATGGTGTTAGGGAGCTTGATTGCCAAGGCAATGCCTGCTGTTGGGTCAAAGATCCCGCAACCCGTGAGTCGTACCCCAACGGATACCATGCTGGAACCGTCTACATAGATCTCACGGCCTGAGGGATGCATCCCGGCCCGTAAACCTATGTTCACCTCCCATACCCCTTCCATGGAACACCGATGGGCTGTTCCAGGATATACCATATTGGCTGCAAGCTTTGGCTGGCAAAGGCCCTTTACCTTCAGATCCATCTGTAAGAGGAGGAGGGTCCAGCGCGCAATGCGGATGCTGCTGACTGTCCCATCTTTAATCCTCCCATCCAAAAGCATCTGAGTGGGTGTGTGGTGTGTGAGGAGGGTGATGGGAGAGGTGCCTGTGAAAATTAAAGATCTTTTCACAGCCCAATGTGTGGCCAAAAGGTGCCGTTCACAGTTGGAGTAGCTCCTCTCCACATCCGTGAGGACTCTGGAGCAGTAGACCACGGGTCTCAGCCTGCTGTGCTGCTCTTGGAGCAGCACAGCACTCAGACTATCCCCGCTGGCCGCTACCTCCAAGAAGAACTCCTTTTTCCCATCTATCGCTCCTAGGGCTGGTGCGGTCTGCAGGTCTCCCTTTAACTTAACAAATGCCGCCTGGCATCCCTCATCCCAGGACCACTCCACCCCCTTGTGTAGAAGACGGAGCAGAGGGGCCGCTGTGGCTGCATAGTCCTCTATAAAATCCCTGCAGTACCCCGTCAATCCCAGGAACGACCTCACCCCTCTTACTGAATTGGGAATCGGTAACCCCTGGACTGCTTCCCTCCTTGCCTTATCTATTGCTCTCTCTCCTCTGCGGACAGTCAGACCAAGGAATTTAACTTCTTGCTGACCGATCTGCGCCTTCTTGGGGTTGACTTTAAACCCCTTTCTTTGCAGCAGCTCCAGCAGCTTAGCCAGCAGTGGGCCATGCTCCCCGACCGAGTCGGTAAATAAGAGCAGGTCATCCACATACTGCAGTAACTGAGTGGGCTGACTGAACTCTTTTAAACTATCCTTCATGCATTGGTGAAAGATACTGGGGCTGTTGTGGAAACCTTGTGGCAGACAGGTCCAGGTATACTGCTGTCCCTTAAAGGTGAAGGCAAACTTATATTGGTCCTCCCGTTTTAAAGGGATGGACCAGAACCCATTCGAAATGTCTAGCACCGTGAATGTGTTCGCGGATGCTGGAATATTGTTAATAAGATTAGCCACTGCTTCTACTGTGGGGGCACACGCGGGGATATTGCTGTTAAGCACCCGATAGTCCACCATGGCTCTCCATGAATTGTCCGGTTTCCTAACCGGCCAAAGTGGAGAATTAACATGAGTGGCTATGGGCCTCAATACTCCCTGTTTAACTAAGGAGGTGATGGCTGTCTCCATATCGGGTTCTGCCTCCTTGGGGAAATTGTACTGCTTCTGTGGTCGGGCCATGGGGTCCCCGTCTATTTTAACCTCAAACCCTGTGATCCTCCCGCACTCGTGTTTATGGGTGGTAAACGCTGTGAGGTTTGCCTGCACGACTGCCTGCAGTGCCTGCGGGACACCATTTACCATGAGACCGAGGTCGTAACCTTCTTTGGGCTTCACAGTACACAAGGTCCCCTTTCCCTCCTTGCCTGGGATGACCACTACACCCTCTTCCCTGTCTGTGCTAGCCCCCCAGAGGCAATGGTTGCGAAGATCCACGAGGATCCCATGGCTCACCATGAAGTCGGCCCCTAGGATCCCCTTTCCTTCCTCCTGATACCACGTTGCCAGGATGCACGTCCACTCAGTCTGGAGCGTGCCCAGATGGACTGAGAGGGGTCTGGAGTATACCCCCGCCTGCTCCTGACCGGTGAATCCCGATAGTATGTAGGGAACCCCGTTAGACAGAGGTGAGGTGGTGGGATTATCCGTATGGATCACAGTGCATGATGCCCCCGTATCCAATAGATAAGTCCCCGTACCCTCTCTACCTCCATCTGTATGAGCGGTCTCTTCCATTCAACGGCCCAGAAATTCGGGTCGGGGGCTTCCCGCGGGTGCAAGCCCCCGACCTGCACTTACCTAGCGTGCCGGCAGTTGAGGCCTGGGCCTGCATGCATTTCCGGTCTGTGGCCTGCTGCAGCTCTCGGCGTGCTGTGCTTGCGTGATCCAGCGGCGTAGTTAGTGCGATGAGCCGGCTGGGATCACGTGAGCACTGGGCAACCAATCGGAGGTTGCAAAAGTTCATTCATGAGTTTGATAGTAAGAACTGTCAAACTCATGAAACTTCCAGGCGCCCAAAACAGTACTTAAACTTCATATAAAAGTTTTTAAAAATCCCACTAATTAAATGAACTATTAATAACTGTAAAAAACTAATTTAAACAATTAATCAAATTTTTGAAAAAAATAATTTTTAACAAATCGGGTCTAAAAATACACTTACCTCACTGTAAAGTCTTTAAAAATAATAAACCTGTGGAAAAAAAATTCTAACTTTAATTAATAGACCACTTACCTTTTAAAACTAAGTACTTACGTTAGATTATTATTTGAATGGCAATAGATTGAGAGAAGGGGAAGTGCAAAGAGACCTGGGTGTTATTGTGCACCAGTCGCTGAAGGTAAGCATGCAGGTACAGCAGGCGGTTAAGAAGGCAAATGGTACGTTGGCCTTCGTAGCGAGAGGGTTCGAGTACAGGAGCAAGGATGTCTTGCTACAGTTGTACAGGGCCTTGGTGAGACCACACCTTGAGTATTGTGTGCAGTTTTGGTCACCTTACCTGAGGAAGGACGTTCTTGCCATGGAGGGAGTGCAGCGAAGATTCACCAGGCTGATACCTGGGATGGCAGGAATGATGTATGAGGAGAGATTGTGTCGATTGGGCTTATACTCACTGGAGTTTAGAAGATTGAGAGGTGATCTCATCGAAACCTATAAAATTCTGGCAGGTCTGGACAGACTAGATGCAGGAAGGATGTTTCTGATGGCCGGGGAGTCCAGAACCAGGGGTCATAGTCTAAGGATAAGGGGTAAGCCATTTAGGACTGAAATGAGGAGGAATTTCTTCACTCAGAGAGTGGTGAACCTGTGGAATTCTCTGCCACAGAGGGCGGTGGAGGCCAGTTCATTAAATATATTCAAGAAAGAGTTGGATATATTTCTTGAGGCTAAAGGGATCAAGGGGTATGGGGAGAAGGCAGGGACAGGGTACTGAAATTGGATGATAAGCCATGATCTCATTGAATGGCGGAGCAGGCTCGAAGGGCCGAATGGCCTACTCCTGCTCCTATCTTCTATGTGTCTATGTTTCTATGTTTCTATGTTTTTAAATGTGCAAAAAGTACAGGTCTTCACGCATGGGCAAACCTGTAAAAAAAGCGGAAGTTCAACGCGCACGCGCAGACTCCTGCGCGCACGCGTTCGACCTCTGAACCCCTTCGTTCAGAGGATCAGAAATGCCGGTTTCCCGCGCATGCGTAGTGCATGCAAGAAACTGGCACTTCCATCGGGTTCACGCGTGGGTACTCCGTCCGTACTCACGCTGTGGTAAACCACTGTTTGTATTCCACTGTGTACATGCCTGGACATGCCTCGGCTGACTCCTCCCACAAGTCCTAGTATAAAGGTGACTGCTCCCCAGCCCCTTTGTATTCTGGACCGGTCGACCACTCGAGGCAGACCTTCGTTCTTTTGTTAATAAAAGCCTTTAGTTACTCTCTTAACTCTCAGTCTTTTATGAGTAATTGATAGCGCATCAATTTTATTAACAACATTTTTATAATGGAGAAGATCCTCACACCAGCATGCCTGGACTTAGATCATCGGGAGGCGGACTCATCCACCAAGTTTACTCACTGGCTTAGGTGTTTCGAAAAATTCCTGACCGCCTCCGCAGCAATCAAATCGGACGAGGACAAACTGGATGTCCTGACCTCCAAAGTGAACCACCGAGTGTACTCGTTCATCCAAGACGCGACCTCGTACGCGGACGCTATCAAGCTCCTCAAGGACCAGTACACGCGCCCAGTGAACGAAGTGTATGCCAGGCACCTTCTGGGGAGTCGGAAACAACAACCTGGGGAATCGACCGTGGAATACCTTCAGGCACTGTCTGTGCTTGGCCAGGCCTGTGGTTGTAAGGATGTAAAGGCCGCCGTGTACACAGAGGAACTTATCCGGGACGCTTTTGTAGCGGGCCACAGATCCAATTACACCCGACAGCGACTGTTGGAGCAGAGTGACCTCGACCTCAACAAGGCCTCTGAACTCGCACTATCACTGGATGCAGCCTACCGGGGCATGGATGCCTACTCCTCTGCACCGTGGACGCCGCGGGGAATGACAGCTTGGGACACGGTAGGACCGTCTCATAGCGCCGTGCCACCCCAGCCACACCCCAGCAATGGCCCAACTACCGCAGCAGTGTCCCAAGGCCAGACAGCAGTGCCCCAAGGCCAGAAATGCTACTTCTGTGGCCAGGCAAAACACCCCAGAGCGCGCTGCCTGGCGAAAAACGCGATCTGCTCGGGCTGCGGGAAGAAGGGACACTACGCTAACGTCTGCAGGGCCAAAGCCACCCCGAACCCCAGCAGCGCCGCATGTGGGCCATGCGGGCCGCCATCTTGGGCCTCCCCGGCCATGTGCGATCCACCGGTACAGCAGCCATTTTGGACGCCTCCAGCCACATGGGGGTCATGGACGCCGCCATCTTGGACGACAGCCGGAACGCAGCAGGCCCCCAACACCGCCTCATCTGATACCCGCAGCGACACACCGACCCCTACGCTGGCGTCTGTTACACTGGACCAAGCAAGACCGCACCAGCTGGCCAGCTCCACAATGGACATTAAGGTAAATGGCCACGATACAATCTGCCTTTTTGACTCTGGGAGCACGGAGAGCTTCATCCACCCCGACACGGTGCGGCGTTGCTCTCTCCCAGTCCTGCTTGCGCACCAGCGGATTTCTATGGCCTCCGAGTCCCAGTCGGCGGACATCGGCGGCTACTGCGTAGTGACACTCATAGTAGACGGGACCGTGTACGATCATTTTAAACTTCTGGTCCTGCCCGACCTCTGCGCTGCCGTCCTGCTGGGGTTAGATTTTCAGTGCCACCTTAAAAGTGTTACGATGGCGTACGGTGGACCCCTCCCCCCACTCACAGTCCGCAGCCAGCAGCTCCCAAATTGCCCGCCGCGCACCAGGTGCAACCTCTCCACACTCAGAGTCACCCCCCCCCCCCACTGTTTGCTAACCTCACCCCCGACTGTAAGCCCATCGCCACAAAGAGCAGGCGATACAGTGCCGGGGACAGGGTTTTCATTAAAACCGAAGTGGAGCGGCTCCTGAAGGAAGGGATTATTGAGGGCAGCACCAGCCCCTGGCGAGCCCAGGTTGTGGTCGTTAAGACCGGCGAGAAGCAGCGCCTGGTCATCGACTACAGCCAGACAATTAATTGCTACACCCTGCTGGACGCCTACCCACTCCCCTGCATAGCTGATATGGTCAACCAGATCGCGCAGTACCGCGTCTTCTCGACCATTGACCTGAAATCAGCGTACCACCAGCTCCCTATCCGCCCTGAGGACCGCCAGTATACTGCCTTTGAGGCAAACGGCCGCCTCTATCACTTCCTTAGGGTTCCCTTTGGCGTCACCAACGGGGTCTCCGTCTTCCAAAGGGAGATGGACCGGATGGTAGATCAAAATGCGTTGCAGGCCACTTTCCCATATCTGGACAATGTGACCATCTGCGGCCGTGACTTGCAGGACCATGACGCAAACCTCGAAAAATTCCTCCGCACCGCCCAACTCCTGAACCTGACATATAACAAGGAGAAGTGCATATTCCGCACAAACCGCCTCGCCATCCTTGGCTGTGTTGTGGAACACGGAGTCATTGGCCCCGACCCCGACCGGATGCGTCCCCTTATGGAACTCCCACTGCCCCACTGCCTCAAGGCCCTGAAGAGGTGCCTAGGGTTTTTCTCCTAGTATGCCCAGTGGGTCCCCTACTATACGGACAAGGCCCATCCGCTGATCAAGTCCACCTCTTATCCCTTGACGGCAGAGGCCCGCTTAGCCTTCCACCGTATCAAGGAAGACATTGCCAAAGCCACCATGCACGCAGTGGACGAATCCATCCCCTTCCAGGTGGAAAGCGACGCGTCCGACTTTGCCCTGGCCGCTACCCTCAATCAGGCGGGGAGACCCGTGGCCTTCTTTTCACGAACCCTCCAAGGCCCGGAGACCAGACACTCCGCTGTTGAGAAGGAGGCCCAGGCGATTGTGGAGGCTGTGCGTCATTGGAGGCACTACCTGGCCGGAAAACGATTTACCCTGCTCACTGACCAACGTTCAGTTGCTTTCATGTTTAACAACAAGCAGAGGGGCAAAATCAAAAATGACAAGATCTTGAGGTGGAGAATCGAACTTTCCACCTACAATTACGAGATCTTGTACCGGCCCGGGAAGCTCAATGAACCCCCAGATGCGCTATCGCGTGGCACCTGCGCCAGCGCGCAGATCGATAGACTGCGGGCCCTCCACAATGACCTCTGCCACCCGGGGGTCACCAGGTTCTTCCACTTCATCAAGGCCCGCAACCTGCCTTACTCTATTGAGGAGGTCAGGACCATGACCAGGAACTGCCAAGTCTGCGCTGAGTGCAAACCGCACTTTTATAGACCAGACAGGGCCCACCTGATAAAAGCCACTCGCCCCTTCGAGCGCCTGAGCGTTGATTTTGAAGGGCCTCTCCCCTCCTCCGACCGCAATATGTACTTCCTCAATATTATTGATGAGTACTCCCGTTTCCCGTTCGCCATCCCCTGCCCGGACATGACCAGTGCCACCGTCATTAAATGTCTGAACAACCTCTTCACCCTGTTCGGTTTCCCCAGCTATATCCATAGCGACCGGGGTCATCGTTTATGAGCGACGAACTCCGTCAGTACCTGCTAACTAGGGGTATTGCCACAAGCAGGACCACCAGTTACAACCCCCGGGGGAACGGACAGGTGGAAAGAGAAAATGCGACAGTTTGGAAGGCCGCCCTGCTAGCCTTAAAGTCTAGGGGCCTTCCAACCTCCCGCTGGCAGGATGTGCTCCCCGATGCGCTCCACTCTATTCGGTCACTGCTCTGCACTGCCATAACGCCACCCCTCATGAGAAAATGTTTGTCTTCCCAAGGAAGTCCACATCGGGGACATCGCTACCGCCATGGCTGACGTCCCCAGGGCCGGTCCTACTGAGAAGGCACGTGAGGACCCATAAAACGGACCCCCTGGTCGAGAGGGTCGACCTCCTCCACGCCAACCCCCAGTATGCTTACATTGCATACCCGGACGGGCGGGAGGACACAGTCCCCATAAGAGACCTTGCACCCTCGGGGGCCGCAGTAACCCACTACTCACTACCACCCCCCCCCCACGATCCGATATCCAGCCCCAGCAGACGGCAGGCCTGGGCCCAGCGACCCGCTCGACACCTACGAGGACGACACGCCTGTGCCACAGCCTACGCGGGACTCGACGCCAGAAGCTCCACTACCCCTGCCGTCGCCACGCCGATCACAGCGGCAGACAAGACCTCCGGAGAGACTCCAATACACTAACTTTTAATACACTTCACCCCGCCGGACTCAATTTTAAACAAGGGGTGAATGTGGTAAACCACTGTTTGTATTCCACTGTGTACATGCCTGGACATGCCTCGGCTGACTCCTCCCACAAGTTCTAGTATAAAGGTGACTGCTCCCCAGCCCCTTTGTATTCTGGACCGGTCGACCACTCGAGGCAGACCTTCATTCTTTTGTTAATAAAAGCCTTTAGTTACTCTCTTAACTCTCAGTCTTTTATGAGTAATTGATAGCGCATCACACGCGTTGGGACCCGAATTTCTGGGCCGATATCGTATCGGAGATTGCACAGGCGGAGAGGCTGCACGGGCTCCAGTCATTGTGGGGAGGTGGAGGTGGGCGAGGGGGGGTGCAGCACCACTGAATGGCTGCTACCTTTCCCTGGTTGGTCAGGAGAGACTGCATTGCCTCCAGTAGCGACTCGACTGAGGCGGGGGAAATTCCTGTCTCTACCCTTTGAGTTGGGGCTGTGGGGGTCCCGGCTTTATCATCTCTCCCAGGCTTTTTACAATCCCTGCACCAGTGGCCCTCCTCCCCGCACTTGTAACAAGTGACCTTGTTCTGGGAGGGACGGCTCCCCTCCTGGCGCCACTCTTTCTTATATTGAGCCCCAGGTTTAACCTTGTGGACTTTACCCTTTTGCTGGGGGGTCTCACTATTCCTCCCGTTCCTGTATGCTGCCGTGAGCTGCCGGATTACAGTCTCTTCAGTTGCTAGGGGGTCTCAGGAGTCAAACCAGGTGTCAGCTTTTACCTTTATCTGGGGCAGGCAATTGGACACCAGGCAACGAAGCCATTGGGTCTGCTGCCGCTGGTTCAGTTGTGCCCTATCTTGTCCCCCTGCACAGGCACGGTTGTAGACTGGCCACAGCCTGTCTGCAAATGCCTGTGGGGTCTCCTCTTCCTTCTGCAGTGTTTTCCCTACGCGATCGAATGGATTGCCGTCGTTCGCATCCATGGCTTCCAGTATTTCCTCCTTCAGGTCCTCAAAACCCTTCTGCCCTCTCTTAGCCTCATCTGAAAGGGTCTGATAGAGCTTACTATCCACAGAGAAAAGCAACATTCTGGCTTTCTCTTCATCATCACAACCGTTAACACCGGCTGCCTGGTCTACTTGTTGGAAGTGCATTGAGGGGTCTCCCTTTTCAGAGAGCATGGGAATATGTTTCACCATGCCTCTGAGCTGTTGGGTATCATAGGGTACCAGATAGGTATTTTGAACAGTCCCTGGGTTATTATCGCTCCATTGTCGGGGGAGGTACACTTGTCCTGGTCCCCGCCTGCCTAGCGGGACCTGCTGGTGTTCTCCTACCACCCCATTGTCCACCCCTTCTTGCCACCAGAGCTCCTCAAAACCCGGAGCTGTGGGCTGCTGTCTTGGGATCTCTAATTCCCTAGCCAGCCCTTCCCTGGGTGTTGCCTGTGGGGCAGTTTGATTTGGGCTGCTGGTAAAATCCGGCTGACCTGCCTTCGGGCCGATCACGCAAATCATCCCCTTTGCTCCCTTTAAATCCACCTTAAGGCTTTCTAGCTCTGCCCTACAGGGGCCATGATCTGCTTCACTAAACCTTTGGTCGCAGGCCAGCTTATAAGCTGCTGTAACTCCTGAGATGAGGTGGACATTCTCTTCCCGCAGTCTCATCTCGCTATCTCTGGCCTCAGTGACTTCCTGCACAAGGCGCTCTATCTCTGCCTGGCATTTTTCAAGCTGGGACTCCTGATTCTTGGCCTCTTTCACCTGCTCCTGCTTCCTCATTCCACCCTTCTTCACCCAGCCACCTATACTATAAGAGGTCAGCTTGCACGCTGCCGCTAACATCTGCAGGGCTACCCACAGACTGAAAATGAGAGAAACGAGAGCTGATGCTTTCTCCAGATCCAGACCACCTATCAAATCAAAAACTGCCTCCAGTCCTGCTGCAGTCGTCAATTTGTAGGGTGGCATCTTTTCCGTGGTTTATGGTAATTTACCTGGTCAGCAGCCTTTGCCTGCACTCTGACCAATTCCAACCTTTTACCTGGTTTACGGTAATTCACCTGGTCAGGCAGCCTTTTGATGCTACACAGTAAACCAATTTAAATAACGGTTTCGAATCGCTACCCCACCTTCCAGTTCTGACTGGAGGAACTTATAATTAATGATATATTAAAAATGGACAACTGATCTGGATGTGAGAAAGTCAACTTTTATTAAACTAAAGAAACTATAATCAAATTTTAAACTATACCACACAAACACAGTAATTACAGTCTTAAATGGGGGAAGGCAGATGGCAAAAATGAGGGATTAATGGCTACAATGTTAATTAAACAATCTTAGCAATTTCCCCTCAATTACCACCCCCTAACTCCTTACTAGGTTGCCTTGCTGAGGAGTCAGAAACCTGCTCACCTGGGGTCCAAGGAAGTAAGAGAGAGATAGCTTCTCAGGAGCTATCTTTATATCCTGCCAACTCCCGCTGTTTGGCGCTGAAAGGGTCTATGTGCAAAATTTGCACCCAAAAGTCCGAATACACAAGAGAAAGGCTGTGATTGGCTGATTCAAAGTGGTTGGAGTGGTTTGGATGTGTCTACCTTCTGGGGCCGAAGTGTACCCGCCCACATCTGGAGTTCACCTGGGCTAAAACAAAAGGGAATCCAACTGCCCTATTGTGCAGTAATGGGTGATTCAAAAACCCATTCAATCCAAACTGTTCTCTTTCAAAAATCCTTTCCCGGAGTTTCGTTGGGTCTCAATGTGTGTAAGGGCTTTGAATGGGGCTGGATTACTGTGTAAACAGAAACCGATTGTTCTGCGGTTACTGCTCAAGTGGATAATCCCTTAAGTCAATAAACAAACATCGATTGCTTCTATAGAGAAGGGAAACTCCCTGGTTTGATTGACAGGTCTGACTGCCACTGCTTGACTTCGAGCTGCGAGCTGCTTTTGTCTTTTGGCCATGCTTTCTGACGGCCATTTTTTAAACCCCTTTACAATTACCAAACTCCAGGGAACAATTTTATTAATAAAGTGTACTGTCTTAAAGTGTGCAAATTTTTCCACGAAGCTCCTCGATTCTGGTGTCCACATGCTGTCCATCTCAATGCAGCCTTTTGTATTTCTGGGCACGTTTTAGAACATCACACAATTCTTCGTCCACGATGTGGACCAATATTTTCCGATCTTCAGGGATTTAGGGGATTTTTGCGAACCCCTACACAGGGCCTCGGCTTAACGTCTCATCCAAAAGACGGCATCTCCGACAGAGCAGCGCTCCCTCAGTGAGTGTCAGCTTAGAATTTGTGCTTGAGTCTCATGGAGTGCGACTTGAACCCACAACTTTCCTGACTCAGAGAAGCGAGTGCAACCAACAGAGCCACGGTTAACGCTGTGATACAGAATGTTCAGTTTTATAACAGTAAAATCATACTGCTTCCAACAGAAGGGTTTAACCAATCGCGAACAATGGGGATCAGGACATTACTATTACAATGCGGCACATCAAGGAGGCAGTAAATGTGCAGGCTCAGCTGCCCATGGCTCAGTCAAGCTTCAACACGACCCTGGCCCATTGCTCGCTGTACTGTGGATGGCAGCTGACCAAAACCAGGGTTAGTGGAAACGGTCTTAAAATCAAACGGCAGAGGCACAAGCTAGAAATAAACAGAATGGGAGCAAAGCGCGACCTCAGGCACACTGGGGCGGAAAGCAATCTCTACACCTTGATCTTTGATCTACATTTTAAAGACTTTTATGTAGAAGGCTTTTAAGGCAAAAAGCATGATAAACAGTATTTTTATTATGAGGCTAGAAGCAGCATAACACCACCTGGTTCTTATCCACTCACCATCTGCTTGTTCCGTTCCTCATTCACGGCTCCTCACTTGTGACTGAGAACCTCTGAGATATACTTAATACACTGAGCTTTTCAGAAACAACATATTCCATGGAATCCTCGACCTAGCAATAGTTCAGGGAAGGTGCAAAAATTGTATCTACATGTTTCCTACATTGCAACACTTTAAAAGCACTTCATTGGCTGTCAAGCGCTTTGGGACATCCTGAGGTCGTGTAAGTCTCGCTGTCCTATTCTCAGGCTTGTAGTTCGTTTTGACCTGTGACTTACAAGGGAAATAATGAATGAATCACCCAAAAGCTCTTAAGTTAAACAAGGTCACTTATTAAAGGAAAAGAAGAGAGAAAAGAAAACAAAAACGCTTATATAGATTTAAATGGCAATACAATGCCCTTCTCAGCCGACCTGGCAATACAATGCCCTTCTTACTCTACTCTTAGCAATAAAGATGCTCCAGTAATACAATGCCCAAATATGTTCTAAGTAAATGGTCATACAATCACTGAAGACCGAAGTGGCCAGCTCCTGTTGATTGCAGCTCGCTCCTTCCGACGATCGGGCAGATTCGTTTCTTCTTGACTGCAGCACTTTTTCCGGCCCATTGACTGCAGTAACGGCTTCTTTTATATCTTTTTCCTTTCAATGGTGGACAGGATGTTACATCGCCAAGGCCTCATTGACCTATCGATGATAGCCTTAGATCATGGTAACCAATAATATATTGCGGTATTTGTTTAAAACTTAAAGTTAAAGCCCGCATGTGAAGACCACAGTAACAGTTGATTGGCTGGATAGCTCACGCAAATCATATACTTCTAGCTGGCAAACTTTCTGATAAAGATTGTTTATTGAAGCGGCCCATTGAGTTCTGTGTTTTCTCGTCAAAATCAAATTCCTCATTGTTAACACAAACGTCTCCTTTAGCTACACAATGTCTTTGTTCCTTCTTGATGCTGACTAAATGTCCAGCTTAAAAATTGTGTAATCGGGCTTCTCTTCTTTACAGTTGTGAAAGGCTCTATATCAAGGCAAGTCTTTCTTTTTTGCTTTCTATCTAATTGGACTGGCGACGTTTAGAATAGGATTGGTGGTTAAAGTTCCCCGTAAATATCTTTCGGGCCGCGCGACCCATTCAGAATACCGTGCAAGCTGGCTGCACAGAACCACGGTGGCATAGTGGTTAGCACTGCTGCCTCACAGCGCCAGGGACCCGGGTTCCAATCCGGCCTCGGGTGACTGTCTGTGTGGAGTTTGCACATTCGCCCCGTGTTTGCGTGGGTTTTCTCCGGGTGCTCCGGTTTTCTCCCATAGTCCACAGGTGTGCGGGTTAGGTTGATTGGCCATGATAAAAAATTGGCCCTTAGTGTTAGGGGGGATTAAATACGTGGGGTTACAGGGTTACGGGGATAGGGCTTGGGTGGGATGGCTGTCGGTGTAGGGCCCGAGTGCTAGGGTTTGGATGATCAGCCATGATCTCGTTGAATGGCGGAGCAGGCTCGAAGGGCCGAATGGCCTACTCCTGCTCATGTCTTCTATGTTTCTATTAACCCCAGGAGTGGTGGTGTATAACAGGAGTGATGGTGTATAACAGGAGTGATGGTGTATAACAGGAGTGGGGGGGTATAACAGGAGTGATGGTGTATAACAGGAGTGGTGGTGTATAACAGGAGTGATGGGGTATAACAGGAGTTTTGGTGTATAACAGGAGTGATGGTGCATAACAGGAGTTTTGGTGTATAACAGGAGTGGGGGGTATAACAGGAGTGATGGTGTATAACAGGAGTGGGGGTATAACAGGAGAGATGGTGTATAACAGGAGTGGTGGTGTATAACAGGAGTGATGGTGTATAACAGGAGTGGGGGGTATAACAGGAGTGATGGTGAATAACAGGAGTGGGGGTATAACAGGAGTGATGGTGTATAACAGGAGTGATGGTGTATAACAGGAGTGGGGGTATAACAGGAGTGATGGTGTATAACAGGAGTGGTGGTGTATAACAGGAGTGATGGTGTATAACAGGAGTGGTGGTGTATAACAGGAGTGACGGTGTATAACAGGAGTGGTGGTGTATAACAGGAGTGATGGTGTATAACAGGAGTGATGGTGTACAACAGGAGTGGGGGTATAACAGGAGTGATGGTGTATAACAGGAGTGCTGGTGTATAACAGGAGTGGTGGTGTATAGCAGGAGTGATGGTGTATAACAGGAGTGAGGGGTATAACAGGAGTGATGGTGTATAACAGGAGTGATGGTGTACAACAGGAGTGTGGGGTATAACAGGAGAGATGGTGTATAACAGGAGTGGTGGTGTATAACAGGAGTGATGGTGTATAACAGGAGTGATGGTGTATAACAGGAGTGGTGGTGCATAACAGGAGTGATGGTATATAACAGGAGTGATGGTGTATAACAGGAGTGGTGATGTATAACAGGAGTGGTGGTGTCTAACAGGAGTGATGGTGTATAACAGGAGTGATTGTGTATAATAGGAGTGACGGTGTATAACAGAACTGGTGGTGTATAACAGGAGTGATGGTGTATAACAGGAGTGATGGTGTATAACAGGAGTGGGGGGTATAACAGGAGTGATGGTGAATAACAGGAGTGGGGGTATAACAGGAGTGATGGTGTATAACAGGAGTGGTGGTGTATAACAGGAGTGGTGGTGCATAACAGGAGTTGTGGTGTATAACAGGAGTGATGGTGTATAACAGGAGTGGTGGTGTATAACAGGAGTGACGGTGTATAACAGGAGTGGTGGTGTATAACAGGAGTGATGGTGTATAACAGGAGTGATGGTGTACAACAGGAGTGGGGGTATAACAGGAGTGATGGTGTATAACAGGAGTGGTGGTGTATAACAGGAGTGGTGGTGTATAGCAGGAGTGATGGTGTATAACAGGAGTGAGGGGTATAACAGGAGTGATGGTGTATAACAGGAGTGATGGTGTATAACAGGAGTGTGGGGTATAACAGGAGTGATGGTGTATAACAGGAGTGGTGGTGTATAACAGGAGTGATGGTGTATAACAGGAGTGATGGTGTATAACAGGAGTGGTGGTGTATAACAGGAGTGGTGGTGTCTAACAGGAGTGATGGTGTATAACAGGAGTGATTGTGTATAATAGGAGTGACGGTGTATAACAAAACTGGTGGTGTATAACAGGAGTGATGGTGTATAACAGGAGTGGTGGTGTATAACAGGAGTGGTGGTGTATAACAGGAGTGGGGTGTATAACAGGGGTGGGTGGTATAACAGGAGTGGTGGTGTATAACAGGAGTGCTGGGGCTAGATTTTCAGTTGCTTGCGCCAGCAGTTAGCGCCTTAAGAGAAGTGATTTCCGGGCGCTATGCGTGTAGCGCCCGGGCGCAGCGCAGTTTGCGCCCCGCCCCAAATTAAGTTGCCCGTTAGCGCCGGCGCAAAGTTTAGCGCCCGCCCGGATGCGCGCGCAGAAAATGACGTCACATCCTCGTGCAACGCCCTTTGGCCGCCCCGATTGCAAACTTCAGTCGGACCGCCCCATTGTGCGGCGGGCGGCCGGAGCGTTTGGAAAAAGGAACGCAACACAACCAGCGCGGGCCCCGGGGGGCGCTAATTAAAGGGAACGTCCTCTCCAGTATAAAGGCCATCCATTATTTCAGAAAACAGTCTTGTGCAACGCATTTCTGGAGACACAACAAGGAGGATAGCTAACTGGTTTCAAGCAGCAAGAGCCAGGTATTTTTGGACTCAGGCAACAGCGCTGCAAGTGGCCATTTGGAAATTAGAGTGTTTGCCAGGATTTGATGGGGGTTGCATGGGGTGCCAAGGCGGAGCTGCAGCTCCATGTCCGTAGGGCTCGCAGACGTATTGTGAGAGGGGCAGCCCTGGCTAGAGGCAGAGGGGGCTACAGGCGTCGGCCACGTAGGCCTTACCCAGTCAGGCTATACCGCCAGCAGCGCTCCTACCTAAACATGAGTGCCGCGCGATGTGTTAAAAGGCTCCGATTCCGAAAGGAGGTGATTGCAGAGATCTGCCACCTGCTTCGCCGAGATCTGCAGCCAAAGCTCAGGTGCAGGACGTCTCTGTCGGTGGAAGTGAAGGTGACGGTGGCATTGAACTTCTATGCCACCGGCTCCTTCCAATACGCTGCTGGGGACATAGCAAACATCTCCCAGTACGGCGCGCATCGCTGCATCCGCCAGGTGACCGAAGCACTGTTCAGAAGGAGAAGCCAATTCATCTCCTTCCCCATGGCCCTGGAGAGCCAGCATCAGCGCGCATTGGGATTTTCCAGACTCGGGGAATTCCCCTTGGTGCAGGGCGCCATTGACTGTACGCATGTGGCTTTGCGGGCCCCTCTGGAGCATGGCGAGCAGTATCGCAACAGGAAGGGCTACCATTCTCTGAATGTGCAGCTGGTCTGTGACCACAAGCAGCGCATCATGGCAGTCAATGCCAGCTTCCCAGGCAGCAGCCACGATGCCTTTATCCTGCGGCAGAGTACTGTGCATGACATGTTCCAGGCACAGCCTCCCCCAAGAGGATGGCTACTCGGGGACAAAGGCTATCCTTTGTGCACCTGGCTCATGACCCCGCTCCGCGCGCCCAGGACCGCTGCTGAAGAGGCCTACAACGAGAGCCATCAAACCACCCGCAACATCATCGAGCTAACTATTGGGGTCCTCAAGCAGCGGTTCCGCTGCCTTGATCGCTCCGGAGGAGCTCTCCAGTATTCGCCGGACCGGGTCTCCCAATTTGTGGTGGTTTGCTGCATGCTACACAACCTGGCTATCCGCAGGACTCAGGCACTGCCACCTGACGTTGGACCAGCACCTCAGGAGGAGGAGCAGGAGGAGCATGAGGAGGAGGAGGAGGAGGAGGAGGAGGAGCAGGAGTACGTTCCCAGGAGGGAGCGACCAGGGCCAAGGGCCGCACGACGCCACCTTATTACACGGTACTTCTAAGCCCCCTGTCAGGGAATGGCCAGGGGCCATGAGGGAAGATGAATGCAGCCGCTCCGCAAGCCCTCAGCCGGCGAAGCCAACAAACACTAAGAAGAACAACCATGGAGACTGCATGAATAAAGATAATTTTTTATTAAACAAAAATGAAAAGCCCTTCCCACATGAATCCCCAAAAACAATAAACGGGCCCCACAAAAAGCCCAACAAACGACTCACTCCCACAAACTGGGGAGGAGCCACTCCACCTTTATTGAAACCGGGCCTCAACGTCGGCCTAACGCAAAAAAAAAGCCCTCCAAAAGCACAACCATGGGCAAAATAAAGATGGCCACCGCCATATTAAAGGAAAGCTGGCCACACCCTCTACTGAGTGGCCCGCGAGGGCGAGACCTTGGCCAGCATTTTGCCTCCCCTGCCCTGCCTGCTGCTCCTTCGCAAGCTCTGCCCAGTGGCTGCTGCGAGGCTGGGGGAAGGCGCCTGAGGCTCAGATGCCCTTCCGCCAGATGCCGCTGGGGGGCGGCCTACACGGCGTTTGGGCCTCGAGGGGCCGTCTCCTGAGTGGCGCGCCTGAGCCTGGCCACCATCAGCTGCAGCCGCTTGCCCTTGACGCCCCAGAGGGGGAATGGCGGCGACGGATGGTGCAATGTGGGCCAGCTGGCGTCTGGGATGCGCTGGCTGGTGCTGTGGCGCGGTGGCACTCGGCCGGGCCCGCACTGCAGGATCCGCAGCAATCAGCCGACGGCCGGCTTGCTGGGATGGTCCAGCGCGGCGCCTGCCCTGGCGATGCCTGCCTGAGACAGCGCGTGTGGCAGCAGTGAGTGGCCCTCTGGTCCTGGTGTGCGCGCGCATCACATCCGCCAGGGTCTTGACGGCATCAGTTAGCATGCGGCCAGTCGCGGCAGTTGCTGCCCCGAACTCGCGCACACTGGTCGCCAGCGACTCGATGGCCTCAGGCATGCGCCCCACCACGCTCATGAGCTCCGTGTGGCGCCGGTCCGAGTCGTCGGCCATCTGATCGAGCTTCCGCACCTCCTCCGAAGTGAAGGTGTCCGGACTGGAGTCGCGACTCTCCCGCTGGGGAGGAGGGGGCCGAACTAGGGGACCCTTGCCGCGTTGGTGACGGCGAGTGTGCCGAGCAGCAGCACTCCCCTCTGATCCTTCCCCCCTTTGGGGGGAAGGCCGCGGGCCACGCGCACGGCTGCTGGGTGGCTGGACGCCACTGGTCCCAGAAGCTGCATTGCCCTGCGACAGTTCCTCCAGGCACTCGTCCAGTGAGGAGGTGTCGAGCATTTCCTCCTCTCCTGCGGGACGTGACTGTTCCCCCGAAGGTCCGGCTTGCTCCTCCTCCTCCTCCTGGTTGGAGGTGCTGTCACTGGCAGCCTCAGGGTCCTGGTCGTCACCAGCTGAAAGCAGGAATGCACAAGAGTAGCTTCAGAGTGAGGAGACGGCGTCAGCGAGGGAGTTAGGACTGGTGGGATTCAGCGCATTGGTGGGACAGTGGCAAAGGAGGTAGCTCGGATGGGCCAGTGCGACGCGAGAGGGCCAAAAGGCGAGGTCCTTACCATTGCCGGGCAGTGGAGGGTCGGATACACCGCACGCTGTGGGGACAATCACACGTGCTCCCATGAGCACACACACGCGCTCCTCCA
Organism: Somniosus microcephalus; assembly: GCF_052327205.1. NCBI lineage: Eukaryota > Metazoa > Chordata > Chondrichthyes > Squaliformes > Somniosidae > Somniosus > Somniosus microcephalus. The sequence goes on from NC_141000.1 coordinate 115,660,070, forward strand.
GCCGAGTGAGCTTCTGCAGCTTGGCGCGGCCACCCCTGGCACGGGCCTGGCGATTAAACGCTACTTTAGCCTGCAAGAGAAAGGACGGGCTGTAAGGGCGCAGTGAAGCCCTGATGTAGTGTGCACTGCCTCCCATGGTGGAATAGCTTGGACAGAGTGAAGCCCTGATGTAGTGTGCACTGCCTCCCATGGTGGAATAGCTTGGACAGAGTGAAGCCCTGATGTAGTGTGCACTGCCTCCCATGGTGGAATAGCTTGTACAGAGTGAAGCCCTGATGTAGTGTGTACTGCCTCCCATGGTGGAATAGCTTGGACAGAGTGAAGCCCTGATGTAGTGTGCACTGCCTCCCATGGTGGAATAGCTTGGACAGAGTGAAGCCCTGATGTAGTGTGCACTGCCTCCCATGGTGGAATAGCTTGGCCAAAGTGTAGAGTGCCGAATGGCCATTTGATGCTCATGACTGTCCCAATGCTGCTGGCTGAGGGCTGGCCAAAAGGACTTTCAGGTCCCTTTGCCCATCATGTCAGGTGTACATGCAAGAATGAGGAGGAGACTGGAAAGGCTACTCACCCTCACAATCCTGGTCAGATCGTTGTACTTCTTACGGCATTGTGTGTGGGTCCTGGGGGCCTCGCCGGTGAATGTCACCCTCTGGGCGATCTGCTTCCAGGCTTTGGTGTAGTCGTGGTGGGTTGGATTCCTCCCACTGTCTGGAAACAAGATCTTGCGCCTCACCTCCAGAGCTGTGAGCATGATGTCCAGATCACCCTCTGAGAAGCGCAGGGCACGCTGACGGGCCTTCTCTGGCGTTGCCATGACTCCCTGGGGCTGAGCAGTAGTGTTGAGGCCTCTTTGCAAGGCTGCAGTGTGCAGGGCGTGGCAGCAGACCAATTCGTCCCTTCCCCCTTTAAGAGCTGGTCGGCACCACGGGGTCTGCTGTCAGTGCAAAAATGACCGCACCCGTGCTGCGCCCCGCCTGGGCGCTATCCCTCTGGACCGCCGGCTTAGCGCCTAAAGAGAGTAGTGCAACGCCTCTTTTAGCGCTCCACCAACCTCTTAGGGCGAAGCCACTGAATTCCCGGCAACGGGGCGCTACTTTGGGGCGGGCGCTAACTTCGGGCGGGCGCTAAGGTTAGCGCCCCAAAACTGCCTATACTGAAAATCTAGCCCATGGTTTTTTAATATTTGTGTTTCTGTTTCACGTGTTAGCTTATAACACCTTAAACTGGACATTTCATTGTGTTGGTTGCAAACTCCAGACCCTCTGGAAGTGCCAAACTGCCATTTCAATAGGGTCATTGTTTTAGTATATTTAACTAATTCCCATTTCAAAGCTTGTGGCCTAGAAATTCAGTCGCGTTTGCGCCCACTTATTGGCTATAAAGTGGTTTGCGCCGGAAGTTTTTTAGCGCCCGAAATTCAGTTGGTCCCTAACATCGGCGTTAGCCGGTAGCGCTGCGCCGGCACCGATGACGTCATCGGTGTGCGCAGCGCCCCGGTTCCAATGGTAATCCGTCCCGATGGCCAAATTCAGTTGCGACCACCTCGCCCGTCGCGGCCGCAAACAGCATTTGCAAAACGGTGCCTTACAGCTCCGAGAGGCCAGCGCATAAAGGTGGAGGGGCGGCCGGCCGCTTTCCCGGCGGCCGCCTGGCCGCACCTCCCTCCCCGGACTCCTGCACCACCCCCCCGCGGCATTGGTGTGTGACTCCCGCGAGCCCGGCACTTCTCCGTGGTGCCGGGCTCATTTGCCAGGGGAATCCAGCGGCGATCTCACGGCTGCAGGCAGCTCCTCCTTAAGAGAAGGAGGAGGCCTGCAGTACCCCAGCCTGCCGCACCGCATCGGGTGCCGCAGCGGCAGCTGGACGCCTGAAACTGACATTCTTCGCCCCAAACGAGGCGGCCAAACCCTGCAATAGCACCCGCCTCCGTCTTGGGGCGGCGCAACTGAATTTCAGGCGGGCGCTACGGGAATCCGGGCGAGCGCAAAATTTCGGGCACTAAAGACCTGGCGCGGCGATACCGAATTTCTAGGCCTGTATGTTTACAACTTTGTTAAACAACTGATCTTTATCTCAGAAGCCTGTTTTCTGTTTGCAGCCTGTGTCTCCAAGGCTTTCCAGACTTTTAAACCCAGTATATCATATATTAATAAATATCAGAATTCTGTTCACATTATGGTGTATCTTTCTGAAATATGGCTTATTCCCTCACATCATCAGCGTGCATGTGGAAACTGTTTTCGGATGATGTCACCAAGGGGCAACATGTAGATGGGAAATAGGAGGTGGCCAAGGATAGATCATTAGGGGACACCAGAGGTAACGATGCAGGAGCGGGAAGAGAAGCCATTGCAGGTGATTCTCTGGTTATGATTAGATAGATAAGAATGGAACCAGGCGAGTGCAGTCCCACCCAGCTGGGCAACGGTGGAGAGGCATTGGAGAAGGATGGAGTGGTCAACCGTATCAAAGGCTGCAGACAAGTCAAGAAGGACGAGGAGGGATAGTTTACCTTTGTTACAGTCACAAAGAATGTCATTTGTGACTTTGAGGAGAGCCGTTTCGTTACTGTGGCAAGGGCGGAAACCTGATTGGAGGGATTCAAACATGGAGTTGCGGGAAAGATGGGAGGCGACAACACAATTAGGCACTTTACAGCCTTCTGGGCTCAACATTGAGTTCAACAATTTCAAACTATAACCCCTGCTCCCATTTTTCATGCTGTATGATTTTGCCATTCCCATTTGCAACATTTTATCTTTCCTGCCTCTTACAAAAGCACAGTATATTCCTTCAATTCCTTCCTCCCCTCCTGTCCCTGCACTTGCTTAATATCTGTTACATCTCCAGCTTTTTCCAGTTCTGATGAAGGATCCCAGAACTGAAACGTTAACTCTGTTTCTCTCTCCACGGATGCTGCCTGGCCTGCTGTGTTTTTCCAGCGTTTTCTATTGTTATAACACGTTCAAGGACTTTGGCGAGGAAAGGGAGGTTGGAGATGGGGTGGTAGTTTGCAAGGACGGAGGGATCAAGGTTTGTTTTTTGAGGAGAGGGGTGATGACGGCAGATTTGAGGGAGAGGGTGACAGTACCTGAGGAGAGAGAACCGTTAACAATATCAGCTAACATAGGAGCAAGAAAAGGAAGTTGTGTGGTCAGCAGTTTGGTGGGAATAGGGTCGAGGGAGCAGGAGGTGGGTCTCATGGACAAGATGAGCACAGAGAGATCATGAAGGGAGATCGGAGAGAAACTGGAGAAAGATGTGAGTTCAGGGCTAGGGCAGGGGGATCCTTAGAGGAAGTTTGGCCCGGTGGGCTAGGGGAAGGAAGGGAAGTGGCAGAGGCAGCTGAATGGATAGTCTCAATCTTAGAGACAAAGAAGTCCATGAGCTCCTCACACTTGTTATCGGAGGTGAGGATGGAGGAGACAGGAGAGAGGGGTTTAAGAAGATGGTTAGCAGTAGAGAATAGAAGTCGGAGTTTATCTTTGCATTCCAGAATGTTTCTGGAATAGTGAACAATTTTGACAGACGAGAGCAGGACCCGATAATGCTTTATGTGGTCCAGCCAGATCTGGCGGTGAATGGCTAAACCAGGTGTCCGCCATATCCGTTCAAGTCTGCATCCCTGGGACTTAAGGGAGTGAAGATGAGAGCTGTACCGGGGGAACAGCCAGGGTGAGAGAGTAATTGTTTTAATCGGGACTAGGACATCAAAGATAGTGGTGAGGGTGTGGTTGAGCAGATCGGTCGTTGCAGAAATGTCATGGTGAATGGAGGGCCAGAGGCTGGACAATTGGGATCTCATAAGTGCAGTTGTAAGAAAGTTGGGAGAGAGTTTTTTCCAGGGGCGGACACAGAAGGAAGTAGGATTGGGGGAGGTGGGTGGAATGGAGATGTGGGTGGAGAGCGATAGAAGGAAATGGTCAGAGATGGTCTTACCTGCAATTGACACAATGGGAGTAGCGAGGCCACAAGATATGGCAAGGTCGAGAGGATGGCCGTGAATATGGGTTGGGGAGTTTACATGGAGGGAGAGATTAAGGGAGGATAGGAGGCTAGTGAACTCAGAGGAGAGAGAGCATGATGAATTGAGATGGAGATTGAAATCACCGAGGATGAGAAGTCGTTCAGTGCAGATGTTGAGGGAGGAGAACAGTGAAGATATCTGAGTAATAAAAATTATGGTACTTGGGTGGGCGGTAGAGAACAAGAATTTTAAATGAGAGGTGAGAGGGGTGGAATAAGGTGAGATGCTCAAAGGAGGAGTTTCCTACAGCAGTGATACACCTCAAAAGCATTTCATTGGCTGTAAAGCGCTTTGCGAAGTCTTTTTTTTCTTTTTCTTATTTTCTTTGTGTAGGGCATTCTTACAAGGTGTAACCTTGCCTGACCTGACAAGATCATTAAACTTCTTCATGCACCGAGTCAGAGTGTGTGAGTGTGTTGAGTTGACGTTGCCTGCCCTGCCACCGTGAGCTGCTCTCCTTGGAACCCTTTCATCTGCAGATCCTAGATAATGCCTCCCTGCTCCCCGTAACCTCCTGCCAAAACCTGGGGACTCTGTGACCTGCATCTGCAGAATGCAAAATCCCTGTCCCATCTCCAAAAAAAAGTAATCTCCTGCCACCCCCCCACCCTTTAAGCTGCTGCAGGCCACTCTTTGAGAATGACTTGCAGCAATGAGTCATGATACGGGCCTGGATTTTCCTTTGTGAGTTGAGAATGGTGACTTCCAAAGGGCTTTAGGAGCAATAAAATTGGCATGTGACATATTTATCAATGGGATCTATCTGTCCAGCTTTAACGACTAGTTGCAATGCTTACTGCCAAAGTAATTAAGACCTGGATAAGCTCAGAATGAATGGGTTATAATGGCAAAAAACAGAGTTTAGTTGCAATTTTCACTCTACAAAAATCCCATTTTAAACATGGTTGTATTTATTCCTTGTTGTCGTTGGCAAGGGATGGCAGGAGACGTTGCCAGAAGCATATCCCACTCAAGACTTTCAGGCTGCAGCTTCATAGCATCAAGATCATGGTGAAGATGTTGTAGGGATTTAGTTCTAGGGGTATAGAATTCAAAAGTAGTGAAGTTGTGTTAAACTTGTATAGGGCCCTGGTCAGGCCATACTTAGAGTACCGTGCACAGTTCTCCCTGCACTGTGTGTGGGTCCTGGGGACCACAGTGCTGCCCAAAATGTGCTGCACACTACCTCCTTCCACATGGTGTGAAAGACTTGAGGTGAGGGCCTCCTGCCGCTTGCTGGGTAGAGAACTGACCTCCGTCTCTCCACAGCGAACATCACCGTCTCCAATGCTTGATCGCAGAATCTGCGGGCTCTCTCCTTGGGACGTGGATCTGCTTCGGTCCTCTGGCTCCTTCTCCTTGACCTGCTGCTGCTGCTTGCTGAGATAGCTGCCAGTAATGCTGAGAATGAGGTTCTGCAGCATCAATGAACCTCCCCTTTAAGAACTGAAAAAAGCCTGTGGCAATCATGACTTGCAATTAGACTGTGCCTAATATTGGTCCACCCTTTGAGTGTAATGCCAATGAGCTTGGGCTTAAAGACTTGAATTAGCGCTCCAATCATTTCTCTGGCACGAATTTTGCGTGCAGTCTAAAGCATTAGCGCCTGGCGCTAATTCTCCATTTTTCCTAATTTTACCGCTCATTCCTGGGCTGTAATGAATTTCTGTTTTGGTAGAATAGGCTTTACCCAACTAGGTTACTTTCAAGCATGCAGTGTCTAAATCTCCATTTTAGCATTGTTCCTGTACAAGCACATTTGCATAAGTCATAGTTGTGGTGTATGTAACCTGTTCCACCTTAAGAGAACTACCTTAAGAGATGTACTACTTTCTCTTGGCTGCTGTATACTGTAATACCGGTGGTGACCACACCGGTATATAAGTGTTGTGTAGGGATTTGCTGGGCAGTTCAGCCCTGACCTCCGAATAGTAAAGACCTGTTAAAAGTTATTCTTGTTGTCTGTGTCCAGTGATTGATCATAAGCATAACTGGGACACGCAGACTCAACAGTGGCGACGAGTCCGAACTTACCCTGCGGCAGTTTTGCATCCAAGGCAGCTTCGTCCTCAGAACGGGCGTCGAGAAGAGGCATCCGCCCTCATCATCCTGCTGAGCACCATCGCACGGGAGGCATCGAGAACCCGGGTTAAAAAGAAAAATTCTGACCACGAAGCCCTCCATCAGCGGTAGGCAGTGATCATCCCTTCTACCACGGTGGTGGGTAAGCCGATCAGCGACACGAGCAGGAAGTCGGCCGTGTTGGCTGTGGAGTAGGGGAGGGAAAACGGAGGAATAATGGCGGAGAACTCGACCACGGCCGGTAGAAAGGGCCGGGCTGCAATCGAGGCCGAGAAGCGCAGCGACTGGGGCAGCTTAAGGCACGAGAGCCGCGGAGAACTCAAACGCAGCCGGTGTAAAGGACCGGGCTGCAAGCGGGGCTGCGAGGCAAGCAGCGTCGGGGAATTGAGAAACGCTGGGGAGGCGAGAACGGCAGCAGCACGGCAATCGCCATTGCAGCCAACGGGGGAAGAAGGCAAACGCGGGTATCCGCCACTGTAGTCGGCGGGGGAAGAAGACGAGCGCGGGAAAGACCGCCAAGCGCGGGAAGCTGCCATTTTAGTAGGCGGGGGAAGAAGACAAGCGCGGGAAGCCGCCATTTTGAGAAAAATAAAATTTTTAAAACTTGCAAGGATGCCTAAACATGGGAACATTAATACCTTTGATAGCGATATCGAAGATTGGACCACGTATGTAGAACGCATGGAAGTTTATTGTAAAGCAAATAAGGTACCAGATGATGAGAAAGCACTAACCTTATTAAGCTCAATGGGTGCGAAGACATACGGGCTATTGAAGCACCTTCTATCACCAAATAAACCGGCGGATCAGACTTTCGCGAATATTGTTACTGTCCTGAAAAATCATTTAAACCCCACGCTGCTGATGATAGCGGAACGATTTAAATTTTACAGAAGAACGCAGCTGAAAGACGAAAGCAACGCTGAATTTTTAATTGAACTGCGTAAGCTATCGAAGTACTGTCAGTTTGGAACAGGACTAGCAGATGCGCTGAGAGATAAATTTGTGTGTGGATTGTTAAAAGAAGGAACACAAAAGTGACTGCTTGAGGAGAATGATCTTACGCTTGATAAAGCTGTCACTACTGCAGCATCGCAAGAAGCTGCAGCGAGAGGCACTGCGGAAATGCAGCTATGGTCACCGGAACTCAGCACCAATCAAATGGTCTTGGGTACAGTAAAATGTTATCGTTGTGGAAAGACAACGCACGATCAGAACCAGTGCTGGTTCAAAAATCAGGAATGCAGAAAATGTGGCAGGCTTGGTCACATAGCTAAAGTATGCCGGTCAGGAAAGAAGACCAGCAACAAAAAGTCACCGCAGGAAAAGTACAGAAAGGCACACAAGGTGACAGAGAACAGTTCGAACGAACAGAAGTCAGATTCAGACTCTAGCAGTAATGAACTGGGTAGTATAAGAGTACACAATGTTGGTAAGGAAGCAGACCTCCAAACAATTTGGGTCACACTTCAGATAGCAGGAGTCCAAGTGAAGATGGAATTGGACACTGGATCGGCATTGACGGTCATGAATAAGCAAGATTACAAAAGGTTATTCCCACATATTCCCCTACGGGATACGGAGATTGTATTGAAAACATACACGGGGCAAAGAGTATACCCCATCGGGAAGATAGAGGTAAAGGTGGTCCACAAGGGCAAAGAAAGCCGAGGAATGGACTTATATGTGCTGCCTGAGGGAGGTCCACCACTACTGGGACGGGAGTGGATTAGGAAAATAAATATGGACTGGCATTCCTTAAAAGCACTAACAGTAGATTCCGGTAAAAAAGATGTCAAACCTAAACGATTGTCCAGAATATTGGACGATGCTAAAGAGGTGTTCCAACAGGGACTGGGAACACTGAGAGGAATTACAGCAAACATCAAGGTTGAAGAACATGCAAACCCGAAATTTTTCAAAGCCAGACCGGTACCTTATGCGATACGACCTGCTGTGGAAGCTGAGCTGGAAGGGCTAGAACGTTCAGGAGTACTGTCTAAGGTAGACTGGAGTGAGTGGGCTACGCCCATTGTTCCCGTCATGAAGCGTTCATCGAGCAACAAGCCGGGGGAACCAGGGAAGGTTCGCATCTGTGGAGATTTCAAGATCACTGTTAATCCGGTGCTTCACACGGTGCAGTATCCGCTTCCGCGGATTGAGGATATCTTTGCTTCGTTGTCTGACGGGAAACACTTCACCAAGATAGACCTGGTGCAGGCGTACTTACAGATGGAAGTTGAGGAAGAGTCACGCCAGTATCTCACTATCAACACGCATAGAGGCTTGTACCGGTATAATAGGCTGGTTTTTGGAGTGGCATCGGCTCCAGCAATTTGGCAGAGGGCCATGGAGCAGGTATTACAGGGAATTCCAGGCACACAATGTTACCTGGACGATATTCTGATTACAGGAGATGATGACGAGGAACACCTTGCAAATTTGGAACTGGTGCTCACCAGATTGAAAGAATATGGACTTCCAGTTAATCGCCAGAAATGTGAGTTCTTTCAGAAGCGGATCTCGTACTGTGGTCATGTCATTGACCAGGAGGGGCTTCATAAGTCTCCTGACAAGATCAAAGCTGTTGTGAAGGCTGCCGCTCCGGATAATGTATCCCAGTTGAGGTCGTTCCTAGGGTTGATTAACTATTACCATAAGTTTCTGCCAAATTTATCCACGGTGCTGCACCCGCTGAACGCTCTTTTGCAGAAGGGAGTACCATGGAAGTGGAGCGAGGACTGTAAGAGGGCCTTTCGCAAAAGCAAGGCATTGATCACCTCAGAGGAAGTGTTGGCTCACTTCAACCCAATGCTGCCTATTCGTTTGGCTTGTGATGCTTCTCCATATGGTATTGGGGCAGCACTCTCACACAAGTTGCCAAATGGCCTGGAGAGGCCAGTCGCGTTCGCATCCAGATCATTGACCTCCGCGGAGCGCAACTATGCTCAGATAGATAGGGAGGCTCTCAGCCTTGTGTGGGGAGTAAAGAAGTTTAATCATTACCTGCAGGGCCAAAAGTTTACGCTTCTGACAGACCACCAGCCGTTGGTATCCATTTTTAACCCTAAGAAGGGTGTTTCGGTGATGACAGCACAGAGACTCCAGAGATGGTCCCTTTTCCTAGGGGCACATCAATATCAGATCGAATTCAAAGGTACAAAGCAGCATGATAATGCTGATGGGCTGTCGCGCCTGCCACTACCTACAGAGGAGGAGGCACCGACGGTTGACCCTGTTGAGTTATTTCACTCGACCATCATTGAATGTTTACCAGTCACCAATGCAAGTATTGAAAGAGAAACCAGGAATGACCCGACACTGTCCCGGGTCTACGAAGTGACAGTGAAGGGATGGCCAGCACATGGTGATCCACTGTTACCGGCATTCTCAGCAAGACGAGAACAGCTGTCCGTCTGTCAAGGAACATTGATGTATGGAACAAGGGTGATTATTCCTCCTAAGTTAAGAGAGAGAGTTCTAAAGGAACTGCATGAAGGTCACCTGGGGGGAGTCAAGGTGAAAAGCCTTGCTAGGGCTTATGTGTGGTGGCCGGGTATCGACCAACAGATAGAGGATCTGACGCAAAGCTGCTCAGGGTGCCAAAAAGTGCAAACTGCACCTCCGATTGCACCGCTGCATCCATGGGAATGGCCTTCAACCCCATGGCAACGTGTACATATTGACTTTGCTGGTCCATTCATGGACTCCATGTTTTTAATTGCGGTGGACGCACATTCTAAATGGCCAGAAGTGATTAAGATGACTACCACTACCTCGGAAAAGACGATCGCGGTGCTAAGAACGATATTTGCAAGAAATGGATTGCCAGAACAAATATGTTCAGACAACGGACCGCAGTTCGTGTCAGAAGAATTCCAGAAATTCATGAAGAAGAATGGGGTGAAACATTATACCTCTGCCCCATATCATCCGGCTACAAACGGGTTGGCCGAGAGATTTGTACAAACGTTCAAAAAAGCAATAAAGACCATGAGCGAAGATCAGATTCCACTACAACACAAGGTGGACAAATTCCTACTGGCATATCGAAACGCCACTCATGCAGTGACAAACCAAAGTCCTGCCATGATGTTCTATAACAGGAGGTTGCGGTGCAGGTTGGACTTGTTAAAACCAAATGTGCGGAGGGAAGTTGAAAACAAACAGTTCCAGCATATAAATAACAAGACCACTCAGAGTTTCGAAATAGGACAACCAGTGTTAGCCCGGGACTATAAAAACGAGAAATGGCAATCTGGAACCATTCGGGCCAGACAAGGACCCCTGATGTACACGGTAGATATTGGTGAAAATGTAATACAGCGTCATGCTGACCAACTGGTAGAATCGAGAACAAGGGTCGAACCCATGGTTACGGCAGAGACAACCATGGAAGAAGTTAGTGAACCTGAAGCATCTACCTCAGAAGTGAATATACCTGATGATGATGTCCAATCCATAAGAGACCAACTAGATGAGTCACCCCAGCAACGAGAATCAGAGACCCCTGAAAGGCGTTATCCAACTCGAATCAGGAGGCCTCCTCAGAGACTGAATCTTTGAACTGTTTTGCATGAAGTTGTATATATATATATGTTATTATGTTATGTTAAATGGGGATATAACTGTTAAGCTAAAAAGGGAGGATTGTGGTGTATGTAACCTGTTCCACCTTAAGAGAACTACCTTAAGAGATGTACTACTTTCTCTTGGCTGCTGTATACTGTAATACCGGTGGTGACCACACCGGTATATAAGTGTTGTGTAGGGATTTGCTGGGCAGTTCAGCCCTGACCTCCGAATAGTAAAGACCTGTTAAAAGTTATTCTTGTTGCCTGTGTCCAGTGATTGATCATAAGCATAACTGGGACACACAGACTCAACAATAGTATCTTCCCTATGTGTAAATATCTCCATTCATGCTAGTTATTCTTTGCCATGGGGTTTTTTTCATGGCAGGACTGCCTTGGTTAATAACCCCATACTAACTTGGAACAGGAGGAAAGGATGAGAAGGTTGGAAGAGCTGACTTTCTTCCATGCCACCTACATTGGGCGTGCCCATACTCTTTACTTACCTCGGCGGACCTCTTGAACTCTACCATTTTTGTCCTTGTATCTTGAAGGCACTAAGGACAGCATTGCTCTGCTATTGCTTCCCATGCTTGCTGAACCAGGTGGTCTTTATTTGGGGGGAGTCAGGAGTCTTCCCATAGACGGTCTCCATCCTTTCTCTCACACCTTGCCTTGTTGCAGCATCTGGTTGTTAAAATGACACCGCTGGTATCTGGTACACTATTTCACAGGAAAATAAACTGTGCGATCATTATAGCACATGTTATATCGCACTAAAGAAAATCAGTAAACTCACTGGTTCATGAGTGTGCATAGTAACTGTAACAGCACAAGCAATGCTTAGTTAACCCTTTATTACCAGTCCTATCTTTCATATGCATATTTTTTGCTTGTTTAACAAAAGTTACTGCACTTCAAAATTGTACAGGAAGCACTCTGGGATGTTTCTGAAAGATCTGATAAAGCACTATATAAATGTAAGTTCATATTATTTATGGGGTATGGGGAGAGAGTGGGGAAAAGGTATTGAGATAGAGGATCAGCCATGATCATATTGAATGGGGGAGCAGGCTCGAAGGGCCAAACTCCGGCTCCAATTTTTTAATATTTCTATGTTTCTAAATCATAAAGGAAGAAAGACTTGCATTTATATAATGCCTTTCATGACCTCAGGATATCCTAAAGCACTTTACAGCGAATGAAGTCCTTTTGAAGTGTAGGGGTCGATTTTCCTGGAGCTGTCAGGCGGGGTTTCAGGCATGTGGGGAGGGTGGAAAATCACAAAATCGGGGGTCCCGACACCATCTCATCCAAAACCCCGCTCCACGCAAGTTTCAGAGGCAGCGGGTGCCCGTCCCGCACTGGGACCCGCCAACCCCAGGCGGGAAGGGATTAGTGCCAATTAACTGCCTGTTAACAGGTAGTTAACAGGCAGTTTTTAGCCTAATCCTTATTTTGAGGGGTGTCGTGTGGGATTCCCAACGGCTCCAAACCACGCCAGGTTAGAGCAGGCGGGCCGTCGGGGTGAAGGAGTTGGAGGGGTCGCGATGTCGGTGTTCAGGTGAGTGATGGGTGCATGAGTGCAAAGGTAAGTGTGTTTGGTGTGTCTAAAGTGTGTAAAGAACTTTTACTTACCTGTACTTACCTTCACAGCCTTTCTTCCTGTAGCCGTCGGGAGCCCATCACTCAGCCGGCACTTAAAGCTGAACGGCTGCGATCTGTGAAAAGTGACAGCCTTCAGCTTTGAGTGCTGCTGAGAGTTCTAACTGAGTCTGTGCAGAAGGACTCATGTTAGAACTCACACTGTCAGTGTTTGGCAGCTTCAAACAGCTGTGAAACACTGATATTTCATCTGTCAAGAAATCTTGACAGATGAAATTGCAGTCTGTGACATCACCTGTTGCCGGGTGGCCCTTAATTGGCCTGCTGAGCCTGCTGGGCGGGCTCAACAAGGTCAATCAAGGGAAAATCGCGCGGATTGGCCGGACGTCGATGTAGGCGAGTCTAAAACCCGAAAGTTGTAGTCCCGCCTTCTTCCCGACAGCTTCGGGAAAATTGACCCCCTAGTCACTGCTGTAATGTAGGAAACACGGCAGCCAATTTGTGCACAGCAAGCTCCCACAAATAACAATGTAATAATGACCAAATAATCTGTTGGTTGAGGGATAAATATTGGTCAGGATACCGGGGAGAACTCCTCTGCCCTTCTTCGAAATAGTCCTTAAATTTCTCTTGTGGTTATTAAAAGGGGTTGAAGATTAATACTATTTTAACTTTGAATTACTAAGGAGTCATTCCAAAGGTCTCTACTTGTCACAAGATGAAGACTATCAAGAAACAAAGATGGTCTTTCCAATTTGTGATCTTTAGGTGGAGTGTTTGATTTATATTCAAACAGAGCTGACAGATTTCAGACTTACGACACACGTGAGGGTCAACTCACCGATGCCACGCTCCCAGTGGGAAGCAAGACTTGAAGGGAATGCAGGTTGGAGGCAGGGCTACAATACAGCATGGATTCTCTAACCTATGCTCCCTTTGAGCTCAGTTTCCCTTTGCTCCCCGGGGAGTGCGGGGTCAATGAATTTACTCCATAATGCAAGGCCACATCTGAGTGACCTAACATACCGAGGAATTGCAATCGCATTGCGGTATTATTAACATTTGTAAGACATTCCTCTGTCTCCCATTTTAATAAAGAGCTGAGCCTATTTAAAATAAATGGACATGGCATATCCTTTGCACGTTGGTGGAATAATAGCCCTTTCTATTTAGGCCTGCAATAGGATTGTTGGTAGACACATGAATGGCTGTATGTCTACCATTAGTGATACCCTACACCTTGGGAAAGGCACTGATTTGGAAAGGCTTTAACTATTGGTGCTGCTGGTCACTGATGAAGGATTATTAGTGTCTGCTGAAGCATGTCTACAGCTATCTCCTCAATGGGTGCCTGGAAGGACCCTTCAGCATAAATATTGAGGGCTGTGGATGTGATGAAATATATGCCTTCATCACCCCTGTGTTTTACCTGCTTTGTATTGTGTGTGTACCGCCCCCTTTTTCCTATTGTGTGTATTGGCTACGCCCCTGTCTTTTGCCATATAAAGGTCTCAAGAGCTGTATGAGTCATTCTAGCAGACGAACCCGATGTGTAAAGACCTGCAAAGTTCTTAGTGATTAAAAGCCTTTAGTTGAATCCTTAAACTCCTTGGCCTAGAAATTGAGTTTGCGCTGCGCCAGGGCTTTAGCGCCGGAAGTTAGCGCCGGCACTAAGTCCCTTTGTGCGCGCCAAAAATTCAGTAGCGCCGCGCCCAAACGGTTGCCGGCGCTACTGAAGGGTTTTAGCGCCTGAAAACTGGCGCAACGCGCCGCATTGCGGCGCTATTCCGGCGCTGCGGCGCCCGCTGCGGTGCGGCAGGCTCAGGAAGTGCAGGCCTCCTCCTTCCGTTAAGGAGGAGCTGCCTGCACCCGGCCGCGGCCCGCGCAAATCTCTTCAAAAATGAGCCCGGCACCTCGGACAAGTGCCGGGCTTGCATTTGTTCCGGGGGGGGGGGGAGAATTCCGGGGAGGGAGCTGCGGGCAGGCGGCTGGCGGGAAAGCGGCCGGCCGCCGCGGGGCCTTTAATGCGCCGGCGCAAACACATGTTGGACTCTGTTGCCAGAGTCTTAGTTGCGGCTGCCACGGGCGAGGCGGCCGCAACTGAATTTCGGCGCTGGGGCCCGTCGGCATGGCAACCGGGACGCTGCGCACACCGATGACGTCATCGGTGCCGGCGCAGCGCTACCGGTGCAACGCCGCTTTAGGGCCCCAGGGAATTTTTGAACTGGCCATAACTCTGGCGCTAGTCCCTCTAGCGCCTCAAAAGCGGCGCTAAGGCTAGTGAATTTCTAGGCCCTTGTCTTTGAGATATCGATGGCACATCAGTGGAGACCTTCACTGCCACTAGTAGTACAGTGCAGAAGATCCCTGTAGAGCGACATGGACCAGATGGACCTCATTCATAGTCTGTCTGCTGAGCCTGAGTTTAAACTTCATTATCCACTGCCTCTTCTATCGTGCCTATATATCGGACTCTGTTGAGGTAGATCCACTGCTTAGGGTGGTGTATTCTGCGAGTTGTGTGCTCCCTGTGGCTTCTGTGCTCCCAGGATGTGGTCTCCTTATGTTCCTCCAGCACTGATAGACACCCTTCGGTATCTGCTGCACTCATGTCAACATCATCTCAACTCAGAGGTAGGACTCTTGCCCCACTCCAGAACCTGAGCACATATTCTAGCCTGAAACTTGGGTGCAACAGTGAGGGTATGTTGCATTGCTGGAGGTGCCGTCTTTCAGATGAAATGTCAAACTGAGGTCATGTTTGCCTTTCTAGGTAAATGTAAAAGATCCCATGGCACTATTTGAAAAAGAGCAGGAGATTTCTCCATGTTTTTTACTGTCCTAGCAGGCATTTATCCCTCAACCAATACCATCAAAATAGATTAACTGGTCATTTATCCTGTTGTTGTTTGTGGGGTGATGCCGTGTACAAATTGGTTACTGCAACTGCCTAATAAACAACAGTGACTATACTACAAAATTAATTAATTGACTGTGAAGCAATATTCTGCGGATTTGGGAAGTGCTATATGTGCAAGTTCATTCTTTCTCCTTTGCTCCTATTGTGGTGATAGCTTGAAATACTGGGGTTAATTTTGACTTTGGGCTTCAATGGACATAAAAGTCGAGAGATGTATAACAGGTGCCGGATTCAATATCACCCGTTTTATACTAGTGCCCCCATTGTCTTGCGTTCAGCTGAAGAATGCCTGCTCCATTTATATATCACTACGTAATTCCACATTTAACGAGGCCCTGAGCAGCAAAAAAACATATTTTTCTTTTCCAATAATTTCTCCGAACCCATTTTAGGACCAAAATTATTTTCAGAGAAGCACCAAGCAAAGACATGTAGTCCGTTAGCACTTTCTATTAGTGAAAATGATTAAGCAGAGAGAAATAGGCACCTCTGAAGTGTTAGCTTGGTTCAGCACTGACATCTGGTCTTTGAGGGCCATCTCCTCGGATCAAAGTAACCTGGAAACGCTGACGCTGTAATCACTGTCAGTTGGGATCAATGGGTGCCTTTGAAATAATGGCAGGTAACAAGATCTGGCTGCTGATTGCCCAGGACAACCTTCACTATTGTACAATCACAGTTTTTCTTTGTTAGCCATTTATTGAGCAGTCAGTTCATACTTGCAGCAGCTAATTCATTGGATACAGTGAGACACCAAAACCTTCTTTTTCATTTGGCCATTTATCATTCATAATGTAGAGCAGTGACATTAAGCTGTAGGTGTATCTGTGTGGCACAATCGCTTTTACAAAACTACCTGCAGTCAGGCAAGCGCAAAACCATTCACTTATCTTAACAGCTTCGTTCTGGTTATTTAAGAAGAACAGTGGTTAGTCAAAAGAACAAAAAAGTAAAAAGCGTCCAAGAATTCTGCCTGCTCCTTGTATTTATATTGGCAGCACAGTCATTTCAAACTTCTGAATCTGAGGATGAAGGGGACCATCCACTGGCTAATCACACTCAGATAAAGAATAGTCAGGTCTGAAATAGGCATGGTGTGCGTCTAGAGCAACTGTAATGTAGGCCTGAAGTAAAGTTATAGCTTGAACTATGGTCATGGTTTGTTGCATCTGTTATTTGGAGGGTGGTGTCCTGGTTACCATTAGCTTGTAGCTGTGGGGATTGAGTTCATAGAATCATAGAAATTTACAGCACAGAAGGAGGCCATTCGGGCCATCATGTCTGCGCCGGCTGACAAAGGGCTATCCAGCCGAATCTCACTTTCCAGCTCTTGGTCCGTAGCCCTGTAGGTTACGGCACTTCAAGTGTGATGAGGGTTTCTGCCTCTACCACCCTTTCAGGCAGTGAGTTCCAGACCCCCACCACCCTCTGAGTGAAAACATTTCTCCTCAACTCCCCTCTAAACTTCCGACCAATTACTTTAAATTTATGCCCCCTGGTTATTGACCCCTCTGCTAAGGGAAATAGATCCTTCCCATCCATTCTATCTAGGCCCCTCATAATTTTATACACCCCAATTAAGTCTCCCCTCAGTCTTCTCTGTTCCAAAGAAAACAACCCCCGCCTATCCAATCTTTCCTCATAGCTAAAATTCTCCAGCCCAGGCAACATCCTCGTAAATCTCCTCTGTACCCTCTCTAGTGCAATCACATCCTTCCTGTAATGTGGTGACCAGAACTGCACGCAGTATTCTAGCTGCGGCCTAACTAGTGTTTTATACAGTTCAAGCATAACCTCCGTGCTCTTATATTCTATGTCTCGGCTAATAAAGGCAAGTATCCCGTATGCCTTCTTAACCACCTTATCTACCTGTCCTGCTACCTTCTATGAACATGCACTCCAAGGTCCCTCTGATCTTCAGCACTTCTCAGTGTCCTACCATTTATAATGGCCCAGAAATTTGGGTCGGAGGCTTCCCGCGGGTGCAAGCCTCCGACCTGCACTTACCTAGTGCGCCGGTCGGTGTGCTGTGGGCCCGCGTGGGATTCCGATCCTGGGCCTGCTCCAACTGCCGGCGCGCAGTGTTTGTGTATCCCAGGGGCGCAGTTAGTTCGAAGCGTCCCCTGGGATCACGTGGGCCATGGAGAGCCAATGGTAGCAGGGAGTCTGTATTCATAGATTTGACAGGAAGACCTGTCAAATCTATGAATACAATTCAGCCCCAAAACACCACTAAAACTTTAAATACATTTTTTTTTAAATCACATTTTAAAAATAACTATAAATTACATAAAATAACTATTTTAAACAATAATTTATATTTTTGAAAAAATTAATTACAGTTTCTAACGGGGCTAAAAATAAACTTACCTTTCTTTAAAGTATTTAAAAATAATAAACCTGTGGAAAAAATGTTTTAATTTAACTTAATTCTCCACTTACCTTGTTAAAAGCAGGCATTTTACAAGCGTAGCTCCTGGAGACTTACCCTCTCGGAGAAACCTGCAAAAATTCCAGGCGCACGCGCTGCCTCTCCGGCGCACGCGTTCGACCTGTGAGCCCCTTCCTTTAAGGGAACGGAAGTTCTGGTTTCCCGCACATGCGCAGTGCATGCACGAAACCGGCACTTTCGTTGGGCAACGCGTGAGTACCCAGCGTGTACTCACCCGTGGGGACCCGAAGTTCTGGCCCACTAGTGTATTCCCTTGACTTGTTAGCCCTCCCCAAATGCATTACCTCACACTTCTCCAGATTGAATTCCATTTGCCACTGTTCTGTCCATCTGACTAGTCCATTGATATCTTCCTGCAGTCTGCAGCTTTCTTCTTCATTATCAACCACACGGACAATTTTTGTATCATCTACAAACTTCTTAATCAAACTTCCTACATTCAAGTCCAAATCATTGATATATATCACAAAAAGCAGAGGATCCAGTACTGAGCCCTGCAGAACCCCACTGGAAACAGCCTTCCAGCCACAAAAACACCCTTCGACCATTACCCTTTGTTTCCTACCTCTGAGTCAATTTTGGATCCAACTTGCCATTTTGCCTTGGATCCCAATGGCTTTACTTTTGTGACCAGTCTGCCATGCGGGACCTTATCAAAAGCCTTGCTAAAATCCATATAGACTACATCAAACGCACTACCCTCTTCGACCCTCCTTGTTGCCTCCTCAAAAAATTCAATCAAGTTAGTCAGACATGCCCTTCCCATGATAAATCCATGCTAACTGTCCCTGATTAATCTGTGTCTTTCTAAATGAAGATTTATCCTGTCCCTCAGAATTTTCTCCAATAATTTTCCTACACCGAGGTTCGGCTAACTGGACTGTAATTACTCGATCTACCCCTTTCTCCCATTTTAAACAATGGTACCATGTTAGCAGTCCTCCTCCTTGCTCCTCCCCTCCCCATCTCTGCTGGAAAAGATACAACCTGACACCTCACCATGAGGAAAGCCATGGACAACTTGTCTGCCCAACTGTCTCTGGTGGAGGAGCCCAAAGCCTTGCTTCAAGAGGCAAAGCTGACTACCTCTTCTACATCACAACAGTGACTACACTTCACCGTAAAGCACTTTGGAACGTCCTGAGATTATAAAATGTTCGATAGAAATGCAAGTCTTCTTTCTTTCTTACTCTTTCCTTCTTTCCTTCTTTCTTACTCTTTCCTTCTTTCTTACTCGTTCCTTCTTTCCTTCTTTCTTACTCTTTCTTTCTTTCTTTCTTTCTTTCTTTCTCCTGCTACTTTCAACGTCTTTCGGATGAGACGTTAAACCGAGCTCTCTCAGGTGGACGTAAAAGATCCCACGGCACTATTTTGAAGAAGAGCAGGGGAGTTCTCCCCGGTGTCCTGGCCAATATTTATCCCTCAA
This sequence comes from Somniosus microcephalus, assembly GCF_052327205.1. Taxonomy (NCBI): domain Eukaryota; kingdom Metazoa; phylum Chordata; class Chondrichthyes; order Squaliformes; family Somniosidae; genus Somniosus; species Somniosus microcephalus. The sequence continues at coordinate 115,679,159 of NC_141000.1, forward strand.
TCAACATCACAAACACAGATTATCGGGTCATTATCACATTGCTGTTTGTGGGAGCTTGTTGTGCGCAAATTGACTGCCACTACACTTTAAAAGTACTTAATTGGCTGTAAAGCGCTTTGAGACGTCCGGTGGTTGTGAAAGGTGCTATATAAATGCAAGTTTCTTTTTTTTTGCTCGAGGAAGTGGCACAGAACCTTCAGCCCAGCTTTCATGCCAGCAGGAGGCATTTGAACTTTAGCTCCCTTTCGAAGAATGCCATACACACCCTGCCCAAAGCCACTTCCATCGAATCTTACAGCACAGGAGAAGGCCACCCGCCCCATGGTGCCTGCGGTGGCTTTTTGGAAGAGCTACCCAATTAGCCCCACTCCCCACCCCCCCCCCCCCCCCCGCTCCTTTCCCATAGCCCTGCAAGGCTGAAGGAGGCTGTGCACATCTCAGACATACCATCTCTCCTGGGGATAATGATCTGCGGTCAGCCCATGGTCCCTGCTGGAAGACATGGAAGAACTGGCAATACAGGCCATAAGTGGAAGAATTAGGGGGGGGGGGGTGAGGGGGAAGGTGGGATGTACAATCAAAAGGAGGCAGCACAAGTTCCATTTTATTGTGGGAATTCCAACGGGAAAAAAGTTTAACACTCCCAAGAGAAAGTGTATTGCAACATTTGTGAAACAATAGATTGTAAAGGCTTCCTGTAAATAATCCTGATGTACTTAAAAGTGATTTACGTTCAGGAGATCTGATGTAATTTACTGACTTCTACCACAGATAACAAAGCAATAATAGGACAGGTTCAAATGCTTTTCTCTCTCAGTCAGTCTAACCTCTTACATTGCCTGGGGTTGTATCTATCAGCCATGAGAACAAATGCCCGCACTTGGCTCGATTTCTCCACTCCACCCAGGATAATAACACCATACACATTACCATTAAGTTAATTCGCACATGTTCTGTTAGCGAAACAGGGCTTCAAAGTGTTTCTTTTCTCTGATTCCCACGAAACCCAACATCAAACAGATCGGTGCGGGGAGACATGGAGGCTGTTTCAATCGCACCTTCACCTGTCAACCTTTGATTTTATTATCTGGTTGAAGCAGGTGGACAGGTGGCTGCATCCAAACTAAGTTATGAACCGGATCATCCACTCATAATAATAAGAACTGTCAACAAAGGGTAATCTCGGTTACAGACCTGCTTGTGCGATTCAGCTTTGAAGCCTTTGCAATATATACAGAGTGACACCTCCAAGGGGGAAAATGGAGGAAACGCACAGCTGGTTTGAAAGCATCTGGAATGGAAAAGACATAATAGTTGTGAATAAGGGTTGCTACATGAGTTATTAACATATCTTTTCAGCTGCGTACTTCCAGCATTTGCAGTTGTTTTTATAAGAAAGATGTAACTTGTATTTATAGAGCAGCCTTCACATCCTAAAGATGTCCCAATGTACTGTCGCAGAGCACGGGCGTTCTCCTCGGTGCCCTGGCTGTAGTGTATGTAACCGTTCTACCTTTAAGAGAACTATTTTAGGTGTTGCACTACTTTATCTTGGCTGCTGTATACTGTAATACCGGTGGTGACCACACCGGTATATAAGTGCTGTGTAAGGATTTATTGGGCAGATTCGCCCTGACCTTCGAATAGTAAAGTTCTGTTAAAGTTACTCTTGTAGTCTGTGTATTAATTCACCATATAACCCACAGACTTTACAGTGGCGACGAGTTCGATCTTACCCTGCGGCAGCGATACATCCGAAGCAGTTAACGAGCATCGAGAAGAGGCACCCGCCCTCGTCGTTCTGCTGGGAGAAGACTCGAGTCTGCAGAGCAAGGAAGAAGGAAGGATTCAGACACGAAGCCTTCCATCAGCAACAGGCTGTTATTGTCCCTTCTGCCACGGCGGTGAGTGAGCCGATCAGCCAAGAGAAGCAAGTCGGCCACGTTGACTGTGAGTAGGGGGAAAAGAAAAAGAAACGGAGGATAAGGGCGGTGAACTCGACCACGGTCGGGGGAAAGGAGCCGGACAGAAGTCGGGCCCAGGGGCGCTGAGACTGGGGCAGCGTAGGGCACGGAAGCCACGGTACAAGCGGGAACGCAGCCGGTGTGAGAGACCGGGCTACAAGCGGGAACACAGCCTGTGTGAGAGACCGGGCTACAAGCGGGCTGGGAGATGCAACAGCGTCGTGAGACAGCTAGACCGCAACCGGCGAAAAAGGCCGGGCAGCTACCGAGGCCACGAGGTGCTGCGACCGGGATCGTAAAGCGCAGGAAGATATAAAAATAAATAAAACCGCGGAGAACTCAGCCGCAGCCGGGGGAGGAAAGGACCGGACTGCGAGAGGGCTGGGAGGCGCGATTGGAAGCCGCTGAGGGAGAGACAGAGCCCGAGTGAAGGGGGAACGGGACCGAGCGAGGGAGACCGAGCGAGATTCCGCCCAGCGGCTGGAACTGTTCGCCGCCAACGGGTTGTCCCCAGCGCCGGTTGCCGGCCGAAAAAAGGGAACAAGGAACGCACTGAAGCCGGCGCGCAGGCTGCGAACTCCGAAAGCCAGCGGTCGTCGCCCGAAGGAAAGCTTACCCCTCCCGCCAGGGGAAGAAACGCGGGAAGCCGCCAGTAGGCGGGGAAGAAGACAGAAGCGGGAAACCGCCATTTTGAAAGTGGGCGGGGAAGAAGACAAGCGCAGGAAACCGCCATTTTTGGAAAAAAAAGTAACGAACAAATTCGTTGTGGTTTCTCAAAAAGATAGTGAAGATGCCTAAGCATGGTAACATCAACAACTTCGATTCCGAGGTGGAAGATTGGGCCACGTACGTAGAACGCATCGAGATATATTGTGAGGCCAATAAAATAGCAGATGATGATAAAGCTCTCACCTTATTAAACGCAATGGGGGCGTAGACATACGGGCTATTGAAGCATCTTCTATCACCAGCTAAACCGGCGGATCAGACTTTCGCTGATATTGTTGCTGTCCTGAAGGATCATTTGAACCCCACACCGCTGATGTTGGCGGAACGATTCAAATTTTATGCGAGAACGCAACGGAAAGAGGAAAGCAACGTGGAATACTTGGTCGAACTGCGTAGACTAGCGAAATACTGCCAGTTTGGGGAAAATCTGACAGAGGCATTGAGAGACAAGTTCGTGTGCGGGTTGTCGAAGGAAGGAACACAAAAGCGACTGCTCGAAGAGAACGATCTTACACTTGACAAGGCTGTCCTTATTGCAGCATCACACGAAGCAGCTGCGAGAGGCACTGCGGAAATGCAGCTGAAGGCAGCGGTACTCAGCGTGGATCAAATGACTTCGGGTACAACAAAATGTTATCGTTGTGGGAAGACAACACACGACCAGAACCAATGCTGGTTTAAAAACCAGGAACGTAGAAAATGTGGCAAGCTTGGTCACATAGCTAAAGTATGCCGGTCAGGAAAGAAGACCAACAACAGAAAAAAGTCACTGTAGGAAAAGTACAGCAAGGTACACAAGGTGGCTGAGAAGAGTTCAGATGAACAGAATTCGGATTCAGACCCGAACGGCCAGGAACTGGGTAGTCTGAGAATTCACAATGTGAGTAAGGAAGCTGACCTACAAACTATCTGGGTCACACTAAAAGTAGCCGGAGTCCAAGTGAAAATGGAATTGGACACAGGATCAGCCCTATCAGTCATAAATCGAAGGGATTACAACCGGCTATTCTCACATATACCCTTGAGAGATACCAAGATCGTATTGTAGACATACACGGGGCATAAAGTATACCCCATGGGAAAGATACAAGTCAAGGTGAGAGACAGGGGCAAAGAACACCAAGGAATGGACTTATATGTACTACCTGAGGGAGGTCCACCACTTCTGGGACGGGAGTGGATCAGGGAAATAAACATGGAATGGCACTACCTAAAAGCAATAACGAGTGAGAACTCGGTGAAGACAATCAGCTCAGACTCTGAAACGGATGACGACAAGACCAGCCCAGGTGCGAAAGACAAGTCTAAAATGGACTTGCTGACTAAGGTTGGAAAAACGAAGGAGTGCATAAATACTGATGCTTCAAAGGAGAACAAAGTTTCAGAACAGAATTCCACTGAACAACAACAACATAGTTTGGCAGAGAATTCTGAGTCTGTCCAGTTTACAGACATGCACAAGTCTGAGGAACACTGGGCTCGAACTCAACTCCATTTCAAATTACAACAGCAATTAGAACAATTGAGTTGCCGTCTCGAGCAAGAGATAAAAGCAATGAAAACGTTCTTTGACACAGAGTGGGAGAATCTGGAAAGACAACAGAAACAGCTGAGGGAGAAAAGGGAGCAGGAGCACACAAACCGTCTGCGCAAGGAGGCCAAACGAATCATAACTGATTCGGTTTCTGAAGGTGCATGCTCTAATCTGGTGGAGCAAGATGTTCAGCAACTGAAGGCGCTTGTTAGCAGATTGCAGGCAGAAAAGGCTGAGTTGGTCGCCATGAATTCCGAGCTCCTACTGAAGTTGGGTGCAGCATCACCAGACGATTCATTTGTGGAAATTCGAATGGTGGAGGCTGCGGATGATGGCGAAGTAGAAACAGCAAAGGAGCCCCAGGGCAAGGTTATAAACAGCCCTGCAGCTACTGGGAAACGGATGAGGTCAGAAGAGTTAACGGTCAGCCAACTCCTTCATATGCTGAGGGACAAGACTCTGAAATGGGAACAATTTGAACACGAGCTTCAATCTTCAAAGGAAAGGGGTTCGGAGCTCTCAAAAGTTATTGAAATAGCTGAGGTTGCAACACAGACTGAGAAGATGGCAGCAGAGCAACCCTTGGATGCCAAAAGTACGCTGACTCACGTCAATGTCGAACAACAAAATGCTGAAACAGCTGCTCCAGTAGAGGGATTGAATAGTACGATCAATCAATCTCCGAAGGAAGTTGAAGCATTGAAATCACGAATGAGGTCATTAATAAAAGACTTGCAGGAAGCCCAGAAAAAGCTGGAGGAAGCTGAACACATGAAGAAGTCTCTTCAGGAGAGATGTCGGGACTTGGAACAAAAGCTGGCTAACGCCCAGCTGGGCATGGAGGAAATAAAAGACCCTCTCGCTGGCCTAGCTCAGGACGACACCGATTATTACCATGTCCTGTTGAACGACACCGAATATAACGATGACCTGTTCTGCCCAGCTTGTGGGGAAATCTTCCGAAGTGCACAAACCCTGAAGAATCACAAAAAGTCTAAGAAACACCGGGAGATGGTGACGCTGCTAAGGCAACAGGAGAAAGAGGAGGAGGAACTGTGCATGCGGCTGGCAGCGGAGCACAGAGAGTCTCCAAGAAGCAGGAAAGGAAAAGACGAAACAGAAGAAGATGTCCCACCTGAACCATTATCACCTCTACCAGATCACGCACGTGGTCCCTCCAAACGGAGCCAAATCAGTTTGGAAGTACAAAAACTTCCCAAGGTACTCAAGCTTTTAGAAGTCAACAATGCTGGTTCAGAAGTGACGGAAGTTCAAGCTGTTAAGTCCAGTGAAGGACTATTGGATGAGTCACTCCAGCAACGTGAACCGACTACACCACAGGAAACTGCTACACCACCGAGGCGTTGTCCGGACCGAGTCAAGAAGCACAGGAGGCGCCTCCACAGAGACTGAATCTGTGAACTGTTTTCCGCAGAGACTACATCTGTGAACTGTTTTCCGCAGAGACTACATCTGTGAACTGTTTTTAAATGAAGTTGGATAGATGTTATGATGTTATGTTTAATGGGGAATAAGTATGTTGTAAGCTAAAAAGGGAGGATTGTAGTGTATGTAACCGTCCACCTTTAAGAGAACTATTTTAGGTGTTGCACTACTTTATCTTGGCTGCTGTATACTGTAATACCGGTGGTGACCACACCGGTATATAAGTGCTGTGTAAGGATTTATTGGGCAGATTCGCCCTGACCTTCGAATAGTAAAGTCCTGTTAAAGTTACTCTTGTAGTCTGTGTATTAATTCACCATATAACCCACAGACTTTACACTGGCCATTATTTATCCCTCAATCAACATAACAAAAAACAGATTATCTGCTTATTATCACATTGCTGTTTGTGGGAGCTTGCTGTGTGCAAATTGGCTGCCGCGTTTCCCACATTACAACAGTGACCACGCTTCAAAAAGTACTTCATTGGCTGTAAAGCGCTTTGGGGCACCCTGAGGTCATGCAAGGCGCTGTATAAATTTCTTTCTTTCTTTTCATTTTTACCCAGCCAATGAATTGTTTGCCGTCTAGTCACTGTTGTCCAATCGGCAACCGCAGCCGCCAATTTGCGCGCAGCAAGGTCCCACATAACAGCAATGAGATGAATGAGGTGTTACAATTGGCATCAGCAACCTCTGAGTCTGCAAAGGTCAGCCAGGGTCCACCTGCCTTCCCGCTGGAAGTAGCTGTTGTGGAAAGAAAAGGATCAGGCCCATTTGCGATGTCCTCTGTTGTTGAATCACCTTCAGCCGTTCACTTTCAAGGGCCCTATATGAAGAGTGGCTGGTGCCCGTGTGCAAGCCAGAAACAGTCCGAACCTTCAGTCAAGGAAAGGAGAAAAAGGGGATAACATCAGAGAAAGAGAATGAAATAGGATCCCAAAGGTAGTAGACTATAAATTGTGTATAGAAGATTAAGGGGGTGATCTAATTGAGGTGTTTAAGATGATTAAAGGATTTGATAGGGTTGATAGAGAGGTACTATTTCCTCTGGTGGGGTAGACCAGAACACGGGGGCAGAACCTTAAAATTAGAGCCAGGCTGTTCAGGAGTGATGTCAGGAAGCACTTCTTCACACAAAGTGTAATGGGAATCTGGAATTCTCTCCCCCAAAAGGTGTGGAGGCTGGGGGTCAATTGAAAATATCAACACTGAGATTGATAGATTTTTGTTAGACAAGGATATTAAGGGATATGGAACCAAGACAGGGTAGATTAAGTTAAGATACAGATCAGTCATAATCTAACTGAATGGCGGAACAGACTCAAGAGGCTGAATGACCTCCTCCTGTTCCGACATTCTAAGTTCCTATGAAACAGGTTCATCTTAACCCTCGACAAGTCAATATCAGGCACCCAACCCTCAAAGGAGATTCAAAGGATGGGCAAGAGAGGATTCAGAGAAAGCCAATAAGGATGATGTCTAAGGGACTCGCAGAGTGAAGAGGGATTGACAATCCAGCTTTTGGTACTGCAGATAGATGTAATCAGTTTCCATAAATACGCCTGTGAATGGAGAGCTAGAGAAAAAAAATGAAGGTGCCTTAAGCAAGGCTAGAGATTAGAAAGTGAATTTTTCTCCCAGATTGGTAGATACATGGAATAAATTGTTATCAAAAGAAGGAATGTTGTGCTGACTAAAGAGGAGCTGGGTAAGTAACCAGTTCTGGAAGAGATTGATGGTTGCAGAGACAAGTATAGGCATGAATGATCAAACACTATGTGGAGCACAATTATCCCTGTCCTGTTGGGATCTTTGAAATGTCAGCTGTGTAATGCAACTGGCCAAAGCAGCGTGCCAGAGACTGCAAATTTAGATTGCCAGCTTGGTGTTGTTGCTCGATAATCTTCAAATGTGTATTTTATTTTAACCAATTTTTGGTCTTTTGCTATAAGCCCTTGGCTGGTCGGAAATGGGCCCGATTTTGTGGATTGTGTGGGAAATGGTTGGGTTTCCCCGAATGTGAGGTTCTGACACACAAAAAAAAGTGTCAGCCAGCTCCACGCAATTTTCCCTCAAGTGGCCAATTAATTTCCAGCATGTGGGCAGCCTTGCTAATTGTCCATTTCTAGTCAGAAAGCCCCACAGTATGATGTCATCATTCGTGGTGCTTTCAAGGTCCATAGCAAGCACTGCATCCTCTGAAGGCTTCCAAACGAACCATACAGGATGGCAGAGGAGCCTGCAGCAGCTGTGGCCAGTGCCAGACCCCGAGCTGCCTCCAAATTCGACGAAGCTTCACTGCAGGCATTATTGGATGGGGTTAGGGCCCACAGGGAGGTCCTCTTCCCTAGGTCAGGGAGGAAGAGGCCTCCCACTGAGACCAATGCTGCATGGATGCAGGTGTCAGCAGGTGCCAACTCGCTGGGAGTCACCAGAAGAACCTTGGCATTACATCTCTAACTCCTTCCTTTATTCCCCCACAGTACCATCCAGAGCCCCCGTCCTCACTGTGGAGGAGGAAGAGGCTGCGCAGCCAGACTCCTCAGAGGAAGCTCCAACCTCTGAGGACGCAGCATCAGCAGAAGTAAGTGCACCCAGCACCAGCGCAGACACTCACACCTCGGGGGGACCTTCGGGATATAGAGTAGTGTTGTCACCTGGTGTTTCACAGCTCACAAGTGAGCCTCAGCAGATTCTGGAGACAGGGACAGCAGTGGAGGTCCTCATCGGAGGGCGCAGGACTCTGCCAGCTCAGCTCAGCTGCGCTGCATGTCGACCCTCTGCCTCTGGGTCCATCCGCAAGAGAAGAGGTGATGGATCTCCATGCAAAGATGCAGGAGTCTGTGGCAGGTTTTGTCTCCAGGGTCGCTGCGAGTGTGGGGCGAATGGAGGAGTCCATAGCGACCATGAGCAGAGCCTTTGTGGAGTCATTGGTGCATGAACGCATCACCATGGAAAGGTTGGCAACCTCCATGGAGGAAATAACTCGCCAGGATACGGAAAACATGGTGAGTGCTCATAAGAGAATGACATCTCTTGAGGAGCGTTGGCCATCTATTGAACAGAGAAACCAGACCTTCATGGAAGTCCTTCTGAGTTGGACTGCCAGTGCAGAAACGGGTCCCCATGGCCCCCTAAAGCGCAGCAAGGTGCTCTCAAGCCACTTCCAAGCACTGGCCCCTTCTGGCCTGTGCAGCTTCAGGTGAGTGAGCAGCAGCCTGGTGCTCCTGGTGCTCATCCTGCTGTTCCTGGTTCTGCTGCTGCCGCCTCTGCTGCTGGAGATCCTCGAATGGCAAGAAGGGAAGGAAAAAAAGGCGTCCCTGTCTTCTTGTAGATGCCTCCGCTGAGGAAGCGCTGAGTGAGGGTGGCGAGAGGGGCTTCCCAGGAGATCACATTGGAGAAGTGTGTGAGGTTCCAACCTTCCACAGCTGTGCCTAAGCCTTGAAGAAGTAGCCCCAAGCCTGCAGCAACAAGGTCCTTCACCATACAAATGCTGTCCCTTTAAATCGCAGCTTTTCCGAATGACCTGCAGCTGACAACAAGCAAGCCGGCAAGCTTCATGCCAAGTTTCATCAGTCGGGTTTCCCGCAGGCGTGTTTGATGTGGGGAAAGCCCCAAAATCGCAACGGCCCCTGAAAATCGACTTAAACAAGGTAATAATTGCTCATTAGTGTTCCGATGGCCAGTCCCGCCAGCGGCGGGTGGGACTGAAGCGGGTCGCGGAGAAACAGCGGTCCGAAAGTCGGACGGGGCGGGGAATCAGGCGGGTGGGGTCGCGACCCGCTTTTTCGCCTGAAAAGCCGCCCGATGGCTGGCAGAAAATCGTGGCCTTAAAGTCAACATACTTTTTAAAAATTCATTTATGGGATGCGGGCATTGCTGGCAAGGCCAGCATTTATTGCCCATCCCTGATTGCCCTTGAGAAGGTGGTGGTGAGCCGCCTTCTTGAACGGCTGCAGTCAGTGTGGTGAAGGTGCTCTCCCACAGTGCTGTTAGGGAGGGAGTTCCAGGATTTTGACCCAGCGACGATGAAAGATCGGCGATATACTTCTAAGTCAGGATGGTGTGTGACTTGGAGTGGAACTTGGAGGTGGTGGTATTCCCATGCGCCTGCTGCCCTTGTTGTTGAGTCTGAGTGTTCCAGATATGCTTATTCTAAATCACTGGACACAGACAACAAGAATAACCTAAACAGGTCTTTACTAATCGAAGGTCAGGACTGAACTGCTTAGCAAATTACTGCACAGAGTTTATATACCGGTGTGGTCACCACCGGTACTACAATATACAGTAGCCAAGAGAAAGTAGTTCATCTCTTAAGGTAGTCTCTTAAGGTGGTACAGGTTACATACACCACAATTCCTCCCTTTTTAGCTTAACAGTGTACATCCCAATTTAAACATAACATGGATAACATATATACAACTTCATGCAAAACTGTTCAAAGATTCAGTCTCTGAGGAGGCCTCCTGATCCGAGTTGGATAACGCCTTTCAGGGGTCTCTGATTCTCATTGCTGGAGTGACTCATCTAGTTGATCTCTTATGGATTGGACATCATCAGGTACATTGGCGTCTGAGGTAGATGCTTCAGGTTCACTAACTTCTTCCACTGGTGTCTCTGTCGTAGTCATGGGTTCGACCCTTGTTCTCGATTCTACAAGTTGGTCAGCATGACGTCGTATTACGTTTTCACCAATATCCACCGTGTACATCAGGGGTCCTTGTCTGGCCCGAATTGTTCCAGATTGCCATTTCTCATTCTTATAGTCCCGGGCTAACACTGGTTGTCCTATTTCGAAACCCCGAGTGGTCTTGTTATTTATATGCTGGAACTGTTTGTTTTCGACTTCCCTCCGCACATTTGGTTTTAACAAGTCCAACCTGGACCGCAACCTCCTGTTATAGAACATCATGGCAGGGCTTTGATTTGTCACTGCATGAGTGGCGTTTCGATATGCCATTAGGAAATTGTCCACCTTGTGTTGTAGTGGAATCTGGTCTTCGCTCATGGCATTTATCGCCTTTTTGAACGTTTGTACAAATCTCTCGGCCAACCCATTTGTAGCCGGATGATATGGGGCAGAGGTATAATGTTTCACCCCATTCTTCTTCATGAATTTCTGGAATTCTTCTGACACGAACTGCGGTCCGTTGTCTGAACATATTTGTTCTGGTAATCCATTTCTTGTGAATATCGTTCTTAGAACTGCGATCGTCTTTTCCGAGGTAGTGGTCGCCATCTTAATCACTTCTGGCCATTTAGAATGTGCGTCTACCGCAATTAAAAACATGGAGTCCATGAATGGACCTGCGAAGTCAATATGTACACGTTGCCATGGGGTTGAAGGCCATTCCCATGGATGCAGCGGTGCAATTGGAGGTGCATTTTGAACTTTTTGGCACCCTGAGCAGCTTTTAGTCAGATCCTCTATTTGTTGGTCGATACCTGGCCACCACACATAAGCCCTAGCAAGGCTTTTCATCTTGACTCCCCCCAGATGACCTTCATGCAGTTCCTTTAGAACTCTCTCCCTTAATTTAGGAGGAATAATCACCCTTGTTCCATACATCAATGTTCCTTGACAGACGGACAGCTGTTCTCGCCTGGCTGAGAATGCCGGTAACAGTGGCTCACCATGAGCTGGCCATCCCTTCACTGTCACTTCGTAGACCGAGACAGTGTCGGGTCGTTCCTGGTTTCTCTCTCAATACTTGCATTGGTGACTGGTAAACATTCGATGATGGTCGAGTGAAATAACTCAACAGGGTCAACTGTCGGTGCCTCTTCCGCTGTAGGTAGTGGCAGGTGCGACAGCCCATCAGCATTACCATGTTGCTTTGTACCTTTGAATTCGATCTGATATTGATGTGCCCCTAGGAAAAGGGACCATCTCTGGAGCCTCTGCGCTGTCATCACCAAAACACTCTTCTTAGGGTTAAAAATGGAAATCAACGGCTGGTGGTCTGTCAGCAGCGTAAACTTTTGCCCTTGCAGGTAATGATTAATTTTTTTTACTCCCCACACAAGGCTGAGAGCCTCCCTATCTATCTGAGCATAGTTGCGCTCAGCGGAGGTCAATGATCTGGATGCGAACGCGACTGGTCTTTCCAAGCCATTTGGCAACTTATGTGAGAGCACTGCACCAATACCATATGGAGAAGCATCACAAGCTAAACGAATAGGCAGCGTTGGGTTAAAGTGAGCCAACACTTCCTTAGAGGTGATCAATGCCTTGCTTTTGTGAAAGGCCCGCTTACAGTCCTCGCTCCACTTCCATGGAACTCCCTTCTGCAAAAGAGCGTTCAGTGGGTGTAGCACCGTGGATAAATTTGGCAGGAATTTATGGTAATAGTTAATCAACCCTAGGAACGACCTCAACTGGGATACATTTTCCGGAGCGGGAGCCTTCACAACAGCTTCGATCTTGTCATGTGACTTGTGAAGCCCCTCCTGGTCAATGACGTGACCACAGTACGAGATTTGCTTCTGAAAGAACTCACATTTCTGGCGATTAACTCGAAGTCCATATTCTTTCAATCTGGTGAGCACCTGTTCCAAATTTGTAAGGTGTTCCTCATCATCATCTCCTGCAATCAGAATGTCGTCCAGGTAGCATTGTGTGCCTGGAATTCCCTGTAATACCTGCTCCATGGCCCTTTGCCAAATCGCTGGAGCCGATGCCACTCCAAAAACCAGTCTATTATACCGATATAAGCCCTTATGCGTGTTGATCGTGAGATACTGGCGTGACGCTTCATCAACTTCCATCTGTAAGTACGCCTGCGCCAGGTCTATCTTGGTGAAGTGTTTCCCGCCAGACAACGAAGCGAAAATATCCTCAATCCGTGGAAGTGGATATTGCACCGTGTGAAGCACCGGATTAACAGTGATCTTGAAATCGCCACAGATGCGAACCTTCCCCGGTTCCCCCGGCTTGTTACTCGATGAACGCTTCATGGCGGGAACAATGGGCGTAGCCCATTCACTCCAGTCCACCTTTGACAGTACTCCGGAACGTTCTAGTCCCTCCAGCTCAGCTTCCACAGCAGGTCGTATCGCATAAGGTACCGGTCTAGCTTTGAAAAATTTCGGGTTTGCATGTTCTTCAACCTTGATGTTTGCCGTAATTCCTTTCAGTGTTCCCAGTCCCTGCTGGAACACCTCTTTAGCATCGTCCAATATTCTGGACAATCGTTTAGGTTTGACATCGTCCTTTTTACCGGAATCTACAGTTAGTGCTTTTAAGGAATGCCAGTCCATATTTATTCTCCTGATCCATTCCCGTCCCAGTAGTGGTGGACCTCCCTCAGGTAACACATATAAGTCCATTCCTCGGCTTTCTTTACCCTTGTGGACCACCTTTACCTTTATCTTTCCGATGGGGTATACTCTTTGCCCCGTGTATGTTTTCAATACAATCTCCGTATCCCTTAGGGGAATGTGTGGAAATAACCTTTTGTAATCTTGCTTATTCATGACCGTCAATGCCGATCCAGTGTCCAATTCCATCTTCACTTGGACTCCTGCTATCTGAAGTGTGACCCAGATAGTTTGGTGGTCTGCTGTGTTACCCACATTATGTATTCTTAGACAACCCAGTTCCTTACTGCTGGAGTCTGAATCTGTCTTCTGTTCATCCGAACTGTTCTCTGTCACCTTGTGTACCTTTTTGCACTTTTCCTGCAGTGACATTTTGTTGCTGGTCTTCTTTCCTGACCGGCATACTTTAGCTATGTGACCTAGCCTGCCACATTTTCTGCATTCCTGATTTTTGAACCAGCACTGGTTCTGATCGTGCGTTGTCATTCCGCAACGATAACACTTTATTGTACCCAATGCCATTCGATTGGTGCTGAGTTCCGATGACCTTAGCTGCATTTCCGCGGTGCCTCTTGCTGCGGCCTCGTGCGATGCTGCAATGGTGACAGCTTTATCAAGCGTAAGGTCCTTTTCCTCTAGCAGTCACTTTTGAGTTCCTTCTTTTAGTAATCCACACACGAATTTATCTCTCAGAGCATCTGTTAGTCCTGTACCAAACTGACAGTACTTTGATAGCTTGCGCAGTTCAATTAAGAATTCAGCGTTGCTTTCCTCTTTCAGCTGCGTTCTTCTGTAAAATTTAAATCGTTCCGCTATCAGCAGCGGCGTGGGGTTTAAGTGTTCTTGCAGGATAGTAACAATATTCGCGAAAGTCTGATCTGCCGGTTTATCTGGTGTTACAAGGTGCCTCAATAACCCGTACGTCTTCGCACCCATTGAGTTTAATAACGTTATTGCTTTCTTATCATCTGGTACCTCATTTGCTGTACAATAAACTCCAATGCGTTCCACATACGTGGCCCAATCTTCAACATCGCTATCAAAAGTAGTGATGTTACCGTGTTTAGGCATCCTTGAGAGTTTCTTTAAATATTTTATTTTCCCAAAATGGCGGCTTCCCGCGCTTGTCTTCTTCCCCCCCCTACTAAAATGGCGGCTTCCCGCGCTTGGCGGCTTTTCCCGCGCTTGTCTTCTTCCCCCGCCGACTACAATGGCGGCTTCCCACGCTGGTCTTTTTCCCCCGCTGGCTACAATGGCGATTACCGCGCTGTTGCCGTTCTCGCCTCCCAGCGGTTCTTAATTTCCCCGACGCTGCTTTTGTTCCCCCGCGGTTCTCATGGGCATTAATGCTTCCCTTGTTGCTGCGCCTCTCAGCCCCGATTGCAGCCCGGCCCTTTACACCGGCTGCGGTCGAGTTCTCCGCGGTTCTCGTGGCATTAACGCTGCCCTTGTCGCTGCACCTCTCGGCCCCGATTGCAGCCCAGCCCTTTACACCGGCTGCGGTCGAGTTCTCCGCCCTTTTTCCTCCGGTTTCCCTCCCCTTCTCCACTGACAACGCGGCCGACTTTCTGCCCGTGTCGCTAGATCGGCTTACCCACCACCGTGGTAGAAGGATGATCACTGCCTGTCGCTGATGGAGGACTTCGTGGTCAGTAATTTCAACCCGGGTTCTCGATGCCTCCTGTGCGATGCGGTGCTCAGCAGGCTGATGAGGGCGGATGCCTCTTCTCGACGCCCGTTCTGAGGACGAAGCTGCCTTGGATGCAAAACTGCCGCAGGGTAAGATCGGACTCGTCGCCACTGTTGAGTCTGAGTGTTCCAGATATGCTTATTCTAAATCACTGGACACAGACAACAAGAATAACTTAAACAGGTCTTTACTAATCGAAGGTCAGGGCTGAACTGCTTAGCAAATTACGACACAGAGTTTATATACCGGTGTGGTCACCACCGGTACTACAATATACAGTAGCCAAGAGAAAGTAGTCCATCTCTTAAGGTAGTCTCTTAAGGTGGTACAGGTTACATACACCACACTTGTCCTTCGAGGTGGAAGAGGCCGCATGTTTGGGAGGTGCTGCCGAAGAAGCCTTGGCGAGTTGCTGTTTAAGACTCTTATAGCCAGTAGAGAGAGGGGAGAGTTTCAGTCTGGTGGCTGGCAGCAGCCTATGGTTTTAAAGTGGGATCGTGAGCACTCCTGCATCTCCCAGTTCCATATTCAGGTAAGTATATGTTTTTTTAAAGTACCTTTTTGGTGGCAGCCTACACTTCTAAGGACTGCCGTTTAGGTCGTGTTAAGACCTGGTTTTCCTGAACGCAGGCGGCTGTATTCATGGCAATGCAATTTAGCACAGAAGGTCCTCATCCTCCACTGCCTAGCAGGATAAGGGCAGCAGGTGAATGGGGACACCATCACCTCCAAATTCCTCTCCGAGTCACACACCATCCTGACTTGGAAATATATTGCCGTTCCCTCCCTAACAGCACTGTGGGAGTGCCTTCACCACACAGACTGCAGCGATTCAAGAAGGCGGCTGACCACCACCTTCTTAAATTTAACTAGGGATGCACAATAAATGCTTGCCTTTCTGGCGAGGTCCGTATCCCAAGAATGAATTTTTAAAAAGCAGTTGTTAAGCCCCTGGTTTGAAAAACCCTGTACCACTAAGGGATCCTTGGCTTTATTAATAGAGGAATCGAGTACAAAAGCCAGGAAGTTGTGCTAAACTTTTATAAAACACTGGTTAGGCTCCAGCTGGACGATTGTGTCCAATTCTGGGCACCACACTTTAGGAAGGATGTTAAGGCCTTGGAGAGGGTACAGAGGAGGTTTACTAGAATGGTACCAGGGATGAGGGACTTCAGTTACGTGGAGAGGCTGGAGAAGCTGGGGTTATTCTCCTTAGAGCAGAGAAAGTTACGAGGAGATTTGATAGAGGTGTTCAAAATCATGAATGGTTTTGATAAAGTAAGTAAAGAGAAACTGTTTCCAGTGGCAGAAGGGTTGGTGTAATGTATTATCACATGGTTTAGTGCGAGCATGCTCAGCTCGCTCTGGCCTAATAAAGCAAGCACATGGACTAGCAACTCATCCTGTCTCTGTCCTTCATTTGTTCTACCCACATATATTACAGTTGGTAACTGGAGGACACAGATTAAAGGTGAATGGCAAACAACCCGAGGCGACAGGTGGAAAAAAATGTACGCAGCGAGTTGTTGTGAGCTGGAATGCACCGCCTGAAAGGGTGGTGAAAGCAGATTCAATAGTAACATTCAAAAGAGAATTGGATACATAGGCCTAGAAATTCAGTCTGAACACTTTTGGGGCGCTAAAGTCGGGCGCTCGCTAAAGTTAGCGCCCGCCGGAAAGTGTAGGCCACATCGCCGAAATTCAGTAGAGTTGGCCCTAAGTTTGGCAGAGCACTGAAACTGGCGTTGAAATTCTGTGTTCCGGCGCTAAGCCGGCGATGCGGCCTAATAACGCCGAAGCCGGGCGCAGCGCAGGTGCGGTCATGTTTTGATTGACAGCAGACACCCTGACGCCGGCCAGCTCTTAAAGGGGGAAGGGTCAACTTTGACTGCTGCCACGCCCTGCATACTGGAGCCCTGCAGCTAGGCCTCAGCACTACTGGTGTGCCAAAATAGCGCTTGGAGCAATGGAGAGGGCCCGTGAGCGAGCGCAGCGCTTCTCAGAGCATGCTCTGAGTGTGCTCATTCATGGTGTGGAGAAGAGAAGAGAGATCCTGTGCCCGGACAGTGGCAGGAAGGCTCCCAGGAGCCAGTACAGGAGAGCCTGGGGCAAAATCGCCCACAGGGTGTCATCCACCTGTGATGTCCCCAGGAGTGCGGACCAATGCCGCAAGAAGTTCAACGACCTCACTCGGATGGTGAAGGTGAGTACCCTTTCCAGTGTCCCCCTCATCCTTGCATGTGCACCTCACATTATGGGCAAAGGGACCTCAAAGGCCTAATGGGCAGCCCTCCTCCCGCAGCAATGGCACTTGCATGTTCATCAATAGCACTTTCTGCACTTAACACACTGGCCAAGCTATTCCACCATGGGAGGCAGTGCACCCAGCAACAGGGCACCACACTGGCCAAGCTATTCCACCATGGGAGGCAGTGCACCCAGCGACAGGGCACCACACTGGCCAAGCTATTCCACTATGGGAGGCAGTGCACACAGCGACAGGGCACCACACTGTACTTAGAGGCCGTCCTTTCTCTTGCAGGCCAAGCTGGCGAGCAATGTAAGGAGCCAGGCTGTCACTGGTGGAGGCCGTCCCGAGTACCAGGCGCTCACTGATCTGGAGGAGAGCGTGGCACGACTCATGCGTGGCCGGGTGACTGGCCCTGTCGCGATCGGCGAGGCGGACCCTGTACTGGTACCCACTGGTAAGGACATGACCGGTTGCACCTCTCTCGTTGCCCTCACGCTTCAGATCTACATCCTTTCCCACTGACCGACAAATGCGCATAATGCACCACTCAGGCCTCCCTCGCTGACGGCTTGTCCTCACTCTAAAGCTACTCTTGTGCCTTCCTGCTTTCAGCTGGTGAGGAGGAGGTGGTCCCTGAAGCGCAGAGAGCCAGGCCCTTGGAGGAGGAGGACGTCGAGGACCAGGAGGAAGGCGGCACATCGGGGGAACCCTCCTCCGCGCCAGGGGATGGCAATGGAGGGGAGACGTCTGGCCTGCAGGAGAGCCAGGGGGAGGTGTTGGAGGGGAGGGCCGAAGCTGGTCCCAGTAGGGTGGACGCACGCAGGAAGGCTCCGGCAGCACGCCGGCCTTCTGCCCAGAGGGGGGAGGTGTTGGAGGGGAGGGCACAACCTGGCCCAAGTGGGGTCGACGCACACGGGAAGGGTCGGCCAGCTCGGCGGCCTTCTCCCCGGAGGGAGAGTCCGCCCTCCAGTCCGGACACGGTCCTCGCCCAGGAGGTGCGCATCCTCGATGAGATGTCGGCGACGTCTGAGCGGCGCCACCAAGAGTTCATGGGGGTGGTCGAACAGATGCCTCACGCCATTGAGTCCCTGGCTCAGAGTGTGGTGGCTTTCGGGGAATCACAGGCCAGGGGGTTCAAACAACTCACGGCAGCGCACGACAGGGGTGTCCAGCAACTGGCCGCAGCGCACGACAGGGGTGTGCAGCAACTCGCGGCAGCGCAGGACGCGGGTGTGCAGCAACTGGCGGCAGCGCAGGACGCGACTCGCGAGATGAGTGGTGCCGTCCACACACTGGCAGAGCTGATGCGGGCACATACCAGGGCAGTTCGGGCACTCACTTCTGCCACACTCGCTGTGGCACGGAGGCTTCGCCATGGCACCTGCCGCCCTGCTGCAGCACAGCGGTCTGGCCTCCCCCAGATTGCTGCGCTTGCTACACTGCCAGCCCGGCCGAGTGCCAGTGTCTCTGGCGAGCAGCGCGCACCTGCCATCAGCCAGCTTGCCCCCAATGGTGCTGCCGACACTGCCACTCCCCCAGCCAAGGTGCGACGAGCTGCTGCTAAGACTGATGCTGCCCAGCCACAGCTGCAGCAGTCAGCAGGCGGCCCCTCCCGGGCCAGACCTCGTCTAGGCCGACCCCCAAGGGCATCTGCCGACACGCTTTGTGGCCCTCATGAGCCTTCCCCCAGCCTCGCCACACCCGCAGGGCCCAGGTTGAGGTGGAGCAGCAGGTCGGCCAGGGGCCGGAGAAGCCTGTCTAAGGACTCGCCCTCTCGGCACACCCATTAGAGTGTGGTGAGAGCGGTTTCTTTTATATTGGTGGGCTTGTGTTGTGGGGGGCATTATTTTGTTAAGGCCGAGGATCAAGGCATTTTTTGTTCTCATGGGGGTGTCTCTGTTGTGGGGGGGGGGCTTATTTTTGTAAGGCCGCTGTTGAAGGCCTTTTGGATGGGCAAGTTTTGTTAGTCCTCCCCAGGTTTTGGGAGTGACAGATGTTTTTGACTGTTTTTTGGGGGTCTTGTCTGTTTTTCTGTTTCATGTGGGAAGGGCCCTGAGTTTGTGAAATAAAGCTTTTGATTTATTCAGCATGTCCAGGTGTCATGTTTGAAGTGGTTGTTGCGTTAACCGGCTGAGTGCTTGCGGAGCGGCTGCCTCAGGTGCGTTCATTGCCACAGGCCATTCCCTGACAGGGGGCCTAGAAGTGTCGATCAATAAGCCCCCGGCGGACGGCCCTTGGCCCTTGTCGCTCACTCCTGGGCTGGTCCTCCTCCTCCTCCTCCTCCTCCTCCTCCTCCTCCTCCTGCTCGTCCTCCTGAGGTGGTGGTGCAATGCCAGGTGGCAGTGCCTGAGTCCTGCAGATAGCCAGGTTGTGCAGCATGCAGCACACGATGACGAACTGGGAGACTCTATCCGGCGAATACTGAAGAGATCCTCCGGAACGATCCAGGCAGCGGAACCGTTGCTTGAGGACGCCTATCGTTTGCTCGATGATGTTCCTTGTGGCTTGATGGCTTTCGTTGTATGCCTCCTCCGCTGGGGTCCTGGGCGCGCGGAGCGGGGTCATGAGCCATGTACACAAAGGGTAGCCCTTGTCCCCGATAAGCCATCCCCTTGGTGGAGGCTGTGCCTCGAACATGTCAGCCACAGTAGTCTGGCGCAGGATAAATGCATCGTGGCTGCTTCCTGGGAAGCGGGCATTGACAGCTAGGATGCGCTGCCTGTGGTCACACACCAGCTGTACATTTAGGGAATGGTAGCCCTTCCGGTTGCGGTAATCCTCGGCATTGTGGATAGGTGCCCGCATAGCCACATGCGTGCAGTCAATGGCACCCTGCACCATGGGGAAGCCCGCGATCCTGCCAAATCTGACTGCACGCTGCTCCTGCCTCTGTCGGGTCATGGGGAAGGAGATGAATTGGTGTCTCCTCGCGTAAAGTGCATCGGTGACCTGCCGGATGCAGCGATGCGCGGCGAACTGGGAGATGTTCGCTATGTCCGCAGCAGCGGCTTGGAAGGAGCCGCTTGCATAAAAGTTCAGAGCCACCGCGACCTTCACTTCCACCGAGAGAGACGTCCTGCACATCAGCTGTGGACGCAGATCTGTGTGAAGCAGCTGGCAGATCTCTGCAACCACCTCCCTTCTGAAGCGCAGCCTCTTCACACAATGCGCCGCAGTCATTGTGAGATAGGACACCTGCTGCCGGTATTGCCTGAGTGGGTAAGGCCTACGTTGCCGACGCCTGATGGCCCCTCTGCGTCTAGGCATGGCTGGCCCTCTCTCACAGCGTCTGCAAGCCCTTCGCACATAATGCTGCAACTGAGGGTTGGCCCCCCATACAGCCCCCATAATAAAGTTGAGAACAGATAAATCACAATGAATCAAATGTCAAAGCACTGGCCAGAAGCCAAAAATACCTCTCCTATGTTGTCCCAAATCAGTAACCTCTGTCCCTTGGTCTCTGTCCAGAAATCCATTGCAGCAAAATGGCTGGGCTTTATAGGTCAGTGTAAGTGCCCTTTAATTTGCGCTCCCCGAGGCCCACAGGGCCTCTTTTGCGTTCCACCTCACAGTTCTTAGCAGCGCCACGCCCACATTGGGCGGGCGCCACTGAATTTCCGGTTTGGGGCGCACAAACAGCGTTACGCGACGATATGACATCATAAGCTGCGCGCGCACCTGAGCGGGCGCAAACACTTTGCGCCGGCGCTAAAAGTCAACTGAATTTGGGCGTCGGCGCAGATCGGACTGCGTTCAGGCGCTAAGTGTCTAGCGCCGGGAATATAGCCCTTTTATGGCGTTAGCGGCTGGCGCAACCCACTGAATTTCTAGGCCCTAGAATTGGGGCGAAGCCCTATGTTGGGGCGAATGCTATGAGGATAGCGCCGACTCAGAAATTGACTATACATTTAGCGCCTGCGCTAAGTGTTTGCGCGCGCCCGCGAGCGCAAGCAGCTCATGACGTCATTTCAGTGTGCAACGCCTTTTAGGAGCGCCTGAGCGCATATTGGGTGGCGCCCGGAGCCTTAGCGCCCAGCGCTATTAGTGACAGTTCGAGGGAGGGCTAACAGGCCCTTCTCGGAGTAGGGGGGCGCTATTTAAAGGGGACAGCTCTAGTGCAGAATCTTCTGCCACTTGGCCTGCTCATTGCGATCGCTGCTAGAGAGAGTTGGCGAGCTAATGTGGAGCGGAGTTCTGGGATTTGAGCTACACAGTACTTGGGACCTTCAACCCTGTCCGAAGCACTTGCAGCACTACACCTAAAAGCCTTTTGACCAACTGGCATCGGAATGGGAGCTTGTTTGGAGGGCGATGGCCTCATCGCCCAACACTGTGAAGGGGCAGAGAGACGGCGGGAGAGAGGGCCGGGATTGGCCAGAAGGAGGAGGGGCAATGGAGGTCGGCCAATCCGACGGGAAGCTGCGAGGGTCTTTAGGCAGCAGGTGACAAGCCTTGACATGTCGGAGGAGCAGTGTTTGCGAAGGCTCCGAATCTGGAGGGACATTGTTACTGATCTGTGCCACCTGCTTGGTCAGGATCTGCAGCCGCGTGAACGCTGCAGAACCTCTCTGTCTGTGATGGCTACACTGACTGATGGCCTCCATTTTTATGCCAACGGATCCTTTCAGTCAGCCATTGGGGACAATGCGACTGTCGCTCAGGCTGCAGTCCGCTGTTGCATCCGGCAAGTGACAGATGCCCTTTATAGGCGAATGCATCCATTCATTACCTTCCCTCGGACCCTGCACAAGCAGGCGGAGGAGGAGGAGTATGAGGAGGAGGAGGAGGAAGAGCAGGCGGAGGAGAAGGAGGAGGAGGAGGAAGATGGAAGGGCTGCTGAAAGTGGAAGGTCCATACGTCAGAGGCTCCTCTGGACTCGTATCGACACCCCTGTGGCGGAATGATGAGAGTCTTAACTCGTGCGCACTTTGGATGTTTGAGGGCCTCTGCATGCCAGCATCACTGAAAGTAGTCACATGCACCAAACAACATTGAAACTTCTGTTTATTGACACAAAAGTCTTTCATTACAGCTAAACAACGTAATGTGAGCAGAAACCATAACTTTCAAAATAACTGTGACCTGTTCGGCAAAGCCGCAAAACTCAACAAACATTCTGCAACTATAACAGCAGGTGAGGGTGTCCTTGAATTTGGACAAACAAATGTCTCAGCACCTCCCTCTACAACTGGCCCCTTGAGGGAGAACGACTTCTCTTTCGCGCCCGGCCCCTTCCCTCCCTGCTGCTCCTACGTAATTGCACCCCAGTGGCGGGCTCAAGGCTGGGGGATGCTTGCTGACGGTCTGGAAGCGCAGAAGCCCCTGAGGTACGGCCTGGCCAACCTCTGGGCTTGGAGGGTGTGGACGCAGGATGCTTGCTTTGAGCATGGCTGGAAGCAGTGTGGCCTGCAGGTGGTGGCAGCTGCAATGCAGGCATCCCAGCGCTGGCATGTGCAATGGTCTCCTGACGAGAGAGGACACCTGTGCCATGGTCGGATGACACACTGGCTATCTGAGGGGAGCGGCTCGGCTCATCTGCCACAATCGCAGGCTCCACGGATTCCTGGCCTTGTACAGGAGTGGAAGGGCCCGGGGTGATCCTATCTGATGCAGAGAGGGTGGTTGCAGTGAGAGATTGCGTTGCGTCAATCTGGCTGTGGAGGAGCCCAGCAAGTGACTGCGTGGCAACAGTGAGGACCTGTGTGCCAGGTGCCAGTACTTCGGAGAATGCCTGGACAGTTCTTCCCATGGCTTCGGACAAGGCAGGAGCCGACCGCTCCACTGCCTCGGACAAGCCCTGCACAGACCTTTCCAGGGATTGTCCGAAGCCCTGAACAGTCCTTTCCATTGCCGACTCAAAGCCGTGGACAGTCCTCTCCATTGTTGGGCCGAAGCCCTGGATAGTCCTGTCCATTGTGGCCCCGAAGCCCTGGATAGACCTGTCCATTGTTTCCCCGAACACCTGGAGAGTCCTCTCCATTGTTGCCCCAAAGCCCTGCAAAGTCCTCTCCATTGTTGCCCCGAAGTCCAACATACTCCTAGCCAATGAATCTATTGACTCAGGCATCTTCTCCACTGCAGCCATCAGCTCCATGTGTCTGACCCGGGCCTGTTTGCTCATCTCTGCCAGGCGACAGACCTCATTTGCACTCTGTACAACAGTCATGACGACCTGCCTTGCCCTGCAGGGAGACGGTGGCCGAACTTGCCTATCCCACCTGCGTTGCTGCATGCCGCTTGGTCCGGCAACTGGTTCATCCTCAGAGCCACCCCCCCTCCCCTCCAGGGGACTACTATCCCCAGTCTGCAGATGTCTCAGCTCCCCGGATTCTGCAGCGGCTGGTCCGGATTCCTCCTGGTCCTCGCCTCCGGTGGCACTGGCACTGGCAGCTTCAGCGCGTTGAGCCCGAGTTGGTGCTGCTTCATCTGAAAGTGGGAGGTGGAAGAGTGGCTTTAGCAAAAGGACAGGTTTGCTGAAAGGCATGCCAGATTGCGGCAAGGCTCTGACATGGCTGCACACTGAGAATGCATGCTGGCGGGGGGACCAAGTGGAAGGCAACAGGTGGAAAAGGTGAGAGTCTTACCCTCGCTGTCGGTAATGGGGTCGGCAGATGCAGTGGTCACTGGACCAGACAGACGTCCTCCAAGTATCTGGTGCACTCTCTCCTCCAGATCCGTGAGAGTGACCACTTGTGCAGGTCCGCCACCGGTTCGACGCTGCTCCTTTCTAATCTGCGCCATCTTGGACTGCAGGGGAAAGAAGGGGCGGTTCTGTTACATGAGGCCTTGAGACCTCATCGCATGCCCCCCATGGTGCAAGAGCCCTTACATGAGGCCTTGAGACATCTGTCCATGTGTGTGCCCAGAAAGGGCCATGGGTGCATACTGACAGATGGCCATTGGTGCATCATTGCAGCAGGGTGCCCGAAGTCAGCTGCAGCTGGAGGGAAGCACAAGTTTGGTAAACCATCACTCACCCTAACGATCCGTGTGAGGTCGTTGAATTTCTTCCTGCACTGAACAGGGGTCCTGGTCGCCATGCTGCTGGAGTTAACCCTCACAGCAACCTCCCTCCAAGATCGTCAATAAGCCTTCTGATTTGGCCTCTTGCCATTATCCGGGTACAGGACCTCTCGACGGTGTTCAACTGCAGCCACCAAGTGGTCCAGAGCCTCAGTGCTGAAGCGCTCTGCTCTCTGCCTAACCTTCTCCATAATGAACAACTTTGTACCGCCAGACAAGGGCGAGCGCCGAATCTGAGGCCTACAGGGCGTTGGGTGTTGAAGCTCAGTCTGACTGACCCACCCCTTTAAGAGCCGGCCGGTGCCTGTAGGTCTCGTGCTTTCCCGTAATTGAGTTCACCTGCGCTGCGCCCGTCTGCGTCGAAATTGAGTAGCGCCTGACCTTTTGCGCCTTAAGAGCACCGTGCAACAGCTGATTTAGCGCCTCAATCCCCTTTGGGGGTGATGCAACCCAATATCGCGCCAGGCGCCGATAAGTTTCGTCTGGCTATAAACTTTGCGCATCGCCAGTTCTAACGCCTCAAGCGGGGCTATACCCAATTTCTAGGCCATAGAGTCATACAGCACAGAAAGAGGCCCTTTGGCCCATCGCGTCCGCGCCGGCCATCAAGCCCTGTCTAATCTAATCCCATTTTCCAGCATTTGGTCCGTAGCCTTGTATGCTATGCATTTCAAGTGCTCATCCAAATGCTTCTTGAATGTTGTGAGGGTTCCTGCCTCTACCACCCTTTCAGGCAGTGAGTTCCAGATTCCAACCACCCTCTGGGTGAAAAAGTTCTTCCTCAAATCCCCTCTAAACCTCCTGCCCCTTACCTTGAATCTATGCCCCCTTGTTATTGACCCCTCTATTAAGGGAAAAAGTTCCTTTCTATCTACCCTATCTGTGCCCCTCATAATTTTGTACACATACCTGAAGGGAAAAAAATTAGGGCTATGGAAAAGAGCAGGGGAGTGGGATCAATTGGATAGCTATCCGCACAGGTGCGGTGGGCCGAATGGCCTTCTTCTGCGCTGTATCATTCTATGATTCTAATATGGCAGGTGGCCCACTTCTGGCTTGGAATGAGCACGTGCTGCCTGTCCGCCATATTGGAAAAAAAGGAGTCCGCTTAGGCGCCTGAAGAACAGGCGTGGCACCGTCGAATTTCTAGGCTACAATCTTCTGACTCAGAAACGAGAGTGCTAGTAATTGAGTCAACCTGACACTTGGGAGTGAAGCCATGGAGCTCTCAAAAGTTCCTTTAAAGTCAACGCGATGAATGTCCCTCCCTATGTGACTTTAGGTTTATTTATTTCTTCAGGGCTCCTTTGAAGTAGACTACAGGTCTTTTTATTAGTTTTTATCCTCTGTTTATTTAATTCGGGGAAGAGGGAGGATAAAGCTTCTCTAAACTCTTCTCAGAAAATAAATTGGCAGTCCTTTTATATTAAACCTTATATTAATGATAGTGTTTATATTGATGGCAGTTGTTAGGCTAATAGCAGCCTTTATACCTGTAATAAAGTCATGGATAGTCGACAAAGAGCTGCTTATATTTCTTTATCAATTTAACAAACCCTTTAGTGTTGAATTCCATGGGCGGGCCTTTAGTCCAGGTGAGTGACAGCGATACCTGACCTTCAGTTTATTTTGTTGCTTAGAGACAATGGATTAAATTATGGGGTTGAATATTAAGTTTCCTTTCCCACCAGCGTAGAACAGTTGGTGAAAGGAAATTTCAGGTAAAGAAGAACCACTGGCTCATGATATTAAATATAAAATGGGAGAAATTTTAACTCCCAGGTGGGAAAGCGGCCTAGCGAGCAGCCAAGCCAATCGGGAGCGGCAGTGAGGAGGCCCAGCCGATTTTAAGGGCCGGGCCTCATTAACTTGCTGCTGGCCGACTTCCCTATCCAAAGGAACAAGGAGCAGGAGTGGGCCATTCAGCCTCTCCAAACTGTTCCACCAATCAACGAGATCATGGCTGGTCTGGATCTTAACTCCATCCACCCACCTTAGCTTCATAGCCTTTTATACCCTTGTCCAGCAAAAATCTCAGATTTTAAATGATTAATTGAACTAGCATCTACTGTTTTTTTGTGGGAGAGAGTTCCACACTTCTACCACCCTTTGCATGAAGAAGTGTTTCCTAACTTCACTCCTGAATGGCCTGGCTTTGATTTTAAGGTTATGTCCCCTTGTCATGGACTCCCCTAGATAGATGGTGGGCAGCGGTGGAAGTTGAACAGGTCAGAGGCCACCTGCTGGGCCCAAGGTAAGTGGAGGGAGGGCGGGGTAAACGGGGCAGTCAACGGTTCAGGAAGGGGAGGGAGTCTGGGCAGGGGAGGCCGATGCTTTCCTCGTGGGGCCCCTCCTGGCCTCACAGAGGAAAGCTTTAAATTTAACTGGCAGGATCTCTTTGGTTCTCAGGCCTTATTGTAGCTGCCTGGGCAGCCACTGCATGTTAAGATGGCGTCAGGGTCCTATTGACATAACATAGATGTATGAGGCTTCCGCCTGACTCGCATCACCCGCTCCATTTTAACTGCCCCAACCCCCTCACTCGGTTTCTTCTTTACAGGAAAACATGCTCAAAAAGACATTCCATCCAAACTGCATGCAGCAGTTCCTCCCTGTTAGATGGGGCGCACAGCAGCCATAGGTCACGACCTGTTCTGACAGGCCGGTACTTGACCTTTGACAATGAACGCTACAGTGAATTAGAGGGAACAAAAGATAGGGCCGGGATCTTTATTCCGATACCTGGCTTAACACATTTCTTCACAGCGCTGAGCAGTTCAAAGACAAATGCTTGCCCCCTGCCTCCATGATGTGGCACTAAGCCCTATGGATGAGGCGGTGAGCAGGTCAATCTCCACGTTGTGCTGAGGTAGCATAATTCAGCCAGGATGTCAGTCAGAATGCTGTACTAGCATCAATGCCCAAGGGCTAAAGAGATGTTCCTGCTCCGATCACTGTCCACTGTCCCCAGGAAAGTGTGCGCACGTGTGAGAGAGGCTCGAATCGGCCTTAACAGTGATGCCCTCCATGGTTGGACAGCCTGCCAACATCAGTGGCAAGACTCCCATATGAAGAGTGATGACTTGGGCGAGGTACTAGAGGACAGCAGTTGACATCTGCAGGAGAGATTGGGATAAAACAGTCATACAGTAGAATCATAGAATAGTCACAGCACAGAAGGAGGCCATTCAGCCCATTGAGCCCATGCCAGCTCTCTGTAAGAGCACTTCAGCTAGTCCCACTGCCCCGCCCTTTCCCCGTAGCCCAGAAAATGTGTTTCCTTCAGGTACTTATCCAATTCCCTTTTGAAAGCCACAATTGAGTCTGCCTCCACCACCCTTTCAGGCAGTGAATTCCAGATCCTAACCATTCGCTGCGTAAAAAAGTTTTTCCTCATGTCTCCTTTGGTTCTTCTGCCAATCACCTTAAATCTGTGTCATCTGGTTCTCGACCCTTCCGCCAATGGGAACAGTTTCTCTCTATCTGCTCTGAACAGACCCTCATGATTTTGAACACCTCTATCAAATCTCCTTTCAACCTTCTCTGCTCTAAGGAGAACAACCCCAGTTTCTCCAGTCTATCCACATAACTGAAATCCCTCATCCCTGGAATCATTCTCGTAAATCTTTTCTGCACCCTCTCTAAAGCCTTCACATCCTTCCTAAAGTGCGGTGGCCAAAATTGGACACAATACTCCAGTTGAGGCCGAACCAGAAAAATACTTTTGATAGTTATGAAAATAGAATCAATTTGGGATCTGAGAACCTCAAAATAAAAGCTTTTCCCAAGGTTTTCCCAAAATGTGGAAGCGACGTTGACAGGAACCCAATCTCTACACCAAATGCAAGGCGTTCATTGAATAATTTCTGTCATTAAACCTTTATTTCTGTGCATGTGTGGATATAATTGCCTCTGGTTGCTGTATGCAAAGAAGTTAGAAATTGCATTTATGTAATGTCTTGTCCTTGGGATGTCCCAAAGAGCATTACAAACAATATGATTCTGCGCTAAAAGGGTTGAATTATGAGGAGATGTTGCATAGACTAGGCTTGTATTCCCTCCAGTACAGAAGATGATAGGTGATCTAATTGAGGTGTTTAAGATGATTTAAGGATTTGACAGGATACATAGAGAGTAACTATTTCCTGTGGTGGGGCAGGCCAGAATAAGGGGCCATAACTTTAAAATTACAGCTGGGCCATTCAGGAATGATGTCAGAAAGCACAAAGGGTCAAAACTTTCACATGAAGGTAGAAATCTGGTTTTATCGCTCCCTAAAAGCTATTGAGGCTGGGGGTCAATTGAAAATGTCAAAACTGAGGTGGATAGATTTTTGTTCGATAAGGGTATCAAGGGACATGGAACCAAGGCGGGTTGATAGAGCTGAGTTACAGAACAGCCATGATCAAATTGAATGGCGGAATAGGTTCGAGGGGCTGAATGGCCTCCTCCTGTTCCTAAGATTACTTTTGTAGTGCAGTCACTGCTGTGACTTAAGACGAGCTTTTTTCCCCAGGGGTGGAGACGGAAGGAAATTGTGACTGGAAGAAGGAAGGGACGTTTGAGTCGTGAGGGATGCAAGGAAGTGGCCGGAGATGGGGTTGTCTGTGATCGTGACCATGCGAGCCATACAATGGCAGGTTTTCTAGAAGCTCTCCGTGACCAGTGTCTAACGATCGAGGCTGGTACTTTGCTCCCTTGGTGCTGCACTGAAGTGCCAACCTGGATTATGTGCTCGATTTCATAGTGCAGCTTAAGCCTTAGGCGTTCCAGCAGGGAGACTTCCTGTGGTCTGTATTTTTTAGTGAAATTGGTAACATGTTTACAAACTGGACCAGAGGAATTCCAACTGCGACAGACTCACTGGCACGCTCCGTGTGATTCACTCTGACTCACACTTTAAGAGTCATTTATTGACTTAGATTGTGGTTGGCAACCCAAAAATCACCAGCCATGTGTTTCCCTCTGAGTTAAGGCATGGGGATTTGGGGATCATATGGTGCAATGGCTTGAAACCCTGTACTTTCACCTGGATTTGAACCTAACCTCGAGTGATGGGACTGAGTCTCTGCTCTCGACTGGACATGAGTGTTACTCAGAGAAGTCACCGGGTGTTTGGTGTGAGAAACGGAAAAAGGTCCCACCGGTGCAGCAGGAAGCACTCTCGCCTCTAAGTCAGAAGGTATGGGTTCAAGTCCAACTCCAAAGCTCAAAATCTGAGGGAGTGCTGCACTGTCGGAGGTGTTGGCTTTCGGATGAGATGTTAGTCCAAGGCCCAGTCTGCCCTCTCAGGTGGACGGAGAAGATCCTATGGCACTATTTATCCCTCAACTAACATCACTAAAACAGAATATCTGGTCATTGTCACATTGCTGTTTGTGGGAGCTTGCTGTGCGCAAATTGGCTGCCGTGTTTCCTACATTACAACAGTGACTTCACTTCAAAAGTAATTACTTGGCTGTAAATTGAATTGGGACATCATGAAAGTCGCATGGTTTTTCTTCCTTTTTTTATTTCTTCCTGAGGTTGTGGTTAAGGCATGTTATTTGGGGCAGAGTAGAGTGAGCGGTAGTCCACATCTGACCATTTCCTGAAAGTGATTGATGCTGACACTAAGGGCGCGATCTTGCCAGCCCTGGGGAGGCGGGTTTGGGGGCGGGACTGCCTGGAAAATGGCAGAATCTGGGGGCGGGTCCGGTACCCATCCCGCCCCCAACCCGCCTCCGTGCCATCTTCCCTGGAGGCGGGAAGGGGATTGCATCCACTTAACTGCTTGTTAACAGGTGGTTAACAGGCAGTTCAGAGGATTATCCCCATTTTTCCACCAGAGTCGCGGGAAACCCCGCCAGGGTCACCGAGGTGAGCAGTGGGTCTGCGGGGGTCGGAGGGTCCAAAAGTGCACTGTGAAGGTGAGTGATGTGTGCAAGCGTGGAGAGGTGAGTATGTGAGGTGAGTGGAAAGTGATAGAAAAAGTTTACTTACCTTTGTTTCTTCCTGCAGTCTTCAACCGTTGGGGATGCGGAGACTCTTGCATCTCAGTGGCAGAGATGACAGATGGCTGCTGCATTCTCCAATGCAACAACCATCTAATTTCTGCTAAAGAAAGAAGTTTGATGAGTCTTGAATATGAGAGCTCATCAAACAACAGAGAATGTCAGTTTTGACAGCTTCACAGAGCTGTCAAATGATGACAATTCATTTGTCAACATTTTTTGACAGATGAAACGTCATACGCTGACGTTCTCTGTAACCGGCTTCCCCTTAATTGGCCTGCTGAGCCCGCTGGGTGGGCTTAACAAGGTTAATCAAGGGAAAATAGCGTGGATTGGCCAGAAGTCGATGGAGGCGGGACTAAAACCCGACAAGAGGGAGTCCCGCCTCCAAAAGCTCCCCATTGGCAAAATCACCCCCTAAGTGCCTGAAAAGGAAAGTGTTGGATTCTCCTCTACCATCATCCATCATCTCGATGACCAAAAACATTGAGACTTCACCAAAAACAGTCCAGTAATTATAACGGTACAGTACGGGCATCAATAGACATTCCTTTACTTCAGTAACTGTTGTGGTTTGGCATAAACATCCTGTTTTCTACAGACCGATAATGGGTGATGTCAGATGGGGTCCAATCCCACTAGAAGCACCCCCCAAAATGGGTCCTCCAGATTTGACACAACTGCATCCCTGTCATTTTACCGATGGCTCTACTGGGCTCCTGTCGGATACTAGTGGACCCCAGAGGAAATTCAAGGGATGATGTTATTTTAAAACAACAACAACTTGCATTTATATAGCGCATTTAATGGCCCAGAAATTCGGGTCGGATGACCAAAAACTGCGGGTGCAAGCCTCCGACCTGCACTTACCTAGCGCGCTGGCCGTTGTGCTGTGGGCCCGCGTGGGATTCCGATCCTGGGCCTGGTCCAGCTGCCGGCGCGCAGTGCTTGCGTATCCCAGGGGCGCAATTAGTTCGAAGCGTCCCCTGGGATCACGTGGGCCATGGGGAGCCAATGGTATCAGGGAATCTTTATTCATAGATTTGACAGGAACACCTGTCAAATTTATGAAATAGAGATCAGCCCCAAAACATAACTAAAACTTCAAGTACATTTTTTAAAAATCACATTTTTAAAATAACTATAAATTACATAAAATAACTATTTTAAACAATAATTTAAATTTTTGAAAAAGTTAATTACAGTTTCTAACGGGGCTAAAAATAAACTTACCTTTCTTTAAAGTATTTAAAAATAATAAACCAGTGGAAAAAATGTTTTAATTTTACTTAATTCACCACTTACCTTGTTAAAAGCAGGCCTTGCGCCATGCTTTTTAAAAGCGTAGCTCCTGGAGACTTACCCTCCCGGAGAAACCTGCAAAAAAACTGGAAGTTCCAGGCGTACGCGCTGCCTCTCCTGCGCACGCGTTCGACCTGTGAACCCCTTCCTTTAAGGGAATGGAAGTTCCGGTTTCCCACACATGTGCAGTGCATGCACAAAACCGGCCATTTCGTTGGGCCTACGCGTGAGTACCCAGCGCGTACTCACCCGTGGGGACCCGAAGTTCTGGCATTAATATTAATGTAAGAAATGGAATGTAATAAAACATCCCAAGGCGCTTCACAGGAGCAATTATCAAATGAAATTTGGCACCGAGCCATATAAGGAGATATTAGGGCAGATGACCAAAAGCTTGGTCAAAGAGGTAGCTTTGAAGGAGCGTCTTAAAGTAATAGAGAGAGGCGGAGAAGAGGAGAGGTTTAAAACGGGGGAGAATTCCAGAGCGTAGGCAGCTGAAGGCACGGCCGCCAATGGTGGGGTGATGAAAATCAGGGATGCAGAAGAGGCCAGAATTGGAGGAGCGCAGAGATCTTAGAGACTTGTAGAGCTGGAGGAGGTTACCGAGATAGGGAGGGGTGCAGCCATGGAGGGATTTGAAAACAAGGACCGGGAGGCAGTGTAGGTCAGTGAGCACAGGAGGTATGTGAACAGGACTTGATGTGAGTTAGGATACGGGCAGCAGAGTTTTGGATAAGCTCAAGTTTACGGAGGGTGCAAGGTGGGAGTCTGGCAAGGAGCGAATCGGAATAGTCAAGTCTAGAGGTAACAAAAGCATGCATGAGGGTTTTGGCAGCAGATAAGCTGAGGCAGGGGCAGAGATGGGCAAGGTAACGGAGGTGGAAGTAAACGGTCTTGGTGTGGAGTGAATATGTGGTCGGGAGTTCATCTCAGGTTCAAATAAGACACCAAGGTTGCGAACGGTTTGGTTCAGCCTCCTGCCTCTAACCGTCCCACCCAGTCAAACAGCCTTTTATCCGCCGTCTGTAACAATTTTTATAACTAATTAATGAAAGTGTTCAAAGAAACTGATAAAAAAAACATTGTTTTTTAATGACCTTTTAATTTTTTTCCCAGTTGCTGGTAGCAGCGTCCAAAAGACTTATCTTTAATTCCTGGAGACTCCAGGACAATCCTTGAGGGTTGGCAACACTAGCCTGGAACTGATGACTAACTCGAGAGCTCTGAGCTGAAGGGAGTATCCTGTCCCCCTGGAGTGTTGGGAAAAGAGCAGACTGACATTCTGGCAAATGACATAGAATGTTACAGCAGGGAAACAGGCCATTCGGCCCAGCTGGTCCATGTCGGTGTTTATGCTCCACACCAGCCTCCATCACCCTACCCTCATGTAACCCTATCAGCATATCCTTCTACTCTTGTACCATGAGTTCATCGAGCTCCCCCTTAAATACACCTGTGTTATTCGCCTCAGCCACTCCCTGTGGGCAGCGTGTTCCACATTCGCACCACTCTCTGGGTAAAGGAGTTGCTCCTGATTCATTGCGCTCGGATCCTGGGACCGTTTCTTCCAAGTTTAGTGGGGTGGGGGTTGGGGGGATTGCCTAGTAAAATCCACAAGGAGGCCGAAAGAAAAAATCCACAAGCTAATAATAAAAAATACAGGGAACAGGAACAACACATCTTGAACCCATAAAAGGGGGCGCATGTGATTCAAGCGGACGTAGAAATGCTCTGAGCCATAATGGAACCATGGCAATACAAGAACTAGACTGCAAGGCCAGCCTGTGATCAGCTGCTTGAAACGCCAGACGCATTTAATTGTAAATGATAGCTCTGCTGCTGGGAGGGGATGTTTCACCTTTCCTTCTGGACCCTTTTATCAGCACACTTTAATGACCCAGCTCACTCACTGATTTATATAAAGTGCTACCAGACCCGTGCTGGCTGCCAAAGACTTTCCATTCGCTGTTTGATTCTGTGGCGCACTCCGATTTGAGACAGAACGTTTCTCTCGCACCAATCTAAACTGCTTTCCCCTCCACCCCACCCACCACCTCCCCTCCCTCCCGAACGCTGAGGAGTTTTCGTCCACCCTTCATAGCGAGAATAGCGGCAGAAAAGAAGGGCTTTGTTTCTTCAGAGATGGAGACACGCCGTTCATCTCTTCATCTCCGTGAACATCCTTCAGTTCTGATGAGAGGCCATCGACCTGAAACGTTAACTCTGTTTCTCTCTCCACAGATGCTGCCCGACCTGCTGAGTGTTTCCCAGCATTTTCTGTTTTTATTGATTTTCATGGGTTAACATCTCCATTAAAATTACATAGAATTTAAGCACAGAAACAGGCCATTCAGCCCGACTGGTCTAATGACATAAGAACGTAAGAAATAGGAGCAGGAATAGGCCACTTGGCCCCTCGAGCCTGCTCCGCCATTCAATAAGATCATGGCTGATCTTGGGCTCAAAGCCACTTCCCTGCCCGCTCCCCATAACCCTTCACTCCCTTATCTTGCAAAAATCTGTCTATCTCCACCTTAAATGTATTTAATGACCCAGCCTCCACGGCTCTCTGGGGCAGAGAATTCCACAGATTTACGACCCTCTGAGAGAAGAAATTCCTCCTCATCTCAGGTCTAAAAGGGCGACCCTTTATTCTGAAAATATGCCCCCGAGTTTTAGATTTCCCCACGAGGGGAAGCATCCTCTCTGCATCTACCTTGTCGAGCCCCCTCAGTATCTTATGTGTTTCTATATGTGTCTATGCTGTTGTTTTATGCTCCACCTCACTTCTGCTACCACAAGGAGTAGTTGAGGTGAATAGTATAGATGCATTTAAGGGGAAGCTAGATAAACACATGAGGGGGAAAGGAATAGAAGGATCTGCTGATAGGATGAGATGAGGGGTGGTGGGAGGAGGCTCGCGTGGAGCATAAACGCCAACATGGACCTGCTGAGCCGAATGGCCTGTTCCTGTGCTGTAAATTCTATGTAATAGAATGCTGGAGGTAAAATCTGTTTAAAAAACGGTTGAATACTGTAATGAGAGAGTTGTAGATTTCTTTCGGGATGGATGATCTAAAATGGGGTTCAATGGCCTTTCCCACCCTTTTCTCTTTTTGTCATCTTGAAACTTCCCAACTCCTCAAAGGCGCCATTGTGGAAGACAATTCAGAGCTCGTGACCAAAATGTGCAGTGCAGGTTTTTGACGTAACAAACAACCACCAAACTTATAGTGAGAACATGTGTGAAATAAAACGTCTGTTTTTTTTTGCTGCGGCTCATTATCAAGTGATGACAGAAAGAATGAAGCAGTGAGCACACAGCAAAAAAGAACATGATGAATACACTGATGAGGACTTAACTTGAAAGCCAGTATCCTGGGGGAATACACCAGACAGCTGAGGGAGTCAAGGCAGAACATTCGCCGACACTCTAAAGCAGGGGTGCAAGGCAAGATTGCCATTGGGATTGTGGAGCGTTCTTATGTAAAAAGGATACCAGCATCACCGGGGGGGGGGTGGGGGGGGGAAGGTGCAACAGTATCATAGAGTAGGCCGCAGCAGCGAGCTTAAGAAAGGGAGGAGAAGAGTGCAGTAAGGTTGTGGAAGAGGTTGTGTAGTAATCATAGTTTCAGGTGGGGTAGGGAGTGTATATATGATGATGCACAAGGTATCACAATTGTGTGGGAGAGGCTGGATGGACCAGAGGGTCTTTTCCTGTCCGTCCTTGTTCATATGGTCGTAAGAGAGGCAACGAGAGGTCTCCCTGGTCTTGTGTGCAGAGGTGTAGATGCCTCATGGGTTAATCTGATGGTTAAGGTCAGGATATTTTACTCATTGAAGAAACAACCAGATGCTGTCAGGGAAAAACCATCGAGATGGTATTCTGGAAGGATGAGATCAAATGAGGTGAAGGGCCTTCTTCATTACAATCAATCTCTGACTTTGAGAGATCTTACACCCACATTTTCCGATAGGCGTTGTTTTGAT
This sequence comes from Somniosus microcephalus, assembly GCF_052327205.1. NCBI lineage: Eukaryota > Metazoa > Chordata > Chondrichthyes > Squaliformes > Somniosidae > Somniosus > Somniosus microcephalus. The sequence continues at coordinate 115,714,406 of NC_141000.1, forward strand.
GCTGGATTTAGTTACCATCACATTTAAAAGATGCTTATAGGAAAATCTCACTCTCTAATCTGCTAGTTCCTCAGTATTCTCTTGCTGGCTTTATTTTAGATGGCTCCACTTCTGCCTCTTAGATAAAGAAAACATAAGGCCCAATTTTAACACCCCACCCCCCCTCGCCCGACGAGAATGGGGTATGTGGCGGGGTAAAATATCAGCAGCGTGGTACTCACCTTGCCCACACCGCACTCGTGCTCTGCGCCATTTTGGACAGCTAGCAAGCCCCTCGTCCCGGGCAGGCAAGGTACTGAATTTCACGCATATGACCTTCAGACATTATTTGAACCTCGGTTGGTGCGACTCACACAGAGAAAATACAACTGAGAGGTTTGCTCGGCAATTTTACAAAGCGGTTAAAAGCCAACCACATTGGTGTGGGACTGTAGTCACATACAGACCAGGACGGGTAAGGATAGCAGGTTTTCTTCACCAAGTTGACATCAGTGAACCAGTTGGGGCTCTACGGCAATCTGGCAGCTTCATGGTCACTTTTACTGATGCCGGAAAAACCTTCCATACTGCAGCATTTTACCGATACCAGATTTTTTACTTCAAATTCGCAAACTGCCATGGCAGGATGTGAACTCCCATTCTCAGGATTTTTAGTCCAGGACCTCTGGATTACTAGTGCAGTAAACATTACCACTGCATTAGTACACCAGCCTGCTTTTGGGTGATATAATAATCAATCTTTGACAGCTGAGATCTTGTGTCAGGTAACAACTGTCTTGGTTTATATGGCAGGTGGTACATACACCAACACACATAACCCAGGTCTCCAAGCATCAGAATTGTTTCTGATTAAAATGGCTATCTCCATGAACGCAGCTACACCTAGACCTGTTTGGATGTCGGGGGGGGGGAGGGTGGTGAATGTCTGGGGTGGTGCTCCCACTTCTCCACCATAACATCAGCAGACGAGCCTCATAAACCCCAGAAAAATGGCATAAACTCCATTTACCCCATTTATCAGGGTTTCCAAGGCTCTTCTGCTAGAATTATAGATGAGCAGGAGAACCCCCACTAAAATCTCCCCCCCCCCATGTCCATGTGTGTCTATTTTCGATCAGTATGTGCTAGTAGAGAGGTACTAGCATGAGCCCTCATCCATGCCTTTGTTACCTTTAGACTCGACTATTCCAATGCTCACCTGGGCGGTCTCCCACCTTGCACTCTCCGTAAACTTGAGCTCATCCAAATTTCTGCTGCCCGTATCCTAACGCGCACTAAGACCCGTTCACCCATCATCCCTGTGCTCGCTGACCTGTATTGGCTCCACCATTCAGCTGACTCAGCCCTAAACTCTGGAATTCCCTCCCTAAACCTCTCCACCTCTCTCTCCTCCCTTTAATCCCTTCGTAAAACCTACCTCTTTGACTAAGCTTTTGGTCACTTGTCCCAATATATCTCTTTTTGGGGCTCAGTGTCTAATTTTGTCTGATAACTCTCCTGTAACGTGCCCTAGGACGGTTGTACAATGTTAAGGGTGCCATATAAATGCAAGTTGTTGTTGTAAAGGCACTACTCTAAGTTCAGGAGGATCATGGATCTGTTACTTGGACCATTCCTTGCAGTCACGCTATAGGACTTGCTTTCTTTCCAGTATAAAGATAAGCAAAGTATTTGTTTTTTGTCACCATGTTCGAGTCTCCAATCCAAGCCACGATTTCTCAGCAGAATATGGTTGCCTTTCTGCATGCGTCAGTTACCTGGACTTAAGCAGAGAAAGTAGATGAATTAATGTAATAGATTAGTAGTATGTAACAATCCCAAAACATTCTTACGGCAATGTTACTAATAAAAATGTCAGCCTTGGTTCAGCGGTAGTACTCTTACCCGTAACACAGAAGGTTGTGGATTCAAGCATCTCTCCAGAGACTTGAAGTTATAATCTAGGCTGTGCAGTGCAGTGTTGAAGGACTGTCAGAGGTACCAACTTTCAGAACTCTGGCTACTGACCCACCTCTCAGAGGAAACAGCTTCTACCCTACTTGCTCTATCAAAACCCCTCGTAATTTTGTACGTTAAACTGAGGTTCTCTCTGCCCTCTCAGGTGGATGTAAAAGAAGGCGAGCAGGGGCGTTCTGCTTCCCTGGCCTAACATTCATCCTTGAACCAGCGTCATTAAAGCATATTATCTGGTTGTGTATCTCAGTGCTTTGTGGGACCTTGCTCTGTTCAAAGTGAATAGAATACAAAAGCAGTGGGGTTATACTTCAACTGTATAAAACACTAGTTAGGCCTCAGCTAGAGCACTGCGTGCAGTTCTGGTCACCACATTACAGGAAAGATGTGATTGCACTAGAGAGGGTACAGAAGAGATTTACAAGGATGTTACCAGGAGTAGAGAATCTTAGCTATGAGGAAAGACTGGATAGGCTGGGTCTGTTTTCCTTGGAACAGAGGAGACTGAGGGGAGACCTGATTGAGGTGTATAAAATTATTAGGGGCCTAGATAAAGTGGATAGAAAGGACCTATTTCACTTAGCAGAGGGGTCAAAAGCCAGGGGGCACAGATTTAAAGTAATTGGGGGAAGGTTTAGAGGGGATTTGAGGGGAAATTTCTTCACCCAGAGGGTTGTGGGGGTCTGGAACTCTCTCCTGAAAGAACGGTAGAGGCAGGAACCCTAACCACATTTAAAAAGTACTTGGATGTGCACTTGGGATGCTCTAACCTGCAGGGCTACAGACCAAGAGCAGGGAAGTGGGCTTAGGCTGGATAGCTCTTTGTTGGCCGGCGCGGACACGATGGGCCGAAATGGCCTCCTTCCGTGCTGTAACTTTCTATGATTCTACATTACAACAGTGACTACACTTCAAAAGTATTTCCTTTGGCTGTGACATGCTTTGGGCTGTCGTGAAAGAAGCTATAAAACACAAGTCTTTTCTTTTAGGACCATTAGGGAAGAGGAACAGAATGAGACCAACATAGATCATCTGTCATAATAATAATTTCAGGCTCGTTCAAAAGATTTGGATTCATATTCACCTTTCCCTGTAAGAGAAATGACACTGGTTATGTAAAGTGGTACTTGTCCATGTCCTTTAATTCACTTGTCTTCTCATCCCCTTGTCTGCAAAGTCCCAGCAGTGCTTCGGATCCGTTCACACACTGCTGTGTCTCTCCACAGGCTTCGGGTGCTTCAGGAGCTCATTTCCACTGCAACATTCAGGCCTAATTTAGCAAAACGCTAATGAACGCTAGTTAACTTTCAGATCTCTTTATGGCACCACTTTAATTGCCTGCGGTTCAGCAGCTGAGGGTTATGGGAGTTCAGCTTGAACTAATAGTTCCCTTTGATCTATCAAAAGCCTGGGGCAAACCACGTGAGTTCAAGCAGCTCAACGTGTCTAAGCGCATTAACCTACTTTAAGTTCTATGTGCTTACTGCAAAATAAAAGACACACACACACACACACACACACTACAAGAACCCCAATCTGGAATTGGTTTGTTTCAGACACTGTGTGAAGAAACAAAAAAGTGCTCAACAGTTCGACCAAGTTGCTCACTTCGACAGCTGTAATGAACAAATCACTTTAACTACACTCTTGTGCCTATAATTAAGCGCTGTGTTTATCAAGTCAGGCTTACGTGTTATAATGCTCCTGCAAAAGAAAAAGCCCACTGTGCAGTATGATCATTTACAGGTGACCGAATTCAACCAGCCAAAAGTTACAGCCATGACCTACATTTAATTTCCAAATCTCCCACAGTCCCACATTGGCTTTCATAGAACCATAGAATCTTACAGCACCAAAGGATGCCACTCGGTCCATCGCGCCTGTGTTGGCTCTTTGAAAGAGCTCTCCAATTTCGTCCCAGCTTTTTCCCCATGACCCTGCAAATTAGTCCTCTTCAAGTACACGTCCAATTGCCTTTTGAAGCTTCCACCACCCTTTCAGGTAGGGCATTCCAAATCCTGACAACCCTCTGTGTGAAATAATTTCTCCTCATTTCCCCTTTACTTCTTTTGCGAATTATTTTAAAACTGTGACCTTTGGTTACCCACTCACTTGCCAGAGGAAAGGTTAACTCTTTTTCTCTTTCCACAGATGCAACCTGACCTGCTGAGTATTTCCAGCAATTTCTGCTTTTTGAAACAGTTTCTCCCTACTTGCTCTATCAAAACGTCTCATAATTTTGAGTACCTCTATTAGGTCTGCCCTTAACCTTCAGTGCTCTAAGGAGAACAATCCCGGCTTCTCCAATCTCTCCACATACCTGAAGTCCATCATCCCTGGCATCGTGCAGGTAAATCTCATTCTTTGCGAATGAGTTGGCACTGTTTATCCAAGAGGCCTAAGCAGCTACAGCTGGCTTTATTTCGAATTTGTTCCTTGCTTAAAGGCAAATGCCGCGACCAGTGTTAAAACATTTTACCCTCTACACCTGGAGGCAGTGACTTGCACTGGGTACAGTTCTACTCTCGGGCAATTGTGACCTAACCCGACGGGCGAGAAACCCACGGGATCGGGTGGTACGCCCGCTTTACACCCCGCCCAATATTCCTTTCCGTTGACTTCAATAGCGAGTAAAATCAGGCGGGGAGTAAAACCAGCGTCGCACCCGATCCCGTCAGTTTCCCTACGGCTGGGTTCGATAAAATTGCCCCCAGTTGTGTGAGAGTAGACACTGTTTAACTGCAAAGGGCTAAGCAGTTACGCCTGCCACTCTTGTGGGTATATTTTCTGCAGGGGTCAATAGATAGCGGAAACCCAGCCTTCCCTTGGCCGAGCTAACAAGGATCAATCATGTCAATGACCCAGCTGATAATAGCTACCTCAGCACAAAGCTTCTTGGCCTGCATGGATCAGCAGTAAACCGTGCAGTGCACCGACACAAAGTCAATCAGGGGAACGAGCAGCTTTATAAAGGTTTTATCAATGGATCTCTCAATGAGCTGCTCAATATAAGTCCCGTGATATGCTGGTTTATAAATGACAGGAGTGCTTTGCCACGCAACAACTTGGCCCTGGAATTCCAACGGTCTCCTGCCATAACTGGCGATAAACCAAACTCCCAGAAAAATGGCGTAAATGGCCATTTATGGCGTTTCCCAGGAGGTTCCACTGGTCTCCCGCTGAAGTCATGGCGGGAGACTGGGAGAAGCCCCATGGAATGTCAGGGCCATAATGTATTACACTGCTGCTAAGGTGGAGCTGTGTATGAACTGGTAAGGTACAGACCTGAAGACGCTGCTTAGGTCCTTTGGTTAAACAGTGTCAACTCACACATTAAGGCCAGAATTTTGCCAGCACTCAGAGGGCGGGTTCGGAGGCGGGTGCGCTGTCAAAATCTAAAAGATTGACAGCGGGTCGGGATCCCGCTCTGAACCCACCTCCGTGTAAGTTTCCCAAGTGCTGGGTCTGCCTGAGCTTTGCAGACCCGACACTAAGCGGCAGGTGATCCAATTGAGATAGTTAAGAAGGTCTTTAAAGGTAGTTGAACAGCATTTTACCACCACTAAGCCATTTTTCCAACATTTTAACGAGGTTCCCATCGCTCAGGGATCATGTCAGGTAAGTGCGTCGGGTTCTCTATGACACTCCATTGCTGTAAATAGGTGACAGCTGCAAAAGTGGTATAAAAGCTACCATTTCACAGATGTTCACTTTCCAATATCAGAAGCTTGAGCCTTCAGGATTTGCAAGACCCTTTTGAGCTGTATGCAGTTTGGAAGTGTTTGGAGTAAACGCTCTATCCACTGTCACCTCCTTGGAGCAAGCTCTTTCACCATTGACAGATCGTTTCTGTCTTCTCAACTTGAGCTGCCATCTATTCCAGCAACATCGGTGCCCTTGAAAAAATTTCACCTTAGTCCTCTGAATCCCTCCACGATCAGCCCCAGCATCAACATCACCAGGCACACCAACATCACCAACAACAATGCCAACCTTCTCTGCAATCACCTGATGCTGCACAGGACACAGGGCATCAGCACCGACCACATTGCTGCCCGGGACACCAGGGATGGCCTCACCATGGCCAGAATTACTTCACTTGACATTGTACACCCTGGCTGCCACATGATGTGCCAGGATGGCTCCACCCCGCACCAGCAGCATAACGCATCCCTACAATGACCAAGCCATTCCTTTCACACTCATCAATTGGGGGGGGAGAGAAGTTATGTCTCACCATTCACTACAACTCACTAAGACACTTCCAAAGGTGCACACAAATATGTCCAAGATGGCAAAGTGTTGAAAATAAAGGTTTCAATGTTTGACAACACATTAACAGAAACTTTACATGAACATTTCATAAAACACCCAAGTGCCTACTCTTGTGTGTTATTAGTTGGTATGATTGGACAAGGATGAGGGTGAGTGTGAGGGGTGGCTAGTGAGATGGGGAAGTGATAATGTAGATAGAGAGGGATGGGTGAAGGTGCAAGGTAAGTTGGTGTGAGTAAGGATGTGCAGGAGTAGGGTAGGGAAGGCAGAGTGATGGGGATGTGATGAGTGGCACAGCAGGATGAGGTTGAGTGTGGCTTTGCAGTAACATTTCATGATCTACTGAGATCATTGAAAGGTGTGTGCCACTGCACCCAGGTCCTCCTGATCACATCCCTGCTTGTGTCCTCCTGTGCAATGTGCAACCAGGCTGTGTTGGTCTCCTGGGGAGGTCTCTTCCACCCATTGGAAGGGAAGAGGACCTCCTGCATGCTGTGACTCCCTCCATAAGCATATGGAGGGAGTCATGGGAGAGCCTGGGTGCAGCTGTGCACCTTTGTGCAGTGCTTGTCAGTGTTTGCAGCACCTCAATGCTGCAGAACACTGACAGCACAACTGTCAAAATGAATGTGGACATGGCCCCTTTAAGGAAACCGGCTGATGATGCATCATCAAATGATGTCACCAGACCCCCTTCCTTTTAATTGGCTGGGAACCTTGCAGGGTGAGCTTAACAAGCCCTATTAACATAAAATTATGCCAAAGGCCAGGATCAAGACAGCTGCGGGGTCGGCACCCGACATGGACGTCGCCCGCCACAGACCTGCTGAGGTTAGCAAAATCCATCCCTAAAAATGGACCACTCGGGCAGCAGTAGAACTGCGCCCAATACGAGTCACAGCCTTCAGAAGAGAAAGAAGGAAATTGGGCGGGTGAAGGTTTTAACACTGGACACAACTGCTTGATGAGAAAAGTTTTCAGATATTAAGGTGTTTGTAAATCTCCACCTTCAGGTTAGGAAAAAACAGCATGAAACGATTGTCTTCTTTTTAATACATTAACTCTTTGAAGTGTGACATCTGAAGTGTGACAACCAAAGTGTGGTAGCTCTCAAAACTTTTAACATGGGTATTTAAATATTTTTAAGCATATTTCTGAACATTTTCATAATTCCAGGGACTTCAGCACAAAAAAATCCAGGCTGACACTTCAATGCAGTACTGAGGAGTGCTGCACTGTCGGAGGTGCCGTTTTTCGGATGAGACGTTAAACCGAGACCCCATCAGTTCTCTTAGGTGGACGTAAATATCCCATGGCACTATTTTGAAGAAGAGTGGGGGAGTTCTCCCCGGTGTCCTGTCCAATATTTGCCCCTCAATCAACATCACAAAAATAGATTATCTGATCATTATCACACTGCTGTTTGTGGGAGCTTGTTGTGCGCAAATTGGCTGCCGCGTTTCCCACACTACAACAGTGACTACACTCCAAAGTACTTCATTGGCAGTAAAGCACTTTGGGACGTCCGGTGGTCATAAAAGGCGCTATATAAATGCAACTTTTTCTTTTCTTTATTTAAAAATAAACTTTAATTGCAGTGTGCCATTGCATCAGTTGAAGATTGTGTTTAGAAAGTAGTGTTTCAGTTTGATACGTCTGCTGTTAAGGGGCTTAGTGTTTCTGTTCATCTTGCCATTAGCGGAAAGGTATTGCAATCGGTCCTTAAAGTCTTGAGAAATGTCTGACATATAGCAACAAAACCCCCAATCAGCGAGATTAGTGCTAATGGTATAATAATGGAAGTTCAGCAAAGTCCCCCAGAGGAACGGATACAACAGATAGTTGCTGGATCACCATGGAAATCAGATGGATTGCAACTCATCTCTAGAAAACTGAGGAGTTTACATGAACCATGGATTTGAATGGCTCTGACAGAGGTCCCATTACACTATTAGTGAAACAGATGGATGAATATGTATCTCCCTTGAACCCAGGCCATTGGAAAGATTGGACAGATGGAACGCATAGTTCCCTGGACCATCAGATAAAGGAATGTCTCAAACGCACACCTCTGCGCCAGCAGAAAAACAGAGGCCTGAGGCATTTGGATATTTAGACCACCGGGGAATGGATGGATTGGCTGTATGAAATAGCATGACAATAAAGTACACCAGCTGGTGATATCTATATAAACTAAATGAAGACTGTCTACTTAGTGCTCCCAATCTGCTTATTCAATCGAGAAGACCTACACTACAGTCAGCAGGACAATGCCCTGCCAGACCACCCATGGGCAAGGATAGTATAGAGAGCTGCCAAACTCTCTCTCTATTGTATATCTCACATATATATCTTCCCTCTGCAAAATATCACTTTCCGGCTGGTAACTCTCTCAGTCTAAGTCTAAAAAGATATTCTACATTACATTGGGACTATCAGCAGGAAGGTCTATATTGTGCAATTTGGACATCTTACTGGTAACTATAGGGAAAGGGCTTCAGGTTGTGGCCTAATAGGCCAATATATAGATTTGTTCACCCACAATGGTTCAGTCAAGCTTCTTGAAGGCCTCAGCAAGGAAGAACTTGCATTTATATTGCACCTTACATGACCTCAGGATGTCCCAAAGCACTTCACAGCTAACAAGGTAGTTTTGAAGTGTAGTCACTGCTGTAATGTAGGGAAACACAGCAGTCAAATTTGAGACAAATGACCAGATAATATCTTTTTATTTAGTGAGGTTTAGTGGCTCTTGCAAAAGACGGCAACTCCCGATAGTGCAGCACTCCCTCAGTACTGCACTGGAGTGTCAGCCTAGATTTTTGTGCTCAAGCCTCTGGAGTGGGACTTGAACCCACAACCTTCTGACTCAGAGATGAGCGCTACCATTGAGTCACAGCTGATGGGTTACCAGGCTAATCAAAATGACCTCTTTCTCTACCGAAATATTTTATGCTTCTTGTCAAGCCACGCTATCTGGGAGAGCCCCCTGTCCACTCACATTGCCATAAACCTTCATAGCCTCCCACAAAGGTGCAGCAAATCTAGTTTCATGGAGATGTCTAATCTTTATTCACATCGGTCCAGGAAACACAAATACAGCAGGAATAGGTTGAGGCCTCGAGGGAGAGCACGAGCTGATAATGAGAAGGAATCCATCTGTAGGGCTGCATCTGCAACGAATTGATAGAGGGACAGATTAAATGATCCTTGAGTGCACACACCACACCCGTTGCAGAGGTTGAATTCCAAAATCCTAAATCGGGGTGGCCAGCCTTTGAAAGCTCAAGAGACAGCAGAAAGAAAGACTTTGTGCCTTTCACGAAAACCGGACATCCCAAAGTGCTTTACAGTCAATGAAGTACTTTTTTTGAAGTGCAGTCACTGTTGTAATGTGGGAAACGCGGCAGCCAATTTGCGCACAGCAAGCTCCCACAAACAGCAATGTGATAATGGCCAGATAATCAGTTTTTGTTATGTTCATTGCGGGATAAATATTGGCCAGGACACCGGGGATAACTCCCCTGCTCGTCTTCAAAATAGTGCCATGGGATCTTTTACGTCCACCTGAGAGAGCAGACGGGGCCTCGGTTTAACATCTCATTGAAAGACGGCACCTCTGACAATGCAGCATTCCCTCAGCACTGGCACTGGAGTGTTGGCCTAGCTTTATGTGCTCAAGTCCCTGGAGTGGGACGTTGAACCCACAACCTTCTGACTCAGAGGTGAGTGTGCTGCCCACTGAGCCACAGCTGACACAAGGAGAGCGTTATGCGACAATGGAACCCAGGAGAGTGACGGCAAAGTTGGATCGAAGCGGCCATCAGTTCTGCAGATGTCAGAGGTCCTGCAAACAGCACGAGATCCGGGGGGGTGGGGGGGGTGTCAATTTTAACCTCAGCTGCCCAATGCAACCCTGGCTTTACACCCCGCCCGGTTTCATTCTCCGTGGAGAAAATGATGTTCCACCTGATCCCGTGGATTCCCCGCCACGGAAAATTGGGTTAAAGTTACCCTCCCCAGGAGTCTGCTGATACATACAGACAAAAGAACAATGAGAGACAGGTAAAGGCCCTCTGGTCCATTCCAACCTGTCCCACGCAACTACGATTCTTTGCAAATCCCAATCCGTGCACTCCGCACCCCACCCGATAGCACTACTTTATGGCAAAGCTGCTTTAAATTAGAGTAGACTGCTCGGTATTTCCCACAGCAGCTGTTTTCATTGTAACCTCGGGTCCCTTTTTATATCATGCTGATTCAATTCTAGTCATCTTGTTAAAAATGAAAGGGTATTAATTTTCAAAAATTGCAATAATCCCAGTAATAATCTAAAAATGTTGCAGCACAGAACCAGGCCATTTGGCCCAGCAAGTCTGTGTCCTCCACATGGTCCAATCTCACACTCTTGCTCAATCCCAGTGTCCCTTTTTAAAGCAAGTATCTAATTCCGTTTTTAGAAATGATTCACGGGCGCTGCTTCAGCAATGGCAGAGAATTCCTCTCTCGCACCAATGTCTGGTGAGGCAGAGCACCAAAATTCAGCCATCTGCGTCAATGCAACACGAAGGGTCACCACCGGTAAAATAAACGGCAAATGCTGGCAGTCAAAAATCAGAACGACAAATGACTGAAACGCACAGCGGGTCATTCAGCACCTTGTAAAGAGAAAAGGCAGGTTTAGGGCCTGGAGTTTCCGCTCGGTTGCAATCCAGGCCGGCAGTCCATGCCCGCAGTCCATGCCCGCATGCAACAAGACCCGGACGATGTTCAGGCTTGGACTGATAAGTGACAGGTAACATTCACACCACAGAAGTGCCAGGCAATGACTATCTCCTACAAGCGAGAGTCTAACCACTGCCCCTTGATATTCAATGGCATTACCATCACCGAATCCCCCATCATCAGCATCCTGGGGGTCGCCATTAACCAGAAACTTAACTGGACCAGCCACATAAATACTGTGGCAACAAGAGCAGGTCAGAGGCTAAGTATTCTGCGGCGAGTGTCTCACCTCCTGACTCCCCAAAGCCTTTCCATCATCTACAAGGCACAAGTCAGGAGTGTAATGGAATACTCCCCACTTGCCTGGATGAGTGCAGCTCCAACAACACTCATGAAGCTCAACACCATCCAGGACAAAGCAACCGTTTGATTGGCACCCCATCCACCACCTTAAACATTCACTCCCTCCACCACTGGCGTACCGTGGCTGCAGTGTGTACCATCTACAAGATGCACTGCAGCAACTCGCCAAGACTTCTTCGGCAGCACCTCCCAAACCCACGACCTCTTCCACCTAGAAGGACAAGGGCAGCAGACGCATGGGAACACCACCACCTCCAAGTTCCCCTCCAAGTCACACACACCATCCCGACTTAGAAGCATATCGCCGATCCTTCATCGTCACTGGGTCAAAATCCTGGAACTCCCTCCCTAACAGCACTGTGGGAGCACCTTCACCACACGGACTGCAGCGGTTCAAGAAGGCAGCTCACCACCACCTTCTCAAGGGGCGATTAGGGATGGGCATAAACGAATAAAAGCCCACGCAAAAGAATGCGGAATTTAAGCAGAAATCACGTCCAGCGCAGAATGAGTCACCCCAATCTCAAACGCTAGTTTATAAAAACATCACGCTGGAAACCGGCCCCGCCCACAAAACTGGCCACGCCCCTCAGATTGAATTAATCGCCACCGGGAGCTTCCGCTAATTGTGCTCGTTTGCCGGTCCCCGAGGAGGCTCCAAAAATTCAGCTGGTTCTCTTGAGTGCCAGGACACGAATAGGCAGGTTTTAAAAGCTTTTGAATGCAATTTTTTTGAATTTACTAAGAAGCTGACTACTCTACCCCAATATAACTCGCAAACAGTTCTGTGTGTATTTAAAAAAAATCATTTTCAGTCATTTAAACTCGGGTTACTCACCGGTGATAGTGGACTGACGCTGTGACTCAAAATGCTGATTTTTTGTGAGAATGTCATTTATCAGCTGCATTAGTCAAACTTTACCAAGTTACTCTTGAATATATCAAGGAATATTTTTTAAAGTAACATTTTTTTTAAAATGACGTTCTAAGGCACTGCCCAATTGCGTTTGAGCGCAAAATCGCGAGGAAAAAAAAAACAGCATTCAAGTTGCGCCCAGATCGCCGATTGCGCCCAGAGCGGAAACTCTTGCCTAAGATGCTTTGAGTATGTAAACCCTTCCTTGGAACTGAATGATAAGCGATAAGCAGGCATTTTTGTAAGGTTCGGAAAAATTGGGGGGGGGGGGGAAGGACGAGGGAGAGAATTAACACATAAACCAATCACAGCGAGGAAGTTAATGGGTTAAACGACTTGGAAACTTCTTAATAGAAAGCTGTTTGATGATATAAATGATTATCAGTGAAGTGACGGACAGAGATTACAAGCACAACTCCCTCTCTGTGATTGGTGTGTCGGATGGCTCTCTTCCCCCTTTTCCCATCCCTTTTTCTCTCCATACTAAAATGTACGATTATCTTTTGGTTTCCAGTTCTGATGACAGAAGACTGAGGGGTGACCTGATCGAGGTCTTTAAGATTATGAAAGGGTTTGATAGGGTAGACGTAGAGAAGATGTTTCCACTTGTGGGGGGAGACCAAAACTGGGGGCCATAAATATAAGAGAGTCACTAATAAATCCAATAGGGAATTCAGGAGAAACTGATGTGGCACGGTGGCATAGTGGTTAGCACTGTTGCCTCACAGCGCCAGGGACCCGGGTTCAAATCCGGCCTCGGGTGACTGTCTGTGTGGAGTTTGCACATTCTCCCCGTGTTTGCGTGGGTTTCCTCCGGGTGCTCCGGTTTCCTCCCACAGTCCAAAGATGTGCGGGTTAGGTTGATTGGCTATGATAAATTGACCCTTAGTGTTAGGGGGATTAAATACGTGGGGTTACGGGGATAGGGTGGGATATGTGTCGGTGCAGGCTCGATGGGCCGAAATGGCCTCTATCTGCACTGTGGGGTTTCTGTGATTCTGTGTGATTCTGTGATTCTTTACCCAGAGTGGTGAGAATGTAAAACTTGCTACCGCAAGGAATAGTTGAAACGACTAGCATTGATGAATTTAAGGTGAAGTTAGATAAACACATGAGGGAGGAAGGAATAGAAGGATATGTTGATGGGGTGAGATAAAGAGGGTGGGAGGAGGCTCGAGTGGAGGATAAACACCGGCATGGATCTGTTGGGCCGAATAGCCTGGTTCTGGGCTGTAAATACTATGTCAGACAGATATATGGTAGAAATCCCATAAAGTTGCCTTTCCTCTTTACAGATACTGACTGACTTTTATTAGTAGTAGTAATATTGATTGTTTAGTGATGATCTCACTGGATGTACATCAAGAAATCACTTGAACTGCACAAGGTACAGTCAAACGCATAACACTAGACAACTTTTCATAAGCTTTGTTTCTTCTGTCTTTAACATGTCTGCTGTGTCTGTTACACACGAACCCAATGAACTCGAGGTTTGAGCACCTCTCAGAGCGGCTCTGGACTGTGATTTTATGTGTAGATTGCGCACAGAGGTGGAACTGAACATTAAAATCAGTTGGAAGGCACTGGTCTTGACGTTTAAAGACTTCACACACGACACGGCCCCGCAGGCTTTAGCGCGGGACCAACATTCGTGGATCGTCCTGAGCCAAAGGCCCTGGGCTGGATTTTAACCCCAGCCGCCTGGCGGAAACCTGGCGGGGGGGGGCAGTTAACAAACGGGGGGCTCACTTAGCGCTCATAACTCAACCCGTGAGACACCAGCCCAGAGCAGGTGGGGGTCCTCGTGAATTGATACAAATCTGGGTTCTATTATTCCAATGGGATCCTGACTACATTTTAACCGGGGGCCCGAGTGGGGAGGAGTCACCGTGGCTTTCCCACCAGGTGGAAGCAGGCCAGCAGACCTCGGGCAGGATATGGAAAGGTTGCGGCCTGGACGCCCCTTCTTCCCTCCCACGGGATCCTCCTGAAATCCTCTTCCTCCTGCGACTTACCCGCTCGCTGGCCGAGCCTTCCTTTGGTGCAGGCCGGCCGCCCGAATGTCCCTTCCTGGCCGCCGCCAGCTGTTGCTTTCCACCCGTTGATGGGGTGAGGCCCAGCACTTAAAACCACAAGCGAACCTCCCGCTGCCCCTGGCGGACAGTGAATTAACTGACCAGTTAAAATCCCTCCATCACCACCAGTCACCCCATCCCGGCCACCGCCCACAAGACTCCGTAAAGAGACAATCCAAAAAATAATCTTTGCATGCGAAGCACTTTGGGATGTTTTACAGAGATAAGATGCTATTAAACACATGTATTATCAGCTTACGTGGTAAGAGACATAGACAGCACAGGCATCGCGGAGTCTGCAAACCCCTAATTCTGGTGAATAAACCAGTTTCTCAGCACACCATTCATCCTATCTTTCTGTGCTTCTCTGTGCTCACTGACCTACATTGGCTATGGTCCGGCTATGACTCGATTTTAAAATTTTTATCCTTGTTTCAAATCCCTCCATGGCTTCGCCCCTCCCTATGTCTGTAACCTCCTCCGGTCTTACAACCCTCTGAGAACTCTGCGCTCCTCCAATTCTGGCCTCTTGCGCATCCCCGATTTTAATCACTCCACCGTTGGCGGCCGTGCCTTCAGCTGCTTAGCTCCTAAGCTCTGGAATTCCCTCCCTACACCTCTCCACCTCTCTACCTCTCTCTCCTCATTTAAGACGCTCCTTAAAACCTACGTCTTTGACCAAGCTTTTGGTCACCTGTCCTATTATCTCCTCACGTGTGCTCGGAATCAAATTTTGGCCGATAATATTCTTGTGAAACGCCTTGGGATGTTTTACTACGTTAAAGGCGCTATATAAATGCAAATTGTTGTTGTTGCTTCCAGTGACATTTGAAGGGTGATAACAGCGCATGCAGTACCTAACCCATGGCGAGAATCCTGCTTGTTACCAGGCTTGTACGTGCCACTGGCCATGGCTGAGTAAAACAGTTTATTGGAACACCGCAGCAGGTTAGTAAATCAATAGTGATCGGCATTGGTCCCACAGCAGCAGAGCTAGGCTTCAAGCAAGTAATAACTGCAATTAGACAAACACAACAATGCACATATGGTAACATTTTCAATTCCTGGAACAGTCCTTACAACACTGCGCCATTACATCTGTCTGCAGTTAGAAAACCTGTAATCCTAGAAAGGGAGAGAAAATAATAAGATAATAATGCTCACATTTTTATAGCATCTTATCAAATTATAATTTCTGAAAGATCTTTGTATGGTGACGTATTTATAGAGCGTAGTAAGGTGAAACCAAGAGCAAGAGAGAAGCTGAGCTCAAGAAAGAAATGGAGGTGGCGGAAGAAGGAGAGGAGAGAGATAAAGGAAGGGAGAAAGAGAGAGAGAGAGACTGGTCTCAATGAAGATGGGAGAAAGTAGTGAGGGGGGAGGAGAGAAAGAAGGTTGCATCTGAAGCTATGCATCTGCAATAATCAGCGGGAAGATGAAACAAATGGACTGAATTTCCACAGGGTTCTCCCAAGATGCTGCACTAACTTCAGCAGAACTCCCAGATAAAGAGCATGAATGCCACTTTCAGCCATATTTCCATTGGACGTTCTGCCAATCTCCCGCCAATGTTACAGCAGAAGGTTGGGACGATCCCTGTGGAAATTCAGGGTCAAAGGTTCTAGGGTAGATGACACAACACGTAAGAGGGGGTGTGTTATGTCTGACATTGGTGATAGGTACTCGATTGCCTTGGCCTGAGCACATGGAGTTTGATAGTGCTGTTATCATTGTATTGTGTATAGGTATTCGATTGCTTTTGCCTGGAGGTCTGTGTGTGTGGCAGCCATTAAAAAAGCAACATGAACTGAACTCTGCTTACGGTCTCTGGATTATCTTTGCAAACGCAACATTTGGCGACAAGGATGGCTGAAATCTCTCTTCCACCACCTCCTCCCTTCCTTGCACTACCTGGTGAGCCCCCGATCCCATGGGTTCGCTGGTTACAGTCCTTTGAAACCTACCTCACTGCTCTTGGACTAGAAACTGTGAGTACGGCTCGGAAAAAGGCACTGTTATCCCATTGCTTGGGAGCGGAGGGCCAGCCTGTTCTTGGGACATTATGCACAGCAGACTCAATTCAAACATATGATGAGGCTGTGGCTCTGTTAAGCACACACTTCTCTGCCCCACAAAGTGCCCTCCTGCGGCGATTCATTTTTAGACAGCGTCACCAACTCTTCGGCGAGTCGGTGCATCAATACGTGACTAATTTGAGGGGGTTACCTAGCTCGTGCAAGTTCGGTGCACTACAAGATGAGATGCTGCGTGATCAACTAATAGAGCACACAAACAACGTGAGAGTGCGTGAAAGACTGTTACTCGAGTCCAACGATCTGTCATTGTCACAGGCATTCTGCACGTCGCCTCACCGTGGCGCCAAACATGGCCAGCACTCTTCGAGGGTCTGGGCTGCCTTTTAAGTGGAGTCTGCAGCCGAATGTGCAGCAAAACTAGCATACACACCCAGTGACAGCGCCCTCGGCCCCGACAGCTCTGACACGGTAATGCTCGCGCGACGGCAGCAACGCGCACTACCGCGGCAACAGTGTGGAAACTGCGGATCTCGTTCACATGCTACCAGAGCGCAGAATTGCCCCGCGCGCGGCCAAGCCTGTCGCAATTGTGGAAAACAAAATCACTTTGCCAATGTCTGCCGCTCTGCCCTGGTTGCTACAAATGAACACTCTCAGTCCTCAAGCACTATAATTCACAACGTGAGCTCTGGGCCAGTAGTGGCTTTCAAGTCATGCACAATTAACCTGAATGATGTGTGCATCCCGCTGTTGTTGGATACCGGTGCCAGCATCTCACTGCTGAATGTGGACACATTCAAACGCTTTTTCAGCTCCCTGCCACTCTCTGCACCCTCCACTACCCTTTGCGGGTATGGTAATTCGAAAATTGGACTAGTGGGTTCAGTCAACCTCACTGTACGCAATGGAACAAAAGTTTTGCCAGATTTTTGTTTTCATGTGGCACGCCAAGGAGCTAACCTGATGGGACTGGATCTTTTCACTGACCTGGGTTTTTCTCTCTTGGACACCGGCGGGTCTGCGATTCTGCACGTCGCCTCACCGTGGCGCCAAACATGGCCAGCACTCTTCGAGGGTGTGGGCTGCCTGACTGCCTTCACCCACCAGCCCATGGTTGACTCCACCGTTACCCCTGTCATTCAGCCACTGAGCCGCATCCCGCTTGCTCTCCGTGACGGGGTCACAGCTGAACTAAAGCAGCTACTGGAAGCCGGCATCATCGAACCAGTTGACGCCTCCCCATGGGTCTCCAACCTGGTGGTCGCAACGAAAAAGTCAGGTGGTCTACGCGTCTGTGTCGATCTTCGAGCAGTGAATAAGGCCGTAATCCCTGACATGTATCCACTGCCCACGTCAGAGGAACTCACAGCGCAGTTCTATGGTTCCATCCTGTTCTCGAAACTGGACCTTCGACAGGGCTATCTACAGGTTCCCCTCCACCCCAGCAGCAGGGACCTCACTGCTTTTGTGACACATGCTGGCGTCTTTCGGTACACCAGGATGCCATTTGGACTTAGCTCTGCACCCAGCTGCTTCCAAAAGGTGATGTCCTCTGTGCTCGCGGGCATTCCTGGGGTGGCCATCTACCTGGATGACATCGTCGTGCATGGGCCCTCGACCTCCACTCACGACGAACGCCTTCACAGAGTTTTCACAGCTCTAGCAAAACACAAGCTCACACTGAATGGCGAAAAGTGTGTCTTTGCTGTTTCAGAGATCGAATTTGTGGGGTTTCGGTTGTCGGCTGACGGTATATCCCCACTCCAGTCAAACATGGATGCCATTCACAGCATCCCAGAACCCAGCTCTGCAGCACAGGTTGCCTCCTTCCTTGGCATGACTGGGTACTACCTGAAGTTTTTGCCCCAGGACTCAGCCACCACAGCCCCACTGCGCCAGCTCCTGCGAAAGGCTGAGCCCTGGGTGTGGTCACAAGCCTGTACGGAAGCTGTTTGCCTCCTCAAATCGCAGCTCACGTCGCCTCCAGTGTTGGCTCACTTTGACGTCTCCAGCCCCACCCTCGTCACCTGCGACGCGTCCGCTGCAGCTGTGGGGGCGGTGTTATCGCAGATACAGAATGGAGTGGAGAAACCAATCACCTTTGCCTCCCGAGCCCTTAGCCCCACCGAACAGAAGTACTCTGTAGGCGAGCGTGAGGCGCTGGCGTGCGCCTGGGCATGTGAGCGGTGGCACCTGTACACGTATGGCCGTGCCTTCACCCTGCGAACCGATCACCAGGCTCTCACTGCCCTGCTGTCGACATCCGGCACGGGCCACAGACCACTGCGTCTATACCGTTGGTCTGACTGCCTCCGCCAATACAATTTCAGTTTCCAGTTCACACCAGGACGTGACAATGTTGTTGCAGATCTGCTCTCCCGCACTGTCTCTGCCCCAGCCCCACTCGTTGGGTCTGAACATGTGGAACAGGATATCGTCCAGATGCTGCACACGCCTCTCCAAACCACAGTCTCTCTCCAGGAGCTCAAAGAGGCCTCTGAACAGGATCCGGCCCTCTCCCAGCTGTGCACCTTCGTCAGAGATGGCTGGCCTCGCAAGGTGCCTGAGGAACTGTCTGCCTACTCCAGAGTTAAAGAGGAGCTCTCCTGTTGGAATGACTCCTGTGTTGCACATGGGCTCTGCACTGTGGTCCCAAGTGCCCTTCGTGCGCGTGTTTTATCCATGGCGCAGGAGGGCCACTTGGGCATAGTGAAGCTCAAACAACGATGCCGAGACCTAGTGTGGTGGCCGGGTATCAACAGGGAAATCGAGGCCCTGGTCAAGGACTGTGCAGCCTGCCTTGTAAGTGGCAAGACTGGCCACCAAGCTCCCCCACCCCTGCAACCCCTTGCCTGGCCCTCTCAGCCCTGGGAGCACCTGCAGCTGGACATCTGTGGGGAGATCCATGGTGTCCCCCACCATCAACGGTTCCTAGTGGTGACCTATGACCTGCACTCAAAATGGCCAGAGGTCACTGCCGTGGGCTCCGTCACCTCTCGGGTCATCATTGATATCCTTGAGTCCCTCTTCTCCCGCTGGGGGCATCCAAAGGCCATCACCACAGACAATGGCCCTCAAATGGTCTCTTCGGAACTCTCCTCTTACCTTGAGAGCAAGGGCATCCGTCACATTTGCACAGCGTGCTACCACCCCGAGTCAAATGGGGGGGTGGAGCGTTTTAACCAGACACTGAAAAATGGCCTCGGAGCACACCTATCCCAGGGGTGTGCGTTTGACAAGGCCCTCCTCCACACACTGCTGCACTACAGAGCCTCCCAGCATTCCACTACAGGGGTCTCACCCGCATCCCTCATGCTAGGGCGTGAGCTCATGCTGCCCCTTGGCAGGCTCCGCCCCTCGCTAGCTCAGAGCCCTGCTCCACTGGCTCAAGCCACAGTCACTAGACAGCAGGAGAAGATAAAACGCTGCTTCGACCAGTCGAAGAGGGCCAAGGCGCCCAACATCTCAGTCTCCGATTGGGTCAGAGTCCGCAGGCCTCACCGCAATAATAAGATGGCATCATTCTGGTCCTCCCCTCTCCAAATCAGCCGCCAACTTGGACCAGCCACTTTCTGCCTCACTGACGGCTCTCGGTGGCATGCCAGCCGCCTTCGGAAGGTGCCAGCGCCCCCTGATGCGGGATTATACGGACCTAACCCCCAAGCCTTACCCCCAGAGTGGCGGGCTGCACATGTGACTCAGCCAGCCAACCCCCAAGCATATGTTGTGCCTCAGCCTGCTCCTCAGCAGTCCCCACTTCGGCCTGTTCTTCGTCAGTCCACACCTCGGCCTGTTCATGCACGTTCTCGCCCTGGCCACCTACAGGACTTTGTCACTACATTTCATGTTTGAAATTCTGTGAGGGGGGAGGAAATGTCATGTCTGACATTGGTGATAGGTACTCGATTGCCTTGGCCTGAGCACATGGAGTTTGATAGTGTTGTGATCATTGTATTGTGTATAGGTATTCGATTGCTTTTGCCTGGAGGTCTGTGTGTGTGGCAGCCATTAAAAAAGCAACATGAACTGAACTCTGCTTACGGTCTCTGGATTATCTTTGCAAACGCAACAGGGTGTTGCTAGATATCTCACTAAGGTACAGTAAGGCGTGCTAATTGGGACCTTGGCACAAATCTCATGAGCAGCTACAAGTACTCCTGAATACTGTGTAAAATCCTGGTCACTAAATTACAGCAAAGCTATCCAGCCAATTGGCAGTGCAGAAAGAACAACCAAACTGATACCTCACTTGAAGATCTGAGCTACAAGGACAGGTTGAAAGGTCTGGGATTGTTTACTCTGGAGAAGAGAAGGCCTGGGGAGAAATTATTCTTCAGAGAATCTGTAAATTGTAGCTTGATATTCTACTTGAGATTCCAGCAATCTCTAGAACTGCAGCAGAACTATATATGGGATCAAGCTTAAAAGCGTGAGCAGTTTTGATTTAATGACTTCACGTAGAGGGTGGTGGATGTGTGGAATGAACAGATCAGTAATCGAACCTGGTCTGTACGGCTGAGCCCAGGAAGGCAGCAGTGACAGACAGTGTGCAAACATTGTATGGAGAACTCGCTAGATATTTGTGGGAGTGGGTGATTGAGGGTTTTTTAAGACTGATTTTCCTCCTTTCTCTCCGACTGGGCACCTGACAGGCAGATGCATCCAAAGTACATTCTTCCTGACCTGACCTGAGCCCACCCTCATTACCCTAGGCTCCATGCGCACCAAACATTTGGCCTCCGCTTTTAAAAGTCTTTAAAATAGCGACGGACAATCAACCATTGCTCTTTGGTGCCGAGGGCCTTCCAGAGGCAGCTTTTAGACAGCGGGCAGCAGGTCTCACATCTGGCAGCCATTACCAGAATGGCACTCCTGAGAGTGGTCTCCAGCCTCAAAGATTAACGTGGACATGGAAAAAAAAGGGGAATTACTTTTTCAGTCCCCTATGGCTTTGATGTCTTCACCTCTGAGCTCCTCCTATCAGGGGTGGGGGAGATCTCCAGGTGCAAGTCCTGAAGTGTCTTTCCTAATAGGCACCCAGTTGGTGATGGGGAGGAAACAAGGTGGAAGGTGCCATTACGTCACTCCCACCTCATTTAGTTCAAAGCACTTTGCTCCCCTCAGGAGAATTTCAAAGTGAGCACAGATTGAGCTGAGGAAAATTGGCCCAGTTCATTTCTGGGACCAGCCAGATATTCTGCATTGTCTTTTCCAGTCGTGTCCTTTCCTATGCGTGTGTGGTTGTCGGGTGAGGAGATAATCGGCCTTGAGCGTGATACCCCTCATGAAGAAATAGTCTTCTGAAGCTCACTGTCTTGGCTATTGCATGAGGAATAGTTTCTTCAGTGAGGTATCGAAGGACTGAAAGCTCCTGTGGAACTGTATCCCAGCAGCGGGGTCAGTACCTTGAGGAGATGCAAAGGAAAGAAATACTTGTATTTCTATAGCGCCTTTTATGACCTCCGGACATCCCAAAGTTCTTTACAGCCAATGAAGTGCTTTTTGAAGTGTAGTCACTGTTGTAATGTAGGAAACGTGGCAGCCACTTTACACGCAGCAAGCTCCCACAAACAGCAATGTGATAATGACCAGATAATCTGTTTTAGTGATGCTGGTTGAGGGATCAATATTGGCCAGAACATCGGGGAGAACTCCCCTGCTCTTCTTCGAAATAGTGCCATGGGATCTTTTTACCTCCACCTGAGAGAGCAGATGGGATCTCAGTTTAACGTCTCATCCGAAAGACGGCACCTCCGACAGTGCAGCACCCCCTCAGCACTGCAGTGTCAGCCTAGATTTCTGTGCTCAAGTCTCATGGAGTGGGATTTGAACCCATGACCTTCTGACTCAAAGGCAAGAGTGCTACCCACTGAGCCACAAGAAAGTTAGAAAGAGGGAAACATAACTTCCACTTTTAAAGAGGGATTATAAAGGCTGTGCGCAAGGCCCGAGCACTTTAGGGCTGATTTTAACTCTTGCTGGGAAGCCAGTGGGAGCAGACAGCAATCCCACGCAGAGGTGACTCAGAGGCTTGGCAGATTTTGGCCACTGGTCAGCTTCTTGGCCCTTCCCGAGAGAAAGCAGTATCTGGCCGGCAGTGGCTGAGCGGGGGGCCAGGGGCAGGGGCGGTGTTAGTGGTGGAGGAACAAATCTCGGTGGCCCTGAATCCAACCGTCGGCATCAGAAGAAGGCTGCCAGTAGTGAGGTGAGTCTGGGAGGGGTCTCATGGTTAGGGAACAGCGGAGGAGCCCTGGGCAGCAGAGATCCAGACAGTCCTTGCAAGGTCCGGGGTTACTTACCGCTGCTGGCTTGCCGGCAGGTTGAACTGGCGGGACAGCCACAGCGGTTTAAAATCCGCCAGGGTCCAGCGTACATCCCCGGACCCTGATTTGCATTTATTAACGAGGCTCCTGCCGGTGTCCAGTGGAAGGCTGGTCCCCCGCCTAAATCAACGCCGATAAAAATCACAGAACGGCGGGAACGGAGTGGGAAATGGAGTCGCTCCATTTTAACTGCCTCCTCCCCTCCTCAGTCCACCTCGATCAGGGAGAGTTAAAATTCCCCCAATTGTGTAGATTTACAACGGCAATTAAAGGGGAACCACCTTAAAAAAAGAAATCTGCCGGATGAACGTTTCGTTTTTGTTTGAGAGAGGGTGAACAAGGAGAGAAAATCTTCTCCATCCTTGTCACAAAGGAATGATAAAACTCCAGTCAAACTTTTACATGAGAGTGGTGCCCCTTAATGTTTATTCCTTTTTAAATGCTCCTTTTATATTCTTTAATGAAGCCCCCCCATTAAGGTCTGTGCCGCATTAAAATGTTTGTGGATTCTACAGGTCAGCCAGGATTACAAGAATGAAAAGAAAGGGCTTGCATTTACAAAACACAAGCCTGAAGTGTTTTGGCTCTCGCTGAAGGACTCTGCGTGCGCTCGCATCCAAACCCTAGAAAGTGTTTACTGAATTTCTAAAATATAAATGAAGCACCACAACAATGGAGAATGAGTTTGGACTGAATGACCTGTTTCTGTGCCGCAACTTCTATAGGTGTCCATTGCTACGTTCCTCCAATCTGGCCTCTAGTGCGCTTCCCGTATCCTTCACCCTACCACTGGCGGCAGTACCTTCAGCCGTCTAGACCCGAAGCTCTGGAATTCCCTCCCCAAACCGCTTTGCCTCTCTACATCTCTACACCCCTTTAAGACTCTGCTTAAATTCTACCTCTTTGACCAAGTGGTCATCTGTCCTAATGTCTCTTTATTTGGCTCGGTGTCAATCTTCATCTGATTATGCTCCTGTGAAGCACTTTGGAACATCTTACTATGTTAAGAATCGTACAATTATAGAACCGTAGAATTATACAGCGCACGAGTCTCTTTCGAAGAGCAATCCAGTTAAAGGCACTATGTAAATGTAAGTCCTTGTTGTTAGTCATGATGGCAGAATGCCTACTCACCTTGTGAGTCATCATTGTGTTTGTTTACCTGATTTTTCAACAAAATAATCAACACCGTGTAAAAGATTTTGATAGAAACAGTGGCACTTTCCAGTGTCAGCTGTGACTCAGTGGGTAGCACTCGCCTCTGAATCAGAAGGTTGTGGGTTCAAATCCCACTCCAGGGACTTGACCACATAAAGCTAGGCTGACACTCCAGTGCAAGTACTGAGGGAGTGCTGCACTGTCGGAGGTGCCGTCTTTCAGACGTTAAACCGAGGCCCCGTCTGCCCTCTCAGGTGGATGTAAAAGATCCCACGGCACTATTTCGAAGAATAGCAGGGGAGTTATCCCCAGTGTCCTGGCCAATATTTATCCCTCAATCAAAATAACAAAAACAGATTATCTGGTTGTTATCCCATTGCTGTTTGTGGGAGCTTGCTGTGTGCAAATTGGCTGCTGCGTTTCCCACATTACAGCAGTGACTCCACTTCAAATAGTACTTCATTGGCTGTAAAGTGCTTTGAGACGTCCGGTGGTCGTGAAAGGTGCTATATAAATGCAAGTCTTTCTTTCACTAAATGTATTGAGAATGTCGCTACGTCATCGAAACCAAGTTCATTCTTGTGGTTTTCAGCCAGTTTGAATCATTCTTTATGCCTCCTCATCTTAAAATAAAGGAAGGTACTAGTTAACAGATATTACTGAGCTGTTTTGTGTTATATGTGACTAATGAACAAGGTCAGAAAATGCGGAGTCAGTGGACAAGTAGCAGAATGGATTGCTGGCTGGCTTCAGGACAGAAAGCAGAGAGTAGGAGTAAAGGGTAGCTATTCACAGTGGCAGAAGGTGGGTAGTGGCGTTCCACAAGGATCAGTGCTGGGACCACTGCTGTTCACAATTTACATTAATGATTTAGATTTTGGAATCAAAAACACAATTTCTAAATTTGCAGATGACACCAAATTGGGGGAGGGGGGGTAGTCAATACTGAGGAGGATTGCAACAAGTTGCAAGAGGACATTGATAAACTTGCAGAATGGACATATAATTGGCAAATGAAGCTCAACACAGATAAATGTGAGGTATTACACTTGGAGGGTGCGAGTCTAGGTGGGGTAGAGGAACAAAGGGATCTAGGAGTACAAATACACAAATCACTAAAAGTTGTGACGCGGGTTAGCAAGGCCATAAAAAAAGCCAATCAAGCACTAGGGTTTATTTCTAGAGGGATAGAATTGAAAAGTAGAGAAATTATGCTAAACCTGTATCGAACCTTGGTTAGACCACACTTAGAGTACTACGTACAGTTCTGGTCGCCACATTATAAAAAGGATATAGAGGCACTGGAGAGGGTGCAGAGAAGATTTACAAGGTGTAGGGGGTTGCGGGTGGTGCGTGCGCCCAGTCAGTTATGCCCCTGACTGTTGGTTAGCGGTTCGAATCGCTCCCACGCCCCTGGGTTCTAGACACCAGACTTAGGTACAGGCGGCGATACAGAAAGACTTGAGTAGACAAGTGGTTTGGTGTAAGAAAACCAAGATTTTATTAAAACAGAAATTAAAACAGTCTGATGAGAAGTCACTAGTATAAAATACAGGCAAATACAAAGTACTTATTATACTTATACAGGGAATGGGGAATACACGGCACATCGAGGGAAAAACAAATACTTTGACAATCCCCTTAATCCTTATCCCACCCCTCTACCTAACTAGATTAAGCTATGAGGGGCCAGAATTCATGCTCACCAATCCAAAGCAAAGCCAGTTGTTTTAACGGATGAGGGTTTTGAGGTTTGCCCTTTTGTCCTTTTAGGTACCCCGTCGCCACGTCGTCTCAGGGTGCGGTGCTGGAGCTGCTGCTGCGACACACCTTTTCTCTTCCTCAGCTGCCGTCATCGTCTCATCATGATGGGTTCTCTTCTTCTTCTCCCTCGGGCGGTCGTCGGCGGTAACGATACGTCAATAAGACGATTAGCAGTTTTTACTGCTTAGATTTTGCTACCCATGCTTAGAATGCCAACATATTCGTCATGGCGTGGACACCTGCGTTTATTCACAATGCTCAACGAGAGGCTTGCCCCCAAGCGCCAGCTTAATTGCAGGGTTCGCACAACCAACTTCGTCTCACTGTCCTCAGATGCTTTCTTCCCCGAGCGTCAGCTTATAACTCGGCGCTTGGGTTTTTAATGAATACGTCTTCTGCTGCCCTTCTCTGCTCTTTGTCGGGTCTACCCTATTCTTCGTCTCGACTCGTCTCGTCACATATAGCTACTATACAAGCCCTGGGCTACCTGCTCAGTTTCGTCTCGCCCCTTTCTGTGGCCTGGGTGTCCTGGATCACTATGGACTCGGGTCTCGTTCCCCTCCTCTGCAGTTGGTATGCTGTCCTTAGCTGTTGAAACTCTGCTACGGGGAGTGAGGAGAGACCCGACACGAGACTACGGCATGAGTGCTGTAAGAATTCGCAATAATTTACAGTTCTGAAGATCAATTTTTTTGATTAAAGAATCCCTGGGCGTTGTGCTTTTAAATTTCCAGGGATAAAAATGGCTGTCGCACCACATGGCCGAAGACAAAAGAGGCTTGGAATGCAGCTTTCTGTGTGGAAGTAAGGTTCAATGAAGACAAAGGACAATGCTTTGTTTACAAAGCAACTGAATGCTATTAGCATTTGTTTGTATATCGAGTGGATACATCTAAGCTGCAGAAGAGACTTTTGTATCTTGAATGGGAAACGTTTAAGATTTGAATGGGTTTTAAATCACCCAGCACTGGACAATAGGGCTGTTGCATTCTCTTTGTTTCAGCCCAGGGAGCTCCGGAAGACACATTAACCCAGTCTAACCACTTTGAGTTAGCCAATCACAGCTTTCTCTTGTGTATTGGACCCTTTGGGTGGGGAATTTTGCACACAGCCCTTGCAAGGCAGGACGGCAGGGGCCTCACCAGGTATAAAGATAGCGGCTGAGAAGCTAGCTCTCTCTCTTACTTCGCTGGACCACAGGTGAGCAGAGTGTTCTGACTCCTCAGCAAAGCAACCTAGTTAAGGAGTTTGGGGGATGGTGATTTAAGGGGATATTACTAAGATTGTTTAACCAACATTGTAGTCACTTACCCCCCATTTTTGCCGTCTGCCTTACCCCATTTTAAGCAATTTTACTGTAATTACTGTGTGCGTGTGGGATAGTTTGATATTTTGGTTATAGTTTCTTTTAGTTAATAAAACTTGATTTTTTTCTCTCATCCAAACTACGTGTCTGTTTTAATATCAATAATTATAAGCCCTGCAGCCAGATTCGAAACCGCTGTTTTAAAATTGGTTTTATTTTAAAATTGGTCTGAGTGCAGGCAAAGGCTGCAAGACCAGGAAAGTTACTTTAAACCAGTTTAAAGAAGCCCCAAACCCTTACAATGGCGACCGCAGCAGGACTGCAGGCCATTTTTGATATGATATGTGGTCTGGATCTAGAGAAAGCATCAGTTATTGTCTTTCTTGCTTTCAGTCTGTGGGCAGCCCTGCGGAATGTAGTGGCAGTGTGTAAGCTGACCTATCGGGGTATAGGTGGCTGGGCTAGGAAGGGTGAGATGGGAGAGCAGGAGGAGTTTAACGAGGCCAAGAATCGGGAGTCCCAGCTTGAAAAATGCCAGGCAGAGGTAGAACGCCTCAGAGAGGTGTATGAGGCCAGAGCTAGTGGTATGAGGGTGCGGGAAGAGAATGCACGCCTCACACTAGAGGTCACGAAATGCCAGGCATTTATAGAGCACCTTGTGCAGGAAGTCACAAAGGCGAGGGACAGAGAGATGAGGCTACAAGAGGAGAATGCACACCTCACCCAAGAAGCTAGCGAGGGATAGAGCCATGCGAGAAACGAGATAGAATTCCTAAAGTACCAAATCACTGAGGCCAGGGAAAATGAGATGAGACTGCGGGAAGAGAATGGCAGGTTTGGTGAAGCAGATCATGGCCCCTGTAGGGCAGAGGTAGAAAGCCTTAACATGGCTTTAAAGATAGCAAGGGGAATGATTTGTCTGATCAGCCTGAAGGCAGGTCAGCTGGACTTTACTGGCAGCCCAAGTAGAACCATCCCACAGGCAGCACCCAGAACAGTGCTGGATTGGGAATTAGAGACCCCAAGACTGCAGCCCACAGCTCCGAGTCTTGAGGAGCTCTGGCAGCGAGGAGGGGTGGACAATGGGGTGGTAGAAGAACACCAGCAGGTCCCGCTAGGCAGGCGGGGACCAGGACCAGTGTACCCTCTCCAACAACGGAGGTGCGGTCCGCCCGTGAGGAGTGAGCCTGAGAATAGGAATCCTCAGCCCACAGCAAGTTCGAGTTCACAGGCAAGCACTGTGGCTTGTGTGGGGGGAGGAGCCATTCATATTCAGAGTAAGCTGTTTAAGCCAGGGAACAGGAAAGGAGAGTTCTGGGACCCCTGTAGAGCAGGTCCAGTAGCAGAAATCCGGGACAAGGGAGGCACACAGGGGATAGTTTTGGCCCCAGGAAAAAGGCAGGTCCAAAATTCCCCAGTTAAAGCCACCTGGGTGAGGGAACATGAGTTTGCTGTCCATGCAAGTTCAAGTTCACAGCCTACAAAAACAGGAACTGTGACTTGTTTCCAGGGAAAAGCAGACAAACCCAGAGAGAGACTTGCACCGGCAGGCTGCCAGATACATTATACAGTGCGGGCTATTTGGACAGGGGGAGAAGGTTCCCAGCCAGCTGGGGCTGTGACCCAAGCTCAGGGTCCGCCAGCCAAAGTTTCCCCCATAGAGACACCCCTCAGAAGGTCTCAGCGGGTGCCCCAGCCTAAGAAAGCATGGTCACCCACTTTACAGTGGAGTAGGGCGGACTCCCAAGCCAGGGAGAAGCCAGAGAACAGAGGTCCCCACTCAACAGCCATAAGCTGCGGGGGACCAGAGACAGGAGGCAGTCCAGCTTTGCTGCAGCCAGCAGCAATCTGCGACAGTGCCAGAGATTAGACTGGCCGTCCGGAGACGGGCGGCATTTGTATTATAGCTTTCGTGTGAAATAGCTTGCTTTAAGGTGCATTTTAAGTTTTGTTGATATAACTAGTTTTAAGTTTAAGTTTAAAGAGTTTAAGTTTACATGTGTGCCGAATGTTTGTATTTTGGTCCGAGGTCGAGGGACCCGACCATGTCTCCACCTAAGGCAGCAGGTCAGTGAGACCTGGCTGCATGTCCCTTTTAAGTTTTTGCAGGAGATGGGAAAATGAAGCAGCCATGTTCGCCCAGCCCGAGCTGTACATCGAATGAAGATACGGAATGTTGGGGATCACCTCGCCACTGGACGAATCCAGGAGACCCCGCAGCGATCTTCGGGAAAAACCGGACAGAGTCCAGAGGAATTTGCCTACTCCTCCTACGGGGAGGAGATGGCCCCAGCTGGGTGGGGCATGGCCCCCAACCCAGCACTATCCTGACCGAAGTTCACTTGCGGGAGACCTCGCTGTCGAGGAGTCATGATGGGGAAGCGCGGGCGCCTGGTCATAGGGACGCGTTCCCCGGGGGTGGGTGGTGATGGCCCGGGAATGATTGTATAGAGGAGGGGGAGACCCAAGGGTCGCATGGGTGTGGTCGGGGGAGGGAGGAACTCACCCGGGGGCCCACGGGCAAAGAGGATAAGTTGTGGCTGGGAAGGATGAGTGGGTGGCCGGATCAGTTTGGGGCCAGGGAGTGCCGCCACACAGGCACCCATCATTTGCTGCAGCCAGTCGAGGGAAGACGGGAGGGGGAGGGACTGGGAGTCATGAGATCCCATACTCCCCGGTCTCGGTCTGTGCTAAGGTAAATTTTAAATGTGAGGGGTACCCCGCCTCCACAAAGGGACAAGGGAACGGTTCGGGGCTGGCGGAGCAGGCTGGCCGGTAAATCCATTCTGCCTGTTTTAAAGTTTAAGACGACCAAAGGGGGGTGGAAGGTACTTTTACTGCCCGGGTGGGAGGAGCAATGCCCACTCGAATTTCGCGACCCACCATTGGCACATGATGATCGGGGTTTATTTAAGCATGTTGTTTCAAATGTTTAATTTTTTTAATATTTTGTGTTACAGCCCCAAGTTGAGCAGAGGCGTAGGATCCTCTCCGTGCTTGGGATCGTTCTGATTACATTGTGTAACTAAGATTGCAACATTTTGTAATAACTTATGATGTAAGAAGGTGATTGTAAATTTGGTTTACACTGTATAATTTTACAAGCGTGTAGGGGTATGAGACCCCTTATTGAAAACTGAAGTATCTGTAAAATGCCTACCGTACCATGGTTTTTTTTCTTGAATTTAAGGGGAATAGATGGGACGGGGATCAGTGGCAGATAGCTATTAGTAAATACAGGGGATGGTTGTTTGTGAGGGGTCAGAAACCATTGCTCATTTCTTCAAGAGGATACTACAAGCAAGCTGGAAGTATCCAAGGGTGGACTGTAAGAATTCGCAATAATTTACAGTTCTGAAGATTCATTTTTTTGATTAAAGAATCCCTGGGCGTCGTGCTTTTAAATTTCCAGGGATAAAATGGCAGTCGCACCACATGGCCGAAGACAAAAGAGGCTTGGAATGCAGCTTTCTGTGTCTGGAAGTAAGGTTCAATGAAGACAAAGGACAATGCTTTGTTTACAAAGCAACTGAATGCTATTAGCATTTGTTTGTATATCGAGTGGATACATCTAAACTGCAGAAGAGACTTTTGTATCTTGAATGGGAAACGTTTAAGGTTTGAATGGGTTTTAAATCACCCAGCACTGGACAATAGGGCTGTTGCATTCTCTTTGTTTCAGCCCAGGGAGCTCCGGAAGACACATTATTCCAGTCTAACCACTTTGAGTTAGCCAATCACAGCTTTCTCTTGTGTATTGGACCCTTTGGGTGGGGAATTTTGCACACAGCCCTTGCAAGGCAGGACGGCAGGGGCCTCACCAGGTATAAAGATAGATGCTGAGAAGCTAGCTCTCTCTCTTACTTCGCTGGACCACAGGTGAGCAGAGTGTTCTGACTCCTCAGCAAAGCAACCTAGTTAAGGAGTTTGGGGGATGGTGATTTAAGGGGATATTACTAAGATTGTTTAACCAACACTGTAGTCACTTACCCCTCGTTTTTGCCATCATCCTTACCCCATTTTAAGCAATTTTACTGTAATTACTGTGTGCGTGTGGGATAGTTTGATATTTTGGTTATAGTTTCTTTTAGTTAATAAAACTTGATTTTTTTCTCTTATCCAAACTACGTGTCTGTTTTAATATCAATAATTATAAGCCCTGCAATCAGAACTGGAAGGTGGGGTAGCGATTGGAAACCGCTGTTTTAAAATTGGTTTTATTTTAAAATTAGTCTGAATGCAGGCAAAGGCTGCAAGACCAGGAAAATTACTTTAAACCAGTTTAAAGAAGCCCCAAACCCTTACAGTGCAAGCGGTGGCAGCCCCAAGCCTGATGAGGGCAAAGCGACCAGAGAGAAGAGCCCACCACCCCGATTGATACTAAGGGCCTACAGTTATATTCTTTTCAATGGCCCCTTATCTGCGCGCCAAATCAGGTTAGTTCATTGTTTCAATTTTGGCGGGCTGTTTTAAATGATTGTACCAATCTAAGTTAACTGGTTTATAGATGGCCGTTTATCGCACCTAATGGCCTGCTGGCTGGGCTGTATTGTTATTAATGCATTCTAATCGCCCTGTCCAGCCTTGATGGCTCCCATAAGCTGTTTCTGATTATTTATGCAGACAACCTAACGGCCTCAAGCATAGGCCTACCTGGTTTTGATCTGTCTACGATCTGACGTAATGCATATTCCATGTTTGCGGTCTGGCTTTCAAAACACAAAGTCCTTTTCACAGAAACTGCATTTTAAGTTTCGATTTCCCAAAGCTGCTTGTGAGCTGCAGAATCCAAGCTTTTAAAATTTTACAGGCTCTTGGTCACGAGGTGCGGACGCCATCTTTGGGTACCCTTTTTTAAATTGTCCATAGGGTCCCTTTTATTAATAACATTGGGGAAATGTGGAAATTTTGCGAATCCTACACTCCCCCCTGTGATACTAAAACTTGCTTGAAGTATCATCCTTACAAGGTGAGCAAAATTTTCTGACCCTCCATAGTCAACCTTCCCCTGTAATTATCTATCTAACATACCCACGACACATGCACTTCCCAGTTCACGAAAATGTAGTGTACATAAGCATACATAGAATAATTACAGTTTTTCACACACATCCATGCATGGAGGGGGCCCAACACCCCTGCACCACTTGGTACACATAGGCCTAGAAATTCAGTTGTTAGCGCCAGCCGCTAGCGCCTTAAGAGGGTGAGAAGTGGGGCGCTAAGCGGCTAGCGCCCGGGCGCGGCGCGATCTGCACCTCTCGCGAACTTCAGTTAAGATTTAGCACTGACGCAAAACCGCAGCACCCGCTCAGCTGCGCGCGCAGATCCTGATGTCATTTCATGGTGCAACGCCCTTGGTGCGCCCGAACCGGAAATTCAGTGGCGCTGGCCTAATGTGCGCCTGGCACCCCTAGCGACTGGTAGAGGGGAACGGTTCCCTGTCACTGCGGGGCATGGGGGGGGGACGCTAATTAAAGGGGACTCCTCCTGCAGTATAAATGGCAGCCATTTTGCTCCAACCCATCTGTGTGACAGACGGATATTTGGAGAGAGACAAAGGCAGAGAGCTTTCTGTTTTGACTCAGCGCTCGCTCAGGTACTTCTGGCTTCAGGCCAGAGCTTTGCACTTGGATTTCACTTTCAGTGCCATAGCCTTGCGTCGCCACATTTAATGGGGGCTGCAATGGGTAGAAACGTTGGCTTTCTGCATTGCATTCAAAGGGCTCAGAGACGCCGTGAGAGAGTGCCAGTCATGGCCAGACAGAGAAGGGCCAACAGGCGCCGGCACAGGAGGCCTTACCCACCCAAGGTATACTGCCAGCAGTTCTCATATCTGAACATGTCTGAGGAACAGTGTGTTCGGAGGCTGCGATTCAGAAGGGAGGTGGTCACTGAGATCTGCCACCTGCTTCGCAGAGATCTGCAGCCACATCTGAGGAGCAGGACGTCTCTGTTGGTGGCAGTGAAGGTGACGGTGGCTCTCAACTTCTATGCCACCGGCTCCTTCCAATCGGCTACTGGGGACATTGCCAACATCTCCCAGTTCGCGGTACATTGCTGCATCCGCCAGGTGACCAATGCCCTTTTCAGAAGGAGACGTCAGTACATCTCCTTCCCCATGACCCTGGACAAGCAGCAAGAGCGTGCAATGGGATTTGGAAGAATAGCGGGCTTCCCCATGGTCCAGGGCGTAGAACTGATGAACCAGCAATGGTCAGGGCTTGCTTCAGGGCTGCAGTGTGTAGGGCATGGCAGCCAAACAAGTTGACCCTCCCCCTTTAAGAGCTGACCGGCGTCAGCGTGTCTGCCTTCATTCAGAAACTCCCCGCACCTGCGCTGCGCACGCTCTCGGTGGTAGCGCCCTGGATCGCTGGCTTAGCACCTTAAGATAGTCATGCATCACCTGCTTTAGCGCAGCAGCAACCTCTTGGGGCGATGCAACTGAATATCGGTGAGGGTGGCGCTAAGTTGCGCCGGGCGCAAACTTTAGCGACCGCCCAGCTGTAGGGCCCCAAACGTAGCGATACTGAATTTCTAGGCCATACATCTTTATTAACAATGCGTTGCAAAATCTTTATTAAAAACAACAAACAAAAAAACAACAATCTTTAATCAAAAATGCAAGAAAAAAACTCAAACGGGGGTATCTCCCTCCATCTTCACATTATGCTCCTTCCAGATCCTCTGGTTTCGGAACTCTAACAACTGACCATTTCCCTTGCACTGGATGCAGACTAGATACAACACTATCCCTAACTGGCAAACCACGAGAATGTGGGAAGCCAGTCTGATCCACGAAGGGACCTCTATGTTATTGAAAATGTCCCACCAGGGTGGAATCACAATATCCAATATCTTAGTCCCTATCTCTACTGTTTTCTGCTCCAGAGTGTAAAAATGTTTCTGCAAAACTATAACGGCTTTGAGTATTTTAGTAAGGTGTTCAGGGAGAGGGGGAATTTCATGGCCGAAATGCGCTACGCACTTCTGCAAATTGGTAAAGTTCTCCTTCACAGTGAGGTGAACAGTGGAGGGTTCAGGAATGGGGACAATTCATTCCTGGGCCACTTGAACTTCTGCCTCGGGTTTAAAACAGAAACTGCTGTCACTAACCGGACACCAGCTATGCTGTCCATGCTGGTAGTGGGATGCGCCGGTGGTGACACAATATGTCCCACCTCCTATATATGCTACCTGCGGGAGAACATGGCCTTGTGCCATTGCCTCCATGGTACAATTTATAGGCTTCGCGCCAGCAGCTCTGAACCCACACTACGGTTTTGAATAGGCATTCAAGTGCTGGGGACACAGGATTATGTGTGCTCCCCGGCTCCGGCACCCTGAGAGGTCAGTACCTGTCATAGCGTGCTCCCACTTAATGACGTAAGGTGGGACCGCTGTGAAATGAATGTGTGCACCCCCTTGAATGACTCCAATGTTCTCTACCCTGTATACCGGCGCAGGTCGAGCTGTCCTACCCATGACCGGCATCCTAACTACTACTCCCATGATTGTGTGGTTGGACCGTCCACAATCCATGGGGACTGGGTAGGCTTCGGAGGCTGGCCGGAGTTGGCACGGGCTTAATGCATTCTCATAAGGGTGGAGGGCTGCGAGGTGTTGGTTGCTGATCCAGGGGGGGACTAAACCCTGTTTTAAATCCTCCAGATTACTGCGGCCCTCACCCAGTAACCATGCCCTGTATAGCACGCACACCTCATTCTGCGCAGCCTGGTCAGAAGCGTTTCTGTCCTCCCTTATGTGGGCATTTACCGTCTTTGCGTGCTTCTCCAACTCTGCTATGATCTCCTTTAAATAGACTGTCATGGCCTGGTCCTCATGCAACTCCGAGCCCACTAATTTATTCTCATCCATCAATATCTTCTTTAATTGTGTTTTTAAACCGTTTATCTGGGTCTGCAGCTCTATGTCATCCAAACTGTTGATGACAGAGGACCCAGTGTTAAACGCAGTAAAAACATCATTCCATACTCCCCTTCTTTGTCTCCCTGCATTACCCAAAAACTCTCGGTGTGTGGTGTACAGTTCGGTTTTGTCCACATGAGCGAAATCGAACTCATAAAACTTCCTGAACATGTCCTTTAATAGGGCCTTGTATAGCTGCTCTGTTTCTTTGGGGCACCACTCCAGTAAATATGCCTCGGTGAGATTTAAAATCACGGAGGCTACCGCGTAGTGTACCCCCTGGTACAGCACCTGATCTGTAGGTACTAGTATCAACCCATTCCCTGGTCCCTTGGTGGTGGTGGGGCACCCTTCCCTGGGTAACCTCGCCGCCTGCGTCGTGGGCAGGGCACAAGCTCAGTGGCGTTGACTGGGATCGGGGTGTATGGGACCGCACACACCTTTAGGCTGGTATCCCACTTCATCCCCTCCCCGGCGTCTTGCCACTGCCGGTGGAAAACAATGGATATGCCTGCGGGGCAGACTCTCTCTGACCCCCACATGCAGATGTAAATCCCTTGATCCGGCTCCCACCACTTGTCCCAACACACACTTAATCCTCCGTGACTCCCTGTAATCGTCCGGTGGGTATTGTTCCCCAACCGTTCCCACTCGACTGCGGGGTTTCTCATATCTTTGCTCAGCTTCCTGAGCCACCACCACCTATCCAGAGGAATGTGTCCCTTACACGTTAAACATATACGCTTCCCTACGGTGACGCTGACCCTCGTGGTAACAACCCGTACCCTGGGGCACAGGAGGGAGGCCTCCCCGTACGTGAATCCGGTTTGGCTGGAGTACTGAGACGAATTGGACCCCAGCCATCCTGGCCACCTTCCCTCGTGGACATAGACGGCGGTCTCCTCCGCATCCCGTTCACCGCTTCCGTTGGTCGCTATAGGCGCCCTGTCTCCCAAGCACCCGTAGATGTGGGAATCTTGCACATCACCCCTCCTTCCCCGGCTCAATCCCATCAGGGTGAGTAGGATTACGATCCCCTTCATCCCGACAGTCTTTCTGTAACAGATACAAAACATGCAGCCAGGTCCCCAAGAGATTCTCTGGCTTGGGTGAAGCATGGTCGGGTCTCATGACCTTGACCCAAATACACACACTTAGCAGATTACTACTTAATCTAAACTACCCATCACCTTATTTAACTTAAGCTAAAACACCCAAACTTAAGCTAAACTTAACAATATAAACTTACATTACCTAAACTATATACATCCGCCGCACGTCTCCGGGCGGCCAGGCTAATTCCTGGTTGGACTGCGGCACACCGCTTCCCCCGGCGTGGCCGCACGATCCTTCACTGTTGGTCCCTCGCCGCCCATGGTGACTAGCTGAGGGCCTCTGTCCTTTGACTTCCCCCTGACTCGGGAGGCTGTCCCTTTGAACTGGGGAGCTGGTGACCATGGCTTTCTCGGCTGGGGCGTCCGTGGGGACCTTCTAGGGACTTTGGCGGGCGGGGCTTTCTTGGCCGATGGGCCTTTAACCCGGACCGCTGTCCCCTCCAGTGCAGCCTGAGGGCTAACTACTGCCGCTGGCCGGGGATCTTCCCCCTTAGGCTTGACCTCCCCTGAACCTGGGCCAGGGGCAGGTAACTCTTCGCAGCCTGTTGCTACAGGCTGAGAGTCTCCGCCCCCAGGTCCCACCTCCTCTAGATCCCAGAAGAGTGGGGGAGTGTCCCAGTCGATGGGCGGGATGGCCCCTCCCTTTAAGCAAGCCACAGCGTCTGCCTGTGCAGTCTGTGAACTCGCTCCTGCTGCAGGCTGAGGATCTCTATCCTCAGACCTTGCCCCAACTGGCTGTTTTCCCCTTTCAGGCTGAAACAGCTTGCACTGGTTGATATAACCAGCAGCCTGTTTTAAAACCTCATCCGCTGCCCCGAGCGGGCCTTCTAGGGATTCCCCATTCTCTTTCCTTACCGGGACGGCCCTACAGACGGGATCTTGGGCTTGGACCTGCTTTAGATCCGGGGCCAAAGCTACCCCCTATGTGCCTCCCTTGTCCCGGACTGCGGCTACCGGGCCTGCTCTACAGGGATCCCATAACTTTCCTTCCCTGGCCCCCTGCTCGGCCACCTCGTTGGTCCTTTGATTACCCTCCCACATGGTAGGGAGGGATCCCAAATCTATGGCCAAGGTTTGGCCATTCCCCCAGCCTGCTCGTTCCTTGTAGATCCCATTAGGCTAAATGGGACTTTGCTAGACGTGTGTGGCTTGGTCGGGTCTTCCGAATGGACCACCGTGCTGGTAGCTCCAGTGTCCACCGAATATCTCCCCTGCACCGTCTCCACCCGCATCTTAACACAGGGCCTGCTCCCCTCATCGTTTTCAAGGGGACACAGGTCGACGGGCTACACTGGTTCTAGTCAGGGCTGTGGGTTGGGTGGGGCTGATGGGGTCAGAGCACCGGTAGCGGCTGCTACTCTCCCCTGGCCAGTCAATAAGGACCTCACGGTGTCCAAAAGTGACTCGACCTCTGCGGGAGGGATTCCTGTCCCCACCTTTTGGGCTGGGGCTGTGGAATTCTTTCCCTTGTTATCTTTCCAAGGGTTTTTGCACTCCTTCCACCAGTGACCATCCTTCCTGCACCAGTAACAATTCGTCTTTGTGTTGGGGGGGTTGTTCCCTTCCTGGTGCCACTCTTTCCTACCCGGTCCGGGTTTTACCTCGTGCACCTTCCCCTTGGGTAGGTGTGCATCGGTTCCACTACCGTTTTTATAGGCTAGAGTTAGCTGCCTGATCACCGTAAATTCGGTGGTCTCGGGATTTTTGGGGTCGAACCAGACTTCTGCCTTGGCCCGGACCTATGGCAAGCTGTTCGCCACCAGGCAATGGAGCCAATGGGCCAGGGGATCCCCATTCAGGAACGCCTGGTTCAGCGCCCCCGGACAGGCCCTCTGGTACACCGGCCATAACCGGTCCGCGAAAGCCTGCGGGGTTTCCCCTGCGAGCTGGACCGTCTTCTCCACATGGGAGAAAGGACTTCCCTCATTCATCCCCATGGCCTCCAGAACTGCATCCCTGAGCTCCTCATACCCGCTCTGCCCCCTCTTGCACTCGTCAGAGAGGGATTGGAGGAGACTACTCTCCAGGGAAAATAGCAGCATCTTGGCCTGCTCAGTGCCGTCGCAGTCGTTGACGCTGGCTGCCTGCTCTATGTCCCTGAAGTGGATCGAGGGGTCTCCCTTTTCGGACAGCTTCGGGATATGGTTGACCATAGCCCTAAGCTGTTGGGTGCTGTAGGGTAATACGAACTGGTTTTGGAGGGGTCCCTCATCGTCGCCATTGACGGGTGGGCCGAACCTCCGATGCCGTGCTGGGCACATCGGTCCCAGCTCCGACCTCTCGGGCGGGGGTTGCTCCACCTCTGCTCCCACCTCTGGCTCTACCCCCCCCCCTTACTGCCAAACCTCGCTGAAACTTGGCACTATGGGTGGTGGTCGTGAGATCTCCTTTCCCTCAACCGGGTCGTCCCTGGGCACTACCGGTGACGTTGGAACTGTCCTCCCCTCGTTCCCTATAAAATCCGCCTGACCTGCCTTTGGGCTTATGAGGCATACCATGCCTTTTGCCTTCCGGAGGGCCCGGCTCAGATTTTCTATCCGCTCTTTACAGGGGCCGTGGTCTGCCTCCTCAAACCCCTGCTCGCTCGCTAGCTTGTAAGCGGCCTTTACCTCCTGTACTTTCTCTTCCTGTCCCCTAATCTGCCTTGCCAAGTGGGCGTTCTTCTCCTGTAACCTTAACTCATTTCCCTTGGCCTCGATGACTTGGCACCGTAGGTACTCCAACTGGGCCTTGTGTTCTCCCATTAAATGCACTCTCTCCTGATTCAAGGCCTGCAAAGCTACTAATAACTTCTCCCCTGCTAGAGCTTTATCCTGGATCTCCAGGGCTGACTCCCTTAACTCGACTGCCTGTGCTGCAATGAGCCTGTCCAACAGCTGGACCTGCTTTTAAAAACACATCAGCCAAACTGCCTTCTCTAAGGACTTCTTGTGTTCCTTTCCCTCTGTCCACTTAGCTGCTGCATCTATCAGACGCCCAGCCCTTAACAGAGTGGTGATCCACTTCTTAGTGATATTCACCTTGCTAAACACATAATCAGAACTCCTTTCCTCCATCATGGTTTGCTCATCCGAACCATTGGCTACTGTATCGTAACCCTGTTGCCGGTGTCCTGCCGCAGTCGCCATTTTCTGTAGGGGGTGGCGGGTGGTGCGTGTGCCCAGTCAGTGATGCCCCTGACTGTTGGTGAGCAATTCGAATTGCTCCCACGCCCCTTGGTTCTAGATACTGGACTTAGGTATAGGCGGCGATACAGAAAGACTCGAGTAGACAAGTGGTTTGGTGTAAGAAAACCAAGATTTTATTAAAACAGAAATTAAAACAGACTGATGAGAAGTCACTAGTATAAAATACAGGCAAATACAAAATACTTATATACTTATACAGGGAATGGGGAACACACGGCACATCGAGGGAAAAGCAATTACTTTGACAATCCCCTTAATCTTTATCCCACCCCTATACCTAACTAGATTAAGCTATGAGGGGCCAGAATTCATGCTCACCAATCCAAAGCAAAGCCAGTTGTTTTAACGGATGAGGGTTTTGAGGTTTGGTCTTTTGTCCTTTTAGGTACCCCGTCGCCACGTAGTCTCAGGGTGCGGTGCTGGAGCTGCTGCTGCGGCACACCTTTTCTCTTCCTCAACTGCCTTCGTCGTCTCGTCATGATGGGTTCTCTTCTTCTTCTTCCTCGGGCGGTCGACGGTGGTAACGTTACGTCAATGAGGCGATTAGCAGTTTTTACTGCTTAGATTTTGCTACCCATGCTTAGAACCCCAACATATTCGTCATGGCGTGGACACCTGCGTTTATTCGCAATGTTCAACGAGAGGCTTGCCCCCAAGCGCCAGCTTAATTGCAGGGTTCGCCCAACCAACTTCGTCTCACTGTCCTCAGATACCTTCTTCCCCGAGCATCAGCTTATAACTCGGCGCTCGGTTTTTAATTAATACGTCTTCTGCTGCCCTTCTCTGCTCTTTGTCGGGTCTGCCCTATTCTTCGTCTCGACTCGTCTCGTCACGTATAGCTACCATACAAGCCCTGGGCTACCTGCTCAATTTCGTCTCGCCCCTTTCTGCGGCCTGGGTGTCCTGGATGACTATGGACTCGGGTCTCGTTCCCCTCCTCTGCAGTTGGTATGGTGTCCTTAGCTGTTGAAACTCTGCTACGGGGAGTGAGGAGAGACCCGCCACGAGACTAGGGCATGAGTGCAAGCGGCGGTAGCCCCAAGCCTGACGAGGGCAAAGCGACCAGAGAGAAGAGCCCACCACCCCGATTGATACTAAGGGCCTACAGTTATACTCTTTTCGATGGCCCCTTATCTGCGCACCAAATCAGGTTAGTTCATTGTTTCAATTTTGGTGGGCTGTTTTAAATGATTGTACCAATCTAAGTTAACTGGTTTTTAGATGGCCGTTTATCGCACCTAATGGCCTGATGTCTGGGCTGTATTGTTATTAATGCATTCTAATCGCCTTGTCCAGCCTTGATGGCTCCCATAAGCTGTTTCCGATTATTTATGCAGGCAACCTAATGGCCTCAAGTATAGGCCGACCTGGTTTTGATCTGTCTACGATCTGACATAATGCATATTCTATGTTTGCTGTCTGGCTTTCAAAACACAAAGTCCTTTTCACAGAAACTGCATTTTAAGTTTCGATTTCCCAAAGCTGCTTGTGAGCTGCAGAGTCCAAGCTTTTAAAATCTTACAGGCTCTTGGTCACGAGGTGTGGACGCCATCTTTGGGTACCCTTTTTTAAATTATCCATAGGGTCCCTTTTATTAATAACCTTGGGGAAATGTGGAAATTTTGTGAACCCTACAAAGGATGATATCAGAAAGGCAAGGGTATACATATCAGTGAAGGATGAACAGGCTGGGTCTCTTTTATCTTGAAAATAGAAGGCTGAGGGGTGAGCTAATAGAGGTCTTTAAAATTATGAAAAATGTTGATAGTGTGGATACAGAGAGAATGCTTCTGTAAAGTCCGCGCCTCAATAATACACGGACTTTGGGAGAACAATTAAACAGGTATTTTACTGAACAAATTGGACTGTAAATTAACAAAAGTTCAACTAAAACTTAACAAATCAAATTAAAATTTGGCTTTCCGGGTTGATGATGCACTCCAGTCCCCGCGGCACCCACCAGTCGCGGAAATACTCAAGCGTGCCGGCGGACACCGCGTGCTCCATCTCCAGGGCCACCAGGGCGCGAACATGGCCGCGGAAGAGAGGCAGGCAATCCGGCCGGACGACCCCCTCGACCGCCCGCTGCCTGGACCAATTGATGGCTCTTTAGCCAGGCCCAGGAGCAGGCCTACAAGGAGGTCCTCCAACCTGCCCGCTCCCCTCCGCACCGGGTGACCGTAGATCAAGAGCGTGGGACTGAAGTGCAACCAAAAATCGAGGAGCAGCCCCTTCAAGTAGAGAAAGAGGGGCTGCAACCTCTCACACTCGACGTAAACGTGAAACACGGACTCCTCCAGGCCGCAAAAAATGCAGGCGGCCTGGGAGTCCGTGAACCTACTTAAAAATATATTGCACGGGACTGCCCCATGCAACACCCTCCAGGCCAAGTCCCCAATAGAACAGGGGAGGATTCCCGCATAAAGAGCCCTCCACTGGGGACCTCCGCCTCCGCCAGAAGGCAAGACGGCACACCAAGGCGTGTCCGGATGGTAGACGAAGATGGCAAAGTGGAGAGTGTGCAGGAGCAGCCCGTACAGGAAACCCCTCCGCGCGGAATGAAAAGGCATGGAGGGTATTTCCTCAAGACGGCTCAAGTTGTGAGGCGCCGGTTCCCGAGGGGAGTTTCAGGGCCGGGTGCCGATGAGGAATTCCGTCCGAACGGGGGTAAGCTCGGATGGGATCGCCCCACATGCTTGAGCCGCCTCGATACACCTAGTGGAGTCGGGGCCCAGTGCCACTTTCACCGATTCGATGGCTTCGACCGCGAGCCGGACGTTGGCCCAGGACAGGCGCCGCGCCAGCTCCTCCGGCGCCATCCAGCCCGCTCCTCCACCATCGAGCAGGTCCCCGACTCTGGTCACCTTGCCAGGCACAGCCCTGCCCTCCGCCAGCCGCCCGAACCCGCGGTCGTGGAGGTGCGGATTCCTGAGCAGCGGCTCCCGAAGGAGAGCTGCTGCTCCTGACGGGGGAGAGCTCCGCCTGGAAGCGACGTAGTTCCAAACCCATAGTAGTTCCTGGTAGAAGACAGGCAGCTCCCGCAGGCCGACACGCCTGCCGCCCATTTTCACAAACAG
The DNA here is from genome assembly GCF_052327205.1 of Somniosus microcephalus. Taxonomy (NCBI): domain Eukaryota; kingdom Metazoa; phylum Chordata; class Chondrichthyes; order Squaliformes; family Somniosidae; genus Somniosus; species Somniosus microcephalus. The sequence continues at coordinate 115,756,609 of NC_141000.1, forward strand.
GAGCTGCGTGTCGTAATTGAGGCCGTGCAGCTGGCGGAAGAAATACGTCGCCAGCGCACACCATCTCGGAGGATTCTCGACGTACAGGTATCTCTGCAGCGTCTGAAGACGGAAAGTCGCAGCCTGGGTGCGAAGGCACACCAGCGCCTGACCGCCCTCCCTAAGCGGGAGACACAGAACCGTGGCAGAGACCCAGTGCTTCCTTTTGTCCAAGAAGAAGTCGATGAGCTTCTTCTGCATCTTGGCGACAAACGCAGGGGGAGGGATCAAAGTGACCAACCGGTACCACAACATGGCGTCCACCAGCTGGTTTATGACCAGCGCTCGACCCCTGTAGGACAACACTCGGAGCAGTCCTGTCCAGCGTCCTAGGCGAGCGGTGACTTTGGCCTCCAGCTCTTGCCAGTTCGCCAGCCAGGCGTCCTCGGCAGGGCTAAGGTAGACTCCCAAATAGAGGAGGTGCGTGGTGCTCCAGGCGAAAGGCCTGAACTCCTCCGGCAGGGAGTCCACCCGCCACTGACCCACCAGGAGTCCGGAACATTTCTCCCAGTTGATCTTGGCGGAGGATGCGTCCGAGTAAATCTGCTGGCGTTCCCGCATCCTCCGCAAGTCAGCGGGATCCGTGACTGTGAGGAGCACGTCATCGGCGTAAGCCGAGAGGACCACCTCCACGCCCGGCCCTTGCAGAGCCAGTCCCGTCAACCTCTTCCGCAAGAGGCGCAGGAATGGCTCCACGCAAACAGCGTATAACTGACCGGACACGGGGCATCCCTGACGCACCCCCCTCCCGAAGCGAAGGGGCGCCGTCAAGGACCCGTTAACTTTAATCAGACACTCCACGGCGGCGTACAGAAGTCGGATCCGGGCGACGAAATGCGTCCCGAACCCGAATGCGCGCAGAGCCCCGAAGAGATACTCGTGATCCACCCTGTCGAACGCCTTCTCCTGATCCAGGGAAAGGAAGGCGACCGACAGACCAGCCCTCTGGGAGTGGTGGACCAGGTCCCGGACCAGATGGATGTTATCGTGGATGGTCCGGCCCGGGACCGTGTAGGACTGGTCGGGGTGGATCATGTAGGCCAGCACGGTGCCAAGGCGAGCAGACATGGCCCTGGCAAAGATTTTATAGTCCGTGCTGAGGAGGGAGACCGGGCGCCAGTTCTTAAGGAGGCGGAGATCGCCCTTCTTAGGCAGCAGGACAATGACCGCCCTGCGCCAAGAGAGGGGCATCTCCCCGGTCGCCAAACTTTCCCCCAGGACCCGTGCATAGTCGCCCCCCAAGATGTCCCAGAATGCCCTGTAGAACTCCACGGTCAGCCCGTCCAGCCCCGGGGACTTTCCCCTAGAGAGCTGGTGGAGGGCGCCGGTCAGCTCCGCCAGGCTTAGTGGAGCGTCCAATTTTTCAGCAGGTCCTCCCACAAAACTCAGCACGCATCCTCGCTGGACGGATCCGGAGAGAACAGAGCCCCGTAGTAGGCGCGGGTCTCTGCGCTGATTCCCTCCGGATCCGAGACCAGAGATCCGTCGTCGGCCAGCAGCCCCAAGAGCTGCTTACGGACCCCCCGTCTTTTTTCCAGCGAGTAGAAGAAGGGGGAGCCGCGGTCCAGGTCCCACAGGAGCTGGATCCGTGACCTCACGTACGCGCCTCGGGACCCGACGAGCTGCAGGTCCTTCAGCGCGCCCTTCTTCTCTTCGTACACCTTCCGCAGGGCCGGGTCCTCGACGACCTGACCGAGACGGGTCTCCAGGTCGAGCACCTCCTTCTCCAACCGCCCGACCCGGGCCTCCCGCCTCTTGGTCGACCCCTTCGCATACTCCTGACAGAAGAGACGGATGTGAGCCTTGCCCACGTCCCACCATCGCCTCAAGGAGGGGAAGCCCCCCAGCTTCCTTCTCCAGTCGGCCCAGAACCGACGAAATGAATCCCGGAACCGCGCGTCCTCCAGCAGCAGGTTGTTAAAATGCCAGTACGCGGACCACCCCCGCGCACACAGTGGAGCGAGCTCCGCCCACACCAGGTGGTGGTCCATGCACGGCACCGGCGCATGGAAGCCGCCGGAACGCAGGAGACGTACGCCCGGGAAATGTAGAGGCAGTCGATTCTGGACCTTCCTCCCTCAGAGCTCATGCTAGTGAAGGCACTGGAGTCGGGGTGGAGATTTCACCAGATGTCCACCAAGTCGAAGGACCCGACCAGGTCCCTCAACTTCTCCATCACCGCCGGGCTTCGCGGGGGACCCGAACGGTCCCTCGCCACGAGGGTGCAGTTAAAATCCCCCCCGAGGATGACGCACTCGCCCGCGTCGACGGAGCCCAAGAGAGCGGACACTTCTTCGAAGAAGTGCACTTGCTGCGCATCGGTCTGACGGGCATACACGTTCACTAGATGGAGCGACACGCCCCCCCAGGCGAACAGTGACCTGGAGCAAGCGGCCCGGCACGTGCTCCTTGTCCCCCAAGATCTCCGGCTGAAAATGCGGGGCCAGCAAGATAGCCACCCCGCTGGAATTGTTGGAGAGGTGACTCATGCTGACCCCTCCTTGCCACTCCAGGAGCCACGTGGCTTCGCCTCCCGGAACGGTGTGAGTTTCTTGCAGGAAGCATACTGCATACTTCCCCTCCCGAAGGACCGAGAAGTGATTGAATCTGCGGCGCGCCTCCCTGCTGCCGTTGATGTTGAGGCTGGCTATGGTTATCTTTATGTCAGAAGCATAGTGCAACCTCTACCTACACCTAACGGGGGGAGGAAGTGAAGCCGCTGGTCAGCCGCCACTTCCTCAGCAGCCCAGTGAGGAACGTTCTGAGCCGACGCAGCTCGAGCGGGTTCACACCCTCGTCTGCGCCCATGATCTTAACAGCGGCACGGACGGACACGATGAGCAGCCCCAGCTCTGACCACCTGTCGAGGGCCAGCCGGACCTTATTGCGCCGACCCAGGCACGTGGCCATAAAATCCCGGAGTTCCCTTATGGGAATGAGGGGAGACTCGGCAAGGGGCATGAGGTCATCCATCGCCTCGTTGGCGCTGGAGTCCGAATCGTCCTCCGTGCCCATCACCGAGTCCCCATCCTCCTCCAGGGGGTCATCACCAGCGGCCGACCCGTCCGTCGCGCAGTGCGCAGCGAACGGCTTGGCCGCACCAGCCAGCCCCGCCTCCGCCCGGATCCCACCCCCAGGATCGGCGGCAGAGGGTTCCTCCCTGGGCTCCTCTAGGGGCGCTGGGCCAGAAGACAGCGGCGGTTCAGAGCTCCCCTCCGCCCCAGACGCCAGAACGACCGGAGAAACCGGGGAGAGAACAATTCCCAGCTCCTCCAGTACGTCCGGCACCAGAGACGCAGCCAGGGGGCCATCCTGCTCCCCGCCACCAACCTCTGACCCAGCGGATGGGGTGTTTTGAATTAAAACCTCTACCAGGTCGAGCAGCCCCTGGGAGATGTCCGGGTCGCATTGGGCGAGCTCATTTTCTTCGAACTCGCCCAACCCAGACCCCAGGCCGCCCGACCCGGCGAGGGGTAACGGTACAGATAAAATATCAATTTCTGCCGCGGGTTGTTCCGCGACCCCCCCCACGGGCAGGGTCTCGTCCCCATCCCCGGGAGGCACGAGCCGGACAGACTCATCTGCCTCAGCCTCCCGAGGGACAGGCGACCCCTGCCGATCGCTGATGATGACGACAGCGGCGGGGGGGGTCGCAGTACCCGCGGCGGGCGATGACTACCCCTGCTCGGAGGGACCTTCCTCCTCCTGGTCCTCCTCCTCTTCCAGGGGGTCGCGCCTTCTTTTTAACGCGGAGGGAGCGAGGGAGACCTCCATGTCTGCAGGGGCCTCCTCGTCCGCTCCCTCCGGCGGAGCAGGTTTGTCGGGTTCCTCGGGCCCGAGCCCGGCCGCAGGTATTGGCGTTTCCGCTACGGCGGTTGCGGCCACAGGCTCGGGCACGAGGCCCCTCCCACTCGCGTCTGCCCCGATTAACTCCGCAAGGAGCGCGGGTGTAAGGGGCTCAAGGGGCAAGGGCCGGCCCTCCACGGGGGGACCCGCCCTGAGGTGTTTCATTTTGCGCCGCGCCTTCTTTCCAGCCAGACGTGCTGCCTCCCCCCCGCCGGAGGCCTTGGTGGCATCGGCCCCCGACGTCGCCCGCGCATCAGATGTTCCTGACGCACGGGAAGATCCGGGGGGAGGAGCGGCGGCGGCGCCAGCCTCGGCCGCACGAGATGATCCGGCGGCCTTGGAGGCGGGGCAGTTTTTCCTGATGTGCCCCACCTCCTTGCAGGCGTGGCACCGCACACCGTCCAACATCCAGAAGACGCGATAGGCGGTCCCCTCCTGGTGGACGATGAACGCCCCGTCGGTGTCCTCCTCCCGTGCCAGCTGGACGAATAGCTGGCGCCGGAAGGAGAAGACATGGCGAAGGCTGGCTTCCCGGAAGCCGAGCGGGATGGGCGTGATCCCCGACCTCACCTCCCCAAGTTGGCGTAAATGTGGGAGGAGGAGCTCACCAGGGACATAGGGCGGGACGTTTGAGATGACAATTCTCTGCGCGGTGGCCTCGAGAGGATCCACCGGCAGGAAGGTCCCGCCCACGGTGAGCCCCTTGGCGACGGCCAGGGTCACCGCCTGCTCCGACCCCAGGAAGAACACAGCCTTCCCGTACATTTTTGAGGCCGCTACGATGGCTGAGGGGCCGACAACCCCAGCCATGGCTTTAACGCAGGCCTCAATAGTCATAGTGGGGTGAGTGTAGCTCTTCACCCCAAGCTTTTTTATCATCAGTCTGAATGGTGACGATGCAGCAGAAACAGCGGGGGCAGCTGTGGCTGTGGCTGCCACTCCCGCATACGTCTTGGCTGGCCCCATCGCCGGCGAAGATGCAGTCGCCATTCTGGGGTGGTATTATAAAGGGCTACACTCACCCCAAGTCACAGGCCTGAAGGTGGAAATGGCCTCAGGTATTTTTTTGGTCCTCTATTGAGCAGAGGGAGCTGTTTAAAATGAAGGCACACCTCTCCCCTTATTGACTGAGATTGGGAGAGGGGCCTTCTCCCCTCTGCTCAATAGGCAATTAATTAATAGAGTAAATTGAGGTGCCTTAGAGAAAGAGGCAGAGAGAGACAAAGAGAGAGAGAGAGGCGGGGTGGGAAGGAGGGAGGCCGCAAGGGCAGGGTTGCCACTCAGGATGGTGGGTGGGTGGGTGTTGGCAGGGGTGCACTCTCCTGATGGAAATTTAAAGTCTTTGATGGTGGTGGTCTTCTGGCAGGGGGAGAAGATGTCTTCACCTGGGAAAGCTGGAGATGCCCCAGGCTCAGTCCCACACCAGGTCTTAACGATATATTATGTGAATTGGGCTTCACCTAGGCAGCTCCAGCTGTCCCAGGTCAGGCAACAGAAGGGGTGCTTATTAGTGGTGTGTGTGGCCTAGTGTTTAGCAAGAGCCACACACACACACAGACACCCCTTGATGTTCCGGCCTTGTTTCTTCTTTTTTCCCCCCACCTGAAATACAAAGTCTTTGGGAGAGTGCCCCAAATAACACCCACCTGTAGATATTCTGAAAGATGATATTCCTCCCTCCTTCCGAACAGTTGGTGTTGGTTGATGGTGGTTTCTCTCCCCTCCCTCCCTCTCCTGAAGTGGAGGCCAATTTGGGGAGGCAGTAATGGAAAGGCCTCTCCCCTGGTTGGTGTTGTTGCTGGCCTCTTTTCTCCTTCTCCTCCTCTGTCCTCTCTCTCCAGGCACCTCAGTTGCTGTGATGATGGTGGAGGTGGAGGTGGTGGTGGTCTATCGTTCTCCTCCTCTTCCTGGTCAGGAGACCACCACTTTCCACTCTCCACTCTCCTGGTTTGGCTGCTCCTTCTCCTCCTGCTGACTGAGGCAGCTGCACAGCCAGCAATGCTGAGAATGAGGTCTGAACAGAGGGGAACGTCAGACTGAAGTACAGAAGCCTGCTAGGGCCTTTTATACAGGGGTGGTCACTGCCGGTACTGCAGTATAAAATCAGTTCTTCTCTTAAAGGTACATACACAACAATTCCTCCCCTTTTAGATAAACAGTACATAACATTCATTTAACAACTAAATAATAACTAATTACAATTACAATTTTCTCGGTACTATATACATCAACTGAAATAATCATTTTTAAGTTCAGTCTTTGAGGAGGCTTCCTAATCCTGACTGGATAGCGCCTTTCTCGGGTATCCTGTTCTTGCGGTGGAGTCGATTCTGGCTCATTGTCATTGGTTGGTTTGTCAGCTTCCAACACCACTGCTTCTGAGGTAGACGCAATCTGTACTTCGGGCTCATTACCAGGTGCACGTGCTCGTGGTATAGGTTTGGCTTGTTCCTGTGACTCTAGAATCTGGTCAGCATGGCGTCTCACGATGCTCTCTCCAACGTCCACTGTGTACATTAGTGGTCCCTGCTGTGTGCATATCGTTCCTGGCTGCCATTTTTCTGTTCGGTAGTCGTGGGCCAAGACTGGTTGTCCTATCTTGAAGCTCCTGCTTGGCTTCTCGTTGATGTGCTGGAATTGCTTATCCTCAACATCTCGTCTTATGTTTGGTTTGAGCAAATCCAGGCGACATCTTAGCCTTCGGTTGAAGAACATTATGGCTGGAGCTTGGTTGGTGACTGCATGTGTCGCATTCCGGTAAGCAAACAAGAAATTATCTACCTTGTGTTGTAGTGGTATGTCGTCATTATACATCGCCTTTATTGCCTTTTTAAAGGTCTGAACAAACCTTTCAGCCAATCCATTTGTGGCTGGATGATATGGGGCAGATGTGTAATGTTTCACCCCATTATTCCTCAGAAACCTCCGGAAATCCTCGGACACAAACTGTGGCCCATTGTCAGAGCAAATCTGTTCTGGCAAGCCATTCCTGGTGAAGATGGTCTGTAGGACTGCAATAGTTTTCTCCGTGGTGGTGGAGGACATTTTGATGACCTCTGGCCATTTCGAATGGGCGCCCACGGTGATTAGAAACATTGAGTCCATAAATGGACCAGCAAAATCAATGTGTACCCATTGCCATGGAGATGAGGGCCACTCCCATGGGTGTAGAGGGGCCTGTGGTGGTGCATTTTGGACTTTCTGGCATCCTGAGCAGCTCTTGGTCAGGTCCTCGATTTGTTTATCGATTCCCGGCCACCACACATAAGCCCTGGCTAGGCTTTTCAATTTTACCCCTCCCAGATGACCTTCATGAAGCTCATTGAGCATTCTGTCTCTCAACTTGGGTGGAATTACCACTCGGGATCCACACATCAAGGTCCCCTGGCACACTGACAGCTGTTCTCTCCTTGGCGAGAATGCTGGCAACAGTGAGTCGCCATGTGCTGGCCATCCCTTCACCATCAAATCATAGACCCGAGAGAGTGTCGGGTCATTTCGGGTTTCCTTCTCTATACTTGAGTTTGTAACAGGCAGACATTCGACTATGGTCGCATGGAATATCTCAACAGGGTCCACTGCAGGTGCTTCCTCGACCGTAGGCAACGGTAGGCGCGACAGCCCATCAACGTTTCCATGCTGCTTCGTACCCTTGTACTCTATGTCGTACTGATGTGCCCCTAAAAAAAGTGACCATCTTTGCAGCCGTTGCACCGTCATCACCGGAACGCCCTTCATTGGGTTAAAAATGGAGACCAGGGGCTGATGATCAGTCAGTAGGGTGAATTTCTGCCCGTGCAGATAGTGATTGAACTTCTTCACCCCCCACACCAGGCTGAGGGCCTCCCTGTCAATCTGGGCGTAATTACACTTGGCTGAGGTTAACGAGCGCGACGCAAAGGCTATTGGCCTCTCTGAACCGCTCCAATGCCATAGGGAGACGCATCACATGCCAACCGAATCGGTAGTGTTGGGTTGTAGTGGGCCAATACTTCATTTGAAGTGATTAGGCATTTACATTTCTGAAAGGCATGCTTGCACTCATCACTCCATTTCCATGTTACTCCAGTTTGCAGCAGGGCTTTCAGTGGGTGCAGAATTGTAGATAAATTCAGCAAGAACTTATGGTAGTAGTTCACCAGCCCGAGAAATGACCTCAGTTGTGACACGTTTTCCGGTGCTGGAGCCTTGACTACAGCCTCAATCTTGTCCGGCGACTTATGCAACCCTTCCTCATCAATCATGTGGCCACAATACGAGATTTATCTCCTGAAGAACTCGCATTTGGGGCGGTTGGCTCATAGCCCATATTCCTGCAATCTAGTGAGCACCTGCTCCAGGTTGGCAAGGTGTTCACTGTCATTTCGCCCGTCACCAGGATGTCATCCAAATAACACTGGGTCCCTGGGATCCCTTGCAGGACTTGTTCCATTGCCCTCTGCCAAATAGCCGGGCCTGATGCTACCCCGAATACTAGTCGATTGTACTGGTAAAGGCCTTTGTGAGTGTTTACCGTGAGGTATTTCCTAGATGCTTCTTCCACCTCCATTTGTAGATACGCTTGGGCCAGATCAATCTTCGTAAAACGTTTCCCTCCAGATAGTGAGGTGAAAATATCTTCTAACCGTGGAAGTGGATATTGTACTGTGTGCAGGACTGGGTTCATAGTTACCTTGAAGTCCCCACAGATGCGAACCTTCTTCGGCTCCCCAGGCGTGCTGCTCAATGATTTCTTCATTACAGGAACAATGGGTGTGGCCCACTCGCTCCAGTCCACCTTGGACAGCACACCCGAACGCTCCAGACTCTCCAGTTCTGCTTCAACGGCTGGGCGGATCGCGTACGGCACCGGTCTGGCCTTAAAAAATTTTGGGTTTGCGTTATCTTCGATTTTTATCGTTGCCTTTACTCCTTTTAGAGTCCCAAGTCCTTGTTGGAACACCTCTTTCACGTCAGTTAGAATTCGTGACAGACGTCCAGGTGCGACGTCATCATCCTTTTTGTCAGTCACAGTTAGTGTCTGAATGGAATGCCAATCCAATTGTATTTTTCGGATCCATTCACGTCCCAATAATGGTGGTCCTCCATCTTGTAGTATATATAGATACAGTTTCTGTGTTTCCTTGCCGTTATATTTAACTGGCAGCCTTATTTTTCCTCTGGGGTAGACTTTTTGCCCCGTGTATGTCTTCAATACAATGGACGTGTCCTTTAAGGGTATGTGTGAGAATAGCCGCTCATAGTCTCGTCGATTCATGACAGTTAGGGCTGATCCTGTATCCAATTCCATCTTTATTTGGGACCCTGCTATCATGAGGGTGACCCAAATGGTTCAGTGATCCTCCTTTGCGATCATGTTGTGTAACTTTAGACAACTTAGTCTCCTGCTCCCGGAGTCGTTATCACTCTCCTGATCTTCCGAACTACTGTCTGTCATTTTCTTTACTTTCTTGTACTTTTCCTTAGTAGTTCTTGCAGTGTTGGTTTTCTTTCCCGACCTGCAGACTCTTGCTTTATGTCCCATTTTCCCGCATTGCCTGCATACTTTGTCCTTAAACCAGCAGTCCTTCTGATCATGGGTTGTTCTGCCGCAGCAATAGCACTTTTCTGCCCCATACGCCATTTTGTTAGCGCTGTATTCTTGTGGTTTCTGTTGTATTTCCGCAGCTCCCCGTGCTGCTGCTTCGTAGGATACTGCCACGCTGAAAGCCTGTTCTAGCGTCAGGTCCTTTTTCGAAAGTAGTCGTTTCTGGGTTCCTTCACTCTGGAGCCCGCAGACAAACTTATCCCGTAAGGTGTCTGCCAGTCCTGCTCCGAACTGGCAGTGCTTCGATAACTTGCGTAGTTCCATGAGATAGTCAGCATTGCTCTCATCTTTGTGCTGGTTTCTTTTATGGAACTTGAATCTTTCTGCTATCAGCAGCAGTGTAGGGTTTAGGTGTTCCTGTAAGATATTAACAATCTCCTCAAAACTTTTCTCCATTGGTTTAGCTGGGGTAATTAAATTCCACAATAGGCCGTACGTTCTTGTGCCCATCAAATTTAATAATACCGATGCCTTCTTTCCATCGGCCACCTCATTTGCCCTGCAGTACACTTCAATTCTTTCCACATACATGGTCCAGTCTTCTACCTCGTTGTCGAAAGCAGTGATACTGCCACTTTTCGGCATCTTGGGTGATTTAAAATGGCGCCTCCCGCGCTTTTTCTTCTTCCCCAATGGAATAAAATGGCGCCTCCCGCACTTTTCCTTCTTCCCCTTGCTGCCACGCTGCTCCTAGCGTTCTACAGGGTAATGGCGGCGACCCGCGGCTTCAGCGCGTCTCACTTTACCTTCCCCTCGTTTATTTTCTCTCCGCTGCCTGGTTCTTGAGCACCGACCGCGCCCTGTGCGCTCCACCCTCTCTCTCTCTCTTTCCTCCCGGCGACGCTGCGCGGCCCCTTTTGCAGAGCCGCTCGATCGCGCTCGAGCCCGCCGCAGTCCGGAAGGGTCAGCGCACTACCTACTACCAGCATGATTTGCTGGAACACCTTGACTGGGGAGCCAAGCTCAGCTCTCCACAGCCTCTCCCGCAACTCTCCGAACACCGATGGATCCTTGGGCGGTTGCCCGCGGTCGACGCCCGTTGCTCAGACTTCGACCTCCAAGAAACTTCTTCTCAGGGTGAGGTGATGCAGTACCGCAGGTGATTTCGAACCTGCTCATCGCCACTGTAAAGTCCGCACCTCAATAATACACGGACTTCGGGAGAACAATTAAACAGGTATTTTACTGAACAGACTGAAGTACAGAAGCCTGCTAGGGCCTTTTATACAGGGGTGGTCACTGCCGGTACTGCAGTATAAAATCAGTTCTTCTCTTAAAGGTACATACACAACAGTTTCCACTTGTGGGGAAGAGCATAATGAGAGGCCATCAATATAAGTTAGTCACTGTTGTGTCGGTACCTTTCTACATAGACACAATTAGAACTCAGAACCCAGAGATTCAAACATGAAGTGCTTTATTCAGGAAGGAAAGGAAAGTTCTGGAGAGTTCCGAACAAAGAGAGCTCAACTTAACCAAGAGAACACCCAACCATTTATCTGCTGTGACAGCGCCACCGCAGGTGGGAGGAGAACACACAATACATAACATATTCCTCCCCTCTTAAATGAAAGGTCCACATTATTCCTCAACAGGTAAGTTACTTTCAATGCACTCAACTAACCAAGGGTAGAGGTAGACTGCCTCAAACCCTGACTTTACCCTGGGGTTTATTCTGCCCCTGTCTTGTGGGTAAGTCACTAAGCCTACAGATCCAAGCGTCTTGGAGGCCGCCGCTCTCTGACAGGATACCAGCGGTCATCGCTGGCTTCCACAGCAGTAGGCATTGACACAGGCCTAGATGGAGAAGGTGCCTGTGTCAGTCAAAAGTCAGGAGGTTGCACAGGTGGAACAGTCTCTATGACTTCCTGTGTTGGAGAAGAGCACTGTGGCAAAGGATGCTGGTTTGCGGTATCATCCTGAAACAGTTCAGGCCAACCAGCCGTTGGAGCCTCTGTGGCTGTCTCTGCTCCTAGCAACAGTTGATCTGTGTGTCTTCTCCAGACGACGTCCTCGGCAGTCTCAACCGTGTAAGACACAGGGCCCATCTGCGCAGTCAACGTAGCAGGAACCCATTTCGGTCCAGTGTTGTAATTTCGAGCTAGGATGTGCTCTCCCGGATGAAACCGCCTCTCCTTGGCTCTTTTCTCTCTCTTTTCAACTTGAGCTTGTTGTTGATGATGGACAACCTGCTCTGCCCTTGGAGGTTTGAGTAAGTCAAAACTTGTCTGCAACTGCCTCTTCATCATGAGCGAAGCGGGGGAAGTTTTGGTTGTGGCATGCGGCTCGTTCCTGTAGGACAACAGGAAGCTGTTCAGACGTTGGTGGATTGAGCCCTGACCTTGCGATGCCTTCAAGGCGTGCTTCAAAGTTTGCACGAACCTTTCTGCCTGGCCGTTAGTAGAGGGATGATAGGGCGCAGACCTGATGTGTTGGACACCATTCACACGCAGGAAGGTTGCAAACTCCTGTGATACAAATTGTGGACCGTTGTCACTTACGAGTTGTTCCGGTGAGCCATAACGGCTGAACATCTCACCAAGTTTCTCAATTGTTTTCTCTGCCATGATAGACCTCATCACAGCGACCTCCGGCCACTTACTACGAGCGTCCACAACCACCATAAACATCTTCTCTTCGAAAGGACCGGCGAAGTCCACATGTACTCGCTGCCACACTTCTGCAGGCCAATCCCAGGGGTGTAGGGTTGCCAGCTGTGGAACATTCCGGGCCCTTTGACATGGGGGACATGTTTTGGCCTTCTCCTCAATATTTCCATCGAGACCTGGCCACCAGAAGTAGCTTCTTGCCATTTCCTTCATCCGAACCATCCCACTGTGGCCTGTATGAAGTTGTTGCAGTATAGGTTCCCTCAGAGGTGGCGGAATGATGACACGGCGTCCCCAAAGAAGACAACCTGCCTGGACGGAGAGCTCATTTCTTTTTGAAACGTAAGGTTTCAAACTAGGAGAATCTCCTATAGCTCTCCCTCGAATGACATCGTCCATTAACTCAGACAGGACTGGATCGTTGCGGGTGTACCTTCGCACCTGAACTGCCATGACAGGTGCTCCCTCCACTTGTCTAAAGTAGAAGCTGTCTATCTGACGACGCTCTGGGGGAGTAACAGGCAAGGGTAGCCTCGAGAGACCGTCTGCATTGCCGTGCAAGTCTGATTTGCGATATTTGATGTTGTATGTGTGTCCTGACAACAGTGAAGCCCACCTTTGCATCCTGCTTGCAGCAAGAGACGGAATTCCGGTGTGGGGCCCGAAGATTGAAGTCAATGGACGGTGGTCCGTCAGGAGTGTGAACCTTCTCCCAAACAGGTACTGATGAAATTTTCAAATTCCAAAAACGATTCCCAAGGCCTCGCACTCAATCTGTGCATAGTTATTCTCGGCCTTGTTCAAGGTGCGTGATGCGAAGGCGATAGGTTTCTCTTCACCAGAAGGCATGATGTGGGATATGACTGCTCCCACACCATGTGGTGACGCATCACATGTTAGCTGCACTGGTAGCTTTGGGTCGAAGTGTGTCAGGACCTCCGATTTCAGCAATGCTTTCTTTGCTTGGGCGAAAGCTTCGTTGCACAGTTCAGTCCATTTCCATGTTTTGCCTTGACATAGCAACTGATGTAATGGCTTCAGCAATGTTGCTAAGTCTGGAATAAACTTCCCATAGCAGTTAAGTAGCCCCAGAAATGAACATAACTGGCTCACATTCTGGGGTGCTGGGGCCTCCACGATCGCCTTGACCTTTGACGGCGCCTTATGCAGGCCAGTAGTGTCAATCACATGCCCCAGGTACTCAACTGAAGACTGAAAGAATTCACATTTGTCTTTACGAACTCTGAGTCTGTACTCTTTCAGTCGTTGTAGTGTCGCATCCAAGTTCAGAAGGTGATCCTCCTCATTTGTCCCAGTGACAAGGATGTCATCCAGGTGGCACTGGACTCCTGGCAGTCCACTCAAAATCTGATCCATTGCCCTTTGGAATAGAGCAGGGGCCGACGTAATTCCAAACGGAAGGCGGCAGTACCTGTATAGCCCCTTGTGTGTCACAATTGTCAGCAGCTCCTTTGATTTGTCATCGACGTGCATTTGTAGATAAGCCTGGCATAAGTCTATTTTGCTGAACTTTTGCCCTCCGGCCAGGCCCGTAAAAAGATCATCAATGAGGGGAAGTGTGTACTGTTCCGCAGACAGCACCGGGTTAATAGTCGCTTTAAAATCCCTGCAGATTCGAACAGATCCATCCTTTTTCAGGACAGGAACAATGGGTGTGGCCCATTTGCTCATGCTCACCGGCTCCAGGGCTCCATTCTCGACTAAAGCCTCCAAGTTAGCCTCAACTTTTGGCCTAATTGCATAGAGTACAGGTCGGGCTTTGTGAAACTTCGGCTTGCTGTCAGGTTTAATGTCCAGTCTCACGCTGATCTTTTTCATGCTCCCAAGTTCCCCATTGAAGAGTTCTGCATGTTTGTTTAACACTGCAGTCAGACCTGACTCCCCTTTTGACATCATGCGGACTGCAGGCCAGTCCAGCGTGATTTTCTCTAGCCACGCACGTCCCAGTAGCGATGGGTAATTTCCCTTTACCACATATAGTGGCAGTTTCGCAGTCTGTCCGTTCAATTTAACTGTCACCTCAATGGCGCCTCTTATGGCCACAGGTTCACCGGTATACGTCTTTAGCACAACGTTTGTTGGCTGAAGGGTAAGATGCTTTAGCATTTTGTTGTAGACAGTGTCTGAAACAAGGGACACAGCCGCGCCTGTGTCTACATCCATCCGCACTGATTGTCCCTCCACCAGTGGTGACACCCAGTAGCCATTTGAACCACCTGCAACCGTCAGTATGTGCACCTCTTCCTCCTCAGAGGTGTCGCTCCCCTCTGTTTTGCTTGTTCCATCATACTGCACTGAATGAACACTCTTTTTCCTCTCTTGTCCAAATACAGACATTTTGCTTTCACGCTTCCCAGCTCTGTCTGTTCTTTTTTTTTACCTCTACAGGCGCATTCAATGTGACCCTTTTTGCCACAATTTAGGCATTCCAGCTCCGTACACCAGCAGTCATTAGCATGATGGCCCGTTTTCCCACAACGGTAACATGTGCCGTTCCGCGCACCTTTAGGCTCAGACGACACCTTGTGAACTCTCCCTGTTGAACTCAACTGGTGAGCCTCCTTTTCCGCCATCTCCATGGAGACACTAACTTCAATGGCCTTTTCAAGAGTAAGGTTGTCCTCAGTAAGAAGGCGCTTCTGTGTGGCTGCCCTTTGCAGACCACGCACAAGTCTGTCTCTAATGGTATCATTCAGCACCTCCTTGAACTCGCAGTGTTCTGACAAACTTTTTAAAGCAGCAATAAACATCATCACTGATGCCCCCTCCTCTTGATTCCATTCGTGAAATCTAAATCTCTCAGCAATAACCAGAGGTTTTGGTGAAAAATGTGCTCCAAGAATTTCCACTAGTTGCTTATATGTTTTAGTTCCTGGCTTATCTGGCTGCACAAGGCTGCGAAGTAAATTGAATGTCTTCGGCCGCATTACACTCAAAAAGGTAGGCACGATCTTTTCGTTTGCCACCGCATTCGCCAATACAAAATAGTCAAAACGTTCCGTATAAGCGCTCCATTGCTCCACATTTTCATCAAAATCACCGATGTATCCTAATATAGTAGCCATCTCATGTTTCAAATTAAAATTTCTGTTTACTCACTGCACCCGTAACGTTAATGTGATGCTGCAATCTCTGTTCCGAGTGTTTTGTAGTCGAAAACAAGAAAGTTCCCACAACGCAGATTCATCCGATCCTCGTCGCCACTTTGTTGTGTCGGTACCTTTCTACCTAGACACAATTAGAACTCAGAACCCAGAGATTCAAACATGAAGTGCTTTATTCAGGAAGGAAAGGAAAGTTCTGGAGAGTTCCGAACAAAGAGAGCTGAACTTAACCAAGAGAACACCCAACCATTTATCTGCTGTGACAGCGCTACCGCAGGTGGGAGGAGAACACACAATACATAACAGTCACCAAGACATCCAATGGGGAATTCAGAAGAAACTTCTTTTACTCAAAAGTGGTGAGAATGTGGAACTCGCTATCACAGGGAGTGATTGAAGCGAATAGTATAGATGCATTTAAGGGGAGGCTGGACAAGGATATGAGGGAGAAGGGGGGTTTAGATGAGGAAAGATGGGAGTTGGCTCGTGTGGAGCATAAGCATCGGCATCGGCATGGACTGGGCGGGTCGAATGGCCTGTTTCTGTGCCGTATATCCTTTGTAATCCTATGTAATAGTATCCTGTGTGAGTATTATGGGCTGTGTTGTGTTATAGTATACTCTGTGAGTATTATGGGCTGTGTTGTATTGTAGTATTCTGTGTGAGTATTATGGGATGTGTTGTGTTATCGTATACTCTGAGTATTATGGGCTGTGTTGTGTTACAGTATCCTGTGTGAGTATTATGGGCTGTGTTGTGTTATAGTTTGTAGTGTGAGTATTGCTGAGCTTTGCTTAATGAGTAGGTTCATATCATAGTGCAGCGGTGAGCCGTACACAGATTTGAAAGGCCCAGGTTGAATCCCTGGCCTGGACTGAGATAGCCATAGCTGCAGTTGGGATGGAACAATAGGCCTCAATACCAACATTCCCACTAAGCACGGCCGCGCAGTGGTCTGGGGCTCCCACGCAGGCCGCTCATTGGCTCTTCAATGGCAGAAACCGCACATGCGCGAAAATTTGAATGGGCCGCGCAGCCAGTTAAAGGGACCGTGCACGAAAAAACCCCAAAATTAGAGGGAACATTGCTCATTACCCCTTGGGATATGGAGGGAGAAGACATCTGCGCCTGCGTATCCTCCCGATTGCTGTCCAGTGATCCCCACTGTGGGTGTTGGGTGAAAATCAGATCAGATTCACGGGTGGACTAGTCGGCTGACACTCACTTTCTAGACTCCCACGTGGTGAATGGTTGCTTGGGTGGGGCACCGGGGGAGCTCTGGCCTTGGGAACTGTACCTGACCAGATGCTAGATCCTTCTGAAGAGTAGGGGAAGAAAATTGAAGGGAACAAAATAGAATTTTTTTTTTTTTGCTAGTGTAGGTCTCGACTGTACAAAGTTCAATTTGTTTCCACTATTGCTAACTCCCTTTTTTCTCGGGGTCTGGAACCACGCAAACTATTGTTTATACTGAGCTGTGTGGTGTGTATTACATGGCTGTGGCTGCTGATGTTGCAGATTCGCACAGAGGGAGCTAATGGGTTCCAGCTGGAGTGCGGTCACCTTCCCCCGAGAATCCTCAGGGCAGGCAGTGGGGTGGCAAAAATCAGGGAGGTGCTTTCTGCGGTTGTGAGGTGAACTGGAAAACAAAGTCTGTGTGTGTGTGTGTGTGTGTGTGTCCTCAGTCGCTCGCTGACACGTTCCCTCGCTTGCTCGCTTGACCAGGTTAGAACTGCAGATAGGTGACCTCGAAGGAATAAAGCAAAGAAACAGCCCTGAGTGAGCAGTCATGCTTGCTAGGTGGCACAACCCTTTTCACTGGGGGCGGTCTTGCCAGCTCGAGGAAGCTATCAGATCAACTTACCCATGTTTCAAACAAAAGAAGTCAAGCTTTGTAAACTCACAAGGGAAGTGAGAAACTGCTGTGTTTCTCTTCTCCATGGGGATATTTTCTGACATATGAACATTTAGTGCACTGGTACCCAATCCCGCTGTATGCTTTTAAACACTGGCAATAACCTATTTAATGGAACAATGCCTGCATTAAAAAAGTCAACAGAGGGATTTACTATAGGGGAGTTTAATGTAAGAACAGCACACAGTTTGGATAATATACCTCCACATAACATATACACTGCGTGAAATATCCCATTTTTTAAACAGTATTTGGAATATCTGTGTACTTTAAAGATTTGCATTTATATAGCGCCTTTCACAACCTCAGGGCATCCCAAAGCGCTTTACAGCCAATCAAGTAGTTTTGAAGTGTAGTCGCTGTTGTAATGTAGCAAATGCCACAGCCAATTTGCGCACAGCAAGCTCCCACAAACAGCGATGTGATAATGACCACATAATCTGTTTTTAGTGATATTGATTGAAGGATAAATATTGGCCAGGACACCGGCGATAACTCCCCTGCTCTTCTTCGAAATAGTGCCATGGGATCTTTTACATCCACCTGAGAGGGCAGACGGGGCCTTGGTTTAACATCACATCCGAAAGATAGAAACATAGAAACATAGAAGATAGGAGCAGGAGTAGGATATTCGGCCCCTCGAGCCTGCTCCGCCATTTAATGAGATCATGGCTGATCATCCAAATTCAGTACCCTGTCCCTGCCTTCTCCCTTTAGCCTTAAGAAATACATCTAACTCCTTCTTGAATATATTTAATGAATTGGCCTTCTGTGGTAGAGAATTCCACAGGTTCACCACTCTCTGGGTGAAGAAATTCCTCCTCATCTCTGCCCTAAATGGCTTACCCCTTATCCTTAGACTGTGACCCCTGGTTCTGGACTCCCCTGCCATCGGGAACATCCTTCCTGCATCTAGTCTGTCTAGTCCTGTTAGAATTTTATACGTTTTAATGAGATCCCCTCTCATTCTTCTAAACTCCAGCGAGTATAAGCCCAATCGACCCAATCTCTCCTCATACGTCATTCCTGCCATCCCAGGTATCAATGGCACCTCCGACAGTGCAGCACTCCCTCAGCACTGAGCCACGGCTGATTACAGTGTGTGGACTATTGCTGTAATATACAAAGTGTGTACAATTTGCCTGCATTATTCAGTGTGTGGAATGTCATTGTTCATTATATAGAATACACCATAGAGGAATATCTTTGTCCTCTGTGTCAGCTGTGGCTGAGTTGGTAGCACACTCGCCTCTGCAACAGAAGGTTGTGGGTTCAAGTCTCACTCCATGGGACCTGAGCCCATAAAACTAGGCTGACACTCCAGTACAGTGCTGAGGGAGTGCTGCACTGTCGGAGGTGCCGTCTTTCAGTTGAGATGTTAAACCGAGATCCCGTCTGCTCTCTCAGGTGGACGTAAAAGATCCCAAGGCACTATTTCGAAGAAGAGCAGAGGAGTTATCCCCGGTGTCCTGGCCAATATTTATCCCTCAATCAACATAACAAAAACTGATTATCTGGTCATTATCACATTGCTGTTTGTGGGAGCTTGCTGTGTGCAAATTGGCTGCTGTGTTCCCCACATTGCAACAGTGACTACACTACTTCATTGGCTGTAAAGTGCTTTGAGATGTCTGGTGGTCGTGAAAGGCGCTATATAAATGCAAGTCTTTCTTTTTCTCATATATAGTAATCACCATTTTTAGAATTTGGAGTACTAGGAGACATGTGCATTGAAGCCTCCACTGTGTAGAGGGTGGTGAACATGTGGAGTAGCCTACCTGGGAGGCAGTGGTAGCGAAGGGTGTTATCCTTTTCAAGAGTGTGGTGGATACATGTTTAACAGAAGGGTGTGAGAGGTAAGTGGGCAGGCAGTCTGTGACATTTGGGACCATCCCAATGGAACCTCTTCCAGTCCCATACAGCCCCATGATCCTAAGGACGTAGGGACATATTGTGTGCGGGGGTTAGTTAAGTACATCCAGCCATGTGACATTGGTAAACATGGTCTCTTCGAGTTTGCCTGATTGGGACTCAGGGAAGAATTGCAGGTTTTCTTCTTTTCTTGCCTCCACCAGGACTTAGCATGACGAGTGACTGGAGGAGGCTGACACACAAGGTTGCTCAATGGGTAGGGTGAGAATCATGAACCTTAAGGTCCTTTCTAGACCCACTTTTCATATGTTCATACGGCCGTATAATATGCACAGTGTGTGGCATACCCGCCTTCTGTATAATGGGCTTTGTTTACTAATTGGCACTATTCTGGTACAAGTACTGACTGGCTGAAGGGATTAATGCACAGATGGAAATTTGGCATGAGCACAGTAAACATTCATACCAGTAATGTGCTAATCAGGAAATATCCTCAAGTTTACAATGTGTGTAGAATGCTGTTCTAGCCCAGGCGATAGGGGGAGCAGGGCTGGGGAGAGGCCCTGTCCATTTTTACCAAACTTAAGGGCATTGCAGAAATGAATCTTTTTGCAGCCTGAAAGACATTATTCTGTAGCAAAATGCATTCTTAATTCCATCTGTGATAGAGAGAGAGAGAGAGAGATTTTCAGTGTGGGCTAAGTTAGCGGATCTGAGCCAGGGGAACGATTGGTCTGACTGTCCCAGGGCTAGTAAAGGGAAAGAAATTGGCCAGATTTCCCGCTTTGGTTTGCTTTCCAGTAGTCTACTGGAAGAGAGTCTAGAACTAGGGGGCACAGTCTCAGGATAAGGTGTCGGCCATTTAAGACTGAAATGAGGAGGAATTTCTTCACTCAAAGGGTTGTAAATCTTTGGAATTCTCTACCCCAGAGGGCTGTGGATGCTCAGTCATTGAGTATATTCAAGACAGAGATCGATAGATTTTTAGACTCTAGGGGAATCAAGGGATATGGAGATCGGGTGGGAAAGTGGAGTTGAGGTCGAAGATCAGCCATGATCTTATTCCATGGCGGAGCAGGCTCGAGGGGCCAAATGGCCGACTCCTGTTCCTAATTCTTATGTTCTTCAACTGCACATGTGCAGCTGTCGAATGGGACAGGATCAGCGCGATGCCCCTGCTGTAGAATAGGCTGCTAACAATCAATGGACTGGGGGGAAACCCACCTTCGGTCCCCGTCTTCCGCCAGCAAACTGGATTCCCATTGCTGGAAATAACAGTGCTGGTGACAAAACAAAAGACACACAGAAGATTCGGTAAAAAGGAAAGAAACACTTAGATTTCTATCGCGCCTTTCATGATCTCAGGGCGACTCAAAGCACTTTACAGCCAATGAAGTGTAGTCGCTGTTGTAATGTAGAAAACACGGCCGCCAATTTGCGCACAGCAAGCTCCCACAAACAGCAATGTGATAATGACCAGATAATCTGTTTTAGTGATGTTGGTTGAGGGATACATATTGTCTCAGGACACCAGGGATAACTCCACTGCTCTTCTTCGAAATAGTACCATGGGATCTTTTACGTCTAAAACTACAAAAGTTCCTGACAACCTTGAGCCACAATTTTAACCTAACCCCTTGGTGTCAGATGCCTGATTTACACCCGCCCGATTTACGCTCCTTCGAAATCGGGCATCCGACTCGAATCCGACCTTCGGAATCTATTTGTGCCTTATTGAAGATAATTAGCAAAAGAACCAGAGGGGAGATGAGGAGAATTTTTTTACACAGTGAGTTGTTGTAATCTGGAACTCACTACCTGAAAGGGTGGTGGAAGCAGATTCAATAGTAACTTGCAAAAGGGTTTTGGATAAATACTTGAAAAGGAAAAAAATTGCAGGGCTACGGGGAAAGTGAGGGTGTGTGGAACTAATTAGACAGCTCCTTCAAAGAGCCAGCAGAGGCACGATGTGCTGAATGGCCTCCTTCTGTGCTGCATGATTATATGATTTCTCGTTCACTACTTTGTCCTGTCTGAATTTTGTGGGCCTGGATGTTTGAAAAGGGTAGCTAGCGCAGTTATCTCATTGGGCAAGTCATTCCTCAATCAGAACTACATAGGAACAGTGGAACAGTGGAACGTTGGAACTGGAGTAGGCCATTGAGCCCCTCGAGTCTGTTCCGCATTCAATGAGATCATGGCTAATCTGTAATGTAAGTCCATACACCCGCCTTTGCCCCATATCCCTTAATACCTTTGGTTAACAAAAATATATCAATCTCAGATTTAAAATTAATAATTGATCGAGCATCAATTGCCATTTGTGGAAGAGAGTTCCAAAATTCTACCACCCTTTGTGTGTAGAAGTGTTTCTTAACTTCACACCTGAAATGTCTGGCTCTAATTTTTAGACAATGCCCCCTAGTCCTCGACACTCCAACCAGCAGAAATAGTTTCTCTCTATCGACCCTATCTGTTCCCCTTAATATCTTGAAAACTTCGATCAGATCACCCCTTAACCTTCTAAATTCCGGGCAATACAACCCTAATTTGAGTAATCTACCCTTGTAATTTAACCGTTGAAGTCCGGGTATCATTCTGGTAACCCTACGCTGCACTCCCTCCAAGGCCAGTACTCCAGGTGTGGTCTAACCAGGGCTTTGTATAGCTGCAGCATTACTCCTACCCCCTTGTCAACATCAAGATTAGTTGGTATCAGTAAGCTGAGATATATGCAAATTAATAGCGATATGGATTTGAACTTTATATGCGACCTCCATGGTATAAATCTACATGGCCCGGAAAGACAAAAGGCTTGGACACGCTTTCACTGGGCCAGCTATTTGCTGCATTATTAATGGAGCCCCATCAGATTGTTAAACAGGGAAATGCAAAGGTCAATATGCATTATCACTGCGGATGGTGTCGGCACACCAAGGGCAGAAACTTTAGAGCTTTGGCTTCTGGACAAGCCTTTGAGGAAGCTACACCCTAAAATATTACAGGAGCGCTCATATTCACCATTCACACCCTGGTCCTCAGGGACATCTAGAGAATGGAACATGATTGCACACCAACCCGTTAATGTCGTTCGGCAGGATATAGGAACTTGCATGTTTCCCGCATTCATCCTTAATGTGAGCTCAGCTTTACTGTAAAAAGCTTGTTGTACAAGTTCCACGTTTGACCATAGGGCGGATCACAACCACACCTGAATTTGCTGCTTACTTGACCTACACATACATGTAAACTTTGAGGAAGAAGTCACTGGATAGTGAATGGCAGCCAAACGCCTGGCTGATTCATAGAATCATAACATGATACAGCACAGAAGGAGGCCATTTGTCCAATCATGCCTGTGCCGGCGCTTTGAAAGAGCCATCCAATTAGTCCCACTCCCCTGATCTTCTCCATAGCCCTGCAAATTACTATGGAATCTGCTTCCACCATCCGTTCAGGCAGTGCGGTCCAGATTATTACAATTTGCTGCGTAATTTTATTTCCTCATGTCGCCACTGGTTCTTTTGCCAATTACCTTAAATCTGTGTCCTCTGGTTACCGACCCTTCTGACACTGGAAACAGTTTCTCCTTATTTACTCTATCAAAATCCTTCAAGATTTTGAACACTTCTATCAAATCTCTCCTGAACCTTCTCTGCTCTAAGGAGAACAACACCAGATTCTTCAGTCTCTCCACGTAACTGAAGTCTTTCATCCCAGGTACCATTCTAGTAAATCCCTTCTGCACCCTCTCCAAGGCCTTGACATCCTTCCTAAAGTGTGGTGCCGAATTGGCCACAATACTCCAGCTGGGGCCTAACCAGTGATTTATAATGGTTTAGCATAACTTCCTTGCTTTTGTGCTCTATGTCTCTGTTTAAAAAGACAAGGATCCCAAATGCCTTTTTAACAGCCTTGCCCTGATACCTTCAAAGACTTGTGTGTATACATCCCCAAGTCTCTCTGTTCCTGCACGTGCTTTAAAATTGTACCATTTAGTTTATATCGCCACTTCTCATTCTTTTTACCAAAATGATTCATTTCACACTTCTCAGCATTAAATTCCATCTGCCATGTGTCTGTCCGTTTCACCAGTCTGTCTATGTCCTCCTGAAGCCTGCTACTATCCTCTTCACTGTTTGCTACATTTCCAAGTGTAGAAAGGGAGGGGTATTTGGTTTTGGGGTTATTGTCTGGCCAGTCAGGCGTATCTGAGCTGCCCCAGGCCCCGTGCGGTTTTGAATCGCTTCCCTTTCTGGTTCTGACCGCCGGACTTATTTCAGTAGCGATATAGACAAAACGAGACTCGTGGCTGGGTGCAAAGAAGACCAACGTTTATTAAAAATAAAGAATAAATTGCTATACAGTGAAAATAATTATGAATACGGCACACTTGCACACTTTACTTAATGGGGAGGAGAGAAAACAGACACATCAAGGGAAAATTGACTAAAAATGACAATTTAACAAAATTCCCCTTTAATTCCCACCCCTTATATCTATCTAAGTTGCCTTGTAATGGGCCAGAAAGTTTATGCTCACCAGTAAACGCCTGCTCCGTGCCCCTGCGACCTGCCCTGAATTCTTCACTGCCCCAAAGTAGAGATACCCCAGTAATTCAAAAGTAACTGCTGGTATTCCACTTCTTTGGACGGGCTGCTGAGCTGTTCCTCTGGTAAGCAGGGCACTGGAGGCGAGGCGGTAGAGAGAGAGAGAATGGCTTCCTGAGGGGCTATGTTTATACCACATTTGGGGCCCTTACCTTTGCGCCCAAATCTGGACGTATCTGGGGTACACAAAAGGGACTGATCTGTCCCCATTGACCGTAATGGGTTTGAATGCGTTTCCCATTCGTTTAACTGGTTTGTGCTCAGTTTAAAATGTCCCACTGATTTCTCAAGTGCTGGACAAACAAATCCTTAAGTGTTCAGTAAACAGTCCTTTGTCCTGCGGTTACATTCCAACCGCAATTGATTGACAGATTCAAGTGCTTAAGCCCTTGAGCCAACACTGTTGAGAGCTTGTAAACAAACAATCCTTTGTTCGATGTTGAACTTCCTAAGCTGCAGTTGATTGACAGTTTAAGTACCTCAAGTACTTCAGCCAGTGATGGGAAATGTTCAGACAGGCTGTCTTTCTCTTTTGCCATGAGGCCTGGCAGCCATCTTTGATTTCCTGGGTTTTTAAGGTACATTCCAACTAGGTTTTCTTTAATCAAATAATCTTCGGGGGCTGTCAAAATTTTCTGAAATTTTGCGAACCTTACAGTCCCCCCTGGGATACTAAAACTTGCTTGCAGTATCCTGTTTAAAGGTGAGCAAGAATTTCTGACACCCCACAAACAACCTTCCCTTATACTTATCTATATCTATCTCTGATCCCTTAACACCTCCATCCCTCTTCCTCAGAGAGCATCGCAGTGCACGGTAGGCATCTATCAAAAGAAAAACATGATTAGTTACAATAATTCAAGCATGGAGGGGTCCAATGCCCCTGCACCACTGAGTATTTACAATAATTCAAGCATAGAGGGGGACCAATGCCCCTGCACCACTTGTGACATAGTTTTAACACGATATTTAATGAGATTACCGCCAAGCCAAAACATATCTGTTAAAAAATACAAACCGACGAAATGAGTTTCCCTTTTTTTGTTATGCAATTGCCTGACACTTTAATAAATGGCACCATTCTTCAGCCATAAATGTATTTCAAACTTCCACAATCTACAAACACAACAATCCACAGGCATATGCAATTTATTCAATTGACTCTAAACAAGTAGTACAATCTCACAGTTAGGAACTAAATTCACACATTATTTCCTTTGGAGTTGGGACCAGTACATAATACAAATATAGAATAATTAACAAGCCTTTTGTAAACTCTTAATCTTAATCTGGGTTTCCAATAACAGTTTAATTGCTGTGAACAATAATGTGCCAAGTATTGTTACACATTCTACACGTCAATCAATGTGTTCTAGTGTGTGAAACCAAATAGAAAATGTAAATTACTTCTCACGGATAGCGTCTGCCATCACCCATGATTAGTTACAATTCGGTCTTATTGACCTCCGAAAAGTCAAATTTACAGAATTCCTGAAACATCTTTTCTTGGGGTGACGGTTCATATCTTCGGGCACTGGAGGGAGGCCTCCCCATACATGAAACCGGTCTCACTAGAATACTGGGTTGCCTTGGATCCCAGTCATCCTGGCCAGCTCCCCTCATGGGCATCTGCCTCCTGCAGACACCTCCCTTCGTGGGCTAGGGGTGCTCCCTTCCCCGAGCGTCCAAAGACACGATGGTCCTCTGCACCTTCTGGAACTCTGAAAAAGACTTTAAAAAAACATCTAGCCAGGTTCCCTGGCTTGGGGGGATGTGATCGGGTCCCGTGACCTCGGCTCACATAGACAACACTCTGGAACGGTACCATACTTAAAACTTATACTCTAATACTTAACACTACCAAATTGCAATATAAAATTTAAATTAACACATTCTAACTTAATCCTCTATATGCATTACTTGAACAAAGCTATATACAAGCGCCGCCCGTCTCCGGGCGGCCAGCCTAATCCCTGTTTGGACTGTTGCAGGCTATTGCCTGCAGTGAAGCTGGACTGATCCCAACTTCTTGTCCCTCGCAGCTTATGGCTGCTGGTTGGGCACTTCTGTCTTTTGGCTTCCCCCTGACTCGGGAGACTGCCCTATTCTACTGGAAAGTGGGTGACCGTACTTTCTTGGGCTGGGGTACCCGAAGAGACCTCCTAGGGAGTGTCGCTGGTGGGGCTACCCTGGCGGGTGGACCCTTAGCTTGGGTCACAGCCCTTGCTGGCTGGGGACCTTCTCCCTGGGGTCCCTCCCTTCCCAAACCTGGGCTGGGGGCGGGCAATCCCTTGCCACTGGCTGCCGGTGGCTGAGAGTCTTCCCCTACAGGTCTGAAACCTGGTTCAAGCTCCTCCCCGGAGTCCCATAAGAGAGGGGGAATCGCTCGGGCCAAGTGCTGGGGAACTTCCCCCTTCACGCACGCGACTGCGCCTGCGTGTGCAGTCTGTGTGAGTGTACGCGCTGCAGGCTGAGGATTTCTAATCTCAGGTTCAATCCCAGCTGCCTGTTTCCCTGCCTCCGGCTTAAACAATTTGCATTGATTCACATAACTAGCAGCCTGCCAGTAACCCTGTTCTAAATTCTTTCTCCTCACCAGGGCGGCCTTAAAGGCGGAATCTTGGGCTTGGACCTGCTTTTGGTCCGGGGCCAAAACTATCCCCTGTGTGCCTCCCTTGTCCTGGATTGCTGCAACCGGATCCGCTCTACAGGGGTCCCAGAACTCTCCTTCCCTGTCCCCCTGCTTGGCCACCTCGTTGGTCTTGTGGTTATCCTCCCACGTGGTATGGAGGGATCCTAAACCTATGGCCAAAGGTTTGGACCTTTCCTCAGCCTGCTCGTTCCCTGTGGGTCCCATTAAGCTAAATGGGACCTTGTTAGACCGGGGTGCATTGGTCAGGTCTTCCGAATGGACCACTGTGCTGGAAGCTCCAGTGTCAACCGAATATCTCCCCTGCACTGTCTTCACCCTCATCTTAACATAGGGCCTGCTCCCCTCAGCATTTTCACGGGGACACAGGTCGACAGGCTGCGCTGGCTCTAGTCATTACTGGGAGTGGGATGGGGCAGATGGGGTCAAAGCACCGGTGGTGGCTGCTACTCTCCCCTGGCCAGTCAGAAGAGACCGTAGGGACTGTAAAAATTACTCAATCGCAGCGGGAGGGATATCTGGCCCTGCCTTTTGGGCTGGGGCTGTGGGATCCTTTCCCTTGTTATCTTTCCAGGGATTCTTACAGTCTTTTCTCCAGTGACCATCTTTTCTGCACCCATAACTATTTAACTTAGCCTGGGAGGGACGGTTCCCCTCCTGGTGCCACTCTTTCTTACTCTGGCTCCCAGGTTTAACCTCATGGACTTTTCCCTTGGGTTGGGGTGCCTCGATAAACCTCATATTTCTAAATGCTACTGTGAGCCGGCGGATCACCGCTTCTTCGGTGGTCTGGGGGTTTCGGGGGTCAAACCAAGCCGCGACCTGGGCTTGATCTGGGGTAGGCTGTTTGTCATACGGAGCCAGTGAGTCAATTGGACTGGGTTCAGTGCTGCCCGCCCTGGCATTCCCGGGCATGTGCTCCGGTAGACTAGCCACAGCCTGTCTGCGAATGCCTGCGGGGACTCCCCTGGGAGCTGCACCGTTCTTTCTACCCGGGCGAACGGACTACCATCATTGAGTCCCATGGCCTCCAATATCTCATTCCTCAGATCCTCATAATCCTTCTGCCCCCTTTTGCACTCACCAGATAGGGCCTGGAGGAGATCACCTCCCAGGGAAAACAGCAGCATTTTTGCTTGCTCTGCATCATCGCAGTCATTAACACAAGCTGCTTGTTCTATCTCCCTGAAGCGCAGTGAGGGGCCTCCCTTTTTAGTGAGCTTGGGGATGTGGCTAACCATGTCCCTGAGCTGGTGGGTGTCATACGGCACCACAAACTGATTCTGGATGGCCCCTGGGTCATCTTCATCAACGGGCGGACCGTACCTCCGTTGTCGGAGGGGGTACACTGGTCCTGGTCCCGGCCTATCTAGCGGGGCCTGCTGTGCTTCCTCTACCACCTCATCCTCCACCCCCCCTCACTGTCAGAGCTCCTGAAAGCTCGGAGCTGTGGGTGGCGGTCGTGGGACCTCTGATTCCCTAACCAACTTTGTTCTGGGTGTTGCCTGTGGGACGGTTCTATTTGGGTTGCCGGTAAAGTCCGACTGACCTGTCTTCAGGCTGATAAGACATATCATCACCTTTGCCCTCTTTAAAGCCATATTCAAGCTTTCTATCTCTTCCCTACAGGGGCCATAATCTGCTTCCTCAAACCCTTGGTCGCAGGCCAGCTTATACGCTGCCATTACCTCCCTAACCTTTCCCTCCTGCTCTCTTACTTCTTGTATGAGATGGGCGGTCTCCTCCCACACTCTCATCTCATTGCTCTTGGGCTCTGCAACTAGGCACTTCAGGTACTCTAACTCGTACCTTGTGTGGCTTTTGCCCTCACTAAACTGGTCCACCAGGCGCTTTATCTTGGCCTGGTATTCTTCAATCTCCATTTCCTTATCCCAACTCTCTGCTTTAACTTCCCTAAGCCTGCGGGTACCTAACCACAGACATATCAGGGGTGTGATAAAAAGAAAACCAATAACTGCTGCTCTCTCAAGACCCAGACCACCGTCTGCTACATCGCATACTGTTGCCGACGGTCCTGCCACGGTCGCCATTTTGTAGAAAGGGAGGGGTATTTTGTTTTGGGGTTATTGTCTGGCCAGTCAGGTGTATCTGAGCTGCTCCAGGCCCCGTGCGGTTTCGAATCGCTTCCCTTTCTGGTTCTGACCGCAGGACTTATTTCAGTAGCGATATAGACAAAACGAGACTCGTGGTTGGGTGCAAAGAAGCAAAGAAGACCAACGTTTATTAAAAATAAAGAATAAATTGCTATACAGTGAAAATAATTATGAATACAGCACACTTGTACACTTTACTTAACGGGGAGGAGAGAAAACGGACACATCGAGGGAAAATTGACTAAAAATGACAATTTAACAAAATTCCCCTTTAATTCCCACCCCTTATACCTATCTAGGTTGCCTTGTAATGTGCCAGAAAGTTTATGCTCACCAGTAAACACCTGCTCCATGCCCCTGCGACCTGCCTTGAATTCTTCACCGCCCCGAAGTAGAGATACCCCGTAATTCAAAAGTAACTGCTGGTATTCCACTTCTTTGGGCAGGCTGCTGAGCTGTTCCTCTGGTAAGCAGGACACTGGAGGTGAGGCGGTAGAGAGAGAGAGAATGGCTTCCTGAGGGGCTATGTTTATACCCCATTTGGGAGCCCTTATCTTCGCGCCCAAATCTGGACGTATCCGGGGTACACAAAAGGGACCGATCTGTCCCCATTGACCGTAATGGGTTTGAATGCGTTTCCCATTCGTTTAACTGGTTTGTGCTCAGTTTAAAATGTCCCACTGATTTCTCAAGTGCTGGACAAACAAATCCTTAACTGTTCAGTAAACAGTCCTTTGTCCTGCGGTTACATTCCAACCGCAATTGATTGACAGATTCAAGTGCTTAAGCCCTTGAGTCAACACTGTTGAGAGCTTGTAAACAAACAATCCTTTGTTCGATGTTGAACTTCCTAAACCGCAGTTGATTGACAGTTTAAGTCCCTCAAGTACTTCAGCCAGTGATGGGAGATGTTCAGACAGGCTGTCTTTCTCTTTTGCCATGAGGCCTGGCAGCCACCTTTGATTTCCTGAGTTTTTAAGGTACATTCCAACCAGGTTTTCTTTAATCAAATAATTTTCGGGGGCTGTCGAAATTTTCCAAAATGTTGCGAACCTTACACAAGTTTTGTTTCATCTGCAGGCTTTGAAATTATGCCCTATGTACCCAAGTCCAGATCATGAATATATATCAAAAATAGCAATGTTCCTAATCCCAACCCCTGGGAAATACTACTTCACACTTCCCTCCAGTCTGAAAAACAACCGTTCATCACTACTCTCTGCTTTATGTCCCTTAGCCAATTTCATATCCGTGCTTCCACTGTCCCTTTAATCCCATAGTCTTCAATTTTGCTAACAAGTACTGTACTTTATCAAATTCCTTTTGAAAGTCCATATACACATCAACCCTTTCATCAACCCTCTCTGTTACTTCTTCAAAGAACTCAATCAAGTTAGTCAAACATGATTTACCTTTAACAAATCTGTGCTGACTTTCATTTATTAACCCATATTTTTCCAAGTGCCTGTTAATTTTGTCCTGGATTATTGTCTCTAAAAGTTTCCCCACCACCGACGTTAGGCTGACTAGCCTGGAATTGCCAAGTTTATCCCTCTCTCCTTTTTTGAACATGGATGTAACATTTACAATCCTCCAGTCCTCTGGTTCCACTCCCAGATCTATGGAGGATTGGAAGATTTGCTCCTCTATCTCCTATAGTATATAGTATACACCCCGCAGCATAATAGCTCCTCTATTGTTCCTTAATTCTAGCCAAATAGTTTCTGTCTTTGAACCCTCAAGTACATCATCCCTTTCTTGTACTTAACAGTATCATTGATCAATACTGCCACCCTCCCTCCTTCTTTTCCTTCTCTATCTGTCCTGAATACATTGAAGCCAGAAATAGGGGTGCTGAAGCCAATTTTGCCATCCCTACTGCCATGCAAATGAATTCGGTTAACTCAGAATAGACTAGGGATCCCTCAAAAAAATTTTTGTCTCGCTACCGTCCCATTCATGCCGCGAAAACAGGACAGTGGAGAGACCAAAATCACATCTAGTAAGTCTATGGATTTGTCACGAGTCAAAATGTCATTGCTGATTTGATTGCAATTGATTCCCAGTTCCATCTTCCAAGGAAGTTTGATTGTAAATCCAGAAGTTTTTCTTGCTGAGGATCCATTATAGAACACCGCTAATAATGCTAACTGCCGATTAGGCATTGGGCCAGTAATTCCTGTCCCAATGTGTGAGTACGGTCGGGGTACTCACGCGTCTGGCCGGAGGAAATGCCGGTTTTCAGCATGCACGGCACATGCGGGGAAAACCGGCATTTCCTGTCCTCTGAACGAAGGGGTTCAGAGGCAGAACGCGCGCGACTGCACAGGCAGCGCGTGCGCAGTAAAATTCCTTTTTTTTTTCAAAGTTGCACGCATGTAAAGGCCTCCAGCCTTTACGTGTGGAAAAACAAGACGTAAGTATTTAGTTTTTCAGCTAAGTGGGCTTTTAGTACAATGTAGAATTTTTTTTTTCACAGGTTTGTTATTTTTAAAGAATTTACAGGATGCTAAGTTTAGTTTTAGACCCTATTTTTTTTTAATTTATTTTTTTCAAAAAATTGATTAATTGTTAAAACATTTTTAAAAACTTATTTATAGTTATTAATAATCAGTGGGATGTTTTTTTAAATTTTATTTAAAGTTAAAGTAGTGTTTTGGCAGCCCATACTTTTCATGAGTTTGACAGCTCTTACTGTCAAACTCATGAATGAGTTTCCCCTCCCCTGATTGGCTGCACAGTGCTCACCTGATCCCAGCCGGCACATCGCACTAACTATGCCGCTGGATCAGGTTAGCACAGCGCGCCGACAGCTGAACCGGGCCAGTGACAGGAAATGCAAGCAGGCCCGGGCTTCAGATGTCGGCGCGCAGGGTGAGTGCAGATCGGGGGCTTGCACGCGCGGCAAGCCCCCGATCTAATTTCAGGGCCAATATCTCTAGAACCCAGCAACACTTCATCAGCTCCAACATGAGCTGATTCATTGCGTTCATCTCCATGACACACAGTAAACCTTGAGCTAGTTGGTTGAGGAGGAGATGTGGAAATAGGCGATCAGCGCCAGCATTTGCAGCAAATTGCGTGAGGGTTAATTCAAGGTCATATGGACCAAAATCCAGACAAATTTCACCCTCCATACAGGACGATCATTTTAGGGCGCCTCTCTAAACACATTCTGGTCATGGGCCCAAATTCATCTATTCTGCATGATTGCCCAGGAGACCACAAGGATCATAGTCAGCCGCACAATTCTGGAGGACCCAGCCCAATGCTTGCTGGGCTTACTCGAAGGATAAAGAGGGCCCCCTACAGCATGCCGGCTACACAAGAACATAGAAAATAGGAGCAGGAGTAGGCCATTCGGCACTTCGAGCCTGCTCCGCCATTCAATAAAATCATGGCTGATCTCCTACCTCAACTCCACCTCCCTGCACTATCCCCATATCCATTGGTTGCCTTAAATCAAAAATCTATTGACCTCTGTCTTGAATATGCTCAACGACTGAGCCTCCACAGCCCTCTGGGGTAGAGAATTCCAAAGATTCACCACCCTCTGAGTGAAGAAATTTCTCCTCAGCTCAATCCTAAATGGCTGACCCCTTATTCTGAGACTGTGACCTCTGGTTCTAGGCTCCCCAGCCAGGGGAAACATCCTCCCTGCAGGCTAGTGCTACTGAAGCACTGGTGGGACATATGCCAATCTGAATGAATCATATTCAGCACCTGTCATGGCAATGGGAAAAAATACCAAGTGAACTGGGACTTGTTCTTGGAGGCTCACTCAGCCCATCCCCATCCCCTCTACTCCCGGCCCATCCCCTCTACTCCCGCCCCATTCCCTCTACTCCCAGCCCATCCCCTCTACTCCCGGCCCATCCCCTCTACTCCCGGCCCATCCCCTCCACTCCCGGCCCATCCCCTCTAGTCCCGGCCCATCCCCTCTACTCCCGGCCCATCCCCTCTACTCCCGGCCCATCCCCTCTACTCCCGACCCATCCCCTCTACTCCCGGCCCATCCCCTCTACTCCCGGCCCATCCCCTCTACTCCCGGCCCATCCCCTCTACTCCCGGCCCATCCCCTCTACTCCCTGCCCATCCCCTCTACTCCCGACCCATTCCCTCTACTCCCTGCCCATCCCCTCTACTCCCTGCCCACCCCCTCTACTCCCGACCCATTCCCTCTACTCCCTGCCCATCCCCTCTACTCCCTGCCCATCCCCTCTACTCCCGACCCATTCCCTCTACTCCCTGCCCATCCCCTCTACTCCCTGCCCATCCCCTCTACTCCCGGCCCATCCCCTCTACTCCCGGCCCATCCCCTCTACTCCCGACCCATTCCCTCTACTCCCGACCCATTCCCTCTACTCCCGACCCATTCCCTCTACTCCCTGCCCATCCCCTCTACTCCCTGCCCATCCCCTCTACTCCCGGCCCATCCCCTCTACTCCCTGCCCATCCCCTCTACTCCCTGCCCATCCCCTCTACTCCCTGCCCATCCCCTCTACTCCCTGCCCATCCCCTCTACTCCCTGCCCATCCCCTCTACTCCCGACCCATCCCCTCTACTCCCGGCCCATCCCCTCTACTCCCGGCCCATCCCCTCTACTCCCGGCCCATCCCCTCTACTCCCGGCCCATCCCCTCTACTCCCGGCCCATCCCCTCTATTCCCGGCCCATTCCCTCTACTCCCGGCCCATCCCCTCTACTCCCGGCCCATCCCCTCTACTCCCTGCCCATCCCCTCTACTCCCGGCCCATCCCCTCTACTCCCGGCCCATCCCCTCTACTCCCGGCCCATCCTCTCTACTCCCGGCCCATCCCCTCTACTCCCTGCCCATCCCCTCTACTCCCGGCCCATCCCCTCTACTCCCTGCCCATCCCCTCTACTCCCGGCCCATCCCCTCTACTCCCGGCCCATCCCCTCTACTCCCGGCCCATTCCCTCTACTCCCGGCCCATCCCCTCTACTCCCGGCCCATCCCCTCTACTCCCGGCCCATCCCCTCTACTCCCGGCCCATCCCCTCTACTCCCTGCCCATCCCCTCTACTCCCTGCCCATCCCCTCTACTCCCTGCCCATCCCCTCTACTCCCGGCCCATCCCCTCTACTCGCTGCCCATCCCCTCTACTCCCGGCCAATCCCCTCTACTCCCTGCCCATCCCCTCTACTCCCGACCCATTCCCTCTACTCCCGGCCCATCCCCTCTACTCCCGGCCCATCCCCTCTACTCCCTGCCCATCCCCTCTACTCTCGGCCAATCCCCTCTACTCCCGGCCCATTCCCTCTACTCCCGGCCCATCCCCTCTACTCCCGGCCCATCCCCTCTACTCCCTGCCCATCCCCTCTACTCCCGGCCAATCCCCTCTACTCCCGGCCCATTCCCTCTACTCCCAGCCCACCCCCTCTACTCCCGGCCCATCCCCTCTACTCCCGGCCCATCCCCTCTACTCCCGACCCATTCCCTCTACTCCCGGCCCATCCACTCTACTCCCGACCCATTCCCTCTACTCCCGGCCCATCCACTCTACTCCCGGCCCATCCACTCTACTCCCTGCCCAACCACCTCCCAGGAGGAGAAAAGAGACCAGCAACAGCAACCGACCCAGAGGCGGGCAAGGACAGTGACTCCAACTGAGGAGGACCTCAAACAGGCAAGATTAATCTGCAAACCCAACTGAATCTAAGACCAAGAGCAATCAAACCTGAATTGCCCATTACACAACACAACTATGACAAAAGAAGCCCTGTAAATGTATCAAGCAGAATTAAAATGTACAACGGTTTCACAAATTATGTATGCGACTGTAAACTCTTGGGGGGAGAAATTCGGTTGGTTGCGCCACCGATTAACGCCTAAAGAGGCCGAGAAGTGGGGCGCTAGCCAATTTCCGGGTGGGCGCAGGGCGCCTAGCGCCTCGCCCCATATTGAGTATGCATTTAGCGCCGGCGCTAAATCTTAGCACCCGCTCATGGGCGCAGGCTGATTATGACGTCATTTGAGTGTGCAGCGCCTTTTGGGCGCCCCGGACTGGAAAGTCAGTGGCGCCCCCCTCCGTAGCGCCTGGCGCTAATAGTGGCAGCTTACCTGGAACCTTACCAAGTCGCTCTCGGGCTGGAGGAGCGTTATTTAAAGGGGACTGGTGTGGCTTAAAAGTGGCAGCCATTTTTGGAGCACAACTTCCTCAAGAGCTACAAAGAGTTGCTGAGCTGCACACTGAGAGCCATTTGACCACTGAGCCAGCGCAGGCAGATGATCTTCAGCCTTCTGACCATCACCTTGCTGTTGGTAAGCCTTGACAACGGGGAACCTTCCTGTGGGCACTTATTATGGGGGCTGCATTGGAGGGGAACATCCTGCTGCTGAATCATCTGGAAAGGGCACTGAGACGCTGGGAGAGGGGGGCGGGCATGGCCAGACGGAGGAGGGCCAACCTTACGCTGGCAGGGTTTTCCGACAGCAGTTTTCCTACATGAACATGCCGGAGGAGCAGTGTGTCAGAAGGCTGCGATTTAGAAAGGAGGTGGTGACTGAGCTGTGCCAGCTGTTTCAGCCAGATCTGCAGCCTCAGATAAGGTGCAGGACATCTCTGTCGGTGGCTGAGAAGATGCCTGCTGGCCTGAACTTCTACGCGAGTGGCTCTTCTCAGGCTGCGCGTCAGAGGCTGATCAGAAGTAGCTTCTAGGCCCCTCCCACGGAATGCTTGCTGCCATTCCAAGGACAGGAATGGAACCGGTCTGATACCCCCAAGCCTGTGAAGGGCAAGATGCATGTAAATAGCAGGCATGGCCATTGTAAATGAAGAAAGTGTTTCATTACACAAAATGTGGTTCCTTCAAACATGAGAAAGCTATGGCAACAGAAAGCGAAACTAATACAGTGACACATAACTGCCTCTCACACCCGGGAGACTGTCCAAAACATAAATCACATTCCGACCATCTTCCTTGGCCTTGATTCCACTGCGCCAACCAAAGCATCCAGTGCCCCATCAGTGAGGCATTCCACCCTCTGCCTCACCCTTTCCATGTCTTGCTAGGCTGGTGCGCCACAGGTAGGCTTCCACCGC
This sequence comes from Somniosus microcephalus, assembly GCF_052327205.1. Classification (NCBI taxonomy): domain Eukaryota; kingdom Metazoa; phylum Chordata; class Chondrichthyes; order Squaliformes; family Somniosidae; genus Somniosus; species Somniosus microcephalus. The sequence continues at coordinate 115,792,040 of NC_141000.1, forward strand.
TTTGAAGGCCTACACGGCAGTGAGTGTGTCTGGTGATGCCAATTGACCTGCCCCTTTAAGAGCTGGCCGGCACCAGTGTGTCTCAGAGAAAGTGATTATTGACAGCACCTTCACTGCGCCCCGCCGCCGCGAAATTGGGTTGTGCCGCCGGGTTAGCGCCTTAAGAGTAGCGTGCAGTGCCTGATTTAGCGCCGCAATCACCTTTAGGGGCGCTGCAACCCAATATCGCGCTAGGTGGCGCTAAATTGCGCCTGGCGCTAAACTTTGCGCATCGCCAGGACTAGCGCCCCAAACGCGGCTATACCAAATTTCTAGGCCTTGAAACCTTCAAAAAAAAGAAATAAGTTATGCATGTTGAGGAGTTGGTTAGCTAGAGTGAAATTGGAAGGCACATAAACAGTTCCTGAAATAATGTTTATGCATCATATTATTTTAGTGAAAATGAATAATGTAAAACTGAAATTGGCAGTCGGCCGTTCCCTGAGGTAACCAAAATTGGCTTTGGGAGAAAGATATTTGCTGAGTGCAGGTTAAGGCAGACTCATGACCTTGAAAGTATGTAAGGCAAAATTAAAGGATGGCTGAGATTTTTTTTGTGACTGCTTTGTGGGCTGCACTTGGCTTGCTCGACCACTGCTGCTATGTTGGTGCTGACTGTGCTAAGCAGGCGACTGTGTAACTCTGGCATTGCTCCCGCAAAGCTGTGTGAGTTGTCGGCATTGGAAATCAGGCAGCTGAATGGGGGACTGCATCAATTCAAATCGCCTCATGATTCTAAACATCCCAAATCAAGATAGCTGTACACCCATTGGTGTCTTCCTTTCTTGTATCCAATTTTCTCCCCTGTTCTTTGCCTCTTGCTTGGGACACGATTCTGAGTACCAGCAGCTCTCTAGCAACTTGCCCGCGTGGTCATTGTGTGAGTCTATCCAATGAGTGTTGACAAGCTATGTGGTGGCATGTCACAGGTAAGTCCAATCTGGTCATCGCATGCTGTCCACACACATGCACATCCCAGCAAAGCCCGGCAATAAAGAACCGGGACCTTGACTGATTTTTCTCCTTTCTAGTCCCAAGCTGAGATAAATTGTACCCTCTCTATCACACTGTTGCTCCTAATAATGGGGAGTGAGAAGATGGGTTGTGGAGGGGTTGAGGGGAGTGGGGGATTGGTGTCCGGAACATACCTGAGGAGGCGTAGAGACCTGGTGCAGCAACAGGATATAAAACCCGCTGCTGTTTAAAGTGGTAACGGCACCACTGGAGGAAGCAGGCATCAAGGCGAAGAAAGGAGCAGCAAACCTCAGGGAGCTGGACCTGTATATCCCTGTAATGGAGATACAGAGCGTGGGGGATGGTCTATTTGGGGTCAGGGCCAGAGATCTACAAAGAATGTAGTACGCACTTTGTGGAGGGATGTGGCTGTGGTAGTGACTGCCAGCTCCCTATATTGTTGTAACTATGCTGTTGGACTGAGTATTAATCAACAAATAATAGGGGCTTGTAACAAAAGTAATCCAATAATTGTAGGGGGATTTATGATGAACCTTCATAAAATACTGGTTCGGCTTCAGCTGGAGTACTGTGTACAATTCTGGGCACCGCACTTTAGGAAGGATGTGAAGGCCTTAGAAAAGATGCAGAAAAGATTTACGAGAATGGTTCCAGGGATGAGTGACTTCAGTTACGTGGATAGACTCGAGAAGCTGGGGTGGTTCTCCTTAGAGCAAAGAAGATTGAGAGGAGATTTGATAGAGGTGTTCAAAATCATGAGGGGTCTGGACAGAGCAGATAGAGAGAAACTGTTCCCATTGGCAGAAGGGTCGAGAACCAGAGGACACAGATTTAAGGTGATTGGCAAAAGAACCAAAGGCGACATGAGGAAAAATTTTGTTGCGCAGTGAGTGGTTATGATCTGGAATGCACTGCCTGAAAGGGTGGTGGAGGTAGACTCAATTATGGGTTCCAAAAGGGAGTTGGATAAGTACCTGAAGGAAAAAAACTGCAGGGCTACGAGAAAGGGGCAGGGGAATGAGACTAGATGAAGTGCTCTTGCAGAGAGCCAGCATGGGCTCAATGGGCCAAATGGCCTCCTTCTGTGCTGTAACCATTCTATGATTCGATGATTTTAACCTTCATATAGACTGGGTAAATCAAATTGGCAAAGGTAGTCTGGAGGACGAGTTCATAGAATACATTTGAAACAGTTTCCTAGAACAATACGTCATGGAACCAACCAGGGGACAGGTTATTTTAGGTCTTGTATTGTGTAATGAGACAGGGTTAATTAGTAATCTCATAGAAAAGTATCCTGTGAGGAAGAGTGATCATAATATGTTAGAATTTCACATTGAGTTTGAGAGTGAAATACTTAAGTTCAAAACTAGTGTCTAAACTTAAATAAAGGCAATTACATAGGTATGAGGGTGAGTTGGCTATGGTAGATTGAGAAATTAGATTAAAATGTATAACAGTAGATAAGCAGAGGCAAACATTTAAAGAAATATTCCAAAATTCTCAGCGAATATACATTCCATTGAGAAAAAAAAACTTCACGGGAAAAGTGATCCATCCATAGCTAATTAAGAAGTTAAGTATAAAAACCGGCGCGAGCACCGAGGCCTGCAGAGAGCAGCGAGGAGGAGGCCGGCTTAAAAAACCGGCGGCAGTTGCGAGGCCCGACCACTCGGAGCAGCAGAGAGCAGCGAGGAGGAGGCCGGCTTAAAAACCGGCGGCAGCTGCGAGGCGTACCAAATCAACAGCAGAGGAGAGGGGTAAATAGTAATCAGTGTGTGACGTCACCAGGGAGCAGCTGGTGCAGTCGGGAGAGCAGGAGGCCAGTAACTCTTATATAGGTGGAGCTGTTGCTAAACCCGAAACACTACAGTGTAGTGTCTCCCACCCTTCCACCTCCTCTAACCTTTTAGGGGTTAGGGGAAGTTGAAAAGGTAGGTTCAATTTATTTTATTTCAGGAGCCTAACCTAGGTGGAAAAGGTTCCAGGACAGGAGGCGGCAGTGAAAATACAACACCAGAAAACAGGTAGGTGACTGGTTGGTGAGTACTTTCACAAACTTATTCGAAGTAGAATTCAATAATTAAGCTAAATCGTAGTAAATAAAAAGGTATTGTAAGGGTTAAGTCATGGAAGGGCAGCTCAGACCCGTGTCATGCTCCTCCTGTGCCATGTGGGAAATCAGGGACACTGTCCCTGACAACTATGTGTGCAGGAAGTGTGTCCAGCTGCAGCTCCTAGCGGACCACATGGCGGCGCTGGAGCTGCGAATGGACTCACTCTGGAGCATACGCGATGCTGAGGATGTTGTGGATAGCACATTCAGTGAGTTGGTCACACCGCAGGTAAAGGCTAGCTCAGACAGTAAATGGGTGACCAAAAGGCAGGGTAAAGGCAGGAAGGTAGTGCAGGAGTCACCTGCGGTCATCTCCCTCCAAAACAGGTTTACCGTTTTGGGTACTGTTGGGGGAGATGACTTATCAGGGGAAGGCACCAGCAGCCAGGTTCAGGGCACCATGACTGGCTCTGCTGCACAGAAGGGCGGGAAAAAGAGGGATAGGGCTATAGTGATAGGGGATTCAATTGTAAGGGGGATAGATAGGAGTTTCTGTGGCCGAGACCGAGACTCCAAGATGGTATGTTGCCTCCCTGGTGCACGGGTCAAGGATGTCTCGGAGCGGGTGCAGAGCATTCTGAAGGGGGAGGGGGATCAGCCAGTTGTCGTGGTACATGTAGGTACCAACGATGTAGGTAAAAAGAGGGAGGAGGTCCTACAAGCTGAATTTAGGGAGTTAGGAGCTAAATTGAAAAGTAGGACCTCAAAGGTAGTAATCTCTGGATTGCTACCAGTGCCACGAGCTAATAAGTTTAGAGAGAGTAAGATAGATAAGCTAAATACGTGGCTTGAGCAGTGGTGCAAGGGAGAGGGATTTAAATTCTTGAGGCATTGGAACCAGTTCTTGGGGAGGAGTGACCTGTACCAAGGGGACGGTCTACACCTGAACTGTGAGGGAGCCGATGTCCTCGGGGTAATATTTTCTAGGGCGGTTCGGGAGGATTTAAACTAATTTGGCAGGGGGATGGGAACCTAGGTAGTGGAAAAGAGGGAAGTCATATGAAGTCAGAAATAGATGGTAGAAAGGTGAGAAGCAATAAGCAAAGGAGAGAAACACAAAGGGCCAAACTAATTCATAATGAGAGTGTGAAAAAAGCAAGCCTGAAGGCTTTGTATCTTAATGCTAGAAGCATTAGGAACAAGGTGGATGAATTAGTTGTGGAAATAGAGGTAAACAAGTATGATTTGATTGGGATTACAGAAACGTGGCTGCAGGGTGGGCAAGGCTGGGAACTTAACATCCAGGGATATACAATATTTAGGAAGGATCGGCAAAAAGGTAGGGGAGGTGGGGTAGCATTGCTGGTAAAGGAGGGGATTAATGCAATGGAAAGGAAGGATATTAACTCGGATGAAACGGAATCTGTATGGGTAGAAATGAGAAATAGCAAGGGGAGGAAAACGTTAGTGGGTGTGATATATAGGCCTCCAAATAGTAATATGGAGGTGAGGGAAGGCATAAAAAGGGAAATTAGAGAAGCGTGCGATAAGAGCACAGCTGTCATCATGGGTGACTTTAATTTACATATTGATTGGACTACCCAAATTAGTAAAAATTCTGAGGAGGAGGAATTCCTGGAATGTTTTCGGGACGGTTATCTGGACCAATATGTCGAGGAGCCGACTCGAGATCAGGCCATTTTAGACTGGGTATTGTGCAATGAGAAGGGACTTATCAGCAATCTTCTTGTACGAGGCCCCTTGGGTCAGAGCGATCATAATATGATCGAGCTCTCAGTCGAGATGGAGAGTGAGGAAATTGAATCAGAGACTAAGGTCCAGAACTTAAATAAAGGGAATTACGAGGGTATGAGACGGGAATTGGGTAAGATTGATTGGGTGGTGTTTCTGGGGGGATTGACAGTGGAGAGACAATGGCAAGCATTCAAAGATAGAATGGAAGAATTCCAGAACATGTTTATACCGGTTTGGCATAAAAATAAACCTAAAAAGGTGACTCAACCGTGGATAACGAGGGAAATTAGGGACAGCATAAAATCAAAAAAAAGGGCATATCAACTGGCAAAAAAAAGCACCAGACCGGAAGATTGGGGGCAGTACAGGATACAGCAAAAGAGGACAAAGGGATTAATCAGGAAGGGGAAAATAGAATACGAAAGTAAACTTGCAGCAAACATAAAGACAGACTGCAAAAGCTTTTATCGGTATATCAGGAGGAAAAGACTGGTAAAATCCCAAGTCGGTCCCTTGCAGTCCGATTCGGGAGAATATATAATGGAGAATAAGGAAATGGCAGACCAATTAAACTCATACTTTGGTTCTGTATTCACAAAGGAGGACACAAATAACCTCCCAGGAATATCGGCAAACATAGGGACTAATGAGAGGGAGGAGCTGACAGAAATTAGTATCTCTAGGGATATGGTGTTGGGTAAGTTGAGGGGACTGAAGGCTGACAAATCCCCGGGGCCTGATAAACTACATCCTAGGGTACTTAAGGAGGTGGCCCTGGAGATAGCAGATGCTCTAAGGATCATCTTCCGGAACTCCATTGACTCGGGAACAGTACCCGTGGATTGGAGGGTAGCTAATGTTACCCCAATATTTAAAAAGGGGGGTAGAGAGAAAGCAGGGAATTATAGACCAGTAAGCCTTACATCGGTTGTGGGCAAAATGCTAGAGTCCATTATTAAGGATAAAATAGCGGAGCACTTGACAAATGGGGAAAGGATCGGACAGAGTCAACATGGATTTACAAAGGGTAAATCGTGTTTGACTAATCTGCTGGAATTTTTTGAGGAAGTAACTGGTAAAATAGATGGGGGAGAGCCAGTGGATGTGGTGTACCTTGACTTCCAGAAAGCCTTCGATAAGGTTCCACACAAAAGATTATCATGCAAAATTAAGGCTCATGGGATTGGGGGCAAAGTATTAACGTGGATAGAGAACTGGCTGGCGGATAGAAAACAGAGAGTTGGAATAAACGGCTCATTTTCGGAGTGGCAGGCAGTGACCAGCGGGGTGCCGCAAGGATCTGTCCTGGGACCCCAGCTGTTCACAATATATATAAATGATCTGGATCAGGGAATTGGATGCAATATTTCCAAATTCGCTGACGACACTAAACTAGGAGGAGGGGTGGGCTCTGATGAGGATGTCAGGAGGCTACAGTGCGATTTGGACAGGTTGGGGGAATGGGCAGATACGTGGCAGATGCACTATAATGTGGATAAATGCGAGGTTATCCACTTTGGGGGTAAAAACAGGAGGGTAGATTATTATCTAAATGGCAATAGATTGGGAGATGGGGAAGTGCAGAGGGACCTGGGTGTTCTTGTGCACCAGTCACTGAAGGAGAGCATGCAGGTGCAACAGGCGATCAAGAAGGCAAATGGTATGTTGGCCTTCATATCAAGGGGGTTCGAGTATAGGAATAGGGATACCTTACTACAGCTGTACAAGGTGCTGGTGAGACCGCATCTGGAGTATTGTGTATAGTTTTGGTCGCCCCATCTGCGGAAGGATGTTCTTGCCATGGAAAGAGTGCAACGGCGATTCACCAGGCTGATACCTGGAATGGCGGGAATGACCTACGAAGAGAGATTAAATAGTTTGGGCTTGTACTCACTGGAGTTTAGAAGATTGAGAGGGGATCTCATCGAAACATATAAAATTATGGCAGGCCTGGACAGGCTGAATTCAGAGAGAATGTTTCCAATGGCCGGGGAGCACAGAACCAGGGGCCACAGTCTAAAAATAGCGGGCAAATCATTTAAAACAGAGATGAGGAAGAATTTCTTCACTCAAAGAGTGGTGAGCCTGTGGAATTCCCTGCCACAGAGGGCTGTGAAGGCTAATTCAATAAATATTTTCAAGAGAGAATTGGATATATTTCTGAAGGCTAAGGGGATTAAGGGTTACGGAGAAAAGGCGGGGACGGGGTACTGAACTGATAAGATCAGCTATGATCTCAGACGAAGATCAGCCATGATCTCATTGAATGGCGGAGCAGGCTCGAAGGGCCGAATGGCCTACTCCTGTTCCTATCTCTATGTTTCTATGTTTCTATGTTAAGTACACTATTAAATTAAAAGAAGAGGCTTATAATGTTGTGAAGAATAGTATTAAGCCTAAGGATTGGGAGAGCTTTAGAAACCAGCAAAGAATGACCAAAAATTTGATAAAAAAAGGAAAAAATAGAACCTGAGAGTAAACTAGCAAGAAATATAAAATCAGATTGTAAGATCTTCTACAAGTATGTAAAAAGGAAGAGAGTAGCAAAAGTAAGAGTTGGTCCCTTAGAGGCTGAGACAGGAGAAATTGTAAAGGGGAATATGGAAATGGCAGAGACGGCAAACAAATATTTTGTATCTGTCTTCATAATGGGGAACCAAGGGGCTAATAATAAGAGTGAGGAACTTAAAGTAATTAAGATCAGTAAAGAAAAAGTACTTGAGAAACTAATGGGGCTAAAAGCCGACAAATCCCCTAGACCTGATGGCCTCCATCCTAGGCTTCTAAAAGAGGTGGCTGCAGAGATAGCGGATGCATTGGTTGTGATCTTCCAAAATTCCCTAGATTCTAGAATGGTCCCAACGGATTGAACAGTAACAAATATAACCCCACTATTCAAGAAAGGAGGGAGAGAGAAAACAGGGAACTACAGGCCAGTTAGCCTGATATCAGTCGTCAGGAAAATGCTAGAATCCATTATTAAGGAAGTGGTAACAGGGCATTTAGAAAATCACAATAAGATTCAGCAGAGTCAACATGGATTTATGAAAGGGAAATGGTGTTTCACAAATTTATTGGCCTTGAATTTGCGGTCAGAGGCTTCCCGTGGGGAAAGCCTCTGATCCGCAAATAAAATGCCCGCCTACCTGGGGCTTCAGGATCCACAGAGACTCGCAGTCCTGGGCTTCTCCGGGTACCCATGGGTAGTGGCCCACGAGCACCCCTGGCATTACGTGGGCCGGCCCAACGAGTGGCAGAAGGAAATCCCCATTCATACTTATGGAGATTCCATATGTACGGAAACCTCATAAGCATGAATGGGAATACCCCACAAAATACATCTACATATCAAATAAATTTTTAAAAATCACATATTTAAAATTAATTAAAATGGCAATTAATTAAAAATTTAAACAAAAATTACATTTTTTGAAAAATAAATTTATATGTTTTAAAGGGGCTAAAAATAAACCTACATTATTTCACAGGTTTTTAAATGTATAAATTATTGATAAGATTTTATTTTTCTGTTTTTTAAAACTCTTACGCTGGTAAAAGCAGGCCTCACGCCAGGCATAAGAATTTCACGGGCATTCACTGGGCAGAGGTTGGGCAAATAGCACAACTCTCCGCTCCCCGGATGCCCTTTTCCCGGGGCTGCAGATGATCTGTCAAGAAAATTCTTGACAGATCGCAAGTTCCGGGTTTTAGAGCATAGATGGGGGAGAAATTCAGTTGTCTGCACCTCCCGCTAGCATCTTAAGAGGGCGCTAATGAGGCGCAAAGCAACTAGTGTCCGGGCGCGGCGATATTTACGCCGCTCGCAAAATTAACTTGACATTTTGCGGCAGCGCTAAACATTACCGCCACGATCTGCGCCAGCAGATCATGACGTCAGTCGAGTGCGCAATGCCCCGGTAGCGCCCAGGACCGGATATTGAGTGGCGCCCCCTGCCTTACCGCCTGCCGCTAGCAACGACAGGTTGAGGGGAGCGTTTTGTTGTCAGAAAGGGACTGGGGGAGCGCTATTTAAAGGCGACCGCTTCCTGCCTTTTTTTGTTGGTGATATTTCTGCACCACGCATTCTGAGCGAGAGAGAGAGAGACTTCTGAAGAGATTCAACGCTGTGCGAAGTGGTTTTGGGTACTGAGCAGCACTTTGCAGGTTTATTTTGATTTGCCCTTCCTTGCTTCGCCAGCGCTCTGAGGTAGCACCTCGCTGCTCGGCTTTTGCGCCTTAAGACAGGTGTGAAGCACATGATTTAGCGCTCCAATCACCTCCAGGGGCGATAAAAGCCAAGTTTGCCGTTGGAGGCGATAATTAGCGCCAGGCGCTAAACTTTGCGCACGGCCGATAATGGCGCCCCAAACGGGGCGATACTGAATTTTTCCCCCATAGAAACATAGAAGATAGGAGCAGGAGTAGGCCATTCAGCCCCTCGAGCCTGCTATGCCATTTAATGAGATCATAGCTGATCATCCAAATTCAGTACCCTGTCCCCGCCTTCTCCCCATATCCCTTGATCCCTTTAGCCTCAAGAAATATATCCAACTCCTTCTTGAATATATTTAATGAATTGGCCTCAACTGCCCTGTGTGGCAGAGAATTCCAGAGGTTCACCACTCTCTGGGTGAAGAAATTCCACCTCCTCCCAGTCCTAAATGGCTTACCCCTTATCCTTAGACTGTGACCCGTGGTTCTGGACTCCCCGCCAATGGGAACATCCTTCCTGCTTCTAGTCTGTCTAGTCCTGTTAGAATTTTATAAGTTTCAATGAGATCCCCTCTCATTCTTCTAAACTCTAGCGAATATAAGCCTAATCGACCCAATCTCTCCTCATACGTCATTCCTGCCATCCCAGGTATCAGTCTGGTGAATCTTCACTGCACTCTCTCCATGGCAAGAACATCCCTCCTCAGATAAGGCGACCAAAACTGCACACAATAGTCAAGGTGCGGTCTCACCAAGGCCCTGTACAACTGCAGCAAGACATCCTTGTTCCTGTACTCGAATCCGCTCGCTATGAAGGCCAACATACCATTTGCCTTCTTAACTGCCTGCTGCACCTGCATGCTTACCTTCAGCGACTGGTGCACAAGGACACCCAGGTCTCATTGCACTTCCCCTTCTCCCAATCTATTGCCGTTCAGATAATAATCTGTCTTCCTGCTTTTGCCACCGAAGTGGATAACCTCACATTTATCCACATTATATTGCATTTGCCATGCATCTGCCCAATCACCCAACCTGTCCAAATCATACTGGAGTTTCTCTGCATCCTTCTCACAGCACACACGCCCACACTGCTTTGTGTTGTCTGCAAACTTGGAAATATTACATCTAGTTCCCTTGTCTAGATCATTTATATATATTGTGAATAGCTGGGGTCCTAGCATCGATCCCTGCAGTACCCCACTAGTCACTGCCTGCCACTTGGAAAAGGACCCGTTTATTCCAAGTCTTTGCTTCCTGTCTGCCAACCAGTTCTCTATCCAAGACAGTACCTTACCCCCAATCCCATGTGCTTTAACTTTACACGCTAATCTCTTATGCGGGACCTTATCGAAAGCCTTCTGAAAGTCCAAATACACCACATCCACTGGTTCTCCCTTATCTATTCTACCAGTTACATCCTCAAAAAATTCAGTAGATTAGTCAAGCATGATTTACCTTTTGTAAATCCATGTTGACTTTGTCCAATCCTGTCACTGTTTTCCAAGTGCTCTGCTATTACATCTTTTATAATGGACTCTAGCAATTTTCCCCACTACCGATGTCAGGCTTACCGGTCTATAATTCCCTGTTTTTTCTTTGCTACCCTTTTTAAATAGAGGGGTTACATTAGCTATCCACCCATCCCTCTCTATCTACATTATCACTTCCCCATCTCACTAGCCACCTCTCACACTCACCCTTATCCTAGTCCAATCATACCAACTAACAACACACAAGGGTAGACACTTGGGTGCTTTATGCAATGTTCATGTTAAGTTTCTGTTAACTTGGTGTCAAACATTGAAACCTTTATTTTCAACACTTTGCCTTCTATGACAGATTTGTGTGCACCTTTGGAAGTGGCTCAGTGAGTTGCAGTGAATGGTGAGACATAACGGCACCCCTGCAATAGTGATGAGTGTGAAACCACGACTGTCAACGTGTACAATACCGGAACAATATTAGTGCAAGGCAACCTCGACAAATTTGCAACGGCCTTCAGGACACTGAAAGGATTAACTAAGAGGGGAAGGAACAGCCCCAGAATGGCCCGCACTCCCCCCAACATTGACAACTTACCAGGAGGAAATCTGCCTGGTCAGGAGGTGAACGAGCCACACAGTTCAAACCAGACACTAACCCCGGGGACCCACAGCCACACGATACAACTGACAAACCCCAGCATAACTACCAGGGAGGAAGCCACACATAGTCCCCCTACCAATCCCAGCTCACCAAGAGAAGAGCAGCATAGCCAGGAAGTGAGTGAGCCTTCCAGGGCCGACCAGACACATACCCCGGGATCACACAGCCAGATACAACTAAAAGATAAATTTAATCAATTAGAGATAGAGATGGTTAAACTTAGAGAGGAGTTCCTCAAAATGAATCACGAACAAAAGCAGGAGAGGGAGAGACACAAGAGAGAGCTGAATCTACTTGAGAACCAGGTGAATCTACTTAGGAATCAGGTGAAAGAGCTGCAGGAAAAAGAAGGGAGCCATAGAGGAGAGATAACACCATTAGACCAGCAACCAGAGGCTAGAGATAAGACAAGACAGAGCCGGACGGAACGGCTGCACTCCCACACGGAACAAAAGCAACAGACACACAATACAAGGGGTGCCACACAGACCGACTAGCATACTGATTCTCAATCTTCCCCCACCACCGTGGAACCACAAGCGAGCCTCTCACAAGAGGTACGCACACACCAGACACCCCAGCCCAGCAGACACACTATGAGTCCAGGCGAAAGCCACCAGACAGTAAACACAAACAAGGCTGACATCGTAATACTCATAGACTCAAATGGGAAATTTCTATGGGAGAAAAAGCTCTTCCCTAGAAGTAAAGTAGAAAAGATCTGGTGCCCAACAACAGACAGAGCCATGGGATGGCTGACCAAAGCCAGATTAGGCTCCCCCCAACACATAATAATACACACGGGCACAAATGACCTAAAGGCCCAACAGAAAGAGGTAGCAACATCGCTCAGAGCAATGATTAGGAAGGCAAGCAGTACATTTCCAAACACTAGAATCACTGTTTCCACAATATTGCCGAGAACAGACTTCAACAACAACACAATTCATGAGATAAATGCCAGCATAGAAAGAGACTGCGAATCAAAACACAACGTGCACCTGGCCCAACACCCCACCCTCGATGAGGAATGTCTTTACGACCACGTCCACATCCAAAGGAAAAGAATATCGATCTTTGCTAAAGCCCTGAAGGACGTCGCTTTTAACCGGGTCCATACCCAGACTCCAAGAGGACCCCCCCCGACCACCAGAGATCAGCGGGGTACATATCAGGACCACTACAAAGACCACCACCACACCAACCGAGACCAGAGAGGATCCCCATGCAAAACAACAATATCAGACCTGCACCACTCCTGTCCCACAGGGGAACAGGACCGCTCCCAGCCAGACAGAGGGAGAGATGCACAGGACGTACGCAATACCTCAGACAGAAACAATCCATTAAGAGACAATAAGCAGATGTGCAGCAGCATCTACTTCCGCCTTATGGATCAAGGACTAATTAATAGAAAGAACTGTAACCAAATAGTATTAACTTTTATAGACAACTGAAGTGATCTTTTTTTCCCACACTTAGACACGACAAACACGTACCACTCTTTAACCTATCATAGTAAAAGATCAAACTTAACATGAAATCCTTATATATTTCGACCTGGAATATCCAAGGTCTACGCTCTTCGGTGCTAGACATGAAGAGTAGGACCCCAGAGTTCATAGATGAAACTAAAGATCTAGATATTATCATTTTACAGGAAACTTGGTATAAAGGAAAAGGACACACTGGCTGTCCCCAAGGGTACACTGAGCTGGTGGTCCCCTCCAATAAATTACCAAGTGTAACCCAAGGCAGAGACTCCGGAGGCATACTGATCTGGTTTAAAACAGAACTTAAGAATTACATCAAATTTATAAAAAAGGGCGAAAACCACATGTGGCTCAAAATTGAGAGGGAGATTATCTCAAACACCCAAGATGTTTACATTTGCGCACTTTATATCCCTCCAATTGATTCCCCGTACTTTAAAGAGGACACCTTCCCCAACATGGAGGGGGAAATTATCCAATACCAGGCCCAGGGGAACGTGTTGATCTGTGGGGACCTCAATTCAAGAACGGGCGAAGAACCAGACTTCACCAATAACCAGGGAAACAATTATGTATTCGGGAATAACCACTTTGACATCCCTTCCCTTCCATACAGGCATAACTGCGACAAGCAGTCAAATACCAACGGAAAACAGCTACTACAGCTCTGTCGAAACCTGGGTCTGTACGTTGTCAATGGTAGGTTCATAGGAGACCTCCTAGGAAGATCGACCTATTGCTCACCTCTTGGCTGCAGCACAGTAGACTATATGATTACAGATTTAGACCCATCCTCTTTCAGAGCATTCACAGTCAAACCACAAACAACACTGTCAGATCACAGTCAAATTACTATGTATCTCAAAAAGACAGAAGCAAACAACATAGAAACACAACCCAGTAAACTGTACAACACCAAAAAATTGTACAGATGGGCCAAAAACGACACGGAAAAATACCAGAAAACAATTAGCAATGCATCAACTCAAGCTCTCTTAGACACCTTTCTGGATAACATATACACTCACAATAAAGAAGGCATAAACCGGGCAGTTATTAACCTAAACAATATTTTTGATAATTTGGTAACAAGTGCAAACTTGAAAGCTCGCAAGAACAAACCCAAAACAAAAAACTATGAAAAATGGTTTGACCCAGATTGCCATAACATGAGGAAAAAACTTAGAAAAATATCAAACCAAAAACACAGACATCCAGAAAATGAGGAATTACGCCTTACTTATTGTCAGACACTAACACAATACAGAAACATACTCAGAACCAAAAAAGAGCAATATATTAAGAATACACTCAGCTCCATGGAGGAATCCATTGATTCCAATTGTTTCTGGGACAACTTGAATACACTACACAAAAAACAACACGACGATTTGGCCATTCAAAATGGGGACACATGGGTAAACCACTTTGAAAAATTATACCAGAAAAACACACTAAGACCAGAGCAACACCAAATATGCAAAAAACTGGAAAAGCTAGAAATGGCCATAAAAGATAACCAAAACCCGCTAGACGCCATAATAACAGAAAAAGAACTTCTTGAAAAACTCAAGGACCTGCGACCAGGAAAAGCTTGCGGGACAGACGGCATACTAAACGAGATGATTAAACACACAGACGACAAAATGAAACTGGCTATCCTAAAACTCTTCAACTTGGTTCTGAGTGTCGGTTATTTCCCTGATATCTGGAACAAAGGACTCATAACGCCCATATACAAAAGTGGGGACAAAATCGACCCAAACAACTGTCGAGGCATCTGTGTAAACAGTAACCTGGGGAAGGTATTCTGTAGCATCATAAACAAAAGACTTATAAACTTCCTTGAGGAGCACAATGTCTTGAGTAAAAGCCAAATTGGATTCCTGCCAAACTATAGAACATCCGATCATATCTTCACCCTACAGACCCTAATTGACAAACACGTTCACTATAACAAAAGCAAAATCTACGCATGCTTTGTAGATTTCCAGAAGGCTTTCGACTCCATCTGGCATGATGGTTTATTCCTGAAACTTATCGAAAGCGGGGTAGGAGGGAAAACATATAATGTAATTAAATCAATGCATACAAACAACAAATGTGCAGTTAAAATTGGAGACAAACAAACAAAATACTTCCCACAGGGGCGGGGGGTGACGCAGGGCTTGCCAATCTCACCGACACTCTTTAATATTTACATAAATGGATTGGCAAAACTACTTGAACAATCTACAGCACCCGGCCTCACCCTATATGAATCCAAGGTTAAATTCCTCCTCTATGCAGACGACCTGGTTCTGCTGTCACCAACTAAGGAGGGTCTACAGCAGAACCTGGACCTGCTGGAGTCGTACTGCCAGACTTGGGCCCTGACAATAAATCCCCAAAAAACCAAAGTCCTTGTGTTCCAGCAAAGATCCAAACATCAGGGACCCAAAATAAATTTCACAGTAGGAACAACCAAAATTGAACAAACCACTAACTACACATACTTGGGCTTAAAAATCAGTTCTACGGGAAACTTCAAACTGGCTGTGAATGAACTGAAAGAGAAAGCAAGAAGGGCTTTCTATGCCATTAAAAAATCAATCCAAATAGAAATCCCAATTAGCATTTGGCTCAAAATTTTCAAATCAGTAATTGAACCAATTGCACTCTATGGCAGTGAGGTATGGGGACCGCTAACACAACAAGAATTTGCAAAATGGGACAAACACCCAATTGAGATCCTACATGCAGAATTCTGTAAAAGTATCCTCCGGACTCAAAGGAAAACAGTAAACAATGCATGCAGGGCGGAACTAGGCCAATATCCATTAATAATCACTATCCAAAAAAGAGCCACCAAATTTTGGAATCACCTACAAATGAACAACCCCCATTGCTATCACTACGACGCCCTGAAATGCCAAGAGCTGACCTTAAAGAAGAATACCCTCAGTCAACTAGTCCTGGGACTCAGTGAAGTAACTACTAACAATACTAACAATAACCAGCCCCAGGACAGTGACAGGGTAACACAAAGAATTCGACCCAACACAATCGTCGCTAAGCAAAAGGAAAAATATCTGACATATTGGGCAGAAACAACAAAAACCCAAAGCAAACTCAATTGCTACTTGGCCCTAAACAGACAATACAACATAGCTGATTACCTGACCATGGTAAAGGATAACAAACTGAGAAGAACCTTGACAAGGTACAGACTTAGCGAACATAGCCTAGCGATCGAAAAAGGCAGACACAGGCAGACCAGGCTGCCAAGAGAAGACAGGATATGCTCTCACTGCAGTCAGGGAGTAGTGGAGACAGAGATGCACTTCCTCACAGCCTGTGGAAAATATCAGGGCATCAGGGAGAATTTCTACCAAAAATTCTCACAAATATGCCCTGAATTCAGAAATCTGAATGACAACCAAAAACTCCCATTCCTACTGGGGGAGGAGAGAAGCTGTGTAACACTGGCGGCACACTATGTTGCAGCTTGCCATGAACAGAGGGACAACCAGTAAACTAAGAAAAGAGTATATATAAACAAGGCGAATGTATATTTATACACTCAGGGATATACCTGTTTATACACTGTATGAATAGAACTGCGTTTATGTGTTCAACCATAAATGTATTTTGATGCTTTGGCAACATAAGATGTACCTTATCATGCCAATAAAGCGATTTGAATTGAATTGAATTGAAAGGAATGGGATGGGCAATGTAGGGATGCTTTATGGTGTTGGTGTGGGGTGGTGCCAACCTGGCACATCATGTGGCAGCCAGGGTGTACAGCGTCAAGTGAAGTAAATCTGGCCATGGTGAGGCCATCCTTGGCCTCCCGGGCAGCAATGTGGTCAAATGTTGATGTCCTCTGTCCTGTGCAGCATCAGGTGATTGTGGAGAAGGTTGCGGGTTTTAAAAAATATATTTTTTATTCATTTATGGGATGTGTGTGTCGCTGGCAAGGCCAGCATTTATTGCCCATCCCTAATTGCCCTTGAGAAGGTGGTGGTGAGCCGCCTTCTTGAACCATTGTAGCCCGTGTGGTGAAGGTACTCCCACAGTGCTGTTAGGGAGGGAGTTCCAGGATTTTGACCCAGTGACGATGAAGGAATGACGATATGTTTCTAAGTCAGGATGGTGTGTGGCTTGGAGGGGAATTTGGAGGTGGTGATGTTCCCATGCGTCTGCTGCCCTTGTCCTTCTAGGTGGAAGAGGTCGCGGGTTTGGGAGGTGCTGCCGAAGAAGCATTGGCGAGTTGCTGCAGTGCATCTTGTAGATGGTACACACTGTATGCCGGTGGTGCCAATCAAGCGGGCTGCTTTGTCCTGGATGGTGTCGAGATTCTTGAGTGCTGTTGGAGCTATCCTACTTTACAAATGACTTAAAGATGTCCTGAGGTCATGAAAGGCGCTATATAAATGCAAGTTCTGTCTTTGGGAAATTAGGCCAGTACCAACTTTTGCTTGGGTACATTTTCCCATAATACAGCATGGTTTGGCCAAGCCACCCAAGTCACCATTATCACATTCTTTGTGGCCCCATGAGATGGGCTCTCATGATGGTGGAGCCACTTTAATCGTATTATTTCATGTACAATTACCATGGTTTAATACTTCAGTAAAATAAAGTTGGATTTGACCTTAGATTGGATTTTAATTGCAATGAATGCAAATAGTTTTTGTACTTGGAATAGTTTTGATCCTGACTGAGATCTAATCTGGTCAGATTTGATGTTTCGCAATGCAAAGAACACTACATCAGCAAACGCATAGTTCCAGGCCGTTCCTCTGTTCATTAGATCTGCACTGTTAATGGGACCAGACTATAGGTCTGTGTCAAAACTCACCCAAATTAATGGGACTAGACTATAGGTCTGTGTCAAAACTCACCCAAATTAATGGGACTAGACTATAGGTCTGTGTCAAAACTCACCCAAATTAATGGGACCAGGCTATAGGTCTGTGTTAAAACACACCCAAATTAATGGGACCAGACTATAGGTCTGGGTCTACAACACTACCCAACTAATGAGACCAGACTATAGGTCTGGGTCTACAACACTACCCAGTTAATGGGAGCAGGACATCTCTGTCGGTGGCAGTGAAGGTGACGGTGGCTCTCAATTTCTATGCCACCGGCTCCTTCCAATCCGCTACTGGGGACATTGCCAACATCTCCCAGTTCGCGGTACATTGCTGCATCCGCCAGGTGAACAATGCCCTTTTCAGAAGGAGACGTCAGTGCATCTCCTTCCCCATGATCCTGGACAAGCAGCAAGAGCGTGCAATGAGATTTGGAAGAATAGCGGGCTTCCCCATGGTTCAGGGCGTAGAACTGATGAACCAGCAATGGTCAGGCCTTGCTTCAGGGCTGCAGTGTGCAGGACATGGCAGCCAAAGAAGTCGACCCTCCCCCTTTAAGAGCTGACCGGCTCCAGCGTGTCTGCCTTCATTGAGCAACTCACCGCACCTGCGCTGCGCCCGCCCTCGGTGTTAGCGCCCTGGATCGCCGGCTTAGCGCCTTATGATAGTCATGCATCGCCTGCTTTAGCGCAGCAGCAACCTCTTGGGGTGATGCAACTGAATATCGGCGAAGGTGGCGCTAAGTTGCGCCGGGCGCAAAATTTAGTGAACGCCCGGCTGTAGCGCCCCAAACGTGGCTATACTGAATTTCTAGGCCTATAGGTCTGTGTCAAAACTCACCGAAATTAATGGGACCAGACTATAGGTCTGTGTCAAAACTCACCCAAATTAATGGGACTAGACTATAGGTCTGGGTCTACAACACTACCCAGTTAATGGGACCAGACTATAGGTCTGTGTCAAAACTCACCCAAGTTAATGGGACTAGACTATAGGTCTGTGTCAAAACTCACCCAAATTAATGGGACTAGACTATAGGTCTGGGTCTACAACACTACCCAGTTAATGGGACCAGACTATAGGTCTGTGTCAAAACTCACCCAAATTAATGGGACTAGACTATAGGTCTGTGTCATAACTCACCCAAATTAATGGGACTAGACTATAGGTCTGTGTCAAAACTCACCCAAATTAATGGGACTAGACTATAGGTCTGTGTCAAAACTCACCCAAATTAATGGGACTAGACTATAGGTCTGTGTCATAACTCACCCAAATTAATGGGACCAGACTATGGGTCTGTGTCAAAACTCACCCAAATTAATGGGACTAGACTATAGGTCTGTGTCAAAACTCACCCAAATTAATGGGACTAGACTATAGGTCTGTGTCAAAACTCACCCAAATTAATGGGACTAGACTATAGGTCTGTGTCAAAACTCACCCAAATTAATGGGACCAGACTATAGGTCTGGGTCTACAACACTACCCAACTAATGAGACCAGACTATAGGTCTGTGTCAAAACTCACCCAAATTAATGGGAAAAAACTAGCCATTGAACCATATGATATGTAACATTGTCATTAGAATATGAACAGCCAGTGGAGATTTTGTACATTTATATAATCAGCAGGTCCACAGCCAATTATTCTCTCAACAGCAAAGTTAGACTGGTAATAATGGGGTTCCAGCCTTCTGCGTAAGAAGACTCAGAGAATACTTAAAGACAAATTCAGACCATAATATGGGGGTCCTCAGGTTAACAAGCTAAGTTCAGACAAAAGAGACCCTTCAGTCCATTTGAGCCCTTTCAAAATACCTGAACACTTTCCCATTGCTGCTGTAATAAATGGGACCTAAAATAACATCTCACTCAAAGGGCAGCGCCTCTGACTATTCAGAACTGCCTCAGTACTGCACTGGAGTGCCATCCTGTATGAAGCATTGGAGTTCTGTTGTGGGGCTTAGAGCTACCACATTCTGGCCCGCAGTTCAGAGTGCAACCAACTGAGCCAATGTGTGTCAGACCGTGGCACTAAATCTTTACGTGTCATTAACTCCAAACTCCAAACACAACATGTAACAAATCTTTCACAGCAAATTTGGTTTAAATTATCTGCACTCTCCTTGCAAATAAATGTAATATCAACAAGCAATGTTACGGAGGTGGAAGTAGGCGGTCTTGGTGATGGAGAGGATATGGAGTCGGAAGATCCGCTCAGTCTCAAATAGGACACCAAGATTGCGAATGGTTGTGAGGACATGGAATGCACTGAAGTGATGTATTTCAAGGATACTTAGGAACATTCAGCCCCACAAGCCTGTGTCAGCTGTGGCTTAGTTGGTAGTACACTCACTTTCTGAATCAAGAAGGTTGTGGGGTCAAGTCCCACTCAAGGAACTTGCAGCATATAAAGTTAGGTTGACATCCCAGTGCAGTGCTGAGGGAGTGCTGCACTGTCGGAGGTGCTGTCTTTTGGGTGAGACGTTAAACCGAGGCTCCGTCTGCCCTCTCAGGTGGCTGTAAAAGATCCCATGGCACTATTGAACAGAGGAGTTATCCCTGGTATCCTGGCCAATATTTATCCCTCAATCAACATAACAAAATCAGATTATTTGGTCATTATCACATTGTTATTTGTGGGAGCTTGCTGTGTTCAAATTGGCTGCTGAGTTTCCCACATTACAACAGTGACTCCACTTCACGATAGTAATTCATTGGCTGTAAAGCACTTTGAGATGTCGGGTGGTCGTGAAAGGTGCTATAGAAATGCAAGTCTTTACTTTGTGCTGCCATTCAATTAGACCCTGGCTGATCTGTATCTTAACTCCATCTACCCGCCTTGGTTCCGTAACCGTTAATATTCGTGCCTAACAAAAATCTCTCTGTCTCAGTCTTGAGATTGTTCATTGACAGAGCCTCAACATCTTTTTGGGGGAACAAAAGAAAAACACTGCGGATGCTGGAAATCTGAAATAAAAACAGAAAATGCTGGAAATGCTCAGCAGCAACATTCCCTGTTCCAGGGAACCCGCGCAGCCGCACATGCGCGGTGTTTGGAATGGCCTGCACAGCCCCTTAAAGGGGCCGCGCAGGACCAAAAACAATTACAGGGAACATTGCTCAGTATGTCAGGCGGCATCTGTGGAGAGAGAAACAGAGTCAACGTTTCAGGCTGACGACCTTTCATCAGATCCTTTCAGGGAAGAGAGCTCCAGATTTGCACTACTCCTCGTGTGAAGAGTTGCTTCCTGACATCACCCCAGAGCAGCTTGGCTCTAATTTTGAGGTTGTGCCCTCTTGTATTGGACTCCCCCACCAAACAAATAGATTCTCTCTATCTACCCTCTCAACTCCTTTAATCACCTTACCATCCTTGGGAAGTATGGGTGCTGATGGATATGGAAAGAAAGCAGGCCATTGGGGTTAAAGAGGTTGAGCTACCATGGTTAATAAATATGGTAGAGGAGGTTTTATAATAATAATTCAACTTTTATTGTCATTGCACAAGTACATGAACAACAAAATGTGATCTTGCAAGCTCCCATGACTGGGAGAAGCAAAGCCGCTGCGTCGGTGCGCGCCGCCATTCCATTTCCACCATTCCTCCTGTCCGACAATCTTCAGCCCAACGCCCGGGCCTGCTCACCCTTCCGTGACCTTCTCACCAACCGCCCCTCCTCGGGGCTCCTTCCGTGACCTTCTGCACCTGGTCTTCCCTGATGGTCACTCCTACCAGGTACTAACCAGGCCTGGCTCTGCTTAACTTCCAAGCCTTGCCAGTGACCCTGTCCCTAGTCCCAGGAACAGCAAGTCTACCCATTTATCAATAATATGGGTCTGAAATTCTGTGGGATTCTAGGAACATAGGTACATGGGAACAGGGGTAGGAACCACCTCCAAGTTTCCCTTCAAGTCACACACCATCCTGACTTAGAAGTATCTCGCCGATCCTTCATCATCGTTGGGTCAAAATCCTGGAACTCCCTCCCTAACAGCACTGTGGGAGTACCTTCACCGCACGGACTGCAGCGGTTCAAGAAGGCGGCTCACCACCACCTTCTCAAGGGCAATTAGGGATGGGCAATAAATGCCCACATCCCATAAACAAATGTTTTAAAAAGGCCATTCAGCCCCTCAAGCTTGTTCTGCCATTCAATTAGATCATGGCTTGCCTGTATCTCCACGCCATCTACCCGCCTTGGTTCCAAAACCCGCAATACCCTTTGCCTAACCAAAAAAAAAATGACCAATCCCGATTTCTTACTGTAACTCCAGGGGGAGAATAGTGAAAAACTCAGGGAATCAGTGTATGTAGCTGGTCCTGGGGCTTAACCCGTCTCCCGGCAGAGGTACAGCAGGAGTTCGTAAGAAGTCCCACAGAACTTCAGAGCCTGTGTTTATACAGGGAAGCTGCTATGGCTGAAGGAGAGCTTGAAATTCATCACAACCTGCTCTGAAGAATGTCAAATCAGTGAGGCCTCAAAGGTTAAAAAGTTCACTCAATCCCATTTAAACACACAAATTGCAAGTTTCATGATCAGATTGGTGATTTATTCAGGAAACCCACTTCCTAATCATTATGCTATTAAACATTCCATCCTGCATTTTTTATCTATTGCCACTCTTTTATGCAGGAAATGGAATCATCTAACACACAGCTTGCAACCATATTTGCCACACATTTTAGCAAAAAATACTTCAGGAATTTTAAGTTCAGCATCTGTGATACTCGTTAGACAAATTTTCATGCAAGATTTTGTTTCTCCTTTCTTTCTCTTAGCTAGAGCTATAGTTCCTCTGGCGTTGCTCATGGTGAATTGGAACATATTCAAAGGATAGGTGTCAGTGGGTAGCACTTTCGACTCTGAGTCAGAAGGTTGTGGGTTCAAGTCCCACTCCAGAGCCTTGAGCACAAAAATCTAGGCTGACACTCCAGTGCGGTGCTGGGGGGTGCTGCACTGTCGGAGGTGCCGTCTTTCTCCACCTCCTCCTCCTCCTCTCCCTCCTCCTCCTCCTGAGGTGGTCCCGCAATCCCTGGTGGCAAGGGCTGGGCCCTCATGATGGCCAAGTTGTGAAGCATGCAGCAGACCACTAGGAAATGGAACACCCACTCAGCCGAGTATTGCAGGGCTCCTCCCGAGCGGTCAAGGCAGCGGAACCAAGGCTTCAGAACCCCAATGGTCTGCTTGGTGGTTTTCCTGGTGGAAGTATGGCTCTCATTAGATGAGTGCTGGGCACGAGTATTGGAGTTGCGAGGGGAGTCATCAGCCTGGTGCAGAGCGGATAGCCCTTGTGTCCGAGCAGCCACCCTCAAGTTTCATGTGGTGCCTAGAAGATTGCTGGATGCAGGTTGAAGGTTTCATGACTACTGTCAGGATAGCGGGCATTGACCATCAGGAAGTGCTGGGCATGGTCGCACACCAACTGCGCATTAGTGGCAGCCTTTGTGGTTACGGAAGATCTCAGGATTGTTATGCGGCGCCCACAAAGCCGTGTGGGTGCAGTCGATGGCGGCCTGCACCATGGGGAAGCCCGCTATCCTAGCAAAGCCACATGTGTGCTCATCCTGCTTCTCTCTTCTCAAAGAGAAGACAACGTAGTCCCTTAAGAACATAAGAAATAGGAGCAGGAGTAGGCCATTCGGCCCTTCGAGCCTGCTCCACCATTCAATGAGATCATGGCTGATCTTCTGCCTCAACTCCATTCACCGGCCCTATTGCCATATCCCTTGATGCCCTTACTAGTCAGAAATCTATCGACTTCTGTTTTGAATATACCCAATGACTGAGCCTCCACAGCCCTCTGGGGTAGAGAATTACTAAGATTCATTGTGTGAAGAAATTTCTTCTCATTTCAGTCCTGAATGGCCTACACTTTATCTTGAGGCTGTGGCCTCTGGTTCTAGACTCGCCAGCCAAGGGAAACATTCTCCCAGCATCCATCCTATCAAGCCCTGTAATAATTTTGTATGCTTCAATGAGATCCCCTCTCAATCTTCTGAATACAAGAGAATACAGGCCTAGTTTACTCAATCTCTTCTCATACGATAGTCCCGCCATCCCAGCAATCAATCTCCTGAACCTTTGTTACACTCCCTCTATGGCAAGTATATCTTTCCTTAGGTAAGGAGACCAAAATTGTACGCAATACTCCAGGTGTGGTCTCACCAAGGCCCTATATACAGGAAACTCTTTGGTATCCGGCACCTACGGGACCGAGATGGTGCCAGTTGATTAAAAATTCCAGATAACGGAGATGCATACCTACCAAGGTACGAGAGCCCCGTTACAGAGCCACAGGTGCAGGAACCCCGGTTACACGGCCACTTGTGCAGGAGTCCCAGTTACACAGCCACAGATCCAGGAGTCCCTGTTACACGGCCACAGGTGCAGGAACCCCGGTTACATGGCCACAGATCCAGGAGTCCCTGTTACACGGCCACAGGTGCAGGAACCCCGGTTACACAGCCACAGATCCAGGAGTCCCTGTTACACGGCCACAGGTGCAGGAACCCCGGTTACACAGCCACAGATCCAGGAGTCCCTGTTACACGGCCACAGGTGCAGGAACCCCGGTTACACGGCCACAGATCTAGGAGTCCCTGTTACACGGCCACAGGTGCAGGAACCCCGGTTACACGGCCACAGATCCAGGAGTCCCTGTTACACGGCCACAGGTGCAGGAACCCCGGTTACACGGCCACAGATCCAGGAGTCCCTGTAACATGGCCACAGATCCAGGAGTCCCTGTTACACGGCCACAGGTGCAGGAACCCCGGTTACACGGCCACAGATCCAGGAGTCCCTATTACATGGCCACAGATCCAGGAGTCCCGGTTACACAGCCACAGATCCAGGAGTCCCTGTTACATGGCCACAGGTGCAGGAACCCCGGTTACACGGCCACAGATCCAGGAGTCCCTATTACATGGCCACAGATCCAGGAGTCCCTGTTACACGGCCACAGATCCAGGAGTCCCTGTTACACGGCCACAGGTGCAGGAACCCCGGTTACACGGCTACAGATCCAGGAGTCCCTATTACATGGCCACAGATCCAGAGTCCCTGTTACACGGCCACAGATCCAGGAGTCCCTGTTACACAGCCACAGATCCAGGAGTCCCTGTTACACGGCCACAGGTGCAGGAACCCCGGTTACACGGCCACTAATATACAGTAAAACTTACCTGAACCTACTCCTGAATTTTGCCGGTTAATAGAGAATTCTGGATATTTAGGTGCCGTTTAAACGAGAGTTTCCTGTAATTGGAGTAAGACTTCTTTACTCCTGTACTCAAATCCTCTTGTAATGAAGGCCAGCATACCATTTGCCTTCCTAATGGCTTGCTGCACCTGCACATTCACTTTCAGTGACTCATGTACAAGGACACCCAGGTCCCTTTGAGCATCTGCATGCCCCAATCTTTCAATATTTAGGAAATACTCTGCCTTTCTGTTTTTTCTACCAAAGTGGATAACCACATTTACCCACGTTATATTCCATCTGCCATGTTCTCGCCCACTCACTGAGCCTGTCAAGATCCCCTTGAAGCCTCTTCACAGCCTCTTCGCAACTGACACTGGCACCTAGCTTTGTATCATCAGCAAATTTGGAAATGTTACATTTAGTCCCCTCATCCAAATCATTGATATAGATTGTGAATAGCTGGGGCCCAAGCACCGATCCACTAGTCACAGTCTCCTTGTGTCGAAAGACTCAGTGACCTCCCGGAGGCAGCGATGGATGACGAACTGGGAGATGTTAGCTATGTCTCCTGCTGTAGACTGGAAGGATCTGCTGCTGAAGAAATTGAGGGCCACGGTGACCTTGACTGCCACTGGGAGAGCCGTGGTCACCCTGCTCTCAGGCTGGAGGTCTGGTTGCAGGAGGTGGCAGAGTCCTGCGCCCACCTCCTTGGTGAAGCAGAGCCTCCTAATACACTGCTCCTGGCTTAAAGTGGATATAAGAGAAGTGCTCTTGGAAGACCCTAGCTGGGAAAAGCCTTCTGCTGAGAGCCCTCCTGGCCCTCCTCCTCCTCCCCCTGCACGTATGGTCTCATCTTCTTCACTGCCTCTGCTCCCTCTCCCTAAGATGTTTGAGAATGAGGGGGACTGCCAGTAGAGCCCCCATGACTGTGAGCAAGTGTTGTGAGCAGGAGCCTTTAAATAAGAATGAAGGCGTTCTCCACTTGCAACAGCACCCCCTCTTACCTTAGAACCTTGAAAGATGTTTATAAAGCTGCTGGAGTTGCAGAAAGTTGCACAGAGCCATTCAAACTAAACAAACATGTCAGGTGCAAGTGATAGCTGATGATCCCTTTAAATAACGCTGCTTGAGCCTCCTTCCTGCTTGTCAACGCTGGTCGCACTTAAGGCATGCCGGTAAGCGGAGCGGCGAAGTTGAAACTCGCAGATTGGGCGTCAAGTGAGTGTTGCATATTCACTGATATCACGATCCACATCATCTACATATTTTTGGCAAGCGCCGACATCAGCAGCGCTGCCGGCCACCCGAAAATGGCGGCTGCAATGGGCTGAAGTGTGGTGGCCGCCATTTTTTCCCCCGAATCTACGTAATGGGTGACAGTAAACACCCCCGGGATTTTTAGCCCATAGAATCACACGGCACAGAGGGAGGCCATTTGACCCATCGTGCCTGATCCGGCTCTTTGATAGAGTTATCCAATTAGTCCCACTTCCCCGGTCTGACCCCACAGCCCTGGGTCTCGCATGTAAAGCATGAACTCTTCAACTTATTCCCGATATAATTTTCCTAGCAAAAAGAATGCTGTCGAATGTTGTTGCCTTCAAAGGATTGTTTACAGTAGATCACACGTGTGTTGAATAAAGCTTTGCACTTGCAATTCTTGGCAGCGATTAGCCCATATGTTTTCTAATGTATTATAAATGCTTACGCCAACTGCTTATGAGCTATGAACTAAAAAAAAAACCCCAGGCAAAACAACATTATGAGGGTAATTTTCAAGATTGATCGAGGCAGGGAATGGGGGTTGGGGGGGCGAAAAAACTGGTCGTGGCAAATTGGGCGCCCGTTAACGTCAATGGTAAGGAAAATTGGGGGCGGGTGTATTCTGGGCGCCCGATCCACCAGCCGCTTTCTGCCCCTCGCCAAAGTTGAAAATGACGCATATATACATAAAACAGCTTTTAAAGCAGCAGGTTGGTGGAGAGAGCAAAACTAGGGGCCATAAATATAAGACAGTCACTAATAAATCTAATAGGGAATTCAGGAGAAACTTCTTTATCCAGTTAGTGGTTAGAATGTGGAACTTGCTACCTCAGGGAATAGTTGAGGCGAAGAGCACATATGCATTCAAGGGGAAGCTAGATAAGTACAGAAGAGAGAAAGGAATAGCACGCCATGCTGATAGGGGGAGATGAAGTAGGGTGGGAGGAGGCTCATGTGGGGCATAAACACCAGTTGGGCTGAATGGCCTGTTTCTGTGCTGTACAGTACAT
This sequence comes from Somniosus microcephalus, assembly GCF_052327205.1. NCBI lineage: Eukaryota > Metazoa > Chordata > Chondrichthyes > Squaliformes > Somniosidae > Somniosus > Somniosus microcephalus. The sequence continues at coordinate 115,819,065 of NC_141000.1, forward strand.
TCTATGTAATATTATGCAATCATTCAGTAACACTAAGTACTCTACCTCAGATATTTGGTAAAGAAGGAAGGATGCAAATTTAATCTTTTGCCAAGTTTTATATGTTTTTTGGGCAATTGCTATGAATCCCAAGCTAACCAAATGGACAGTAAAGAGCTGCTCCCCCGTATTACACACAGAGATTTACATATGTAACTGATATTTTTTTATCCCTCTACAGTGGATAGAGTAAGCACCACGTGTGTAGTGTATGTAACTGTTCTACCTTTAAGAGAACTATTGCATGTAACCGTCCACCTTTAAGAGAACTATTTTAGGTGTGGCACTACTTTATCTTGGCTGCTGTATACTGTAATACCGATGGTGACCACACCGGTATATAAGTGCTGTGTCAGGATTTATTGGGCAGATTCGCCCTGACCTTCGAATAGTAAAGTCCTGTTAAAGTTACTCTTGTAGTCTGTGTATTAATTCGCCATAATACCTACAGACTTTACAGTGGCGACGAGTTCGATCTTACCCTGCGGCAACAAAACTTCCGAAGCAGTTAACGAGCGTCGAGAAGAGGCACCCGCCCTCGTCGTTCTGCTGAGAGAAAACTCGAGTCTGCAGAGCAAGGAAGAAGGAAGAATTCAGACACGAAGCCTTCCATCAGCAACAGGCACTGATTGTCCCTTCTGCCACGGTGGTGAGTGAGCCGATCAGCACGAGAAGCAAGTCGGCCACGGTGACTGTGAGTAAAGGGAAAATAAAAAAAATAAACGGAGGATAAGGGCGGTGAACTCGACCACGGTCGGGGGAAAGGAGCCGGACAGAAGTCGGGCCCAGAGGCGCTGAGACTGGGGCAGCGTGGAGCACGGAAGCCGCGGTACAAGCGGGCTGGGAGACGCAACGGCGTCATGAGACAGCTAGACCGCGACCGGCGAAAAAGGCCGGGCAGCTACCGAGGCCACGAGGCGCTGCGACCGGGATCGTAAGGCGCGGGAAGATATAAAAATAAATAAACCGCGGTGAACTCAGCCGCAGCCGGGGAGGAAAGCACCGGACTGCGAGAGGGCTGGGAGGCGCGATTGGAGTGAAAAAGGCCGGGCAGCGACTGAGGCCACGAAGCGCTGCGACCGGGATCGTAAGGCGCGGGAAGATATAAAAATAAATAAATCGCGGAGAACTCAGCCGCAGCCAGGGAGGAAAGCACCGGACTGCGAGAGGGCTGGGAGGCGCGATTGGAAGCCGCTGAGGGAGAGACAGAGCCCGGGCGAGCGGGAGAGACAGAGCCCGAGCGAGGGAGACTGAGCGAGATCCAGCCCAGCGGCTGAAACTGTTCGCCGTCAACGGGTTGTACCCAGCGCCGGTTGCCCTGCCGAGAAAAGGGAACAAGGAACGCACTGAAGCCGACGCGCAGGCTGCGAACCCCGAAAGCCAGCGGTCGTCGCCCGAGGGAAAAGCTTACCCCTCCCGCCAGGGGAAGAAACGCGGGAAGCCGCCAGTAGGCGGGGAAGAAGACAGAAGCGGGAAACCGCCATTTTGAAAGTGGGTGGGGAAAGAAGACAAGCGCGGGAAACCGCCATTTTGAAAAAAAAAAAGAGTTAAAGGAATATTTCGTTGTTGTTTCTCAGGAAGAGTGTGAAGATGCCTAAGCGTAGTAACATCAACGGTTTCGATTCCGATGTGGAAGATTGGGCCATGTATGTAGAACGCATCGAGATATATTGTAAGGTCAATAAGATAGCAAATTATGACAAAGCTCTAACCTTACTAAACTCAATGGGTGCGAAGACATACGGGTTATTGAAGCATCTTCTATCACCAACTAAACCGGCGGATCAGTCTTTCGCTAATATTGTTGCTGTCCTGAAGGATCATTTTAACCCCGCACCGCTGATGTTAGTGGAACGATCAAAATTTTACGTGAGAACGCAACGAACAGAGGAAAGCAACGCGGAGTACCTGGTTGACCTGCGTAGGCTAGCAAAATACTGTCAGTTTGGGGTAAATCTGACAGAGGCACTGAGAGACAAGTTCGTGTGCGGGATGTCGAAGGAAGGAACACAAAAACGACTGCTCGAAGAGAACGATCTTACACTTGATAAGGCTGTCCTTATTGCAGCATCGCACGAAGCCGCAGCGAGAGGCACGGCGGAAATGCAGCGGAAGACAGCGGTACTCAGTGTGGATCAAATGACTTCAGGTACAACGAAATGTTATCGTTGTGGGAAGACAACACACGACCAGAACCAATGCTGGTTTAAAAACCAGGAATGTAGAAAATGTGGCAAGCTTGGTCACATAGCTAAGGTATGCCGGTCAGGAAAGAAGACCAGCAATAATAAGTCACCGCAGAAGAAGTACAGAAAGGTACATAAGGTGACTGGGAAGAGTCCAGATGAACAGAATTCGGACTCAGACTCCAACAGCAAGGAACTGGGTAGTCTGAGGATTCACAATGTGAGTAAAGAAGCTGACCGACAAACTATCTGGGTCACACTACAGATTGCAAAAGTCCAAGTGAAGATGGAAGTGGACACCGGATCGGCGTTGACGGTCATGAATAAGCAAGATTACAAAAAGTTATTCAAACATATTCCCCTACGGGATACGGAGATAGTATTGCAGACATACACGGGGCACAAAGTATACCCCATCGGAAAGATAAAAGTCAAGGTGAGATACAAGGACAAAGATCACCAAGGGATGGACATGTATGTGCTGCCCAAGGGAGGTCCACCACTTCTGGGACGGGAGTGGATCAGGAAAATAAAGATAGACTGGCATTCACTAAACACAATGACGGTAGATTCCGGAAAGGAAGATGTCAAACCTGAATGGTTGTCCAGAATATTGGACGAAGCTAAAGAGGTATTCCAGCAAGGACTGGGAACACTGAGAGGAATTAAAGCCAAAATCAAGATTGCAGAACATGCAAGCCCAAAATTTTTCAAAGCCAGATCGGTACCTTACGCGATACGACCTGCTGTGGAGGCAGAACTGGAAGAGCTTGAACGTTCAGGGGTACTGTCTAAGGTGGACTGGAGTGAGTGGGCCACGCCCATTGTTCCCGTCATGAAGTCTTCATCAAGTAACAAGCCAGGGGGACCGGGAAAGGTCCGCATCTGCGGAGACTTCAAGATCACAGTTAATCCGGTGCTTCACACGGTGCAATACCCGCTCCCGCGGATTGAGGATATCTTTGCTTCATTGTCTGGCGGGAAACACTTCACCAAGATAGACCTGGCACAAGCATACTTACAAATGGAAGTCGAGGAAGAGTCGCGTCAGTATCTCACAATCAACACGCACAGAGGCTTGTATCGTTATAATAGACTGGTTTTTGGAGTATCTTCGGCTCCAGCAATTTGGCAGAGGGCCATGGAGCAGGTCTTACAGGGTATTCCAAGCATGCAGTGTTACTTGGACGATATCCTGATTACGGGAGAAGACGAGGAGGAACACCTCACAAATTTGAAACTGGTGCTCACCAGGTTGAAGGAATATGGCCTTCGAGTTAATCGCCAGAAATGCGAGTTCTTCCAGAAACGGATCTCGTACTGCGGTCATGTCATTGACCAAGAGGGGCTGCACAAGTCACCTGACAAGATAGAAGCTGTCGTGAAGGCCCCCGCTCCGGAAAATGTATCACAGTTGAGATCGTTTCTGGGGTTGATTAATTATTACCACAAGTTTCTGCCAAATCTATCCACGGTGCTGCATCCGCTGAATGCTCTGTTGCAGAAAGAAGTACCATGGAAGTGGAGCGAGGACTGTAAGAAGGCCTTTCGCAGAAGCAAGGCGTTGATTACCTCTGAGGAAGTGTTGGCTCATTTCCACCCAACGTTACCTCTTCGTCTAGCTTGTGATGCTTCCCCTTATGGAATTGGAGCAGTACTTTCACACAAGTTACCAAATGGCTCGGAAAGGCCAGTCGCATTTGCGTCCCGATCATTGACCTCCGCTGAGCGAAATTATGCTCAGATAGATAGGGAGGCCCTCAGCCTTGTGTGGGGAGTAAAGAAATTCAATCATTACCTGCAGGGCAAGAAGTTCACATTACTGACAGACCACCAGCCGTTGGTGTCCATATTCAACCCTAACAAGGCCGTTTCCACTATGACAGCGCAAAGGCTACAGAGGTGGTCCGCGTTACTTGGGGCACACCAATATGACATCGAATACAAAAGGTCCAAACAGCATGGAAATGCTGATGGGTTATCGCGCCTACCGTTGCCAGTAGTAGAAGAGGCGGCTACAGTGGACCCGGTAGAGATGTTCCACTCATCCATAGTGGAATGTCTACCAGTAACAAATTCGATGATCGAAAATGAAACAAGAAATGACCCGACTCTCTCACGAGTCTAAAATTTAACAGTGGAGGGATGGCCAGCACATGGCGAACCAACGCTGCCCGCATTTTCGCACAGAAAAGAACAGCTGTCAGTGTGCCGAGGAACCTTGATGTGTGGATCTAGAGTGGTGATTCCACCCAAACTTCAGCATAAGGTGCTAAAGGAGCTTCACGAGGGGCATCTGGGTGGAGTGAAAATGAAGAACCTAGCAAGAGCGTTTGTGTGGTGGCCAGGTATTGATGGAGACATCGAAGAAATAACCAAGAGCTGTCTAGGATGCCAGAAGGTCCAAAACGCGCCACCACAAGCTCTTCTGCATCCATGGGAGTGGCCCTCATCTCCTTGGAAAAGGGTACACGTCGACTTTGCTGGTCCATTTATGGACTCAATGTTTCTAATCGCGGTGGATGCACACTCCAAGTGGCCGGAGGTAATAAAGATGTCCTCCACCACCACGGAAAAAACCATCACAGTATTAAGGACCATATTTGCCAGGAATGGGCTGCCGGAACAGATCTGTTCTGATAATGGACCGCAATTTGTGTCCGAAGAATTCAGGAAGTTCTTAAAAAGGAATGGGGTCAAGCACTACACGTCAGCCCCATACCATCCCGCCACCAATGGATTAGCTGAAAGGTTTGTCCAGACCTTCAAGAAGGCCATAAAGGCCATGGGTAATGAAGACATCAACCTACAACATAAGGTAGATAACTTCTTGTTGGCGTACAGGAATGCAACACATGCGGTCACAAACCAAACTCCCGCCATGATGTTTTTCAATAGAAGACTAAGATGCCGGCTGGATTTGATTAAGCCAAACGTCAGAAGGGACGTAGAGAACCGGCAATTTCAGGGCATGAATGAAAGGCCAACTAGATCCTTTCAGATAGGTCAACAAGTTTTGGCCCGGGACTACCGTACCGAGAAATGGCAGCCTGGAACTATTGGGAAAAGGCTAGGGCCGCTGATGTATACCGTGGACATTGGTGACAGCATAATAAGGCGCCATGTTGACCAGATCATAGGGTCATCCACAAAGGACCAACCTATTCCACAACCTTACACGGCTAATGTTGAAGCAGAGATACCCAGAGCACCTACCTCCGATCTGGTAATACTGGAATCAGATGAACCTGACACTGTCCTTCAAGCCGAATCGACCTTGCCAGAAGAACCTACGACCCCGCCGAAAACTACTACACCACCGAGGCGTTATCCGGACAGAGTCAGGAAGCCTCCAGAGAGACTGAATCTGTGAACTGTTTTGCATAAGTTGTATATATGTTATGATGTTATGTTAATGGGGAATAAGTATGTTGTAAGCTAAAAAGGGAGGATTGTAGTGTATGTAACTGTTCTACCTTTAAGAGAACTATTGTATGTAACCGTCCACCTTTAAGAGAACTATTTTAGGTGTGGCACTACTTTATCTTGGCTGCTGTATACTGTAATACCGACGGTGACCACACCGGTATATAAGTGCTGTGTCAGGATTTATTGGGCAGATTCGCCCTGACCTTCGAATAGTAAAGTCCTGTTAAAGTTACTCTTGTAGTCTGTGTATTAATTCGCCATAATACCTACAGACTTTACAACGTGCACCTGTTTCCAGGGCATCAGGCTGATGAAAAAGGGCTGGAGACCCATCACCCACCATCCCCTCATGCTTAATGTACATTTTCTGGGGCATAGGCTTCCACCTTGACTGGAAACATAGAAACATAGAAGATAGGAGCAGGAGTAGGCCATTCGGCCCCTCGATCCTGCTCCGCCATTCAATGAGATCATGGCTGATCATTCAAATTCAGTACCCTGTCCCTGCTTTCTCCCCATACCCCTTGATCCATTTAGACTTAAGAAATATATCTAACTCATTCTTGAATATATTTAATGAATTGGCCTCCACTGCCTTCTGTGGTAGAGAATTCCACAGGTTCACCACTCTCTGGGTGAAGTAATTCTTCTTCATCTCTGTCCTAAATGGCTTACCCCTTATCCTTAGACTGTGACCCATGGTTCTGGACTCCCCGGCCATCGGGAACATCCTTCCAGCATCTAGCCTGTCCAGTCCTGTTAGAATTTTATAAGTTTCAATGAGATCCCCTCTCATTATTCTAAACTCCAGCGAGTATAAGCCCAATCGACCCAATCACTCCTCATACGTCATTCCTGCCATCCCAGGTAGCAGTCTGGTGAATCTTCGCTGCACTCCCTCCATGGCAAGAACATCCTTTCTCAGATAAGGCGACCAAAACTGCACACAATACTCAAGATGTGGTCTCACCAAGGCCCTGTACAACTGCAGCAAGACATCCTTGTTCCTGTACTCGAACCCTCTCGTTACGAAGGCCAACATACCATTTGCCTTCTTAACCGCCTGCTGCACCTGCATGCTTACCTTCAGCGACTGGTGCACAAGGGCACCCAGGTCTCATTGCACTTCCCCTTCTCCCAATCTATTGTCATTCAGATAATAATCTGCCTTCCTGTTTTTGCCACCAAAGTGGATAACCTCGCATTTATCCACATTATACTGCATCTGCCATGCTTCTGCCCAATCACCCAACCTGTCCAAATCAGACTGGAGTTTCTCAGCATCCTCCTCACAGCACACACGCCCACCCAGCTTTGTGTCATCTGCAAACTTGGAGATATTACATCTAGTTCCCTCATCTAGATCATTTATATATATTGTGAATAGCTGGGGTCCAAGGACCGATCCCTGCGGTACCCCACTAGTCACTGCCTGCCACTCGGAAAAAGACCCGTTTATTCCAACTCTTTGCTTCCTGCTTGCCAACCAGTTCTCTATCCAAGTCAATACCTTGCCCCCAATCCCATGTGCCTTAACTTTACATGCTAATCTCTTATGCGGGACCTTATCGAAAGCCCTTTGAAAATCCAAATACACCACATCCACTGGTTGTCCCTTATCTATTCTACCAGTTACATCCTCAAAAAATTCCAGTATGGTATGGCAATGATACGGGAGTGAGGTCAAAATGACTTTGGTTTCCAGTGGTCGCGCAAAGCGGGTGATAACGAATTGGCAGCCCGCTTTACACCGCACCCGGTGTACTTTTTCAGTGACTTCAATGGAAAATGGTGCTATTGTGCTACTGCCCTCGATGAATGTATAGCCCAGTGCCTCCTGTGTCATTTTCCTGGGTTTCCCATATTCACTGATATCACGATCCGCATCATCTACATATTTTTGGCAAGCGCCGACATCAGCAGCGCTGCCGGCCACCCGAAAATGGCGGCTGCAATGGGCTGAAATGCGGTGGCCGCCATTTTTTCCCCCGAATCTACGTAACGGGTGACAGTAAACACCCCCGGGATTTCTAGCCCATAGAATCATACGGCACAGAGGGAGGCCATTTGACTCACGGTGCCTGTGCCGGCTCTTTGATAGAGTTATCCAATTAGTCCCGCTCCCTCCCAACACCCAAGTAGACGATCGCCCTGTGAAAGCATGGCCCGGAGGTGGCGGCCAGCCCCTTCAGATCGAACGACCCGTTTTTTGACATTATGAGCCAGGAGACGTTAGTATCGTGCCGTGTTAGGTCAAATCCCACCCATCCATTTTCAAGGGGGTTTCTGCACCCAAGTGAAGGTGCAGGCATCCAAATCAGCTGCAGCTGGAAATTCAGTCAGGTCCGTCTGCAGATCATCAGGCATGGCGCAGGGGTGCACAGTATGTGACCTATGCTGCGGCAGAGAGGGAAGGGAAAGTCAACCCCATGTCTTTATTTTCCATGGACCAATCAAAAATAATTGCTGCATTGTCAATGAAGACCACGTGCAAACTTCTTTCAAATTCTTTTGGTGGGCTTGCGAACTTCTCCTCCACTTACACACCTCTTACACAGACGTAATCTCTGACACACCTGAAGCACCAACACATGGGATCCGCTAGTCAGAAGGTCGGGGGTTCAAGTCCTGCTCCAGAGACTTGAGCACATAATCTAGGCTGACACTCCAGTGCACTGCTGAGGGAGCGCTGCACTGTCGGAGGTGCCGTCTGTCGGATGAGACGTCAAACCAAGGCCCCGTCTGCTCTCTCAGGTGGACGTAAAAGATCCCATTGCACTATTTGAAGAAGAGCAGGGGAGTTTTCCCCCATGCCCTGGTCAATAATTATCCCTCAACCAACATCACTACTCAGCAGGTTATTTAGTCAGCATCACATTGCTGTTTGGGGGAGCTTGCTGTGCGCAAATTGGCTGCCACGTTTCCTACATTACAACAGTGACTACACTTCATAAATACTTCATTGGCTGTAAAGCGCTATGGGGCGTCCTGAGGTCGTTAAAGGTGACATATAAATACATTCTCCTATATTTTCCTATCTATTTGCAATATTCTAAAAGTGGTACCCATGCATGCATTTCCTGTCCACAGTGTTAGCTGTGCCTCGGAGTCAGAAGGTTGTGGGTTCAAGCCCCACTCCAGAGACTTGAGTACAAAAATCTAGGCTGACACTCCAGTGCAGTACTGAGGGAGCGCTGCACTGTCGGAGGGGCAGTACTGAGGGAGTGCTGCACTGTCGGAGGGGCAGTACTGAGGGAGTGCTGCACTGTCGGAGGGGCAGTACTGAGGGAGTGCTGCACTGTCGGAGGGGCAGTACTGAGGGAGCGCTGCACTGTCGGAGGGGCAGTACTGAGGGAGTGCTGCACTGTCGGAGGGGCAGTACTGAGGGAGCGCTGCACTGTCGGAGGGGCAGTACTGAGGGAGCGCTGCACTGTCGGAGGGGCAGTACTGAGGGAGCGCTGCACTGTCGGAGGGGCAGTACTGAGGGAGCGCTGCACTGTCGGAGGGGCAGTACTGAGGGAGCGCTGCACTGTCGGAGGGGCAGTACTGAGGGAGTGCTGCACTGTCGGAGGGGCAGTACTGAGGGAGCGCTGCACTGTCGGAGGGGCAGTACTGAGGGAGCGCTGCACTGTCGGAGGGGCAGTACTGAGGGAGCGCTGCACTGTCGGAGGGGCAGTACTGAGGGAGCGCTGCACTGTCGGAGGGGCAGTACTGAGGGAGTGCTGCACTGTCGGAGGGGCAGTACTGAGGGAGTGCTGCACTGTCGGAGGTGCCTTATTTCAGATGAGACTTTAAACTGAGGCCCCTTCTGCTCTCCCAGGTCGACATAAATGATCCCATGGCACTATTTCAGCGTTATGACAAAAGGTGATCGACCTGAAACGTTAACTCTGTTTCTCTCTCCACAGATGCTGCCTGACCTGCTGAGTATTTCCAGAATTTTCTGCTTTTATTAGGGGTTAAATATAGTTGCTCAGACTGACCAAAGGTGGAGCTGGAGTTCCACAAGGATCAGTATTGGACCACTGTTCCAATGAAGCTCAACGTAAGCTCGAGGAACAGCACCTCATCTTTCTATTAGGCACTTTACAGCCTTTCGAACTCAACATCGAGTTCAACAATTTCAGATCATAACCTCCTCCCCTCTTCTTTTTTTTCCCATTCATTTTTTTAATTATTTTTTTTACACTTCATCGAGAGCCATCTTTTGTTTCTTAACTTGTCCCATTACCATCTCCTTTTGCCTGCACCATCTCTTAATCTCTCTTAATGTCTCTTAATCTCTCCTGCCTTCCACCCTATCACAGACCTTCCCTTTTGTTCTTTCCTCCCCTCCCCCCTTTCCCTGCCCCTGCACTTGCTTAAAAACCTGTTCCATCTCCAGCTTTTTCCAGTTCTGACGAGGGTCATCGACCTGAAACATTAACTCTGTTTCTCTCTCCACAGATGCTGCCTGACCTGCTGAGTATTTCCAGCATTTTCTGTTTTTATTTCAGATTTCCAGCACCCGCAGTATTTTGTTTTGTATTAGTGCTGAACCACTGTTGATCACTATTTACAGTAACAATTTGGACTTGGGCTTGTGACTCCAGACCCACAGCAATGTGGTTGACTCTTAACTTCCCTCTGAAATGGCCATTCAGCTAATGTCCCAAACTCCTCCATCACCATCCCTGGTTATGTCCTCTCCCACCAACAGGACAGACCTACCAGAGGTGATGGCACAGCGATATAGAGTCAGGGGGAAGTGGCCCTGGGAGTCCTCAACATTGATTCCAGACCCCATGAAGTCTCATGGCTTCAGGTCAAGCATGGGCAAGGAAACCTCCTGCTGATTACCACCTACTGCCCTCCACTCAGCTGATGAATCAGTACTCCTCCACGTTGAACACCATTTGGAAGAAGCACTGAGGGTAGCAAGGGCACAGAATGTACCATGGGTGGGGGACTTCAATGTCCATCACCAAGAGTGGCTCGGTAGCACCACAACTGACTAAGCTGGCCGAGTCCTGAAGGACATAACTGTCAGACTGGGCCTGTGGCAGGTGGTGAGAGAACCAACACGAGGGAAAAACCTATTTGACCTCGTCCTCACCAATCTATCTGTCACAGATGCATCTGTCCATGACAGCATTCGTAGCAGCGACCACCGCACAGTCATTGTGGAGACAAAGTCCAGTCTTCACACTGAGAACACCCTCCATCATGTTGTGTGGCACTACCACCGTGCTAAATGGGATAGATTCAGAACAGATCTAGCAGCTCAAAACTGGGCATCCATGAGGCGCTGTGGGCCATCAGCAGCAGCAGAATTGTATTCCACCACAATCTGTAACCTCATGGTCCAGCATATCTCTCACTCTAACATTACCATCAAGGGGACCAACCCTGGTTCAATGAGGAGTGCAGAAGAGCTTGCCAGGAGCAGCACCAAGCGTACCTAAAAATGAGGTGCCAACCTGGGGAAGCTGCAACTCAGGACTACATGCATGCTAAAAAGCGGAAGCAGCATGCTATAAACAGGGCTAAGCGATCCCACAATCAACGGATCAGATCAAAGCTCTGCAGTCCTACCACATCCAGTCGTGAATGGTGGTGGACAATTAAACAACTAACGGGAGGAAGAGGCTCCATGAAAATCTCCATCCTCAATGATGGCGGAGCCCAGCACGTGAGTGCAAAAGACAAGGCTGTAGCGTTTGCAACTATCTTTAGACAGAAGTGTCGAGTGAATGAACCATTTGGGCAGCACAGTGGCATAGTGGTTAGCACTGTTGCCTCACAGCGCCAGGGACCCGGGTTCAAATCCGGCCTCGGGTGACTGTCTGTGTGGAGTTTGCACATTCTCCCCGTGTTTGCATGGGTTTTCTCCGGGTGCTCCGGTTTCCTCCCACAGTCCAAAGATGTGCGGGTTAGGTTGATTGGCCATGATAAAAATTGACCCTTAGTGTTAGGGGGGATTAAATACGTGGGGTTACGGGGTTATGGGGATAGGGCTTGGGTGGGATGGCTGTCGGTGTAGGGACCGGGTGCTAGGGTTTGGATGATCAGCCATGATCTCGTTGAATGGCGGAGCAGGCTCGAAGGGCCGAATGGCCTACTCCTGCTCCTATCTTCTATGTTTCATATCAGCCTACTCCTGAGGTCCCCACCATCACAGAAGCCAGCCAATTCAATTCACTCCACGTGATATCAAGAAACGACTGATAGCACTGGATACAGCAAAGGCTATGGGCCTCAACAGCTCTAGCCAAGCTGTTCTGGTACAGCTACAACACTGGCATCTATCCGACAATGTGGAAAACTGCCCAGGTATGTCCTGTCCACAAAAAGCAGGACAAATCCAATTGAGCCAATTACCATCCCATCAGTCTACTCTCAATCATCAGCAAAGTGATGGAAGGTGTCATCGACAGTGCTATCAAGCGGCACTTACACACCACTAATCTGCTCACTGATGCTCAGTTTGAGTTCCGCCAGGACCACTTGGTTCCAGACCTCATTACAGTCTTGGTCCAAACATGGACAAAGGAGCTGACTTCCAGAGGTGAGGTAAGAGTGACTTCCCTTGACATCAAGGCAACATTTGACCAAGTGTGGCATCAAGGAGCTCGAGTAAAATTGAAGTCAATGGGAATCAGGGGGAAAATGCTCCACTGGCTGGAGTCATACTTAGCACAAAGGAAGATGGTTGTGGTGGTTGAAGGTCAATCAATACAGCCTCAGGACATCGCTGCAGGAGTTCCTCAGGGCAGTGTCCTAGGCCCAACCACCTTCAGCTGCTTCATCAATGACCTTCCCTCCAGCATAAAGTCAGAAGTGGGGGTGTTCGCTGATGATTGCACAGTGTTCAGTGCCATTCGCAACTCCTCAGAAAATGAAGCAGTTTCTGCGCGCATGCAACATGACCTGGATGACATTCAGGCTTGGGCTGATAAGTGGCAGGTAACATTCGCGCCACACAAGTGCCAGGCAATGACTACATCCAACAAGCGAGAGTCTAACCACCACCCTTTGACATTCAATGGCATTACCATCGCTGAATCCCCCACCATCCACATCTTGGGGGTCACCATTTACCAGAAACTTAACTGGACCAGCCATATAAATACTGTGGCAACAAGAGCAGGTCAGAGGCTGGGTATTCTGCTGCGAGTGTCTCACCTCCTGACTCCCCAAAGCCTTTCCACCATCTACAAGGCACAAGTCAAGAGTGTGATGGAATACTCTCCACTTGCCTGGATGAGTGCAGCTCCAACAACACTCAAGAAGCTCAACACCATCCAGGACAAAGCAGCCTGCTTGATTGGCACCCCATCCACCACCTTAAACATTCACTCCCTCCACCACTGGCGTACCGTGGCTGCAGTGTGTACCATCTACAAAATACACTGCAGCAACTCGCCAAGGCTTCTTCAGCAGCACCTCCCAAACCCGCGATCTCCACCACCTAGAAGGACAAGGGCAGCAGATGCATGGGAACACCATCACCTGCAAGTTCCCCTCCAAGTTACACACCATCCTTACTTGGAAATATATCGGCCGATCCTTCATCGTCGCTGGGTCAAAATCCTGGAACTTCCTCCCTAACAGCACTGTGGGAGTACCTTCACCACACGGACTGCAGCGGTTCAAGAAGGCGGCTCACCACCACCTTCTCAAGGACAATTAGGGATGGGCAATAAATGCAGGCCTTGCCAGAGATGCCCACATCCCAGAACGAATAAAAAAAAACAATCGGAAGTACAATTTCAAAATTTGCAGACAACACCAAATTGGGCGGTGTAATTAATATAGAGGAGGATTGCGACAAAATACAGGAAGACATTAATAAACTTGCAGAATGAGCATGTAATTGGCAAAGGAACTTCAAAATTGATACGTGTGATGTGGTACATTTTGGTAGGAAGAATAAGGAGGCCACATACTCCTTGGAAAATAAGAGTCTAAATGGGGTAGAGGAGCAGACGGGTCTGGGGGTACAGATACACAAATCACTAAAAGTAGTAACACAGGTTAATAAGGCCATAAAAAAGCAAACTATGCACTGAGGTTCATTTTTTAGAGGGATAGAATTGAAAAGCAGAGAGGTTATGTTAAACTTGTATAGAACCTTGGTTAGATCACACTTGGAGCACTTTGAGCAGTTCTGGTCTCCATATTATAAAAAGGATATAGAGCCTCTGGAGAAGGTGCAGAAAAGGTTTACTAGAATGATACCAGAACTGAGAGGTTATACACATCAGGAAAGATTGAACAGGCTGGGACTCTTTTCTCTAGAAAAGAGAAGATTGAGAGGTGACCTGATAGAGACCTTTAAGATTATGAAAGGGTTCGATAGGATAAACCTAGAGAAGATGTTTCCACTTGTGGGGGAGACCAGAACTAGGGGCCATAAATATAAGATAGTCACTAATAAATTCAGAAATGACTTCAGGAGCAACCTCTTTGCCCAGAGAGTGGTGAGAATGTGGAACTTGCTACCACAGGGATGAGCTGAGGTGAATAGCATCGATGCATTTAAGGGGAAGCTAGAATAACACATGAGGGAGAAAGGACTAGAAGGATACGCTGGTAGGGTTACATGAGGTAGGGCGGGATGAGGCTCATGTGAAGCATAAACACTGGCATGGACCTGTTGGGCTATGTGGCCTGTTTCCATGCTGTAAATACTATATAATACTACTTACACGACGAGGCCTTGGACAACGTGGACCACTTTCCATACCTCGGGAGCCTATTGTCAACAAGGGCAGACGTTGATGACAAAGTCCAACACCGCCTTCAGTGTGCCAGTGCATCGAAGCTTTGACCACGCTCGATCAGCTCCGATGGACGGGTCACATCGTCCGCATGCCCGATACGAGACTCCCAAAACAAGCACTCTACTTGGAGCTCCGACATGGCAAGAGAGCCCCAGGTGGGCAGAGGAAACACTTCAAGGACACCCTCAAAGCCTCCTTGAAAAAGTGCAACATCCCCACCAACGCCTGGGAATCCCTGGCCCAAGACCACACAAAGTGGAGGAGAAGCATCCGGGAAGACGCCAAACACCTCGAGTCTCTTCGCCGGGAGCAAGCGGAAGCCAAGCGCAAACAGCGGAAAGAGTGCACGTCAACTCAAGCACCCCACCCACCCGTCCCCTTCAACCACCGTCTGCCCCACCTGTGACAGAGTCTGTAGGTCACCTGAGAACTCATTTTTAGTGTGGAAGCAAGTCATCCTCGGTTCCGAGGGACTGCCTAAGAGAGAAGAGATGAAGAAGGGTAGGATGAGGTTCGTGTGGACCTGTTGGGCCAAGTGGCCTGTTTCTGTGCTGTAAATACGGTGTACACTTGTAATATGTAAAGTTCACATCACAGTTGCACCTGATTGGCTGAGGTTTTGGCTTCATAGAACAGCGACAAATCACAACTGATCAGATAAGCATCTTGTCAACCAATCAGGAGACAAGCAAGTAGCAGACTTCCAATTAAAAACTACCAAGGATCCATGACCAGCTAATCCTGAATTAGCAGCTGCACACGCTGGTGTGTTTATACAAGCTTGCCATCTTGCAGGGATCCATTAGATTCCAGATGCCCCCCCCCCCCAGGCACCACACTCCAGGCAGCACGCTCTGTTACAGTTACAAAGAAGATTTAGAAAACAAGAATAAAAAAGACAGGCATTTCATCCCAGATTCGTCTGACCCGGAGCCCGAAATTAAAAGCAAGGGTTTGACCTCATCAATATGCTAGCGACTACAATCATCTGGCTTCCCAAAGGGGGAGTATTTGAACAGTGCCCTTAAAGGGGCAGGCCAGGTAACCAGTTAAACATTCGGAACACACTTCAGGCCTCAGATTGCCTTCGAGCAATATCACAAGAGATCCGGAGCTGCTTTAGAAAGTTTAGCGGTGGTTAAGCAGGTTGTGTGGGGAAAAGAGGCGGAAGGCCAGAAAGAGAGAAGTCTGGTGAAAATAAAATAAAAATTAAATTCACTCGTTCAGATGGCCACAGGAATAAAATAAATCCGTAATATCCACCTAATTGCAAGATAATTTCGGTTCCTCTTGTATTTGAGGTGATTCAACGCTCCCTGCACGAACCACATAATAAAAGCCACTGATTAAGAAGTTTAATTAAAACGGAAAGTGCTGCACTTAAAGGGATATGGATATTGTGAACAAAACGAGCTCAGCGCGTTTATGCTTTTCATCTTGTAATATTATGTTTCATCAACAGGTGTCACTAGGGAGCTTTATTTTAAATTTTAAAAAAATCACAAATGATTGAACATGTTGGTTTAAAATTTAATTTAAATTTCTCACTGCAACTCAAAAATACACACAGAAAAAAACTACCTTTATTAATTGGTTTTAATAAATGTATATATAGACACAAACAATTCCTATTTAAAGCTTCATAAGCTGACCTTGCTTGCTTGTTGTTTCCCAGTAGGCCCCGCTACTATCTGTAGGTTGCTTAAAATAAGCCTTTCTTTCCTTTTGGGAAGCTAAATGCACAATTCAGGCCAAAAAGTAATAGCTTAATACACACCCTAACCTTCCTTCCTACAACCTAAACATTGCCATCAGATATTCCCGTTCTAACCTGCATTGTTCAACCCATTTGTTGTCATCCATTGTTAATGATTTCCCCTCACCCCTCCCCCCCCCCGCCCCCACCCTGCCCAATTTTACCTCCTCCTCCCCTGAACATGGAACTCGTGCTGAATTACAGGCAGCCCGGTCCCTCGCCCAAATCGGCATTCCGACTCAGTGAGTGCCGGCAGGCTGTTCGACTACAGGGGGCATCGCCGTCAGCCCAATCCAACATGCACACTTCCAGCGGGGGTCACCAGGCAGCAAAGTAGCCCGAACCAAATTTTTAACCCTTCCCAGATCACGGACGTTGGGGGGGGGGTAGTTCTGACTTTGGGCGATCGTGTAAAACGGGTGCTATCGGCCCGGCCTCCCATTAAACATCTCTCCTGGTTGAAGCCATGAAATCGAAAATCATGTGTGGTATCTAACAGGCGCACCAGCCGATATCGCTCGTTTTACATTATCGTCCAAAGTCAAAATCATGTGCAAGTGAGTCGAAGTCTCTTCACACAAAGGGTAGTGAAATCTGGACCTCTCGTCCCCAAAAGCTCTTGGGGCTGGGGGCTCAGCTGAAAATTTCAAAAACTGAGATTGATAAGATTTTTGTCAGGCAATGGTGACGTGGGATGTGGAACCAAGGCGGGCGGATGGAGTTAAGCTACAGATCAGCCATGATCTAATTGAATGGCGGAACAGGTTTGAGGGGCTGAGTGGCCTGCTCCTGTTCCTGGGTTCAGTGTTCCGAAGTCGTATGTTCCTATGTTCCAATTGAAGAGCATCTCTGTTTCGCTGGCTGATAACACCTATCTCAACACAGGGCTAGTGTCAAACCTGTGACTCTGCTGTCTTGCGTGACTCAGTACCATATTGCGCAGTGCAATAATCCACAGGGAAATCAGTTCCGTAAAGCTGTCCGACGTGGAGGCAGCAGAGAGCATTAGATGCTTAAACTGTGATAAATATTTTTGTAACTGAAAGTTGCGTGCTGCGGCTTAATAGCAACGGCACTACCAATGAACAGGAATTCTAAAGGCCAAAGTCAACCAGTTGAAATGATCCATGTATTCACAGCCGTGGGGAATTTCCTAGGGGCCTGTCCTGTTCCGCCGACATAACTTCGGCGCAAGTTCGGTGGAAACCTGTTGACGTGAATTTCCACTGAAATTATGGAGGTGGAGCAGGAGAAGCCCCTGGGGTTAAATTCAGCCCCTGCAGGTGACGCCATGTTTTCAACAATGTCCTGATTCCTTTATTATCTGCATTAATTCATACAAAGTTGGGTTGAAACTGCACTGAGCAATCTTAGTAATAGATGCATTAAGACAAAAACAACAACAATTTGCATTGACATAGCGCCTGTAAAGTAGTAAAATGGCCCAAGGCGCTTCGCAGGAGGGTTATCAAACAAAAATTGACACCGGAGCCAAAGAAGGAGACATGAGGATGAGTGATAAAAAGCTCGGTCAAAGAGGTAGGTTTTAAGAAGAGTCTTAAAAGGATGAGAGAGGGCGGCGGAGAGGTGATCGAGGGAGCCTAGGCGGCTGATGGCACCAATGGTGGGGCGAAGGGAGTGGGGGATGTACAGGAGGCCAGAGTTCTCGGAGGGTTGTAGAGCTGGAGGAGGTTACAGAGATAGGGAGGGATTTGAATACGGGGATGAGAATTTGACCGGGGATTGGGAGCCATCGGAGCTGATGAACAGGTGCGCAGAGAGCATCACCGGCATGAAAACCAGCCCCCTCCCACGTTACTTCAGCACGCCTTCATTATTTGGTTGGATTGGCCTGTGATGCCTCTTACATGAACATTTCTAGGGGTTTTCACAATCAGATCAGTATCCAGCGAAACCTCCTTCCAAAAACAAGTGCCTTAATATCGGAGAGCTCAATATGTGCGTGTGTTCTCATTCGTCATTGCCTAATTTTCTACCGCTTATTATGGGATAACCAGACGGTGACTCAGGCGGGTTTCAGTGAAGGCGGCTGAGTTTATTTTAAAAACTACTACCGATGTTAAAGAAGTAAAGAAAACACTGTCATTTGAATTTTTTCCTAAGGAAGGTTGGAGGATTGGAAAATCAACTTGCCTCTCCGTCTTGTTTAACTCATTAGAGAACAGTCGAGGCCTGTTCTGAAGCAGGTTTTGTCTGCAAGGTCCCTCTCCCCTGAGTTTCACTATTTATAGAGCAAAGCAGTTAACAGGTGCAGCATTAATGAGGCTATCACCTGCCGCATGATGGACGGCCGTCTTTTATTACAACATGGTGTGTCACCCCCCCCAACCCCCACCGAATTTCAAAAAACGGCTGTGAAAATTGATGAACATTTTCCTACTAACGGGCCGAGTCTCACTGCTGATGGCTAAGTCTGGGCCGTTTTCACTAACTCTCTAAATGGATCCCGAATCTCAGGCAGATTTGCTTAAAATCCAAAATCGTTGCTTTGCTTTTGAAAGAAAGAAAAAAAGACTTGCATTTATATAACACCTTTCATGACTTCAGCGCATCCCAAAGCGCTTTACAGCCAATGAAGTATTTTTGAAGTGCAGTCACTGCTGTAATGTGGGAAACGCGGCAGCCAATTTGCGCACAGCAAGCTCCCACAAACAGCAATGTGATAATGACCAGATAATCTGTTTTAGCGATGTTGATTGAGGGATAAATATTGGCCCAGGACACCGGGGATAACTCCCCCGCTCTTAAAAATAGTTCCGTGGGATCTTTTACGTCCACCTGAGAGAGCAGGCGGGGCCTCGATTTTAACGTCTCACCCAAAAGACGGCACCTCTGACAGTGCAGTGCTCCCTCAGTACCGCACTGGAGTGTCAGCCTAGATTTTTGTACTCACTTTGTTCACTTTGTGCTTTAATGTGGTGCTCTCTGCACTGGCCTTTACTCAGAAAGGTATGACGGGGTAGATTCCCTGAGATAGCTCGAATATTGCTGGGTAGATTTTAACTTTTGGCCAGCAAAGAGGGCCCCGTGAATTTGAGGCCCCAGCCTCACTTACATCCGCCAGGCGAGCTGCAGGACGCCAAACTGGGGTCCTGACGCAGCTTGCCAGGTTGAAGCCTGAAAGTTAGGCCGGAGCTCCCACCAGCAAGGTAAGTAGCAGTGGGGCAGGACGGCCCCAATCACAGAGGATGGAGGTCCCAGGACAGCAGCGGCCTGCATTATTTTTATGTGCCTCGAAGGGGCACTCCTGCTTCTCCAGGACCTACAAATATAATTCAAGGCTTGCCTTTAGAGGCCCTCTTCTCTTCCATCACCTTTGGAAATGATTGAAGGCCCTGCCCCAACCAGTTCTGATCTAAAATGATAATTTGGGTCCTATTTACCTCATAGGACCCCCACTTATATATATTAAAAGGTGACGATTGCCTGAAACATCCGGCACAAGGCCCCCTTTCACAATGGAGCTGGCGGCATTGCTGGTGTTAGCGGGTCGGTGAGGCTACCAAGCCCATTTTGAGTGCGCTACCATTACCGTTAATGCCAACTGAGGACAGTGAAAATCGACGCCATAACGCCCAGTAACTTCACTGTAAAGCATTAGGAGTAGGCCATTCAGCCCCTCGAGCCTGTTCCGCTGTTCAATTAGATCGTGGCTGATCTGTACCAGATGTACGTTCCTAACAAAATACAGAAACAGCAACCTCTGCTACACATTCTACTTCATGGGGTGAGGAGGCGGGAGGGGACTGGAACACCTTAGCTCATAGTCTCACTCAAAATCAGTCTGGGACATGGCAGTGTTGGTCTTGATATTATGCTGTGGGACAACATCTGAAATACCCCGTCCGCTTTTATTTTTAATGAGAAGTTTTAATCCATTTGAAATAAATAAGCTACACCCTCCACTAAACTATTGGAGTGAGGATTGTCAGAGGAACGCGTCAAGCATTCTTACTCTGTTAACCCGCAGTGCCCACTGCTAAAAGATTGAATTTTGATCATAAAATCCTTGACTCCAGTATAGAAAGGAAAAAAGAAAGACTTGCATTTATATTGCGCCTTTCACGACCTCAGGATGTTCCACAGCTAATAAAGTACTGCGCGGTTGAGATGCAGTCACTACTGAAACACAGCAGTCAATTTGCACACACTAAGGTCCCATAAACAGCAATGTGATAATGACCAGATAATCTTTTTTATTTTGGTGGTGTTAGTTGAGGGATAAACATTGGCCAGGAAAAGGGGGGGGGTGGATTTCCCCTGCTCTTCTTCGAAATAATGTCATGGGATCTTTTACGTCCACCTGAGAGAGCAGACAGGGCCTCCGTTTATCATCTCATCCGAAAAACAGCACCTTCGAAAGTGCGGCACTTCCTCAGCACTGCACTGGAGCGTCAGCCGAGATGTTGAGCTCAAGTGCTCACTGAATATATTTAAGAAGGAGATAGATAGATTTCTAGACACAAAAGGTATCAAGGGGTATGGGGAGAGAGCGGGACTATGGTATTGAGATAGAGGATCAGCCATGATCATATTGATTGGCGGAGCAGGCTCGAAGGGCCGAATGGCCGACTCCTGCTCCTATTTTTCTATGTTTCTAAGTCTCTGAAGTGGAACTTGAGCCACCAACCTTCTGAGGTGAGAGAGCTACCACAGAGCCATAGCTGACACATATAAATGAAAACAGACAGCTCTCCCAATGACTTAGTGGGTAAAGACATTGCCCGGTGTTACACTAACGCCACACAAGCTGGAGATCCAAGGTTTGATTCCAGGTCTGTGCTGAGTAAGCTGATCTCAGCCAGGCTCCCTAGGCTAGGAATGGGAAAAATTAGGCTCGCATCCAGTTCCTCTCCGCTACTCAATGATTCCTGCCATAAAGTGTGTGTGTGTTCTGTGTGTTCGAATATTGGGTGAACAGGATCACACTTATCCGTGAAACCAGTACAGTCAAATACCTTGCTGACACTCGCTGTCAATGCTCATACATAAAGAATTGCCACTTAGGCAAGGTACCCAGAGCGGTGTTGGTGGCACTGGACATCATCCTGCCAAGGTTCAACTCCTTAAGGGGAAAAAACAGGTTCTGAAGGCTCAAGAAGATAGCATAGTATGTATGACCCATGGTTTACTATGCCATTGTATGGGGTTGTCCATCATTCAACTTGCATCTCAAGAGCAATCTACATTATCAGATTAAAAATGGGGGGGGAAAAACCCACAAAATTGGTTGAGCCGTAATTTCCTCCAGTTAAACATTGGAAGGTCTGAAGCCATTGTCTTTGGCCCCTGTAACAAACCCTGGCCACTCATTCCATCCTCTTCGCTGGCCACTGCCTCAGGCTGAACCAGACTGTTCAAAACATCGCATCCTGTTCGACCCTGAGCTGAGCTTGCTCTCCACCATAAAGACCACCTACTTCCACCTCCGTAACATCACAATCTGCCCCAACCTAAACCAATACCTCAGTGAAACTCTTATATATACTATTGTCAACTCCAGCTCCAAATGTTCTCTTTGCTGACCATCTGTCCTCCACATTCCATGAACTCCAGCCCATCTGAAGCTCTGCTGTCTGTCTCCAACCCCCCATCTCCACTGCCCTCACTGACCTACATTGACTTCCAGTTTCACAATGTCTCAAATTTAAAACTCTTGTTGTTGCCTTTAAATTCCTCCATGACCCCACCCATCCTTATCCCTGTAACCTCCTCCAGTCCTACGACCCCCTCCCCTGCATGCTCCATTCCTCTGACTCCAGCCTCTTGTGCATCCCAGCACCCACCCCTCCACTCCACCATTGACATCTGCGCCTTCACCCGTCTTGGTCGCATTGTCTGGAGGTTCCTCCCCGCTCCTCCACCTCCTTCTCGCCCTTGAAGACACTCCTCAAATTCCGCCTCTTTGACCAAGCTTTTGGTCATCTTCCTAACCTCTCCTTCTTTGGCTCAGCATCCATTCAGCTCACACCTCTGTAAAGTGCTTTAGTGATGTTGTTCTGCAGAAGAGCGCTTTGTAAATGTGAGTTGTTGAGATTCACGAGAATGACACCAGGGGCTTAGAGGGTTAAATTATGAGGCCAGGTTGCAGGTAAACTTGGCTTGTATTATAGAAGATTGAGGGGTGATCTGATCAAAGTTTTAAAAATGTGAAAGGATTCGCTAGGTTAGATATGGAGAAACTATTTCCTCTGGTGGGGCAGCAAAAATGAGGGGACACAATATTAAAATTAGAACTCGGCTATTCAGCAGTAAAATCAGGAATCACTTTTTCACATCTGGAATTCTCGCCCCCAAAGGTTGTGGAAGCTGGGGGACAATTGGAGCTTTCACGACTGAGCTCGATGGATTTTTATTGAGTAAGGGTATCAAGGGACATGAAGACAAGGCGGGTGAATGGAGTTGAGGTGCAGATCAGCCTCCTGTATTGAAATATAATGAGTACAGTTTCAAAGGTGGGCGGGGAAGGGCGTGTGACATTACTGAAACCGATTTCAGTCAGGTTTGCGAGCGAGCGTCTCTGTCATAGGGAAGGGGCTGCTGTTCAGAGCTGTCACATTCCCAGTCCTGCGTCACTGTTTCATCAAAGGAAATTAAGAGTGGCTGAAACGCTGGGAAACACTGTGTAAAACAGTAGGGACAGGATGGGAGGATGAACAGGAAATGCAGTAGGGGAAGTGCAATGCCTTTAGGCAACAGGAAATGTCCCTGTGATAATGATCGAAGGGCACGCTAGTGCATTGACCTCCTGCATTCTCCAATCCCGTCCATCAAGGAAATAGCTCAAACACTAATATTTAAAAGTAACTCCTTCAAGATTAAACAACTGCAGTTATTTATTAGTACTTTCTCTTAAAATGCCTTGTACTTTATCCTACAGATGTTTGGGTAATGTTATGGTAGTGGCCCACTCCCCCTCCCCCACACCACTACCATGTCCGTGTTTACATACTGAGTAATATTATGTAATTATTTGATTTTCGATGCTAGTCGTGGTTCAGTGGGCAGCACTCTCAGCTCTAAGACGGAAGGTTGCGAGTTCACAGTCCCCACTCCAGGGATCTGAGCGCACAATCTAGGATGGCACTCCCAGTGCAGTGCCGAGGGAGTGCTGCACTGTCGGAGGTGCCATTTCTTGGATGAGATGTTAAACCGAGGCCCCGTCTGGCCTCTCAGGTGGGCGTAAAAGATCCCCATGGCAAATTTTGAAGAAGTGCGGGGGAGTTCGCCGTGGCAACGTTCCCTTTAAGCTGTGCAGCTGCGCAGCCGCACAGCGCTCCGCAGGTCCCGCACAGCTGAGGAGACGGCTTTTAATTTGATAAAAACACGCACGTGCAGAATTTTGAATGTCCCGCGCGGCCCCTTGCCACAAAAAAAATGAGGCAGAACATTGCTCCCTGGTGTCTTGGCCAATAGTTATTCCTCAACCAAAATCTAAAACAGATGATCTGGTCCGCCTACATTTACATAGCGCCTTTCATGAACTCTGGACGTCGCAAAGTGCTTTTACAGCTAACTAAGTACTTTTGAAGTGCAGTCACTGTTGTAATGTAGAAAACGCAGCAGCCAATTTGTGCACAGCAAGCTCCCACAAATAGCAATGTGATAAAGACCAGATAATCTGTTTTTAGTGATGTTGGTTGAGGTACACCAAGGAGAGCTCCCTTGCTCTAGGAGGCCGAACCATTTAACATCACAATGAACTTTAGTGCTTTACACGAAGGTTGAATGACTTCAACACTGGTGAAGGCAACTGAACATTGCCATGACAACTTCTTTAGATGCTGCATCTAATTCCCTTCCACATAATAAGGGTTACCAGATCTGGATCAGAAAGGGAGAAAATAAACAATACAGGTAGCAACACGGAAACCATCTAACATCCATAGCAACAACAACTTATAGTTACATCGCGTTGTTTCACCTGAAGGCTGGTCAAAGAGGTAGGTTTTGAGAAAAAAAGGAAGACTTGCATTTATATAGCGCCTTTCACAACCACTGGACGTCTCAAAATGCTTTACAGCCAATAAAGTACTTTTGGAGTGTAGTCACTGTTGTAATGTAGGAAATGCGGCAGCCAATTTGTGCACAGCAAGCTCCCACAAACAGCAATGTGATAATGACCAGGTAATCTGTTTTAGTGATGTTGATTGAGGGATAAATATTGGCCAGGACACCGGGGGTAAAGCCCCTGCTCTTCTTAAAAATAGAGCCATGGGATCTTTTACGTCTACCTGAGAGAGCAGACGGGGCCTCGGTTTAATGTCTCATCCGAAAAACGTCGCCTTCAACAGTGGAGTGTCAGCCTAGATTCTTGTGCTGAAGTATTCTGTGAGTGGGATTTGAACCCACAGCCATCCTGATGCAGAGCGCAAAAGTGCTACCCACTGAGCCACAGCTGACACGTTAGAAGAGAGGCTGAGAGGTTTCGGAAGGACTTGCAGAGGAACACAGAACCCAAGCCCAAGAATAGTCCCAGATATAAGAGATGTGTTGATTACATTACAACAATAAAGCCTGACAGTGATTGTGTTTGATGTGATTTAATACTACAGGAATATCTCAGTGAAGGACGCACTGTATCCTGCACAAAGGCAAATTTAGCACAGTTCAGACCAAAGTACCCACATGATATCCTTTATCGGCCTGTGATAAGCCTGGATCTAAAAATGTATCTTGGCTACAAACAATGCCTCCTGTACACAAACTGACAGTAAACCAACGGGCTCCTCAATTTCCTCAATGAGGAAATGCTTAGTTAAAAAAACAATACTGTGGGAAGCCAATGGATCGGGTCACCTGAACAGGGTGAATCTGGGACTTCAATGGGAAAGATATATGGAATAGCTATTTAATCCTACATGTTGCAAAGGCAAGCACCTACATACTTATAATATCTGCTTCAGTGAGGCTATTAAAAAGAAAGAACCCGCCTTTCACAACCTCAGGACGTCCCAAAGCACTTCACGACCAATGAAGATTGTTAACCCAAGGCCCGGTGTGCTCTCTCAGGTGGACGTAAAAGAGCCCATGGCACTATTTCGAAGAAGTACAGGGGAGTTCTCCCTGTGTCCTGGCCAATATTTATCCTCAATCAACATCACGATTATCTGGCCATTAGCACATTGCTGTTTTTGGGAGCTTGCTGTGCACAACTTGGCTGCCGTGTTTCCTACATTACAACAGTGACTACACTTCACAAAGTATTTCATTGGCTGTAAAGTGCTTTGGGACGTCCAGTGGTCGTGAAAGACGCTATATAAATGTAGCCTGGCGAAATGGAGCAGCACAGGACACGAACTTTCGTTTTTGGGGTTTTTTATTCTGTATTAATAACTTGGGTCTAGGTTTAGGATGAAATTGTAAATACATAAAACACAGTCGACAAAATACGGCAGTGGCTTGCTGTAAAACAGAACATGAGGTAAACCACAAATCATTATACAAAACAAAACATATCATACCATACATTCGTATGTCCCGTTATCACTTGTCACCTCTTACAAGCAAACAGAAAGTATTAAACTCGTTCGAAACGTAGCCCCAAGGACTCAACAACAATTTTAACAAAGGTTAACACCAGCACATGGTGGGACAATCTACAAGCATCCCCGTGATATCGAGTGATTTGGGAAACAATATCACTTTAAAACTATGTCTGGCTGCACTAAATGCTGTTTTAGTTGTACTTTACGCAGACTAAGTTCATTTCAAAAGTCATATTCACCCCAACTCTCCTCAGAGCACACCCCTCACGCGGGATCTAGAAAATGGAGGCTGTGAAGAAAGGGGAGGTTCCTTTGGCATCACATGGCCCTTCCCATAGCCCTTTTCTCCTTTTTTCAAATTCTAAAGGGGAAAATGAACCGTGCCATCTAGTGGACTTAAATATTCACTGCATTTTCCCACTTGGCTACATTCTCCCCTGCTTTAAAGTCAACGTCCTCGGTGACTTAGCACCCGTTTTTCACTTCTTTTACAGCTTCTCGAAAAAATGCAGTACCCAGACTCGATAAAACATGAGAGAACACCTCAGGACTGAGTGAGACTGCATTACAGGCTGACTGAGGCAAATGGTATGGGTTAGGGTTTACCCCAGCATTGGCTCTTTTAGTTCTGCGAGGAGCCGGAATGGGTACCTCAACCTCAGTCCCACACTCAGAAGGATCTGAATGCTCTGGCTCAGAAACAGCCTCTGATTCCTGTACATCTTGGGCGTTACCAACAGGATCATTGTTTATTTTTTCCTCCTGAGTTAACTCTGGATAGGTGACTTCCTCTACCACAACAAACTCAGTATCAGAGGGCTCTGGCAACGATTCTGTCAAAAGAGTGACAGGGGGTACGGTGACAGGGGACTTGGTTCTCGTCCGCCTAGGCTCAGGGACAGGGGTAACACATGGCCTAAGATTAACTCTATGGACCCTTTTTAAAGGACCGCCCTCTACAGGCTCAACTGCATGTGTAGTACCCTGTACCTCCACCACTCTGTACACAGTAGGACCCCAAGCATCCTGAATTTTGTTCCTACCCAAAGGCATGTGGCGTAAGTATACCAACTGACCCACCTCAATGGTTGGACAGTACACTTTGTCTTTGTTAAGTTCAATTCTTTGAGCTGATTTCTTTTCAGTGTACTCTCTTGCCCTTGCATGTGCCTCCTTCAAACGCTCTTGGTGGACAACCAACCACTCATGTTTCTTGTCTAACACTTGCTCCTGACCTAATAAAGCATCTACAGGAAGGTGTGGATGAACCCCGAAAAGCAGATAGTACGGTGAGTAGCCAGTCGTAGCATGGGGTGTTACATTGTAGGCATACACCAACTCAGATAAGTGCTCAGGCCAGCGGCGCTTCTTTTCTGGAGGCAGTGTACGCAAAAGATCATGTAAAGATCTGTTGAATCTCTCACATTGAGCATTTCCTTCTGGGTGGTGTGGGGTAGTGCGGGTTTTCTTTACACCATAAAGCTTACACAGCTCGGCAATGATTTTACTCTCAAAATTTCGACCTCTGTCTGAATGCAATCTTTCTGGGACCCCATACTTCATGAACCACTCTTTGAGAAGGACTTTTGCCGTGGTATCAGCCTTTTGGTCCTGAGTAGGGAAGGCTTGTGTGAATTTAGTGAAAACATCGGTCACCACTAACACATTCTCACGACCATCGGAGGCCGGTTCCAGCATGGTGAAATCTACAGCAACTACTTCAAGGGGCCGGGAGGCTAGAAATGATTTCATAGGGGCGTGTATCTTGGGGTGGGGCATTTTTGTCAAAACACACCTCTCGCATTTCTTGACCCACTGTTCCACATCCCCATACATCCCAACCCAAAAACATCTCTGTCTCAAAAGGTTCTGTGTGTGCTCTATTCCCTGATGGCCCATACGATCATGCACACCTTCAAGCACGACTTCTTTCAAACAAGAGGGCAGTAGTAGCTGGTGACACTCACCAACATGGACATCCTCGATTACATGGTACAACAAACCATCTTGCTCACAAATACGGGGCCACTGCTTTAACGTGGATAATACTAGCTTGGATAACTGCGACCTCTCCTTGTAAGTTGGCCTTCGCTGCTCACCCCAAAACTTCCTAAACACGCTGAGGGTGGGGTCTGTGTCCTGAAACTTACGTAGTTCCTCTTTAGAGTAACCGGGAAGTGTTGGTGTGTTACCCTGCAACTCACTACGCTCAGTACTTTCTTCTGCGTCCGAAACACGGATCTGTCTGACTTTACAGCACTTGACTCCTGCTGTCCCTAAGTCTGGTCCTAGAGCTGTTCCCTTGTGAGTGACATTACATATGGCCACACAACCATCATAGTCCGCATCCCCACTGTCTGACTCGGGCTCCCCTGCTAACGGCTGCCTAGAGAGGGCATCTGCTGCTGCATTACAGCGGCCTGGGCGGTACTTGACGTCAAAGTCAAAAACAGCTAACTGAGCCACCCATCTTTGCTCAACAGCACCTAACTTAGCTGTAGAAAGGTGACACAGGGGGTTGTTATCTGTTATGACAGTGAACTTGGAACCTAGAAGGTAACCTCGAAATTTCTCTGAAACAGCCCATTTGAGGGCGAGGAGCTCTAGTTTCATACTGCTGTAGTTTCTGTCATTTCTTTCAGCATTACGGAGCCTCCTACTGGCATATGCTATCACTCTCTTCCTATCTCCCTGCTGCTGGTGGAGGATGGCACCTAATCCTAGGTTACTGGCATCCGTCTCTACAATAAAAGGCTGAGTGAAATCTGCGTAACCTAACACTGGAGCACTGATCAGCTTTTCTTTCAGCTGTTCGAAAGCAGCTTGGCACGCCGCTGTCCATGAACCTTCAAACAACCGTTTTGCTTTTGCTGGGCTGTCTTCCCTAAGGCATGCATTGACTACGTCATGGAGAGGGCCAGCTCGTTTAGAAAAATCCTCAATGAACCTCCTGTAATAACTACAGAAACCAAGAAATGACCTCAGATCTTTGACTGTACTGGGGACCGGCCACTTCTTTACGGCGGCAATTTTCTCTGGATCTGTCCCTATACCCTCCCCTGAAATTTGATGCCCAAGGAACCTGACTTCCTGCTGCAGGAAGTGACACTTTTCAAGCTTTACTTTCAAACCTGTCTCTTTCAGTCGTCTTAGAGCTGTCTCAAGCCTCTCTAAATGGTCCGGGAAGGTCTGAGAGAACACAAGGATGTCATCTAAATACACTAATAGGATGTGGAACACTAAGTCGCTCATAGTCGCTTGCATAAGTCGTTGAAAAGTCGCAGGTCCATTACAGACACCAAAAGGCATTCTGAGGTACTCAAAAAGGCCAAAAGGAGTTGTAAAAGCAGTCTTAGGCCTGTCACTTTCACGAACAGCAACCTGGTGGTACCCACTTGCAAGATCAATGGTCGAGAAGAACTTTGCACCATGAAGGGCATCAAAACTCTCGTCAATGCAGGGCAAAGGAAATGCGTTACGTCTGGTTTTTGAGTTTAGTTTCCTAAAGTCAACACATAGTCGTATGTCTCCATCAGTCTTACGAACTACCACTATGGGTGAAGCGTATGAACTATTGCTCTCCTGGATGACACGCTTTCTTAAAAGCTTAGTGATGTGGTCCCTCACCTCTTTGTACAGTGTAGGTGGGATACGACGGTATGGCTCTGTAACTGGTGCGTCATCTACCAAGTTAATCTCATGCTCAACTTTATCAGTGTAGCCTAGGTCCTCATCCTTAAAAGCAAATACTTCCGAATACCTGGCTAAAAGTGCACCTAACTCTGCTTGTTGGCCCTGTGTGCCACCTATGTGTAGTTTGTCCAAAAGCAACTGAATGTCTTGGTCTGTCATCTGTCCTTCTTGTCTGCCAACAGTTACTTCCTCTGTGTCAGCGGAGATGCGTTGAAATCGCACCTCACAGGAGTCCTTGTCTACACACTCTGCCTGAGTCGGAATACCAAGCCTGGTCCTGGGGTTTAACCACACATCCTCCTCAGAGAAATTTACCACCTGCACTGGAAATAAATGTCCCTTTGATTCAACTAGAGTGGGGACAACTACCAGGCCACCTGGCAATGGTGTGTTACCTGGCTCCAACAGCATTTTAGTGCTGCCACCTGACTGAGTTTTAAGTCCCTTTACGTAGACTGTAGCTATGGAAGACGCAGGCACATGTACAGCACCCCTACCAGCTACACGGACAGAAGATGACTTTGGAGTGATGTTACACTGTTGTACTTGCTGAAATGCTTCCCTCCAATCTGAATCCAACTTTCCCCCTAGAGTAGTGTCAAACTCAGCATGAACTAGTTGTCTGCATTGGCTGATGATGTTCATACCAATAAGACCTGGTGCTGCAGGCTGTGACTGCTGATGCTCTTTGACTACCAGGAAACCACATTCGGGTAAGGTTATGCCCATAGTTTCAACGTCTAACTCAAGGTAGCCCAAGTAGGGAATGTCCAACCCGTTGGCGGCAGTGATCTTAAGCCACCCGGTTGTAGGCAGCATATCCTCATCCCTCCCAAGTAAGTGCTCTCTGAAAAAAACTTCAGTAATAGTGCTGACTTGGCTCCCGGTATCCAGTAAACAGTTAGCAGTAACCCCCCCAATCTTGAGATCTACTACTGGACATTTACCTATTGCACGGTCAAGAAATCTGTCACGAATACCAGTACTGTTCTGAGAGCCTGCAGGTTTTCCTCGCATTGCCCGGCTCATGGCAATCGAGGGAGTTAGTTTTCCTGCACCCCAGCCAGCATTGGTGGATGTGTTTGCTACCTCGTGCTTCTGAGGACACTGTTTGGCAATGTGCCCCGCCCCGTTGCACTTAAAGCAAATAGGCTGACCTTCATCAGTGAACTTTGGCTTGGCTCTAGGTTTCCCAACCTTGTCATTACCCGTGTTTTCCTTCTGTAGAGCAAGACCCCGTACTGCCTCTGTTAGTTCCCCGATAACTTTACCCTGTTCCGCCACCACTTTAAGAACATCCTGTAAAGTGACAGCCTGGCTGCCTGGTACCCCAATGGCAGAACACTGAAGATCCCTCCCCGTACTGTCACACACTACATTCTTGCTCTTTGCAACTTTAGTGCTACAGGGCTGGTCTTCTAAGGACCATAAGACAGCTTCCTCACGTACATCGAACAGGGTAGACTGGGGGTTGTCTCGTACAAACTTGCGCAACTCTCTCCGGAGTGAGGGATCTCTAACACCATCAACAAATCTGTTTCTGACAACCCGTTTTGTGTCCGGCACAGCATCAGGTGATTGCTTTACCAAAGTTCTAATAATCTGAGAGAGTGCATGTGAGTATTCTTGGAAACCTTCACCCTCTTCTTGCTTGCGTCCATAGAAAGTTTCTAACAGCTGGGACTCACTGCGTTTTTCGGTGAAAGCCCCCCTTAGGTAACTGAACAGGTCACTGGGCTGCTTAGACTCTCCACCCAACCGTAACCTAATTTCCTGTAGGGCTGCCCCCCTCAACAAAGATCGAATGAAATCTACCTGCTCTGCAGGAGTCTGATCTCTAGCTCGTAGTACACTTTCAACCTCTTCAATGAACTCATCAACTGAATGACTATCTTTAGATACCTCACCACTGAATGGTTGGATCTGACGCTCTCTGGGTACATACACATATGACTTGGTTGCCCCATTACCTAGAGTGGCAATAATTGCCATTGCTTGGTCATGGTTTTTTTTCAACTCTGAAATCTGTGCCTTGAGTTGATCTATCTGGTTGCCCTCACCCACACTCGAGGTATTGTCCTCACCATCCGAATTGTGAGCTCCACCCGCCTCCTCAGGAGGGTCTAACATTTTGACTCAGTTCACAAGTCCCTGACAGTCACTGAATGGGATGGCCGCTGTGACGATTCTTCTCCAATGGTGTCCCTCCTCGGTGCCTTGATGGGTCCTCTCCCAGATTGGTCCTGGCGCCCTCTGGATCCCGTCTGTCTGGTCTGGTCCTCCTTAGCAACCCCAGGCAGCACTCTCCGTCTGTCTCCAGGTCCACTTGGCACCACACCGCTCTTCCCCCACTGCCGTATTTTATGTAACTTTCCCAAACCTGAGAAACTCCAAGCTAACAGACCCCACTCCTGGTACCAAAATGTGTAGCCTGGCGAAATGGAGCAGCACAGGACACGAACTTTCGTTTTTGGGGTTTTTTATTCTGTATTAATAACTTGGGTCTAGGTTTAGGATGAAATTGTAAATACATAAAACACAGTCGACAAAATACGGCAGTGGCTTGCTGTAAAACAGAACATGAGGTAAACCACAAATCATTATACAAAACAAAACATATCATACCATACATTCGTATGTCCCGTTATCACTTGTTACCTCTTACAAGCAAACAGAAAGTATTAAACTCGTTCGAAACGTAGCCCCAAGGACTCAACAACAATTTTAACAAAGGTTAACACCAGCACATGGTGGGACAATCTACAAGCATCCCCGTGATATCGAGTGATTTGGGAAACAATATCACTTTAAAACTATGTCTGGCTGCACTAAATGCTGTTTTAGTTGTACTTTACGCAGACTAAGTTCATTTCAAAAGTCATATTCACCCCAACTCTCCTCAGAGCACACCCCTCACGCTGGATCTAGAAAATGGAGGCTGTGAAGAAAGGGGAGGTTCCTTTGGCATCACATGGCCCTTCCCATAACCCTTTTCTCCTTTTTTCAAATTCTAAAGGGGAAAATGAACCGCGCCATCTAGTGGACTTAAATATTCACTGCATTTTCCCACTTGGCTACATAAATGCAAGTCTTTCTTTCTTAGTATCCAAAATCTATCAATCTCTGTCTTGAATATACTCAATGATTCAGCATCCACAGCTCTCTGGGGTAGAGAATTCCAAAGATTCACAATGCTTTGATTGAAGAAATTTCTCCTTATCTCAGTCCTAAATGGCTGACCCCTTATTCTGAGACTGTGCCCCGAGTTCCAGATTTCCCAGCCAAGGGAAACATCTTCCCTGCATCTACCCTGTCAAGCCTGTTAAGAATTTTATGTTTCAATGAGATCACCTCTCATTTTTCTAAAATCTAGGGAACATAGTTCTAGTCTACTCCATCTCTCCTCATAGGACAATCCCCTCATCGCAGGAATCAGTCTAGTGAACCTTCGTTGCACTCCCTATAAGGCAAGTATATTTTTCCTTAGATAAGGAGACCAAAATTGTACATAGTACTCCAGGTGTGGTCTCACCAAGGCCCTATATAATTGTAGTAAGAACACTTTACTCTTATACTCCAAGCTCTTTGCAACAAAGGGAAATCTGGGTAATGGGGTGGGCCTTTCACCTATGAGACCCAAGTTCAAATCCCGTGCAGACTGATGGGCTGAAAATCTCCTCTGTCAGCTGACTGTAGTGATTCTACATGTGATGAGTTTGAACACTCCCAAACCAGCTCCTAGTAGGCATGGACCTATGGCATGATACTGCCCCTAATCTGGCACTAATTAGAAATCTCACTCAGTGAGGCCACAGGACAGCCAACATGAGATATGGGGGAAAATACTATCACTGCAGTAAAGGGCGCTCTACTTGGGTGGGGCTGAGGCACTCTGTTGAGCAGAGAAAGAGGGAACTTTACTCTTCACTCGGCTGCAGTATACCTAACCTGAGAGTGCTTGTTGATGCTGTCGTGGGGTGCCTGAAATGAGATGAATTCCATTCCTCAGCACTTGCATCCCTCACCTTGACTAGCACATTAAAAAAAATCTATAATAACATCGGCATTTTGTTTTAATATAACCCACCAAGTGGAAAATCCAGGAGCAACAGCCGAGGGCTCATTGTTGTTGCTTTGTTACTAAGTTTGAATCTGGGGCCAACAAAATTGACTTTGAACCGAGGCTGGCTGTGACTGTGTCAGCTGTGGCTCAGTGGGCAGTGTTGGATCCGTGATTCAGAGGATATGCTGTTATTAAATAATCACACGGATGCTGTACATTAACAATAAACAGGTCTTTACTGGAGGAGGGTAGTCTCCAGACAGGGGGGTACAGAGGCATGCGCAAAGCTTATATACCGGTGTGGTCACTGCCAGTACTACAGTATACAGGAGCTGTAAAAGTAGTTCTGACTTAAAGGCACATATACTACAATTCCTCCCCTTTTAGATTAGTAGTACCCCTAATATTCAAATAACAATTAACATTTCAACATGTACATTAAACAACAAAAGTCCATTTATAGATTCAGCCTTTGGGGCAGCTTCCTGACCCTTTCGGGATAGCGCCTTTCCGGAGGTTCTTGTTCTTGGTGCAGAGGCGATTCTGACCCCTTTTCATCAGGTAGTTCATCGGGTTCCGCTGCTACTGGGTCTGAAGTAGATGCTACCAGTATGTCGGGTTCATCCCCAGGTACTCGAGACATGGGGTTGACGCGTTCCTGTGACGCTAAGATCTGATCGACGTGGCGTCTCACAATGTTCTCCCCGACATCCACTGTGTACATTAATGGCCCCTGCCTTGTACATATCATTCCGGGTTGCCATTTCTCTGTTCGATAGTCATGGGCCAAGACTGGTTGCCCTACATTGAAGCTCCTTGTCGGCTTCTCATTGATGTGTTGGAATTGTTTGTCCTCAACATTTCTTCGCACATTTGGTCTGAGCAAGTCCAGACGAGATCTCAACCTTCGGTTAAAGAACATCATGGCCGGGGTCTGGTTGGTAACTGCATGTGTTGCGTTTCGGTAGGCTAATAAGAAATTGTCCAGCTTATGCTGTAGTGGAATTTCATCATCGCACATGGCCTTTATCGCCTTCTTAAAGGTTTGTACGAACCTCTCAGCCAATCCATTTGTGGCTGGATGATACGGGGCGGATGTGTAATGCCTTACCCCATTCCTTCTCATAAATTTTTGGAACTCGTCGGACACAAACTGTGGTCCATTATCAGAGCAAATCTGCTCTGGCAAACCGTTTCTGGCAAATATGGTCCGTAGGACTGCAATCGTTTTCTCGGTAGTGGTTGAAGACATTTTTATCACCTCAGGCCACTTTGAATGAGCATCCACTGCTATTAAGAACATTGAGTCCATGAATGGACCAGCGAAATCAATATGCACCCGTTGCCATGGAGAGGAGGGCCACTCCCATGGGTGTAGAGGGGCATGTGGTGGTGCATTTTGGACCTTCTGGCATCCTAAGCAGCTCTTAGTTAGGTCTTCGATTTGTTGATCGATTCCCGGCCACCACACATAAGCCCTAGCAAGGCTTTTCATTTTCACTCCCCCCAGATGACCTTCATGTAGCTCATTTAGCAATCTCTCCCTTAACTTGGGTGGAATCACCACTCTGGATCCACACATCACTGTCCCCTGGCATACTGACAGCTGTTCCCTTCTGGATGAGAATGCTGGCAACAGTGAGTCGCCATGTGTTGGCCATCCCCTCACCGTCAATTCATATACCCGCGACAGCGTCGGATCATTTCGGGTCTCCTTCTCTATATCCGCGTTTGTTACTGGCAATCGTTCAATTATTGATGAATAAAATATCTCGATAGGGTCCACTGCTGGTGCTTCCTCCACAGTAGGCAGTGGCAGGCACGATAGCCCATCAGCTTTCCCATGCTGTTTCGTGCCTTTATATTCTATTTCATATTGATTCGCCCCGAGAAACAGGGACCATCTTTGTAACCGCTGTGCAGTCATCACTGGAACGCCCTTCTTAGGATTAAAGATGGAGACAAATGGTTGGTGGTCAGTCAGCAAGGTGAACTTCTGCCCATGCAGATAGTGGTTGAATTTTTTTACTCCCCATATTGGCTGAGGGCCTCTCTGTCAATCTGGGCATAGTTGCGCTTGGCTGAGGTTAGTGACCGAGATGCAAAGGCTACTGGCCTCTCCAACCCATCTGGGAATTTGTGCGACAGCACCGCTCCAATACCATAGGGTGATGCATCACATGCCAAACGAATTGGTAGTGCTGGGTTGAAATGGGCCAACACCTCTTTTGATGTGATCAATACTTTACACTTCTGGAAAGCTCATCTACGTTTGTCATCCCACTTCCATGGTACCCCTGTTTGCAGTAAGGTGTTCAGTGGGCGTAATACCGTAGACAAATTTGGTAAGAACTTGTGGTAGTAGTTTACCAGCCCGAGGAACGACCTCAGTTGTGACTCATTTTCTGGTGCTGGAGCCTTGACTACTGCATCAATCTTGTCAGGGGACTTATGTAACCCCTCTTCATCGATGACGTGGCCATAATACGAGATCTGTTTCTGGAAAAACTCGCACTTGTGGCGATTAGCTCGTAGCCCATACTCCATTTGTTGTGTATGTACCTTTAAGAGAATAACTGGTCTTAAACTGCAGTACCAGCAGTGACCACCCCTGTATAAAAGGCGCTAGTAAGCCTCTGTAGATTCAGTTTCCCGATTGACTTCATTCAGTAAAGACTTGTTTTGTTCAACTCCTGCTGTCCGTGTCTCAATCATACACAGACATAATACTGACGACGAGCAGAT
This sequence comes from Somniosus microcephalus, assembly GCF_052327205.1. Lineage (NCBI taxonomy): Eukaryota > Metazoa > Chordata > Chondrichthyes > Squaliformes > Somniosidae > Somniosus > Somniosus microcephalus. The sequence goes on from NC_141000.1 coordinate 115,855,250, forward strand.
ACGAACTTACCTACAGTCTGCACCACCTCCTGGGATCCATTCCTGCAGCGAAGTGAGCAGAGGTCGAGGCCAGAAGGAAGAAAGAAGCAGTAGAAATGGGCGTCGACCGTGGGCATCCGCCCCTGTGTTAGCGGAGTTGAAGGTTGCTGGAGAAGCTGTTGAAAGCAGGGCCTGGTTCCTGTCGATGGTGCTTCAGCTAATCGGGCTGGTGGCAGGTAGTACACTGATCCTTCCTGGGCTGCGGCGGTCGCGAACTCGAGCGGGTGGCTTGCAACGGGGCCGAGCAGCGTTGTCGGGAAGAGGAGAGAGAGAGGGTGGAGCACACAGGGCGCGGCCGGTGCTACGAAGCCGGGCTGCGTACAGACCCGAGAGGAGGGAGACAAGAGTCCCACAGGGTTGTTCCACGACGGGAAAATAATAAAAAAGAAATATTAAACGCGCAGGAAACCATGGAAAGCAGCGCTAGCAACAGCGGGGAAGAAGGCAAAGCGCGGGAGGCGCCATCTTAATTAGCGGGGAAGAAGGCAAAGCGCGGGAGGTGCCATCTTAATCAGCGGGGAAGAAGGCAAAGCGCGGGAGGTGCCATTTTGTTAAATCGGGGAAGAAGGCAAAGCGCGGGAGGCGCCATTTTAGATTTTCAAGATGCCGAAGACTGGCTGTATCACTGCCTTTGATAATACAATAGAGGACTGGACCACGTATGTGGAAAAAGTCGAGGTATATTGCGAGGCAAACGAAATAACCGAGGAGAAAAAGGCATCGGTATTGCTAAATTTAATGGGCGCTAGAACGTACGGCCTATTGCGGGACCTGATTACTCCAGCCAAACCGAAGGCGAAGAGTTTTAACGAAATTGTTGCTGTCCTACAGGAACACCTAAACCCTGCACTGCTGCTGATAGCAGAAAGATTTAAATTCCACAGGAGAACTCAGCATAAAGATGAGAGCAATGCTGAGTACCTTACGGAACTGCACAAGCTATCAAAGCACTGCCAGTTCAGAGCAGGACTGGCAGATACCCTACGGGACAAATTTGTCTGTGGACTCCTGAGTGAAGGAACACAGAAGAAGTTACTCTCAGAGAAAGAGCTGACGCTAGAAAAGGCTTTCAGCATGGCAGTAGCGTACGAAGCAGCAGCCAGGGGAGCTGCGGAAATACAACAAAAGCCGCAGGAATACGGCACCCACGCAATGACACGGGGATTTGCAAAATGTTATCGCTGCGGCAGAACTAAATATGACCAGAAGGACTGCTGGTCCAAGGACAAAATATGCAGGCAATGCGGAAAGATGGGACACATTGCATGAGTTTGCAGGTCTGGGAAGAAGACCAGCGACAACAAAAAGGCTACTAAGGAACCGTACAAGAAAGTACAAAAGATGACGGACAGTAGTTCCGAAGACCAGATGAGCGATAGTGAATCCGGGAACAGGAGACTAAGCTGTCTCAAACTTCACAATGTAATCGCAAAAGAGGATCACCGAACCATTTGGGTCACCCTCACGATAGCAGGGTCCCAAGTTAAAATGGAATTGGATACAGGATCAGCGCTAACCATCATGAATCGACGAGACTACGAGCGGCTATTCTCACACATACCCTTGAGAGAGACATCCATCGTCTTGACGACGTATACGGGGCAAAAAGTATACCCCAGAGGAAAAATAAGGGTGCCTGTCGAATACAACGGCAAGAAAATACGGAAATTGTATCTCTACATACTGCAAGATGGTGGACCACCGTTATTGGGACGTGAATGGATCAGGAAGATAAGCTTAGATTGGCACTCCATTCATGCAATGATGGTGGACGGTAAAAAAGATGAAGACGTCACTCCTGGACGATTGTCAACAATCTTAGCTAACACCAAAGAGGTGTTTCAACAAGAACTGGGCACTCTTAAAGGCGTAACCGCCTCGATAAAAATAGAAGAGAATGCAATTCCCAAGTTTTTCAAAGCAAGACCGGTACCATATGCAATTCGCCCAGCCGTCGAGGCAGAGCTGGAGAATCTGGAGAAGGCAGGCCTGTTGTCTAAGGTCGACTGGAGCGAGTGGGCGACACCCATCGTTCCTGTCATGAAGAAAACGTTAAGCAATACGTCTGAGGAGCCAAGGAAGGTTCGCATCTGTGGGGTTTCAAGGTGACGGTGAACCCAGTCCTTCACACAGTACAATATCCTCTTCCAAGGATAGAAGACATCTTCGCCTCACTATCTGGAGGGAAGCGTTTTACAAAAATTGACCTAGCACAAGCATATTTGCAGATGGAGGTTGAAGAATCCTCTAGGAAGTAGCTCACGATAAACACTCACAAAGGTCTTTACCAGTATCATCGATTGATATTCGGAGTAGCATCGGCTCCGGCGATATGGCAAAGAGCGATGGAACAAGTCCTGCAAGGGATTCCGGGGACTCAGTGTTACTTGGACGACATCCTTGTGACAGGTGAAGATGACAGTGAACACCTTAACAAACTATAACAGGTGCTCTCTAGAGTACGGGAACATGGGCTACGAGCCAACCGCCTCAAGTGCGAGTTTTTTAAGAAACAGATATCGTATTGTGGCCACGTGATTGATGAAGAGGGGTTACATAAGTCCCCTGACAAAATTGAAGCGGTTGTTAAGGCCCCAGTGCCTGAAAATGTGTCGCAACTGAGGTAATTCCTCGGATTGGTGAATTACTACCATAAGTTTTTGCCGAATTTGTCGACAATTCTGCACCCACTGTACGCCCTGCTACGAACGGGAGTAGCATGGAAATGGAGCAATGACTGTAAGCGGGCCTTTCAGAAGAGTAAGGACTTAATCACTTCAAGAGAAGTATTGGCTCACTACAACCCAGCACTGCCGATCAGACTGGCATGTGATGCGTCTCCCTACGGCATTAGGGCGGTACTGTCACATAAATTCCTTGATGGTTTAGAGAGGCCGATAGCTTTTGCGTCATGCTCGTTAACTTCTGCCGAGCGTAACTTCGCCCAGATTGACAGAGAGGCCCTCAGCCTAGTGTGGGGGGTGAAGAAGTTCAATCACTACCTGCACGGTCAAAAATTTACTCTACTAACCGATCATCAACCTCTCTTCTCCATTTTCTACCCTCAGAAGGGCGTACCGATAATGACAGCGCAACGGCTGCAGAGGTGGTCCCTTTTCCTAGGGGCACACCAATATGACCTCGAGTACAAAGGAACTAAACAGCATGGGAATGCTGATGGATTGTCACGCCTACCGTTGCCGACGGTGGAAGAAGAAGACCTTGCAGTGGATCCAATGGAGTTATTCCACTCGACCATAGTCGAATGTCTCCCTGTGACAAATGCAAACATAGAAAAGGAAACACGGAATGACCCGACACTATCACGGGTCTATGATTTAACAGTGAAGGGATGGCCAGCACATGGTGAACCACTGCTGCCAACATTCTCGCCGAGAAGAGAACAGCTGTCAGTGTGCAGAGGAACCTTGATGTGTGGATCCAGAGTAGTAATTCCACCTAAGTTGACGGATAGAGTGCTCAATGAGCTTCATGAGGGTCATCTGGGTGGGGTAAAAATGAAGAACTTAGCCAGAGCGTTTGTGTGGTGGCCGGGAATCGATAGAGAAATCGAAGAGATGACCAAGAGCTGTGCAGGGTGCCAGAAGGTCCAAAACGCCCCACCACAAGCTCCTCTACATCCATGGGAGTGGCCCTCATCTCCATGGCACAGGGTGCACATTGATTTTGCTGGTCCCTTCATGGACTCGATGTTTTTAATTGCGGTGGATGCACATTCAAAGTGGCCAGAGGTAATAAAAATGTCCTCAACCACCACGGAAAAAACTATCACAGTTTTACGAACCATATTCGCCAGGAATGGGCTGCCTGAACAGATTTGCTCTGACAATGGACCACAGTTTGTGTCTGAAGAGTTCCGGAGGTTCTTAAAGAACAATGGTGTTAAGCATTACACATCTGCCCCATATCATCCAGCCACTAATGGATTGGCCGAGAGGTTTGTTCAAACATTCAAGAAGGCTATCAAGGCAATGTGTAATAAAGAGATACCCCTACAACACAAGGTGGACAACTTCTTGTTTGCCTACCGGAATGCGACACATGCGGTTACCAACCAAACTCCAGCCATGATGTTCTTCAATCGAAGACTACGATGCTGCTTGGATTTGGTTAAGCCAAACGTCTGAAGAGATGTGGAGAACAGGCAGTTTCAGGATATGAATGAAAGGCCGACCAAGAGTTTTAAGATAGGTCAACCAGTTTTGGCCCGGGACTACCGCACTGAGAAATGGCAGCCAGGAACGATTTGTACACGGCAAGGACCTCTCATGTATACTGTGGACGTTGGAGAGAGCATTGTAAGATGCCATGCTGACCAGATTCTAGAGTCACTGGAAAACGTCAACTCCACACCACGATCTGATACACCTGGCAATGAAATCGACGTACCAATTGCAGCTACCGCAGAATCGGTGATATTGGAAGCAGATGAACCAAACAACGACAGTGACCCCGGCTCAACCTTGCCAGAAGAACCTGATACACCAAAGAGGCGTTATCCAGACAGAATCAGGAAGCCTCCTCAAAGATTGAACTTATAATTGCTTAAACTTAACCAATGTATCTAGCAACCGTAATTGTGATTGTAATTAGTTATCATTTAGTTGTTAAATGAATGTTATGTACTGTTTATCTAAAAGGGGAGGAATTGTTGTGTATGTACCTTTAAGAGAATAACTGGTCTCAGACTGCAGTACCGGCAGTGACCACCCCTGTATAAAAGGCGCTAGTAAGCCTCTGTAGTTTCAGTTTCCCGATTGACTTCATTCAGTAAAGACCTGTTTTGTTCAACTCCTGCTGTCCGTGTCTCAATCATACACGGACATAATACCTTTAATCTAGTGAGCACCTTCTCCAAGTTGGCGAGGTGATCACCGTCATTTTTGCCCGTGACCAAGATATCGTCCAAATAACACTGGGTCCCTGGAATCCCTTGCAGGACCTGATCCATCGCCCTTTGCCAGATAGCCAGAGCCGAGGTTACTCCAAACACCAGCCGGTTGTATTGATAGAGACCTTTATGAGTGTTGATCATAAGGTATTGTTTCGAAGCTTCTTCTGCCTCCATTTGCAAGTACGCCTGGGCTAGATCAATTTTGGTGAAGCGTTTACCTCCAGATAGCGAGGCGAAAATATCCTCAATTCGTGGAAGCGGATATTGTACCGTGTGAAGGACTGGGTTCACTGTCACCTTAAAATCCCCACGGATGCGGACCTTCTTTGGTTCCCCAGGCGTATTACTCAACGACCTCTTCATTACAGGAACGATGGGTGTAGCCCACTCGCTCCAGTCCACTTTGGACAGTACTCCTGAACGTTCCAACCCTTCCAGCTCTGCTTCAACAGCTGGTCTGATCGCATAAGGCACTGGTCTGGCCTTCAGAAACTTTGGGCTTGCATTATCCTCTATTTTAATTGTTGCTGTTATTCCTTTTAGTGTTCCTAGTCCCTCCTGGAACACTTCTTTTGCGTCAGTTAGCATTTTTGACAGTTGTCCAGGTGTGACGTCGTCATCCTTTCTGGCCTCAACCTTCAGTGCCTGTATGGAATGCCAATCTAATTGTATCTTCCGGATCCATTCACGTCCTAGCAGTGGTGGTCCTCCATCTGGCAATACATATATATCCATTTTAGGTATTTCCTGGCCTTTATATGTCACTTTCACCCCTATTTTTCCTTTGGGGTAGACTTTTTGCCCCGTATACATCTTCAAGACAATCTCTGTAGCTTTCAAGGGTATGTGTGAAAATAGCCGCTTGTAGTCTCTTTGATTTATGACTGTTAGAGCTGACCCTGTGTCCAATTCCATTTTCACTTGGACTCTGTCTATCTTGAGTGTAACCCAGATAGTCTGGTGATCCTCCATTTCGGTTACCTTATGTAGTTTCAGACAACCCAGCTCCTTGCTTCCGGAGTCTTTGTCATTTTTCTGTTCGTCTGAACCACTGTCCATCACCTGGTGTAACTTTTTGTACTTCTCCTGTGGAGATTTCTTACTGTTGGTTTTCTTCCCAGACCTGCAGACTCTTGCTATGTGTCCTGCTTTCCCACACTGTCTGCACACTTGGTCCTTGAACCAACAATCTTTCTGGTCATGTGTTGTTCTGCCGCAGCGATAGCACTTCCCTGTTCCATAGGACATTTCATTGTTGCCATATTCTTGCGGTCTCCGTTGTATCTCTGCAGCGCTTCGTGTGATACTGCCATACTGAAAGCATTGTCCAGCGTAAGATCCTTTTCTGATAGAAGCTGTTTCTGGGTTCCTTCACTTTGTAGCCCACACACAAACTTGTCCCTTAACGTATCTGCTAGTCCAGCTCCAAACTGGCACAGTGTTTCGATAGCTTGCGCAGTTCCGTTAGGTACTCAGCATTGCTTTCGTCTTTGTGTTGGTTCCTTTTATGGAACTTAAATCGTTCTGCTATCAGCAGCGGTGTGGGGTTTAAGTGGTCCTGTAGGATTTCTACTATGCTTTCAAAATTCTTGTTTACCGGCTTCTCTGGGGTTATTAGATTTCGCAGTAACCCATAAGTTTTTGCACCCATGGAATTTAACAGAACCAGTGCTTTATTAGCATCTGGCACTTCATTTGCCCTGCAGTACACCTCAATACGTTTCACATATGTCGCCCAATCTTCGACTTCATTGTCGAACGTAGAGATACTGCCACTCTTCGGCATCCTTGGGTGTGAGTTAACTGTCAAAAATGGCACCTCCCGCGCTTCCCCTTCTTCTCCGCTGGCACAAAATGGCGTCTCCCACGCTTTCCTTCCTTCCCGCGCTTGCCCTTCTTCTCCGCTGCGGCTTCTAAAAATGGCGTCTCCCGCGCTGTTCCTACTTCTCCGCGGCTCAATGGTGTCTCCCGCGCTCCCCTTTCTTCGCCCCGCGGACCCTGTTCAGCCCGTGAGCCCTGGCTGTGCTCTGCGCGTTCTTCTTTTTATATTTTTCGACGCCGTTCAGTCTAGAACCCGGCTGTTTCTTTACCCTCTCTCTCTCCGGTTTGTTTTCTTTTTCTCGACACCGCTCGGTGTTCAACCCCCGGCTGCGCCCTGCGCTGTTCACCCTCTGTCTTACCCCGTCGACGCTGCTCGGCTTTCTCTCCGCCATCGGTCGGCTCCAGCCGCCGCTGCTCGGGAAGGGTCTGCGCTGGACCTGTCGTCGGTCTCTTGCTGCTCGTCATGGCTGGGGAACCAAGCCCGGCTCTCCACAGCCTCCCCTGCGAAGTTCAATCTCTGCCTGACGGCTGGGCGGTTGCTCGTGGTTGACGCCCGTGTTCCTGGCTTCGACTATTTTTTATTTTTTTTAATGTTGCAGGTAGATTCGAATCGACACTCGTCGCCACTGTTGGATCCGTGATTCAGAGGATATGCTGTTATTAAATAATCACACGGATGCTGTACATTAACAATAAACAGGTCTTTACTGGAGGAGGGTAGTCTCTGGACAGTGGGGTACAGAGGCATGCGCAAAGCTTATATACCAGTGTGGTCACTGCCAGTACTACAGTATACAGGAGCTGTAAAAGTAGTTCTGACTTAAAGGCACATACACTACAGGCAGCGCCCTTGCTTCTGAGTCAGAAGGTTGTGGGTGTAATCCCACTCCAGGAACCTTGAGCACAAAAAATCTAGGCTGACATTCCACTGCGATGCTGAGGGAGTGCTGCACTGTCAGAGGTGCCGTCTTTTGGATGAGACGTTAAACCGAGGCCCCGTCTGTCCTCTCAGGTGGACATGAAAGATCCCATGGCACTATTTTGAAGAAGAGCAGGGGAGTTCCCTCTGGTGTCCTAGCCAATATTTATCCTTCAGTCAACATCACTAAAATAAATTATCCGGTTGTTATCACATTGCTGTTTGTGGGAGCTTGCTGTGCGCAAATTGGCTGTCGCGCTTCCTACATTACAACAGTGACTACACTTCAAAAAGTACTTAATTGGCTGTAAAGTGCTTTGGGACGTCCGGTGGTCGTGAAAGGCGCTATAGAAATGCAAGACTTTCTTTTTTTTAGAAGTATCTCCTTTCACAGCGTTTGGAACATGTAGCAGTTCAGCATAGAATTACATAGAATTTACAGCACAGGAAATAGGCCATTCAGTCCAACTAGTCTGTGCTGGTGTTTATACTCCACACGAGTCTCCATCTGCATCACCTCAGCCTTTCAGAATATCTTTCTATTCCCTTTTCTCTCGTGTACTGGTTTAGTTTCCTTTTGAAAGCATCTAAGCTATTTGCCTCAACCACTTCCTGGGGTATGAGCTGAGGTGACCACTTCCTGGGGTATGAGCTGAGGTGCGGCACTCAAAGCAGCTTGCCCTGACACAGATACCAGTCCGTCTCTGGTGAGGCGTAACTATACCTAGGGCTCTCACCCATGACGTTCATAGAGTCATAGGGCTGGATTTTCAATCAGAAGTCGGGAAGGAGGCGGGACTACAACTTTCGGGTTGTAGTCCCGCCTCCATCGAGATGCGGCCAATCCACGCAATTTTCACTTGATTGACCGTGTTGAGCCCGCCCAGCAGGCTCAGCAGGCCAATTAAGGGCCACCCGGCAACAGGTGACGTCACAGACTGAAATTTCATCTGTCAAGACGTGTTGACAGATGAAATATCAATGTTTCACAGCTGTTTGAAGCTGTCAAACACTGACAGTCTTACTTCTAACCTGAGTCCTCCTACGCAGACTCAGTTAGAAATCTCGCCAGCACTGAAAGCTGCAAGCTGTCACTTTTGACAGATCGCAGCCATTCTGCTTTCTGTGCCGGCTGAATGATGGACACCCGAAGCCTAGAGGAAGGAAGGCTGTAAAGGTAAGTACAGGTAATTTAAACTTCTTTACACACTTCAGACACATCAAACACACTTACCTTTGCACTCATGCACCCATCACTCACCTGAACACCGACATCTCGACCCCTCCAAGTCCTTCAACCCGACGGCCCGACTCCTCTAACCTGGCGTGGTTTGGAGCCATCGAGAATCCCACACGACAACCTTCAAAATAGGGATTAGGCTAAAAACTGCCTGTTAACTACCTGTTAACAGGCAGTTAATTGGCACTAATCCCTTCCCGCCTCGGGTCGGCGGGTCCCAGTGCAGGGTGGGTACCCGCCTCCTTTGAAACTTACAATGAGGCGGGTTTTGGGCGGGATGGTGTCGGGACCCCCGAATTCGGGATTTTAGCCCCTCGCACGCCTAAAAGCCCGCCTCACGGCACGCTGAAAATCAACCCCATAGAGTCCTAGGCCTAGAAATTCAGTGGGCTGCGTCACCCGTTAGCGCCCTAAGAGGGCACTTAGTGGGTTTTACGCCACTGGCCACGCCTCCCGCTAAATTTAGCAGGACGCTAATGGCGGCATTAGCCGTTAGCGCTGCGCCGCTACCGATGACATCATCGGTGTGCGCAGCGCCCCGCTACCGCCCCGATCGCGAAATTTAGTAGCGCCCCCTGCTTTAACGCCGGTCGCAATTTGCGACTGGTTCAGGGGGGCCTACCTGCAGCGGTAGAGGCACTGAGGTGCGGGGCAGCCATTATTTTTGCTGGCCGCCTGCCAGCACCGCTCCGCGCTGCCGTCCCCGGCCTCCTGAGCCCCCCCCCCGCCCCGTGGAGTGCCAGCTGTGTCCCAAGAGCCCGGCACTTCTCCTCGGTGCCAGGCTCTTTTGCCGGCACTCACGATCGGCGTTCGCGCTGCAGCAGGCCCCTCCCCTTTAAGAAGGGGATGAAGGCCTGCAGTACCGCAGTGCGCTGTGCCGCAGCGTGTGGCGCTGTGGCACGTTGTGCAGCAATATTCAGCTGCAGCGCCCCAAGAGGGATGCGGGGCGCCTCGAGTAGCGCCGCATTTCCCTCTGGGGCGCTCAAACTGAATTTGCGGCGAGCGGCCGCGACTACTTCCGGGGCGGTACTTCCGGCGCCCAGACGAGGCTGGCGCCCCAAACGGGCGCCACTGAATTTCTAGGCCATAGAGTTATACAGCATAGAAAGAGGCCCTTCAGCCCATCATGTCCGCGCCGGCCATCAAGCCCTGTCTATTCTAATCCCATTTTCCAGCACTTGGTCCATAGCCTTGCATGCTATGGCATTTCAAGTGCTCATCTAAATGCTTCTTGAATGTTGTGAGGGTTCCTGCCTCTGCCACCCTTTCAGGCAGTGAGTTCCAGATTCCAACCACCCTCTGGGTGAAAAAGTTTTTCCTCAAATCCCCTCTAAACCTCCTGCCACTTACCTTGAAACTATACCCCCTGGTTATTGACCCCTCTACTAAGGGGAAAAGTTCCTTTCTATCTACCCTATCTATACACCTCAATTAGGTACCCCCTCAGCCTTCTCTGCTCTAAGGAAAACAACCCCAGCCTGTCCAGTCTCTCTTCATAGCTGAAGCACTCCAGCCCAGGTAACATCCTGGTGAATCTCCTCTGCACCCTCTCCAATGCAATCACATCCTTCCTATAGTGTGGCGACCAGAACTGCACACAGTATTCCAGCTGTGGCCTAACTATCGTTTTGTACAGCTCCATCATAACCTCCCTGCTCTTACATTCTATGCCTCGGCTAATGAGGGCAAGTATCCCATATGCCTTTTTAACCACCTTATCTATCTGTCCTGCTGCCTTCAGGGATCTATGTACATGCACACCAAGATCCCTCTGATCCTCTGTCCTCCCTAGGGTCCTACCATTTATTGTGTATTTCCTTGCCTTGTCAGTCCTCCCAAAATGCATCACCTCACACTTTTCAGGGTTAAATTCCATTTGCCATTGTTCTGCCCATCTGACCAACCTGTCTATATTGTCCTGTAGCCTGAGGCTTCCCTCCTCGCTATTTACCACTCTATCAATTTTCGTGTCATCTGCGAACTTACTGATCATACCTCCTACATTCATATCTAAATCATTAATGTACACTACAAACAGCAAAGGACCCAGCACCGATCCCTGTGGTACACCACTGGACACAGACTTCCAGTCACAAAAACTACCATCGACCATCACCCTCTGCCTCCTGCCACTTAGCCAATTTTGGATCCAATGTGCCAAATTGCCCTGGATCCCATGGGCTCTTACCTTCTTGACCAGTCTCCCATGCGGGACTTTGTCAAAAGCCTTACTGAAGTCCATGTAGACAACATCAACTGCACTACCCTCATCCACACACCTAGTCACCCCCTTGAAAAATTCAATCAAATTGGTTAGACATAATCTCCCCCTGACAAAGCCATGCTGACTATCCTTGCCTCTCCAAATGGAGACTAATTCTGTCCCTCAGAATTTTTTCCAATAATTTCCCTACCACTGATGTTAGGCTCACTGGCCTGTAATTCCCCGGTTTATCCCTGCAACTCTTCTTGAATAATGGTACTATGTTAGCTGTCCTCCAGTCCTCTGGCACCTCCCCTGTGGCCAGAGAGGTTCTGAAAATTTGTGTCAGAGCCCCTGCAATCTCCTCCCTTCCCTCACACAGCAGCCTGGGATACATCTCATCTGGGCCTGGGGATTTATCCACTTTTAAGCCCGCTAAAACCGCCTGTACCTCCTCCCTCTCAATAGTAATTTGTTCAGGTATATCACAATCCCCCTGCCTGATTTCTATGCCTACATCGTCCTTCTCCATAGTGAACACAGCTTATGTTATGAAGCTCACGGGCCAGGAAGCTTCTTCATTCATGAGAAATGTGCACAATGTAGATAATCGGTGTTTGTCTCTTCCTACCAAACACTCTCAGATACCAAGCCCAGTCTGAAGGAAATAGGAAAGGGAAAGATTACTCTGTCCAGTTGACTGTCCAAGATGTAGGCTTTCAAAATGGAATCCCCGGATTCTATGGAATATTCAAGAAGATCTCAGGATGGTTCCTGGGGTCAATAGATTTATCATCAGATTTCTGATCTTCCACGTATTTATTTACTAACAGTTCATTTGTGTCACTGTATAACAACAAACCATGTTGGTTCTGACATTCTCCCAATTAGGCTTCTCCCAATCCCTCACCATAACTCTGTCAGGAGACTTGTGGAACCCTCGAAAAATAACAGCAACCCTTACGCCATGTTTCTGCTTTGGGGTGGTGGGATTTGTTAAGTCTGTGTGTCCCAGCTATGCTTATTATAAATCACTGGACACAGACCACAAGAATAACTTTAACAGGTCTTTACTATTCGGAGGTCAGGGCTGAGCTGCCCAGCAAATCCCTACACAATGTTTATATACCGGTGTGGTCACCACCGGTATTACAGTATACAGCAGCCAAGAGAAAGTAGTACATCTCTTAAGGTAGTTCTCTTAAGGTGGAACAGGTTACATACACCACAATCCTCCCTTTTTAGCTTAACAGTTATATCCCCATTTAACATAACATAATGGGCCAGAAATTCGTGAACGGGGCTTGCCGCGCGTGCAAGCCCCGTATATGCACTTACCCTGCGCTCCTGCCGATCAGCTCCAGGGACGCCTGGAATTGGTGTTTCAAACAGAAGAATCCCGGGCAGCGTATGACGTCACGCCGCCCAGGAGTGCAGCCAGCGCGAAGCCTGGAGCGTGCAGTGCAAGTGAGACACGCCCCTTAGGGTCTCATTGTAGCAGGACACGCCCCCAATGTTTCTGTCAAGCTGCTAAGCATTTATACATGCAAAGCAGCAGTTTAAATAGGTTTTTGGAAGTTTTTTGAAGATTTTGGTAACTTTTATAAACTTTTAAAAATGTTTACATTATTTTGAAGAATCTGAAGTAGTTTTAGACAGATTAAAGCAATTTAAAGACTTTTAAAAGCCCTAAAAGAATTTTTTAAATTCCATTTATTTATTTAGCAATGTCGTCGTCATACGTGTCTTCACACTGTTCCCTTTGGGGAACTGTATGAAGTGGTGGAAGGATTTATGGCCATGATTAACGCTCATTCCGTGACCGTAACCATCCTTGAACCAGCCATTAGGGCGGTTAGTCCTATGGCGGGAGGGTTTTACGGGCTCCCACAAGCTATACAAGGAGGGGGGGCCACCCACACCCACGGACGCAAATATCCCACTGGATGTCAACCCAGAATTTAGAGCCCGAGCTCCGACTCCACTTGCCGGGACTGTCTGGAGCGGGGTTCGAAACCCTACCCTGATCTGGCCCAGCGGCGGGGATCCTACCGCTATGCCAAAGGCCCAATCCGATTAGCAACGTGAAATGGCTGGAATGAGCACACTTCATGGCATTAAAAGAACTCACAATTGAACTGATGATGACCTCAGCAATCTCCTCAAGGAGGTGGAGGCGCAGCGCCTGCTCATCATTGGTAATGAGAAGTCAAAGGCGCCGCAAAAAGGGCAGATGATAGCTTGGTCTTTCAAGTGGCAGCATAGGGCTCCAGTCACGGGGAGGGAAAAGGCGCAGGAAACGTATGGGTGTCACCTTTTGTGCGGAGTGGGCCTTTTGCGTAGCAGTAAGCATCCCCGCCGCTGGGCCAGAAGGAGTAGGGTTTCGAACCCCACTCCAGACAGTCCCGGCAAGTGGAGTCGGAGCTCCAACTATAAATTCTGGGTGGGCATCCAGCGGGATACTTGCGTCCGTGGGTGTGGGTGGCCCCCCCCCCTCAGATGGGTTGTGGGAGCCCGTAAAAACCTCACGCCATAGGACTAACCACCCTAATGGCTGGTTCAAAGATGGTTACGGTCACGGAATGAGCGTTAATCACGGCCATAAATCCTTCCACCACTTCATACAGTTCCCGAAAGGGAACAGTGTGAGGATACGTACGACGATGACCTCTTGCGCAATGCACCTCCTTGGACCCTCAGTCGCAGATGCGAGGGGGCAAATCATGCAATTGTTAAATTTTTCATTTTATTGACATGTGAAATGTTGGACCAGTAATTCCCTTCCAAATGCGCGAGTACGGTCGGGGTACTTACGCGTCTGGCCGGAGGAAATGCCGGTTTTCAGCATGCACAGTGCATGTGGGGAAAACCGGCATTTCCTGTCCTCTGAACGAAGGGGTTCAGAGGCAGAACGCGTGCGACTGCACAGGCAGCGCGTGCGCAGTAAAATTCGCCGGTTTCATTCGTGCTTTCAGTGAGGTCAAGTCATTACAACTTACACATGAAAAAAGCATGGGTACAGTTGCTCCAGAGGCTGCGGAGGAAGATATTTTTTTATCGTGGAGCTTCTGAAAGTATGTATGTCTGTATATATTCCTTTGCGTGTTATATATATATTCCTTTACTTATGTGTATGAATGTATTATTTAATTATGACTTTCAGAGAAAGTAACTTATTGGAAAATCATAATTAAAAACATACATTCATACACATTAGTAAAGGAATATAAAACATACATACATATACGTAAAGGAATATATGTAGACATACATACATAACTCATTCTCACATTCCATTCACACAGCCACAATTGCTCCTTCTACCTACCGTTCTGAAAACCCGTTTAAAAAAAAAAATTTAAACTTTAAAACTTACTTAAAATTTCTTAAAATAACTTCCCTCCCTTTCCCAAACAAAAATATTGCATTTCAGAAGCTCCACGATAAAATATATCTTCCTCCGCAGCCTTGGAACAACTTTACACCTGCTTTTTTCAAGTGTAACTTGTAAGGACTTACCCTCACTGAATCCATGAATGAAATCTACAAAGTTCACTGCGCAAGCCCTGCCTGTGCAGTCGCACGCGCTGTGCCTAGACCTCGGGTCTGGAAATGCCGGCGTTCCCCGCATGCGCTGTGCATGCTGAACGCCGGCATTTCCAATGGCCAGATGTGTGAGTACCCCGACCGTACTCACGCCTTTGGCCACGAATTTCTGGCCCAATAACATATAGATATATATATATACAACTTCATGCAAAACAGTTCAAAGATTCAGTCTCTGAGGAGGCCTCCTGATTCGAGTTGGATAACGCCTTTCAGGGGTCTCTGATTCTCGTTGCTGGGGTGACTCATCTAGTTGATCTCTTATGGATTGGACATCATCCTCAGGTACATTCACTTCTGAGGTAGATGCTTCAGGTTCACTAACTTCTTCCACGGTTGTCTCTGCCGTAACCATAGGTTCGACCCTTGTTCTCGATTCTACCAGTTGGTCAGCATGACGCCGTATTACATTTTCACCAATATCTACCGTGTACATCAGGGGTCCTTGTCTGGCCCGAATTGTTCCAGATTGCCATTTCTCATTTTTATAGTCCCGGGCTAACACTGGTTGTCCTATTTCGAAACTCCGAGTGGTCTTGTTATTTATATGCTGGAACTGTTTGTTTTCAACTTCCCTCCGCACATTTGGTTTTAACAAGTCCAACCTGGACCGCAACCTCCTGTTATAGAACATCATGGCAGGACTTTGGTTTGTCACTGCATGAGTGGCGTTTCGATATGCCAGTAGGAATTTGTCCACCTTGTGTTGTAGTGGAATCTGATCTTCGCTCATGGTCTTTATTGCTTTTTTGAACGTTTGTACAAATCTCTCGGCCAACCCGTTTGTAGCCGGATGATATGGGGCAGAGGTATAATGTTTCACCCCATTCTTCTTCATGAATTTCTGGAATTCTTCTGACACGAACTGCGGTCCGTTGTCTGAACATATTTGTTCTGGCAATCCATTTCTTGCAAATATCGTTCTTAGCACCGCGATCGTCTTTTCCGAGGTAGTGGTAGTCATCTTAATCACTTCTGGCCATTTAGAATGTGCGTCCACCGCAATTAAAAACATGGAGTCCATGAATGGACCAGCAAAGTCAATATGTACACGTTGCCATGGGGTTGAAGGCCATTCCCATGGATGCAGCGGTGCAATCGGAGGTGCATTTTGCACTTTTTGACACCCTGAGCAGCTTTTCATCAGATCCTCTATCTGTTGGTCGATACCCGGCCACCACACATAAGCCCTAGCAAGGCTTTTCATCTTGACTCCCCCCAGATGAACCTTCATGCAGTTCCTTTAGAACTCTCTCTCTTAACTTAGGAGGAATAATCACCCTTGTTCCATACATCAATGTTCCTTGACAGATGGACAGCTGTTCTCGTCTTGCTGAGAATGCCGGTAACAGTGGATCACCATGTGCTGGCCATCCCTTCACTGTCACTTCGTAGACCCGGGACAGTGTCGGGTCGTTCCTGGTTTCTCTTTCAATGCTTGCATTGGTGACTGGTAAACATTCGATGATGGTCGAGTGAAATAACTCAACAGGGTCAACCGTCGGTGCCTCCTCCTCTGTAGGTAGTGGCAGGCGCAACAGCCCATCAGCATTACCATGCTGCTTTGTACCTTTGAATTCGATCTGATATTGATGTGCCCCTAGGAAAAGGGACCATCTCTGGAGTCTCTGTGCTGTCATCACCGAAACACCCTTCTTAGGGTTAAAAATGGATACCAACGGCTGGTGGTCTGTCAGAAGCGTAAACTTTTGGCCCTGCAGGTAATGATTAAACTTCTTTACTCCCCACACAAGGCTGAGAGCCTCCCTATCTATCTGAGCATAGTTGCGCTCAGCGGAGGTCAATGATCTGGATGCGAACGCAACTGGCCTCTCCAGGCCATTTGGCAACTTGTGTGAGAGTACTGCCCCAATACCATATGGAGAAGCATCACAAGCCAAACGAATAGGCAGCATTGGGTTGAAGTGAGCCAACACTTCCTCTGAGGTGATCAATGCCTTGCTTTTGCGAAAGGCCCTCTTACAGTCCTCGCTCCACTTCCATGCTACTCCCTTCTGCAAAAGAGCGTTCAGTGGGTGCAGCACCATGGATAAATTTGGTAGAAACTTATGGTAATAGTTAATCAACCCTAGGAACGACCTCAACTGGGATACATTATCCGGAGCGGGAGCCTTCACAACAGCTTCGATCTTGTCAGGAGACTTATGAAGCCCCTCCTGGTCAATGTCATGACCACAGTACGAGATCCGCTTCTGAAAGAACTCACATTTCTGGCGATTAACTCGAAGTCCATATTCTTTCAATCTGGTGAGCACCAGTTCCAAATTTGCAAGGTGTTCCTCATCATCATCTCCTGTAATCAGAATATCGTCCAGGTAACATTGTGTGCCTGGAATTCCCTGTAATACCTGCTCCATGGCCCTCTGCCAAATTGCTGGAGCCGATGCCACTCCAAAAACCAGTCTATTATGCCGGTACAAGCCTCTATGCGTGTTGATCGTGAGATACTGGCGTGACTCTTCCTCAACTTCCATCTGTAAGTACGCCTGCGCCAGGTCTATCTTGGTGAAGTGTTTCCCGCCAGACAACGAAGCGAAGATATCCTCAATCCGCGGAAGCGGATACTGCACCGTGTGAAGCACCGGATTAACAGTGATCTTGAAATCTCCACAGATGCGAACCTTCCCCAGTTCCCCCGGCTTGTTGCTCGATGAACGCTTCATGACGGGGACAATGGGTGTGGCCCACTCACTCCAGTCTACCTTAGACAGTACTCCTGAACGTTCTAGCCCTTCCAGCTCAGCTTCCACAGCAGGTCGTATCGCATAAGGTACCGGTCTGGCTTTGAAAAATTTCGGGTTTGCATGTTCTTCAACCTTGATGTTTGCCATAATTCCTCTCAGTGTTCCCAGTCCCTGTTGGAACACCTCTTTAGCATCGTCCAATATTCTGGACAATCGTTTAGGTTTGACATCTTTTTTACCAGAATCTACCGTTAGTGCTTTTAAGGAATGCCAGTCCATATTTATTTTCCTAATCCACTCCCGTCCCAGTAGTGGTGGACCTCCCTCAGGTAGCACACATAAGTCCATTCCTCGGCTTTCTTTGCCCTTGTGGACCACCTTTACCTCTATCTTCCCGATGGGGTATACTCTTTGCCCCGTGTATGTTTTCAATACAATCTCCGTATCCCGTAGGGGAATATGTGGGAATAACCTTTTGTAATCTTGCTTATTCATGACCGTCAATGCCGATCCAGTGTCCAATTCCATCTTCACTTGGACTCCTGCTATCTGAAGTGTGACCCAGATTGTTTGGAGGTCTGCTTCATTACCAACATTGTGTACTCTTAGACTACCCAGTTCATTACTGCTGGAGTCTGAATTTGACTTCTGTTCGTTCGAACTGTTCTCTGTCACCTTGTGTACCTTTCTGTACTTTTCCTGCGGTGACTTTTTGTTGCTGGTCTTCTTTCCTGACCGGCATACTTTAGCTATGTGACCAAGCCTGCCACATTTTCTGCATTCCTGATTTTTGAACCAGCACTGGTTCTGATCGTGCATTGTCTTTCCACAACGATAACATTTTACTGTACCCAAACCATTTGATTGGTGCTGAGTTCCGGTGACCGTAGCTGCATTTCCGCAGTGCCTCTCGCTGCGGCTTCGTGCGATGCTGCAATAGTGACAGCTTTATCAAGCGTAAGATCATTCTCCTCAAGCAGTCGCTTTTGTGTTCCTTCTTTTAACAATCCACACACAAATTTATCTCTCAGCGCATCTGCTAGTCCTGTTCCAAACTGACAGTACTTTGATAGCTTACGCGGTTCAATTAAAAATTCAGCGTTGCTTTCGTCTTTCAGCTGCGTTCTTCTGTAAAATTAAATCGTTCCACTATCATCAGCGGCGTGGGGTTTAAATGATTTTTCAGGACAGTAACAATATTCGCGAAAGTCTGATCCGCCGGTTTATCTGGTGATAGAAGGTGCTTCAATAGCCCGTATGTCTTCGCACCCATTGAGCTTAATAAGGTTAGTGCTTTCTCATCATCTGGTACCTTATTTGCTTTACAATAAACTTCCATGCGTTCTACATACGTGGTCCAATCTTCGATATCGCTATCAAAGGTATTAATGTTCCCATGTTTAGGCATCCTTGCAAGTTTTAAAATTTTTCTTTTTCTCAAAATGGCGGCTTCCCGCACTTGTCTTCTTCCCCCGCCTACTAAAATGGCGGCTTCCCGCGCTTGGCGGTCTTTCCCACGCTCGTCTTCTTCCCCCGCCGACTACAATGGCGGATTCCCGTGTTTGCCTTCTTCCCCCGCTGGCTGCAATGGCGATTGCCGTGCTGCTGCCGTTCTCGCCTCCCCAGTGGTTCTCAATTCCCCGATGCTGCTTTTACTCCCCCGCGGTTCCCGTGGGCATTCACGCTTCCTCTGCTGTTGCGCCTCTCAGCCCTGCATGCAGCCCGGTCCTTTACACCGGCTGCGTTTGAGTTCTCCGCGGCTCTCGTGCCTTAAGCTGCCCCAGTCGCTGCGCCTCTCGGCCTCGATTGCAGCCCGGCCCTTTTCACCGGCCGTGGTCGAGTTCTCCGCCCTTTTTCCTCCGTTTTCCCTCCCCCACTCCACAGTCAACGCGGCCGACTTTCTGCTCATGTCGCTGATCGGCTTACCCACCACCGTGGTAGAAGGGATGATCACTGCCTGTCGCTGATGGAGGGCTTCGTGATCAGAATTTTTCTTTTTAACCCGGGTTCTCGATGCCTCCCGTGCGATGGTGCTCAGCAGGATGATGAGGGCGGATGCCTCTTCTCGACGCCCGTTCTGAGGACGAAGCTGCCTTGGATGTAAAACTGCCGCAGGGTAAGATCGGACTCATTGCCACTGTTAAGTCTGTGTGTCCCAGTTATGCTTATTATAAATCACTGGACACAGACCACAAGAATAACTTTAACAGGTCTTTACTATTCGGAGGTCAGGGCTGAACTGCCCAGCAAATCCCTACACAACGTTTATATACCGGTGAGGTCACCACCGGTATTACAGTATACAGCAGCCAAGAGAAAGTAGTACATCTCTTAAGGTAGTTCTCTTAAGGTGGAACAGGTTACTTACACCACAGGATTCTGCCAATCTTCCACCGGATCCCTGAGATGAGAGGGTTGTCCTATGAGGAGAGATTGAGTAGAATGGGCCTATACTCTCTGGAGTTTAAAAGAATGAGAGGTGATCTCATTGAAATATATAAGATTCTGAGGGGGATTGAGAGAGTAGATGCTGAAAGGTTGTTTCCCCTGGCTGGAAAGTCTAGAACTAGGCGGCATAGTCTCAGGATAAGGGTTCAGCCATTTAAGACTGAGATGAGGAGGAATTTGTTCACTCAGTTGGTTGTGAATCTTTGAAATTCTCTGCCCCAGAGGGCTGTGGATGCTGAGTTATTGCGTATACTCAAGGCTGAGATAAATAGATTGTTGGACTCTAGGGGAATCAAGGGATATGGGGATCGGGTGGGAAAGTGGAGCAGAGGTTGAAGATCAGCCATGATCTTATCGAATGGCGGAGCAGGCTCGAGGGGTCGTATGGCCTATTCCTACTCTTAAGTCTTATGTTTTTATGTTCTTATAAGTTACGTCAAGATGTCAAGGAATCTACATCGGAATTTCAAGGCTGTTTTCTACATATTACAGTGCTGTTTTCCTCTGGTTAGCTGACATTGTCTTTCAGAAGTTAGGACAGGGGTCCCTGGGAGGGTATTGGTATATGTAGGAGGTCCCTGAGAGTGTGTTAATACCTTCAGGCTAGTCCGTGAGCATGTATCAATACTTGTAGAGGATCTCGGCTGTTAGTATTTACACAGGTCCCCAAAACACAAGCACACAAAGCATACATACATATATATATACATACATAGAGACTACATACACAGACATACATATGTGTGCACATAAAATATACATATATTTCTATATATATATACATGGACATAGGCATACAATCATAGACACAAAATTTATGGATTCTAAAGCTTCAAGGGATAGTTGCAGTGGTTTTCAATACTTTCTTTGTTTGAGACCCCTTGAAAATATTGGCACACTCCCAAGGTGCCCTTGGAATATTGATACGCTTCCATGGATCCCCTGTAAATGTTGACACACTCCTGGGGACTCCCTATACAACCAAAGGAGATAATGTTCTATGTAAGGTGTCAGCCTTGGCTCAATGGTAGCACTCTCACCTCTGTGTCAGTAAATTGTGCATTCAAAGCCCACTACAGCACATAATCTAGTCTAACACTTCAGTGCTGTATTGAGGTGGCACTGTATTGTCAGAGGTGCTGTCTTTTGGATAAGCATTAAATCGAGGCCCCGTCTGCCCTCTCAGGAGGAGCTAAAATGACCCAATATTCACGGTGTTCCTGGCCAATATTCATCCAGCTCCAGAACAGATTATCTGGTCATTTATCGCATTGCTGTTTGTGGGATCTTGCTGTGCAAAATATGTCTATTATGTTTCCGTACATTGCAACAGTGACTACATTTCAAAAATCTGTGAAGTGCTTTGTGACGTTCTGAAGGCATGATCGGTGCTATATAAATGCAAGTTCTTTATTCCTTGGTAAATTAACAAATACAGAATAGTTTAGAAACCTGATGAGAGCTAGAAATCTGGTGATCTTGTAGATCCTTGAGACCTCTGATGACCAGAGCCCCCAGCCTGGAAACCTACTGAGTAAAGGCATGGTCGGAATGGTGGAGGGGTTTGAGCTGGAAGGGGAGCAGCTTTTATGCAAAGAGTTGAGCAATGCAAGAAAAACAAAAGCTTGCAACAAGAAATGTTAATACAAGAAAATCCAACAACGTATATCTATGTCCTTAGGATTTCCTGGCCCATAAAACGAGCCCCACAGGAAATGCCTTGTTCAAGCCACAGGCCAATAAACTGAGCAGTTATGCAGGAAGGAATTTGTCTAATCTCACTTGTCATCTGAATGAAGCACACTTCTGCTCTCAGGCTCTCATTACATGATCTGGGAACACTTCAGAATGAAAAGGAATTTAATTTTTGTTCTCAGAATATTGGAACCCTGACCAACTATAAATGTTGCTTATATGGAAGAAATGTCAGATCAGGGAATCTAAATAATATGGCACAGGGGCAATTCGGACCTCTGATCTAAATGATAAAATCTGGAGATTTCAGTCAAACCTCAAAGTCTGTTCTGGGCATAGCCCTGAATCCGACTCAGAGGCATGGAGGGACGAGGCAGACCCCAAAATCTATATTCTAGACCTTGTGTAATAGACAGATCCCAGAATCTGTATTATAGACCGTAGGGACTGGATAGATCCCAGAATCTGCATCATAGACCGTAGGGACTGGATAGATCCCATAGTCAGTAGTATGGACCGTAGGGACTGGATAGATCCCAGAATCTGCATCATAGACCGTAGGGACTGGGTAGATCCCAGAATCTGCATCATAGACCGTAGGGACTGGATAGATCCCATAGTCAGTAGTATGGACCGTAGGGACTGGATAGATCCCAGAATCTGCATCATAGACCGTAGGGACTGGGTAGATCCCAGAATCTGTATCATAGACCGTAGGGACTGGATAGATCCCAGAATCTGCATCATAGACCGTAGGGACTGGGTAGATCCCAGAATCTGTATCATAGACCGTAGGGACTGGATAGATCCCATAGTCAGTAGTATGGACCGTAGGGACTGGATAGATCCCAGAATCTGCATCATAGACCGTAGGGACTGGGTAGATCCCATAGTCAGTAGTATGGACCGTAGGGACTGGATAGATCCCAGAATCTGTATCATAGACCGTAGGGACTGGATAGATCCCAGAATCTGTATTATAGACTGTAGGGACTGGATAGATCCCATAGTCAGTCGTATGGACCGTAGGGACTAAACAGATCCCAGAATCTGTATCATAGACCTTAGGGACTGGATAGATCCCATAGTCAGTCGTATGGACCGTAGGGACTAAACAGATCCCAGAATCTGTATCATAGACCGTAGGGACTGGATAGATCCCATAGTCAGTAGTATGGACCGTAGGGACTAGACAGATCCCAGAATCTGTATCATAGACTGTAGGGACTAAACAGATCCCAGAATCTGTATCATAGACCGTGGGACTGGATAGATCCCAGAATCTGCATCATAGACCGTAGGGACTGGATAGATCCCATAGTCAGTAGTATGGACCGTAGGGACTAGACAGATCCCAGAATCTGTATCATAGACCGTGGGACTGGATAGATCCCAGAATCTGTATTATAGACCGTAGGGACTGGATAGATCCCAGAATCTGCATCATAGACCGTAGGGACTGGATAGATCCCATAGTCAGTAGTATGGACCGTAGGGACTAGACAGATCCCAGAATCTGTATCATAGGCCGTAGGGACTGGATAGATCCCATAGTCAGTAGTATGGACCGTAGGGACTAGACAGATCCCAGAATCTGTATCATAGACCGTGGGACTGGATAGATCCCAGAATCTGTATCATAGACCGTGGGACTGGATAGATCCCATAGTCGGTAGTATTGACCGTAGGGACTAGACAGATCCCAGAATCTGTATCATAGACCGTGGGACTGGATAAATCCCATAGTCAGTAGTATTATAGTCTCAACACTGAGTATAAATTACATGACATTTTCTGACATTGCAGAGAAGCCCAGTACAAATGCAGGGTTGAATTTTGGGACTGGGCCGCTGGACTAATGGTCTTTTTCCGGTTCTGCTCATCCCTGTGACACTCGATACATGTAGAGAGTCAGTGATTACAGAACTGAGCCAACATAAACTGGCTGCTTTTTAATGCCAGGATTACTTTGTAAATTAGTTGATTTACAGATTAGTCACATTAAATGCTCTTTTCATATCTGATTAAACTCTTTCCACTTTGAAAATCAAATGAAGCATCAGATTGTGGCAGTAAGTTTTAGTACATGGCCCTTGTAGGGAGAACTCTCTGAATGTGTTAGACACTAACTTGTGCCATCCACCATTGCTCTCTTATCGGGTAATAGGATTCTTCCAGTCTTTAATGAAGTGTCAAGATGAAGCTTTGACAATAAGAGAGGGAGAGAAGGAAAATGAAGTCCGAACCCATTACTTTGCCAGTGGAGTCTTTGCTAAAAATCCCACAGTGTTTGCTTCAGATGGTGACTGCTTCACCTGTTCCAAATAGGAGAGGGGGAGGGGCCGTTTCAAAGCCCTCTTGAGGAGCTCAGTGGGTGGCCCATTCTTCGGGCTTCCTGTCGGACAGGTAACCATCGGAGCTCAAAAGGGTTGAACACTTCGTAGCAATTAGCAAAAGCCGGGTCAGGCTCGCTCGAACCGTGTGTCACCCACACATTCAAAAGGGATCTTGCTCCGCTTCTTTTATTTCTCGAATGCGAATAATGGGCAAGCATGGTTGACACAGATGGTAGCAATAAGCAGGCAGACGCCATGACTGCCAGTTACTCAGGCAGCTTCACGTAGGACTTTTGTCTGCCTTTCCCAGCATGCACGGTTGAAGGGTACACAAGTACACAACACGATTAACAAAAAAAATCTTTCTGTGTCATTAAGCTTTGTAAAACGCTAAGTGTTAATGAAATGCGTGCCACAGTTTAGCGACAGCGCGCTCCTTGCATTTGTCTTGCCGTCTGGAAAAAGAGGCCATTTAGTCTTGGCTCCCACATCAGGATCCAGACATCTGCCAACACTTTAGCCTCTCTCTCTCTCTCTCTCTCTCTCTCTCGCCGCCCTGTCTTGTCACGGACTATACCCATTAACACGATTAGCACACTCACAAGAAAAAAAAAACCAAGTTAAAAAAAAAATGAAATTAGCCCGAACGAATTGACTGGAGGCGAATGCATCAATTTGCCGATGTCCTTTTCACCAACATTTTATCTGCCAATCACCCTAGGGTCAGCAAACCACAAACAACAATTACAGACATTCACTGAGCACTGAACTGCGCATCCAGCTCTAAAAGCCTCTTCCAAAGAAACAATTACTGCAAGGCCCAGTAACTCCAGAGGGACAAAATTTCATCCCTCCAAGTATATGAGAGTCAACATGCTGCTGTGTCTAATAACTGATCTGATGCATTCCAAGTCTATTTAATTCTAGGTTACGTTGGATATGGAGACACTTTTAATAACATACGAGGGTCTGGTCTGAAGCAGTAGCTGGAGCCTGTAGAGATCTGTGGGACTCAGCGCCCTGAAGGCTTAGCTTATGAAAGCAAAGCTTTCTAAAGCTGAACAGGCCAATAGGGCCTGAGTTCCATTCCCAGTCTGCGCTGAGATGGCCAATCACAGCTGGGGCCTAATATTTGGTCCAGGGCCCCCTTGGATAGGTGAAAAGAGGAATAAGTCAGCATTCCTGATCTTAGGAACAGTTGTTGGCCATTCAACCCTTTGAGTCTGTTCCGCCAAGGCTGATCTGTACTTTGACTCCGTTTGCCCGCCTTTGCTCCATATGATCCATAAGATCTTGTTGACTGGAAAGTGTGTGTTGGCAGTTGGAGAGGATTGGGATTGACAGTATGCTAGTTCAGAGTTGAATAGCCTGCGGATACTAAGAGGGTAATTTTAGACTTCGCTGCCTGGGGAATAACCTGATGGAGCAGGTGATCTGCTCCTTATGGAACTCGCCCGATTCTCATTCCGTTGGATTCAATGGAGCGAAAATCAGGTAGGTTCTGCTTGGAGTGGGCATTCTCCTTACTGTCTGGGCACATCCATGAAGAAAGGCCAGTTACACAAGGTTCCAGAGGGCTCTCTTACTCTACAATTGCCAGTATTTCAGGAAAACGGGGGAATTCATTGGCAAAACTTAGCTATGGAACCTGGTCCACAATTTGTGTTTAGCTCATATTCAACCTCTACTGTGGTGTCATTGGCTAACTCACCAATAGGTTGCTTGAGTGCCACTATCAGGAAATCTGCAACATGCTGCCTTGTGGAAATGAGATGGTTTTAGCTGTGGAACTGCGATGAGTTGCCTAGTGGAGGCCAGGCCCTTCTTCACAGAAAGACAGAGATCGTTAATTCCATTAACTAGTTCTCCATTAACTATCAGATTTCTTGTGGCGTTGATCATGGTGAATCAGATGATACAATGCGGGTTAAATTCTCCTTGTGCGATATTGCATTGACTCTGCGACAGTCAATAGAAGGGAAAATTGGACGGCGCGCGAAGCAAGCTGCCGATTCGCTAATGCCCGCTTTGCACTGTTGCCCAAGGCAAATTTCACCCCCAGTGTTTCATAACCTAGATGAGTTTCGAAGAATGAGAGGTGATCTCATTGAAATGAAGAAAATTCTTACAGGGCTTGACAGGGGAGATGCTGAGAGGCTGTTTCCCCTGACTGGAGAGTCTAGAACTAGGGGGCACAGTCTCAGGATAAGGGGTTGGCCATTTAGGACTGAGATGAGGAGAAATTTCTTCACTTAAAGGGATGTGAATCTTTGGAATTCTCTGCCCCAGAGGGCTGTGGATGCTCAGTTGTTGAGTATATTCAAGACTGAGATCGATAGATTGTTGGATACTGAGGCAACCAAGGGATATGGGGACAGGGCGGGAAAGTTGAGTTGAGGTAGAAGATCAGCCATGATCTTACTGAATGGTGGAGCAGGCCTACTCCTGCCCCTTATGTTCTTATAATGAGAAGTGTGTTACACCTTGCAATACCTAGCTTTCTGTTAACCAAAGGTATTAAGGGATATGGGCCAAAGGCAGGTATATGGAGTTAGGTTGCAGATCACCCATGATCTCATTGAATGGCGGAGCAGGCTCGAGGGGCTGAATGGCCTACGTTCCTATGTACTCCAAAGTAGATTTTTTTTATTATTCATTCCTGGGCTGTGGGCATTACTGGTAAGGCCAACATTTATTGCACATTGCCCTTGAAAAAGTGGTGGTGAGCCATCTTATTGAACCGCTGCAGTCGGTGTGGACAATTGAGTGGCTTACAAGGCCATTTCAGAGGGTAGTTAAGAGTCAGCCACACTGCTGTGTAGCTGGATTCACATATAGGCCAGACCGGGTAAGGGCGGCAGATTTCCTCCCCTGAAAAGATTAGGGAGTCAGATGGGTTTTTACGACAATCCAGTAGTTTCATGGTCATCGTTACTGATACTAGTGTCTTATTCCAGATTTAGTTAATTAACGGTTTTTAAATTCCCCACCTGCCATGGTGGGATTTGAACTCACATCTTCCAGGATCATTAGTCCAGGCCTCGGGGTTACTAATCCATAAAACACCTGGTATGGAAGACCCTGTTCCATTCCTGGCCGCGGGTTCTTATCTGGGGTGTCTGGAAGTGCGGCAGGAGTTTCATTCCAATGGACTTCTGCCCAATAAAAGGTGTAGCTGATTTTTAGGGGTTGGGGACCAACAGTATGAGAAGGGCCTGCCTCAGACAGACAGGTGCTTCATTTTAAACTGCATTTAGGGCAGGGACACCTTGGCCTAGAAATTCAGTTGGTTGCGCCAGCAGTTAGCGCCTTAAGAGAAGTGAATTTCGGGCGCTATGCGTGTAGCGCCCGGGCGCAGCGCAGTTTGCGCCTCGCCCCAAATTAAGTTGACCCTTAGCGCCGGCGCAAAGTTTAGCGCCCGCCCGGCTGCGCGCGCAGAAAATGACGTCATATCCTCGTGCAACGCCCTTTGCGCGCCCCGATTCCAAACTTCAGTTGGACCGCCCCATTGTGCGGCTGGCGGCCAGAGCGTTTGTAAAATGGAACGCAACACAGCCGACGCGGGCCCCGGGGAGCGCAAATTAAAGGGCACGTACCCTGCAGTATAAAGGGCAGCCATTTTGCAGCAAACACTCTTGTGCAACGGATTTCTGGACACACAACAAGGAGGAGAGCTAACTGGTTTCGTGCAGCAATAGCTCAGGTATTTTTGGACTCAGGCCAAAGCGCTGCAAGTGCCCTGTTGGAAATTTGACTGTTTGCCAGCATTTGATGGGGGCTGCATGGGGTGCCAACGCGGAGTTTCAGCGCCATGTGCGTAGGGCTCGCAGACGCGGGGTCAGAGGGGCAGCCCTGGCTAGAGGCAGAGGGGCAACAGGCGTCGGCAACATAGGCCTTACCCAGTCAGGGTATACCGCCAGCAGCGCTCCTACCTCACCATGAGTGGCGCGCGATGTGTAAGAAGGCTGAGATTCCGAAAGGAGGTGGTTGCAGAGATCTGCCACCTGCTTCGCAGAGATCTGCGTCCAAAGCTCAGGTGCAGGACGTCTCTGTCGGTGGAAGTGAAGGTAACGGTGGCATTGAACTTCTATGCCACCGGCTCCTTCCAATCCGCTGTTGGGGACATAGCTAACATATCCCAGTTCGGCGTGCATCGCTGCATCCGCCAGGTGACCGATGCCCTTTTCAGAAGGAGACGCCAATTCATCTCCTTCCCCATGGCCCTGGAGAGCCAGCATCAGCGTGCAGTGGGATTTGCTAGACTCGCGGCCTTCCCCTTGGTGCAGGGCGCCATTGACTGTACGCATGTGGCTTTGCGGGCACCTTTGGAGCATGGCGAGCAGTATCGCAACCGGAAGGGCTACCATTCTCTCAATGTGCAGCTGGTGTGTGACCACAAGCAGCGCATCCTGGCTGTCAATGCCTGCTTTCCAGGCAGCTGCCACGATGCCTTTATCCTGCGGCAGAGTACTGTGAATGACATGTTCGAGGCACAGCCTCCCCCAAGAGGATGGCTACTCGGGGACAAAGGCTATCCTTTGTGCACCTGGCTCATGACCCCGCTCCGCGCGCCCAGGACCACTGCTGAAGAGGCATACAACAAGAGCCATCAAAGGAGCAGAAACATCATCGAGCAAACTATTGGGGTCCTCAAGCAGCGGTTCCGCTGCCTTGATCGTTCCGGCGGATCTCTGCAGTATTCGCCGCACCGGGTCTCCCAATTTGTCGTAGTTTGCTGCATGCTACACAACCTGGCTCTCCGCAGGATTCAGGCACTGCCACCTGACGTTGGACCACCACCTCAGGAGGAGGAGCAGGAGGAGCAGGAGGAGGAGGAGGAGGAGTACGTTCCCAGGAGGGAGCGACAAGGTCCAAGGGCCGTCCGTCGCCAGCTTATTGAACGTAACTTCTAAGCCCCCTGTCAGGGAATGCCTTGTGGCCATGAAGCAAGATGAATGCAGCCGCTCCGCAAGCCCTCAGCCGGCGAAGGCAACAAAGACTAACAAGAACAACCATGGACACTGTCTGAATAAAGATAAATTTATATTTGACAAAAATGAAACCCCTTCCCACATGAATCCCAAAAACAATCAACGGCCCCCACAAAAAGTGCAACAAACGACTCACTCCCACAACCTGGGGAGGAGTAACTCCACATTTGAACAAACCAGGCCTCAACCTCGGCCTTAACGCAAAAAACATACCCATAAACAAAACAACCATGGGCAAAATAAAGATGTCCACCGCCATATAAAATGAAAGCTGGCCACACCCTCTACTTACTGGCCCGCGAGGGCGAGACCTTGTCCAGCCTTTTGGCGCCCCTGCCCGGCCTGCTGCTCCTCCGCAAGCTCTGCCCAGTGGCTGCTGCGAGGCTGGGGGAAGGCACCTGAGGGTCAGATGTCCTTCCGCCAGATGGCCTTGGGGGGCGGCCTACACGGGCTTTGGGCCTCGAGGGGCCGGCTGTTGATTGGCGCACATGTGCATGCCCACCATCAGCTCCAGCCGCTTGCCGTTGACGCTCCACTGGGGGAGTGGCGGCGACGGATGGCGCAATGTGGGCAAGCTGGCGTATTGGAGGCGCTGGCTGGTGATGTCGCACGCTGGCACTCGCCCAGGCACGCACTGCACGATCCGCACCAATCAGCCGAAGGGCGGATCGCTGTGCTGCTGCAGCGCGGCGGGTGTCCTGGCGATGCCTGGCTGAGGCAGCGCGTGTGGCAGCAGTGAGTGCCCCTGTTGCCCTGGTCTGCGCCCGCATCACATCCGCCACTGACTTGACGGCATCAGCCAGCGACTCCATCGCCGGAGGCATCCGTTCCACTACCTCCATCATCATCCGGCCACTCTCGACATTTGATGCCCCAAACTCCCGCACACTGGTCGCCAGCGACTCGATGGCCTCAGGCATCCGTCCCACCACCTGCATGAGCTCTGTGTGGCGGTGGTCCGAATCCTCGGCCATTTGGTCCAGCTGGCGCGCCTCCTCCGAGGTGAAGGTGGCCGGACTGGAGGCGGGACTCTCCCGCTGGGGAGCAGGGGTCCGAGCTAGGCGACTCTTGGCACGTTGCTGGCGCCGAATGTCCGCAGCAACTGCACTCCCCTCCGATCCTTCCCCCCTCTGGGGGGGAAGGCCGCGGCCCACCCGCAGCCCTCCTGGGTGGCTGGACGCCACTGGTCCCAGCAGCTGCACTCCCCTCCGAAAGTTGCTCCAGGCTCTCGCCCAGGGAAGAAGTGTCCAACACTTCGCCCTCTGCTGCGGGACCTGAGTCCTCCCCTGATGGTCCGGGTTGCTCTTCCTCCTCCTCCTCCTCCTCCTCCTCCTGTTCGGAGGGGCTGTCACTGGCAGCTTCAGGGAGCTCTTCGTCACCAGCTGAAAGCAGGAAGGCACAAGAGTAGCTTCAGAGTGAGGAGAGGGCGTCAGCGAAGGAGTCATGACTGGTGGCATTCAGTGCATTGGTGGCACAGTGGCAAAGGAGGTAGCTCGGATGCGCAAGTGCGACGAGAGAGGGCCAAAAGGTGAGGTCCTTACCATTGCCGGGCAGCGGAGGGTTGGCTTCTCCGCACGCTCTGGGCACAATCACGCGGCCTCCCATGAGGCCACTCACGCGCTCCTCCAGGGGAGTGAGCTTCTGGAACTTGGCGCGGCCTCCCCCGGTGATGTCGCGGCGCTTGCGATTATTCGCAAGTTTAGCCTGCAAGAGAAAGGACGGGCTCTAAGTACGGTGTGTAGCCGTGACGTAGTGTGCACTGCCTCCCATGGTGGAATAGCTTGGCCAGAGTGTAGCCCTGATCTAGTGTGCACTGCCTCTCATGGTGGAATAGCTTGGCCAGAGTGTAGCCCTGATCTAGTGTGCACTGCCTCTCATGGTGGAATAGCTTGGCCAGAGTGTAGCCCTGATCTAGTGTGCACTGCCTCTCATGGTGGAATAGCTTGGCCAGTGTGTAAAGTGCAGAATGTGCAATTGATGCTCATGACTGTCCCAAAGCTGCTGGCTGAGGGCTGCCCATTAGGCCTTTCAGGTCCCTTTGCCCATCATGTCAGGTGTACATGCAAGAATGAGGAGGAGAGTGGAAAGGGTACTCACCCTGACAATCCTGGTCAGGTCATTGTATTTCTTCCGACATTGCACCTTGTCCCTGGGGGCATCGCCGTAGGACGACACCCTGGTGGCGATCTCCCTCCAGGCTTTGGTGTAGACGCGGTGGGTGGGATTCCTGCCATTGTCTGGGAACAAGATCCTGCGCCTCTTCTCCAATGCTGTCAGCATGATATCCAGATCATGCTCTGAGAAGCGCAGGGCACGCTCACGGGCCTTCTCATGCGTTGCCATGGCTCCTTGGGCTCAGCAGCAGTGTTGAGGCCTAGTTTGAAAGCTGCAGTGTGCAGGGCGTGGCAGCAGACCAAATCGTCCCTTCCCCCTTTAAGAGCTGGCCGGCGCCACGGGGTCTGCTGTCAATCAAAAAATGACCGCACCCACGCTGCGCCCCGCCTCGGCGCTATCCCTCTGCACCGCCGGCTTAGCGCCTAAAGGTAGTCGTGTAACGCCTCTTTTAGCGCTCCAGCAACCTCTTAGGGCGAAGCAACTGAATTTCGGCGAAGGGGGCGCAACTTTGGGGCGGGTGCTAAAGTCGGGCGGGCGCTAACGTTAGCGCCCCAAAACTGGCAAAACTGAATTTCTAGGCCCTTGTATTCCATTGACCAATGCTTGGGAAGCACATCATCATTTCCAAAAAATGACCATTTGCTTCAATGTATTATTCTGCTGTTAAGGCAGACCTTTGTTGCTTTAAGCGCACAAGATCTAATTGGCCTCTTACAGATGTCCAGGAGTCAATTAGAGGATAACTCATTTTCTTTTTAATTCATTCTCGGGATATGCGCGTTGCTGGCAAGGCCAGCATTTATTGCCCATCCCTAGTTGCCCTTGAGAAGGCGATGGTGAGCCTTCATCTTAAACCACTGAAGTCCATGTGGCCAAGATGCTCCCACAGTGCTTTAAGGCAGGGAATTCCAGGAGTTTGACCCAGCGATGACGAAGGAACGGCGATATAGGTCCAAGTCAGGATGGTGTGTGACTTGGACGGAAATTGGAGGTGGTAGTGTTCCCATACACCTGCTGCCCTTGTCCTTCTAGGTGGTGGAGGTTGGAGGTTTGGGAGGTGCTACCAAAGAAAAGCCTTGGTAGATACAGTAGTACACACTGCAGCTACGGTATGAGTAAGGCAACTGCTTGAAGGTCCCTCTCCAGGGTCAGAAGGACCCAACATTTAATAATAGGCTTTCTTTCTCCTTCTTTTAAGATTGGTTCGCATCTGTAACAAAATGTGACAGCTGGAGTGTGACGGATGCAAATGAGATGCAAGAATATTTTACGTATAATCGATAGAAGATTGACCCAGAGCTGTCATCTTTAAATGTTTCTTTAAAAGTCAATGGAGATTTTTACACAGTTACTCTTAAAAGTTGCAGTGTTTTGCAGGGGTGACATTTCCAATACGCACCTTTTAACTAAATGTGGAAACTGTACCTGCTAGAAAAATCACACATAGGAACCCAAAAGAGTATTTCAGGATATTTTGGATGTACATAAGCAGCTTTTGTCCAAGAATCACTTGCTATAGTTTTTTTTTTCTTTTTCCAATCTTCTCCACTTCTTCCTAGAAGGTGCGGGCTCCTACTGGGGTACAGTTCCACAGATGCCAACAGCCCTGAAGCGCCTTTTCAAATTGGCCATTCCCCTTTGCCCGCTGGCTGTGTACAGGTCCAGTCAGCTAATTATACGAAGG
The DNA here is from genome assembly GCF_052327205.1 of Somniosus microcephalus. Classification (NCBI taxonomy): domain Eukaryota; kingdom Metazoa; phylum Chordata; class Chondrichthyes; order Squaliformes; family Somniosidae; genus Somniosus; species Somniosus microcephalus. Next base: position 115,887,967 of record NC_141000.1, read on the forward strand.
ATAGTTATTGGTCTTCAGGACACGGAGACAAGATATGAAGATATTTCTTGGTATCAGGAAAGAAATTATGAAGAAAGATTAAAGAAGTTGACTTGTTTTCTTGGAAAAGGAGAAGACTTTGTGATGACAGCTTTGAAGTTTTGAAGATTGAAAAAAAATGGAATTAACAACATTAATCCAACTGTGGTGAAGGCTTCAAATGTCAAGGGGCAAAAAAAGAAATCAACATATAGAAAGTTCGGTGTAAGTAGAGAGACGAGGCAGATCTTTTTCACCCAAAGTGTTAGTTAGCAGAGAAAGTTATTGAACTGTACAAGAACAGGAAGGAGAAACAACTGAGGGATACGGTGAGACAACAAGTAAGTGAGGTTGACCTATTAAAAAAAAATGGCTAAGTGAGAACAATTTGACGCTGCAGACAAATGAACGTGAAAACAATAGGCAGACTCTAGTGTTACTTGTTTACGTCTACTTGGAAGAAGGTGTATCATCTGACTCAACAAAGGTATAAAGCACGGCAGATAACCGGAAGGTATAAAGCCACATAAATACTGTGGCAACAAGGGCAGGTCAGAGGCTGGTTATTCTGCGGTGAGTGTCTTACCTCCTGACTCCTCAAAGACTTTCCTCCATCTACAAGGCACAAGTCAGGAGTGTGACGGAATACTCTCCACTTGCCTGGATGAGTGCAGCTCCAACAACACTCAAGAAGCTCGACACCATCCAGGACAAATCAACCTGCTTGATTGGTACCCCATCCACCACCTTAAACATTCACTCCCTCCACCACCGGCGCACCGTGGCTGCAGCGTGTACCATCTACAAGATGCACTGCAGCAACTCGCCAAGGCTTCTTGTAAGTTTCGCAAAATTCAGGCAGTCCCCCCCCCTCCCCGCGAAGATTATTTAATTAAAAGAGACCCTGGTTGGACTGATTTTAAAAATCCAGGGGCACACAAAATGGCTGCGGTCAACCTCGTGACCAAAAGCCTGTAAATTCCAATTGTGGACTCTGTGACAAGCTAACAGCTTGGGTATTTTCGATGTCTGCAAGGTCACGAAACCAGACAGAACTTTTACATTTATGCATTAGGAGCAAACTCAGTTGCATTCAGGCCCCCGTTTACAGGCCATCAAGTTTGTTCACTCAAACGATCCAAACGATCAGCGGAGCCATCCAGGTCAGGCTGGCCCCATCAAGGAATCTGTTGAACAAAGAAGAGCAGTTATGGGGCCGTTAGAGACTATTACCGGCCATCTAAGTCGATGGGCCAAGGTCGACACCTTTTGTTCAATTTCCAACCTGCTCAAATCAGACAAAGGATGAGCTGATTTAGTGCGTAAGATAAGGGCTCCCGAGAGGAGTATAAATATAGCCCCTCAGGAAGCCATGCTCTCTCTCTGTCTCTCTCCTCGCCTCCCGCGCCCTGCCTGCCACCACCCCAGGAAGAGAAGCTATGAAGAAGAGCCCGTCCCGAGAGGTGAAATACCCTGCCAGAGACTATTTTATTACTGGGGTATTTTCACCTGGACGGTACTCTGTGCAGCATTGAAACCACGTGGCATCGAAAGGCAGCAGGGCAAAGAAGCAAGATTCTCGTCTGTTTAAACGACTCGGACTGGTGAGCATGGAATTCTGACCCCTCATAAGATAGCCTAGCGAGGTTTAGAGGGTGGGAGTTAAGGGGATTGCTAAAATTGTCATTTTAGTCATTTTCCCTCGATGTGCCGTTTATGTCCCATCCCTGTTAAGTGTAAGTGTACTGCATCCATATTATCCTTTGTATAGAATCGTTCTCTGGTAATAAAATCTTGGTTTTTCTTTGCACCAAACCACTGGTCTGCTCGTTTTCTATATCGCTACCTGCAAATAAGTCCAGTGGTCAGAACTCAAAAGGAGCGAGTGATTCGAACCGCTCAAAGGGGGTAGTCAGAGGCATAACTGACGAACCCAAGACACCCACACAGTAAAACCTCTTACATTCTTCAGCAGCACCTTCCAAACCCGCGACCTCTTCCACCTAGAAGGACAAGGGCAGCAGGCACATTGGCGGGGAACACCACCACCTCCAAGTTCCCCTCCAAGTCACACACCATCCTGACTTGAAAGTATATCGCCGATTGGCGGTTAGGATCAGATCAGCCATGATCTTATTGAATGGCGGAGCAGGCTCGAGGGGCCGATTGGCCTACTCCTGCTCCTATTTCTCATGTTCTTATGTTCTTATGATCCTTCATCGTCGCTGGTTCAAAACCCTGGAACTCCCTCCCTAACAGCACTGTGGGAGCACCTTCACCACACGGACTGCAGCGGTTCAAGAAGGCGGCTCACCACCACCTTCTGAAGGGAAATTAGGAATGGGCAATAAATGCTGGCCTTACCAGCGACACCCAGATCCCATAAACAAATTAAAAAAAAGTCAACTGATGCCCTCCACTTTAGCTAGCCTCACCAATTATTGTTTTATTTCTGATTGTGCCACCATAAATGTAGCCACTTAGATAATTAATTAGAAGGAACATATGAAAGTGGACATATGAACACCAAGAAGTCCTTGAAATGCTGGAGAAAAAACTGACGAGTGAACTCATAATGATTTACTTTTAACCCTTACAGAAGAGTGAACTTGTCGTGAGCCTGTGAGCCTCAGGGCTGCCTTCACCAAAATACATGCAAGACCAAGATTATGAAAGGGTTTGATAGGGTAAACCTAGAGAAGATATTTCCACTTACGGGGAAGACCAAAACTAGGGACCATCTACATAAGATAGTCACTAATAAATCCAATAGGGAATTCAGGAGAAACGTCTTCACCCAGAGAGTGGTGAGAATGTGGAACTGGCTACCACAGGGAGGCGAATAGCACAGATGCATTTAAGGGGAAGCTAGATAAACACGTGAGGGAGGAAGGAATAGAAGGCTATTCTGATAGAGTTAGATAAAGAGGGATGGAACATAAACACCGATATGGACCAGTTGGGCCAAATGGCCTGTTTCTGTGCTGTACATTCTACATATCCCAGCAAAACATTCTCATTGGTGGAATAGAATGGGCGAGGAGCTCTTGGCTTGACCTAGGGATGTCTTCATTTCAATTTGGACCAGTACAGTCACAACTTTACTTGGCACCACTCACAAGCCCCTTGAACTATTCTTTCACAGTTCTTCATCAAAACCGCAACCCCACCTTGAACAATAATTGCTGCATTGCAAGCTTATGACTACCAAAGAGTCTATCAGTCAGTAAAGAATAATCACGTAAGCTTTCTCTTGAGGGACCCCACAAAGCTATCAACAGCAGTAAGTTGCTGAAACCTACATTAATCTCATGTTCTTGAATGCAATTCCAAAAGCCATGAGCTTGGATGAAATCCAACAAAAACTAGTCTGAGCCTTGTCTCCAGCTAGTGTTCAACACAGTCAGAGATGGATGGTGGAAGCAGTTCGTGAAACAAATGTAGCAGACGTTTCCAGAATATAACAGTATTGATACACATATTTTCTATTTCAAGACACAAGCTAACTGTACCTAACAAGAATAGTTTATTTCTGCATGACGACAAACTAATGATCCCAAAGAAATTATGGAACTCCACTATTGTCATTGTTGTGTATGTCCCTTTAAGGGAATAACTGGTCTTAGGCTGCAGTACCGGCAGTGACCACCCCTGTATAAAAGGCCCTAGCAGGCTTCTGTAGTTTCAGTTTCAAGCTGCCTCTTGTTCAGTAAAGTACCTGTTAAACTGTTCTCCCGAAGTCCGTGTATCATTGAGGCGCAGACTTTACAGTCATAGCCCATGAAGGGTGCCCAGCTATGGTTAAACTAAGAACCAGCTAAGGAAGAAGGGCCTGTACTGGCTCTGCTCAGGTCAGCCCAGATTGGCAGAGGGGTACAAAAATACACCACCACCTCCAAGTTCCCCTACAAGTCACACACCTGACTTGGAAGTATATCGCCGATCCTTCATCATTGCTGAGTCAAAATCCTGGAACTCCCTCCCTAACAGCACTGTGGGAGTACCTTCACCACATGGACTGCAGCGGTTCAAGAAGGCAGCTCACCACCACCTTCTCAAGGGCAACTAGGGATGGGCAATAAATGCTGGCTTTGCCAGCGACGCACACATCCGGTGAATAAATAAATTTAAAATTAAAAAATAGGCGTTAGGCTGCTTATTAACGTATGCAAGGGGCTTTATACCTCTTTTAGGCAGCCACCAATGATGCCTGAGAAATTGGCTGACCCAGTATGTGGTCGGAGGTACTTCAGGTGTCTGTGGGGCGCGGGACATAGCCTCACAAAAATTGGTACTGTTTTCTCCCACTGCCTTGTAAAATGGGTGCAACGAGGACTAATTTCTACCCCTTTATTTCTCAAAAACATCCAAACAACTTCCACAGTTCAGCTGGTCCTCCAGCATCAATTAAGGATTAATTCGAACATGCAAAAATGACAGGCAGGAGAAGACCAGCTGGTTCATCAAGCCTGCCACACACTCATGATGGCTGCAGCATCATGACTAAACACTTCCTTCCAGCCATGTCATCCCCTGGGACAGCAAAAAAAAATAGAGAAAAACCCCAGACCAATAAGGGATACAATACTTTGGAAAATTCCTCCCCGATCCTCTCAGGCGATCGAAACCAGTCCAGGAGATCACCAAACCACTTTGCCCAAGGAAGAGAGAGAGCCTAAGATCTGTTCAAATGTCCATATCCATGGTTTGTTCGCCTAGCTAAGAGAAGATAGACAGATATATGATCAACACAAGAATGTCAAAGGATCTTTTCTGAAAGTAGAATACTTGTAAAGCATCTAAAAATGCACAGCAAGCTGTCACTAACTTATCAGGCCATTGAGAAAAAGTGAACAATGAGTATCGCTATAACAGTATAGACATCATAAAGAACTAGTTCAACAATGATGGGGGTCGGATAAAGATACAAGGGTACAGATTATTTTTTTAGAGATAGAAAAGATAAATTGGGAGTGGGTGCAATCTTCTTAATGTGAAAGAGAACCTGGTTATAATGGAGATGGATCTATTTCATCTAGGTGCAAACAAGGTGGAAACCCGCTGGATAGGGATGAGAGGCATGAGGGAAAGATAACTAACTATGGATGTCTGCTACAGACCACCAAATCAGGAGGAGGGATTGGACCAAGAAATTTGTAGGCAAGTAATGGGAACTTGTACAGGAATAGATAGTTGTTATGAATGAATTCAATTTACGAGGGATAGCCTGGGAAATCTGTTTTCCGACTGAAAACTTCATCCTGGATACAATATTGGATTTTTGCATGGAAAAAATGTTATCAATTAATCTACGTGAGCACTGTGTTAGTGGACCTAACGTTAAATATTGATCAGGGTGGTAGAGCAGGCAAGAGTCACCACCAAGAGAACCACCTTGGCAACAGTCACCACATTATGGTGGAATTTAAGATTAGATTTATTGCTATGAAGTTTTAATCTAGGTATTTCACTCAGGTTCAGTGTCACTAATGACTCCTGTAAGCCGACATGGTGCCCTTATGAATTGGGGTGTGAATTTACCTGTCCAACTTTGAGGCAAGGCTATCCACCAATAGTACAAACTCCAAAAATTGATCCTTCAGCATCCAGACCATGAGGTGATACCAGAGGGCTTTCAGAATACATGGAACTGCAAAACTCAGCACCTCAGCTGCTTGTCCAACATCCAATATTAGATGAACAGAGATTTCTTCCAGTTAAATATCGGGAAGACCGAAGCCACTGCCTCCAGCCCCGCCACAAACTCCATTCCATAACCATCGATTCCTCCCCCTCCCTGGCCACTGTTTGAGGCCCCAGATAGTTCTCAACCTCGGCCTATTTGACCCCGAATTGAGCTTCTCACCCACATCCTCTCCATCACCAAGGCCGCCTACTTCCACCTCCGCAATATCGCCAGTCTCCGCCCCGACCTCAACCCATCTGCTGCCGAACCCCTCATCTGTGCACTTGTTACCTCCAGAATCGACTATTCCGATGTTCTGCTCGCCGGCCTCCCATCTTCCACCCTCCGTAAACATTGAGCTCCTGTGAGGCGCCTTGGTGCATGTTACCACATTAAAGGTGCTATATAAATGCAAGTTGTTGGTTAGGTGAAGAGAAGGAAAACAAAGGGGAGCAAATGGGAAAACTGAGCCCTCATAAACCCACTCCATGTGAAAGCTCTGTGGCATATCCCGCGTGATTGTTGGAGGTGTACCTTTGTATCCAGTCAGCGTGCAAATAAAGTACACAACAGAGTTACTGTAGCAGCTGCTGTTAGTTTGCTAATATAACAGAGAAGCAGTGCACGGCCTTACACTCGTTTCACATACCGGTTAGCGAGTTAGAGGAGGTGGTCATCCCAGCAGCCTGAGCTGGACTCAAACCCAGGATGCAGAAGTGAAGGGATGGTGTTTACTCAACCGTGGTACCTTATCTTAGGGCATTTTTCATTAATTTTATGTCAGCTCGTGCCATGTTTCACGGTGGACTTTTAAAGCTCAGTACATGCAGTTGCTCATTGAAGGGTTAACAATTGTGCTTTAAGTGACCCGATGTTATTTATTGAAAACGTTTTTTTTAATCTCCTCATTTACCCTAATTATATCTGCTGATTCACCCTGGGGTACAATACCATGGGTGGCATCAGCTCTATGCTACCTTGCTGAAGTGACCGTTCCACATGTGGGAGCCAGGTTACTGGCTGTTGTCAGGCTTTTCTCAATGGAAGATACCAGGGCCCAGCCAGATCATGTCTACACCTGCCATACATTTCACTTGACCAGAATCAGAAGCAGGACCCTTGCTTGATTTTCCTCCATCCCTCGCCCAGGGATGTTTTAATTACTTCCATATTGTTTCTTTAAGCGTCACTGGCAGTCTGTTTTGATGTTGACTCCAGATAAACACATAACTGTTCCAAATATAATATGCTCCAGTGGATTTAATTGACTTCTCCTTTACTCCCAATGGTATTAAAATCCAAGGGACAGACTGCTTCTCAGTCTACGCAATTCCTGATCTCCAAACGACATTTACATACAGAGTCCTAGTCCAAGTGTAAAATGTTCTTACAAATAATCTGTTTTTAAAGTTTCCTACTTAGTCTTGTTCTGCAGTCTTCCATTCTTACAATAGCTAACACAATGCTGGGATGTAGCCAGCACAGTGGAGTAAAAGTCTATAGAAACAGTGATGGAAGCAGAAACCATAATAGCTTTTAAAAGGAAAGTGGATACATATTTGGGAAAGAGAAAATTATACGAATATGGCAAAAAGACAGGCGGATGTGTGTCACTCTTTCAACTGTCTACATTATGTGCTCAAGTCTCAGAGTGCGGTTCGAACCCACAAAAAGCTTAATTTTGACCGTCTCGTGACGTGGTTAAGGGAGTCAAGTATCTGAAATATTCTTAAGTGGCTTAGACAAGGTAAATCCAGATGTTATTTTAAAATAAGTCAGGCTAGTAGAATTTGAGCTTCTCAGTATAAACGAAGTAAATTGAAAGCAGTTGTCAGAAAGAAACTCTTCATGCGAGGAGTGATAAATGTCTGAAATAATCTCCCAGCCTGAGTAACACAGACACAACTTTAGGGAGATCAAGATCCAGTTGGATGGTAGGGTGAGGAGGTAGGGTGCTAGAGGGGTGAGCTTCAGTGGACTCAAGGGCCTTCTCTCATTCTTGACTTGGTTTGTTTTGGGAGGCCCCTCTGCCCTTCACCCCATGGTGTCAGCCTCCTAGGCCTGGAATTCATGCTCTAGAATCCCCTCCCTTTTGCCTCGCTGCCTCCTGCTTCTTCTTGAAGACCCCACTTAAAACCTGCCTCTTTGACTAAACTTTTAGATTTCCCCCCCCACCGCTCCTAATATTTCCTTATGTGGCCCGGTGTCTATTTCTGTCTGATTATGCCTCTGTGAAGCGACTTGGGACATATTTCTACGTTAAAGGCCCTATATAAATGCAAGCCGTTGTTGCAGTTATGTTCTATGTTCAATCTACAGGCTTTCCAAAGCCAGGCTCGACATCTTGTCATTTTTCTTCCCCTCCTCTTTTGGCACTGACTTGCACTATGGGTCTCAACAAAATTCAGCAGGGTAAGGGTTAAAGGCTAAATTAAAAAGCAGACTTTGTGTGGTAGCACCTGAGGTATGTGTAGAACCTATGGATTAAAATTGAGAACGCAAAATTGATTTGATAAGCAGTCTATTGTGGCGTGAAGTAGGCACTTCTACCCAAACACACCATTCGATGTGCCCACGAGATGAGGCTTGCTGATCGTCCACTTTACTTTAAAGTATTCCAGTGGATTTTAATGTCAAGGTCAGAAGGCCCCGTGCAACATTCAAAGCATGCTGGGAAGGATTAGTGCTCTCAATAAAGCACCAGATCCTCCAATCCCTCTTTGAACACTTCAAAGAGAACAGGAACGTTTCAATAGTCAGCGCTTATCATAATAAAAACTCATTCGTTAACGAAACATTCACTTCATTAATTGCAAGTTCAAAGCAGGGCAGTAAAATAATTTGAAAGACCAGCAATCTGATTATCTAAATTAGACTTTACACGAACCTTTATGTATTCATATTGGGGCGGATTTTGCTGGAGTGGGCCGTGTCCCGCTAGTTAGACTAATTCGTGCATGTTTAGGTTTTTAAGAAGTTTGCCTGTAAAATTGCTGGAAGTGCGAGCTGATAACGGTGCGGCGAGGGCAGCGGGGCATCTGGGACCCTGGGGAACAACGGGACAAACAGGCTATCTCCTTAACCAACGAGACTGAAGGATTGAGAAATAAACAGAGGAAGGACTGAGAAGGCGGGTGAATTAGAGTGGGTGAATTCAACATCAAATCAGGTACAGAAAGAGAAATAAAGAGAAGGAAAAAAGACTGGATTAAGAGAGAGGGAAAAAAAATTATACAGAAAGGAAAAATAAAAAAAATTAAAAATTTGACATTTTTAAAATCTCCTCCAACAATTCACAACCTGAAGGAATGAAATGCCACATTTATTATTGTTGACTTTCTGGCTAAGAGAGGTTGATTGTCAGGCGTTATTAACAACTATCGGGTTGTTAAAAGGTTACTCATGCTGATAATTGCTAGACTTCACTCTGTGGCCAGTTTAATGGGCAATAAATGTACAAATGCAGCAACTTCATGAAACTCACAGGGAGGTTGGGGGCGAGGTGTTGTTTTTGTGAAACTAATGGCCAGCAACTGGTGGCGAGTCGCAATTCACGGGGTATTGCTTCCTCGCCACTAGTTGCTGGCTGATTTGCTGGCCGGTTAATAACGGCGTGCATCGTTCACATGTCGTTACTTTATCAGCAAAATCTGGCCCATAGATTCAGTAAAGCTTGTTATATTTTAAAACTAACTGTCGAAAGGTATTTGGAAAGCTTCATTATTCTGAACTTGGGCCTTTTATTTGTTTCTTTAGATATTATTTCCAAGTTTTCTCAGCATTCCTCCCCTCATCTCCTGAAGGTGCTGACTTTCGCTGGGGTGCAGTCCCACAAGTACCGTGGTTACCATCCAGTATCTCACTTCAAGTGGCCATTCATCATGTAAGAGGTTGGAAGAGGCAGAGAGCACTAAAGTAAGAAATAGTAAGGTATTAGGGGGGGTCAAACTAAGAGAGAATACAGGATGGTCTAAGATGGGTTTACAGTGTGTATGTGAACACACAAAGCTTAGTAAACAAGGTAAGTGAGCTGCAGGCATAAATGGCCACATGGGAATATGAATTTGTGGCAATAACTGCGACCTGGTTCAAAAAAGGGCAGAATTTGGTATTAATATTCCGGGTTATAAAGTGTTCAGGAAAAATAGGGAAGGAAAGATAGGAGGTGGTGTGGCAGTATTGGTCAAGGAGAATGTTACAGCGCTGGAGAGGGAGGATGTCCTGGAGGGGTCAAGGACAGAATCTATTTGATTAGAGTTAAGAAATAATAGAGGTGCCATTACAATACTAGGTGCATTCTGTAGACCAGTGGGAAAGATATGGAGGAGCAAATTTGCAGAGAAACTACAGAGAGGTGCAAGAACCATAGAGTAGTGATAATGGGAGACTTCAACTATCCTAATATAGACTGGGATAGCAATAGTGTTAAGGGCAGAGAGGGGGAAGAATTTCTAAAGTGTGTTCAGGAGAACTTTCTTGATCAGTATGTTTCCAGCCCGAGGAGGGAGGAGGCATTGCTGGATCTGGTTCTGGGGAATGAGGTAGGTCAAGTGAAGCAAGTGTCAGGTGAACATTTAGGGAACAGCGATCACAGTATCATAAGGTTTAGTTTAGCTATGGAAAAGGACAGGGAGCAACCTAAAGTAAAAATGTTTAACTGGGGGAAGGCCAATTTCAGTGGGATAAGAACGGATCTGGCCTGGGTAAACTGGAATCAAAGATTGGCAGGCAAAACTGTAATGGAACAATGGGCTGCCTTTAAAGAGGAAATAGTTCAGGTACAGTAGAGGTACATTCCCACTAGGGGGAAAGGCAGGGCAACTAAAGTCAGGGCTCCCTGGATGATGAAACAGATAGAGAATATGATGAAGCAGAAAAAGAGTGCGTATGACAGATGTCAGGTTGCAAATGCATCTGAGAATCCGGCTATATATAGAAAGGTCAGAGGAGAAGTGAAAAAGAAAATAAGAGAGGCAAAGAGAGGGTATGAGAACAGAATGGCAGCCAACATAAAAGCTAATCCAAAAGTTTTCTATATAAATAGTAAAAGGGTAGTAAAAGGAGGGGTGGGGCTGATTAAGGTCCAAAAAGGAGACCTATGCATGGAGGCAGAGGGTATGGCTGAGGTACTAAATGAATAATTTGCATCTGTCTTCAAGGAATTGAGGGAGGAAATCGCGGAGGTACTGGCCATAATATTCCATTCCTCCTTAGATACAGGGGTGGTGCCGGAGGACTGGAGAATTGCAAATGTTACATCTTTGCTCAAAAAAGGGTGCAAAGATAAACCCAGTAACTACAGGCCAGTCAGTTTGACCTCAGTAGTAGGGAAGCTTTTAGAAACAGTAATCAGGGACAAAATTAACAGTCACTTGGACAAGTGTGGATTAATTAAGAAAAGCCAGCATGGATTTGTTAAAGGCAAATTGTGTTTAACTAACTTGTTTGAGTTCTTTGATGAGGTAACAGAGAGGGTAACGCAGTTGACGTAGTGTACATGGATTTCCAAATTGCGTTCGACAAAGTGCCACATAATAGGCTCGCCAGCAAAGTTGAAGCTCATGTAATAAAGCTGGCAGCATGGATACGGAATTGGCTCAGTGACAGGAAACAGAGTAGTGGTGAACGGTTGTTTTTGAGAATGGAGGAAGTTGTTCCCCAGGGATCGATACTAGGACCACTGCTTTTCTTGAAATATATTAATGACTTGGACGTGGATGTACAGGGCACAATTTCAAAATTTGCAGATGACACAAAACTTGGAAGTATAGTGAACAGTGAGGAGGAGAGTGATAGACTTCAGGAAGACAGAGACAGGCTGGTGAAATGGGCGGACATGTGGCAGATGAAATTTAACGCAGCAAATTGTGAAGTGATATATTTTAGTAGAAAGAATGAGGAGAGGACATATAAACTAAAGGGTACAATCCTGAAGTGGGTGCATGAACAGAGACCTGGGGGTATGTGTGCACAAATCGTTGAAGGTGGCAGGGCAGGTTGATAAAAAGGCTACGGGATCCTAGGCTTCGTGAATAGAGGTATGGAGTACAAAAGTGTGGAAATTATGATGAAACTGTATAAAACACTGGTTCGACCTCAACTGGAGTATTGTGTCCAATTCTGGGCACCACACTTTAGGAAGGATGTGAAGGCCTTAGAGAAGGTGCTGAAAAGATTTACGAGAATGATTCCAGGAAAGAGGGACTTCAGTTACATAGATAGACTGGAGAAGCTGGGGTTGTTCTCCTTGGAGAAGAGGAGAGAAGAGAAATAGAAATAGAAATAGAAAGAGAAAGAGAAAGAGAGAAAGAAAGAGAGAAAGAAAGAGAAGGGAAGAGAAATAGAAATAGAAAGAGAGAGAAAGAAATAAAGAAAGACTTGCATTTATATAGTGCCTTTCATGACCACCAGACGTCTCAAAGCGCTTTACAGCCAATGATGTACTTTGAGGAGATTTCATCGAGGTGTTCAAAATCATGAGGGGTCTGGACAGAGTAGATAGAGAGAAACTGTTCCCATTGGCAGAGGGGTCGAGAACCAGAGGACACAGATTTAAGGTGATTGGCAAAAGAATCAAAGACGACGTAAGAAAAAACTTTTTTACTCAGCGAGTGCTTAGGATCTGGAATGCACTGCCTGAAAAGGTGGTGGAGGCAGACTCAAGCACGCCTTTCAAAAGGGAGTTGGATAAGTACCTGAAGGAAAGAAATTGCAGGGCTATGGAGAAAGGGCGGGGGAGCGGGACTAGCTGAAGTGCTCTTGCAGAGAGCCACACGGGCTCGATGGGCCAAATGGCTTCCTTCTGTGCGATAACCATTCTATGATTCTATGATTCTAGACTAGACTTTTAAGTAGGCTGTTCAGACCTGGGGGGGCATCACAGTCAATTCTGATCATGGCCTCACCTATTAGTCATGTATGGCACATTACAACAGGCACGTTCAATAGGTATCCAGAGCACTGGATGGGGTTGATTTTGAATGGCGACAATGGCCTCAAAATGGGGTCGGTAGCCTCATCGCCCTTTTAACACCGGCGATGCAGCTGGTACCATTTTGAAAGGAGGCCTACTACCAGGTGTCCAAAGCATCCGCCTGTTTCAGGCAATGGCCCATTTTAATATGGAAATTGGAGTCCCATGACATAAATAGGAGCCCGATTACCAATTTAGGTAGGAACTGGTCAGAACCTGCACAGTGTAAGCTCCGACCAGCTCCACAGGCGATGGAAGAGAGGAGGCCCTCCAAGCATAAGTCTTGAATTATTTAGTGGGCCCCAGAGGAGCTGAAGGGCACCCTTGCCATTAGGAGCACATCATACCCCAGGAGCCCAGAAAAATCGACATTCATGCCAGGTAAAAGAAAGACTTGTATTAATGTATGACCTCAGGGTGTCCCATTGCACTTTACAGCCACTTTTTTTCAAGTGTATTCACTGTTGTAATGTAAGAAACATGGCAGCCAATTTGCACACAGCAAGGTCCCACCATCAGCAATGACATAATGACCAGATAATCTGTTTTAGTGATGTTGGTTGAAGGATAAATGTTGGCCAGATCACCAGGGGAAACTCTCCTGCTCTTCTTCGAATAGTACCGCAGTATCTTTTACGTCCGCCTGAGAGGGCAGACGGGGCCTCAGTTTAACATCTCATCTGAAAGGCCGAAGGATGTGATTGCGTTGGAGAGGGTGCAGAGGAGGTTCACCAGGATGTTACCGGGGCTGGAGCGCTTCAGCTATGAAGAGAGACTGGGCAGATTGGGTTTGTTTTCCTTGGAGCAGAGGAGGCTGAGGGGGGACATGATTGAGGTGTACAAAATTATGAGGGGCATAGATAGGATGGATGCTGAGGAGCTTTTTCCCTTAGTAGAGGGGGTCAATAACTAGGGGGCATAGATTCAAGGTAAAGGGCGGGAGGTTTAGAGGGGATTTGAGGAAGAACTTTTTCACCCAGAGGGTGGTTGGAGTCTGGAACTCACTGCCTGAAAGGGTTGTGGAGGCAGGAACCCTCACAACATTTAAGAAGCATTTGGATGAGCACTTGAAATGCCATAGCATACAAGGCTACGGACCAAATGCTGGAATATGGGATTAGATCAGACAGGGCTTGATGGCCGGCGCGGACACGATGGGCCGAAGGGCCTCTATCCGTGCTGTATAACTCTATGACTCTATGACTCTATGACAGCACCTCCAACAGTGCAGCGCTCCCTCAGCACTGCATGGGAGTGTGTCGGCATTGATTATATTCTCAATTCTCTGGAGTGGGACTTGAACTCACAACCTTCTGACTGAGAGGCAAGAGTGCCATTCACTGAGCCACGGTAGCATCACGCTATACCCCGAGCAGCCCTTATGTCAAGGGAGCCTCTCTAAATATTTTTACAGATATTGCCTTACCTGGTTTCTGGCCTGGACTTTATCTGGTGGGCCCACTTCTGTCTAACAGGCCTCTCTTTTCACTTACCATGCCAGGCTCTGGACATACGTTGGGCCCCTTGAAGGCTGAGGAAGCGTGAATTCCCAGTGTACGGGAGTCCAAGATGCCCCCAAATTCCTCTGTACCAGTGGCCTTGTTTCAGGCAGGCTGAGGATCTGTCACCAAACAAAGCCACCGAAAACCCCATCAGCAGTCCAGGACCCTGTGTAACTGAGGCCCAATAGAGCTTGCAACCAGAGTTACGGCAGAAGTCTGCTGTAAATGTCTGAACAACTATAGGACCTGAGTCTCCATAATGTGTACCATGAGACCCCAACAGAACTGAATCAAGGATTGGATAAACAACTTTGGGAGTTGACTTTAGACAACAACAAGATGTTCTCACCTGGGTTGGAAAAGCAACAGAGCTGACACAGATGATACCAAATCCTTTAAACAGCCATTAGCCAGAAATCACCATTAGACATTTAGACCCATAGGAGGATTGCACCGGAAAGGGATTACTGAGACATTATCATGCCAATAGGCCTCCGTTTCTTTTTCAAAATAGAAGCACCTACTTTCATTCCCAAAAGATCCCCTGAATCAGTGTCCACTGGATATTCCCCCTCCCATGTAATGTGCCCTGAGATGTCTCTTGATGTAACAGGTGCTATAGAAACGCAAGTTGTTGGACTATCGGCATCGGAACAAGATGTCGTGAGTCTGAAAGGCTCCCTGGCCCAATGCATGTATCGTTGACACCCTTGGTGCAAGCACTGAACATATCTGGTCTCTATCCCTGATCTAAAAAAAGTAGGTGCGGGCAATTGGAACTGATGCCATTTGACGGGAGGTTGCTACATGCACAGCTGCACAGAGAGGAGGCCGACTTCATGTTGTAGAGAGCAATTTGTTCTTCTATGAAGTCTCCCTGATTTATTTAATCTCCTTAGGGAGCTGACTAAGCATGGACAACACTTTCAAGTACAGACTGTGCTGTGAAATCTCTTCCTGATCCCCAAAGGCAATCAAGCAGAAAAGCTCCAGCATATTGACCTAGCATTGTTCAGTCCTGACCTTATAACCTTCCTATGGAGTCATAAAGTATTCAATTATCTATGCCTTTGCTTATCCCTCTGACTAACAATTCCTTTCAGAACAGTGAAGGTTTAATCTTCAGCCTGCATAGCTTCATCGCGAACACTGATCTCTTGGGTCGATCCCCACATGCTCTACAACAGACTCTTTGCTTAGAAACTTGTGATTGCTTGGTCAATTAGAATTTTAACTTTACTCAACTCTTTCTACAAAGGTTTTATTTTTATCGGTTCTGCTCTTTCACTGAAGCTGCTGGGTTGAGCTAAGGTGGATGGTCCACGTAGCGTTGCCAACTCTGGTTGGAGGTGTTCCTGGAGGTTTCATCACATGACCTCCTGCCTCCAACTGCCCTGCCCCCCCATGCTCTCGCCATTGGTCGCCCGACATGTCCATCCTCGCGGTGCCCCGCCTTCCTACAGACTCTTCATTACCCGATTGGATGATACTTCACTGTCAATCAACAGTCTTTTATCCCACAGCAAACATTTTTATAACTAATTAACAAAAGTGTTCAGAGAAAATGAACAAAAATATTTTGCCCTTACAATTTTTCTCCTGGGTTTTGTTCACAGCAGTGTCCTGGAGATTAGTCATTAATTCCTGGAGACTCCAGACCAATCCTGGAGAGTTGGCGACCCTAGGTCCACAGGAGCTGAAAGCCCACCAGCACCTTTCGATGGGTATATAACAGAGATGGGCGTGGCCTTGGTGACAGGCAAGATATTGGCTTGAAGCTCATCTCAAGTCCGAGTAGGACACCAAGTCTGTGCACTGTCTAGTCAAGCCTGAGTCAGAAGCCAGGAAGAGGGAATAGAGCACGATGCAAGGGTTTTGGACCTACTGACTGAGTATCTGTCTATGTCATGGATCAGAACAATCTTGCTCATTGGGGTGTTCCAATTTGTTCCTGTGAGCCAGTGCCAAGAGTAATTACCGTGGCTCTAAACAATTGTTTTTTGGAGCGGCCTCCTTGGCTCAGCGACTGCTATAGTGTGATCCCAAAACAAGCGCTCTACTCGGAGCTCCGGCATGGCAAGAGAGCCCCAGGTGGGCAGAGGAAACGCTTCAAGGACACCCTCAAAGCCTCCTTGAAAAAGTGTAACATCCCCACTGACACCTGGGAATCCCTGGCCCAAGACCGCACAAAGTGGAGGAGAAGCATCCGGGAAGGCGCCGAACACCTCGAGTCTCTTCGCCGGGAGCAAGCGGAAGCCAAGCGCAGGCAGCGCAAGGAGCGCACGTCAACCCAAGCATCCCACCCACCCGCCCCTTCAACCACCGTTTGCCCCACCTGTGACAGAGACTGTAGGTCCCGCATTGGACTCATCAGTCACCTGCGAGCTCATCCTTGGTTCCGAGGGACTGCCTAAGAAGAAGAAGAGTGATGCTACCTGGCACCAATGTCGGATTTTGTGGGCTCCTGGGGTGTGATCTTCCCCTAATGCTCATGCAAATAGGGTGCCCTTCTCCTGACCCCACATACTCCAGCAGGGTCAGTGACAAAGTACACCAGCAGGCATGATCCCAGTCTAACTGCTTGGATCGTGTCCATTCACGATGTTTGAGCTAAGATCTTCCGGGTCAGCAGGGACTGGGGGAGGGGGGGGGGCATCACAGTTGAGGCATATCCAGCCCTCATTTGACAGCCACACACACACATGAATTTTGGAACGTGGGCCACTGGGTGGATCAGGATCAGAAGCCCTGACTGATCTTTCCCTTCCCAAGCTCAGGATGCTGTCGTCCATTGTAACATGCACAAGATGTCTCCAACTGAGACCTGGTTATAGATCAATGACTGATCCTGGAACTTGCTGATCCATACTGTTGTGTTTGCAAAGATAATCCAGAGACCGTCAGTGAGTTCAGTTCATCCTGCTTTTAATATGGCTGCCACACACACACACTCCCAGGCACAAGCAATCGAATACCTATACACAATACAATGATCACAGCACTATCAAACTCTATGTGCTCAGCCCAAGGCAATCGAGTACCTATCCCCAATGTCAGACATGACATTTCCTCCCTCCTCACAGAATTTCAAACATGAAATGTAGTGACAAAGTCCTGTAGGTGGCTGTAGTGTATGTGCCTTTAAGTCAGAACTACTTTTACAGCTCCTGTATACTGTAGTACCGGCAGTGACCACACCGGTATATAAGCTTTGCGCATGCCTCTGTACCCCCAGTCTAGAGATTACCCTCCTCCAGTAAAGACCTGTTATTTGTTAATGTACGGCATCCGTGTGATTATTTATCCCTTGAACCACGGATCTAACAGTGGCGACGAGTGTCGATTCGAATCTACCTGCAACATAAAATAAAAAAAATAAAAAAAAATAAGTCGAGGCCAGGAACACGGGCGTCGACCACGAGCAACCGCCCAGCAGTCAGGCAGAGATCCAACTTCGCAGGGGAGGCTGTGGAGAGCCGGGCTTGGTTCCCTAGCCACAACGAGCAGTAAGAGACCGACGACAGGTCCAGCGCAGACCCTTCCCGAGCAGCGGCAGCTGGAGCCGACCGATGGCGGAGAGAGAGCCGAGCAGTGTCGACGGGGTAAGACAGAGGGTGAAGAGCGCAGGGCGCAGCCGGGGGTTGAACACCGAGCGACGTCGAGGAAAATAAAACAAACCGGAGAGAGAGAGGGTAAGAAACAGCCGGGTTCTAGACTGAGCGGCGTCAAAAAATATCAAAAGAAGAACGCGCAGAGCACAGCCAGGGATCACGGGCTGAACAGGGTCCGCGGGGCGAAGAAAGGGGAGACGCCATTGAGCCGCGGACAAGAAGGAAGAGCGCGGGAGGCACCATTGAGCCGCGGAGAAGCAGGGAGAGCGCGGGAGACGCCATTGAGCCGCGGAGAAGAAGGAAGAGCACGGGAGACGCCATTTTGAGAAGCCGCAGCGGAGAAGAAGGGCGAGCGCAGGAAGGAAGGAAAGCGCGGGAGACGCCATTTTGTGCCAGCGGAGAAGAAAGGGAAGCACGGGAGGCACCATTGGTGATAGTTAACGCACACCCAAGGACGCCGAAGAGTGGCAGTATCTTTACGTTCGACAATGAAGTCGAAGATTGGGCGACATATGTGAAACGTATTGAGGTGTACTGCAGGGCGAATGAAGTGCCAGATGCTAATAAAGCACTGGTTCTGTTAAATTCCATGGGTGCAAAAACTTATGGGTTACTGCGAAATCTAATAACCCCAGAGAAGCCGGTAAACAAGAATTTTGAAAGCATAGTAGAAATCCTACAGGACCACTTAAACCCCACACCGCTGCTGATAGCAGAACGATTTAAGTTCCATAAAAGGAACCAACACAAAGACGAAAGCAATGCTGAGTACCTAACGGAACTGCGCAAGCTATCGAAATACTGCCAGTTTGGAGCGGGACTAGCAGACACGTTAAGGGACAAGTTTGTGTGTGGGCTACAAAGTGAAGGAACCCAGAAACGGCTTCTATCAGAAAAGGACCTTACGTTGGACAAAGCTTTCAGTATGGCCGTATCACATGAAGCAGCCGCAAGGGGCGCTGCAGAGATACAACGGAGGCCGCAAGAATATGGCACAATGAAATGACCTATGGAACAGGGAAGTGCTATCGCTGCGGCAGAACAACACATGACCAGAAAGATTGTTGGTTCAAGGACCAAGTGTGCAGACAGTGTGGGAAAGCAGGACACATAGCAAGAGTCTGCAGGTCTGGGAAGAAAACCAACAGTAAGAAATCTCCACAGGGGAAGTACAAAAAGGTACACCAGGTGATGGACAGTGGTTCAGACGAACAGAAAAGTGACAAAGACTCCGGAAGCAAGGAGCTGGGTTGTCTGAAACTACATAATGTAACCGAAATAGAGGATCACCAGGCTATCTGGGTTACACTCAAGATAGACAGAGTCCAAGTGGAAATGGAATTGGACACAGGGTCAGCTCTAACAGTCATAAATCAAAGTGACTACAAGCGGCTATTTTCACACATACCCTTGAAAGCTACAGAGATTGTCTTGAAGACGTATACGGGGCAAGAAGTCTACCCCAAAGGAAAAATAAGGGTGAAAGTGACAAATAAAGGCCAGGAAATACCTAAAATGGATATATATGTATTGCCAAATGGAGGACCACCACTGCTAGGACGTGAATGGATCCGGAAGATACAATTAGATTGGCATTCCATACAGGCACTGAAGGTTGAGGCCAAAAAGGATGACAACTTCACACCTGGACGACTGTCAAAAATGCTAACTGACACAAAAGAAGTGTTCCAGGAGGGACTAGGAACACTAAAAGGAATAACAGCAATGATTAAAATAGAGGAAAATGCAAGCCCAAAGTTTCTGAAGGCCAGACCAGTGCCTTATGCGATCAGACCAGCTGTTGAAGCAGAGCTGGAAGGGTTGGAACGTTCAGGAGTACTGTCCAAAGTGGACTGGAGCGAGTGGGCTACACCCATCGTTCCTGTAATGAAGAGATAGTTGAGTAATACACCTGGGGAACCAAAGAAGGTCCGCATCTGTGGGGATTTTAAGGTGACAGTGAACCCAGTCCTTCACACGGTGCAATATCCGCTTCCACGAATTGAGGATATTTTCGCCTCGCTATCTGGAGGTAAACGCTTCACCAAAATTGATCTAGCCCAGGCGTACTTGCAAATGGAGGTAGCAGAAGCTTCGAAACATTACCTTACGATCAACACTCATAAAGGTCTCCATCAATACAACCGGCTGGTGTTTGGAGTAGCCTCGGCTCCGGCTATCTGGCAAAGGGCGATGGATCAGGTCCTGCAAGGGATTCCAGGGACCCAGTGTTATTTGGACGACATATTGGTCACGGGCGAAAATGACGGTGATCACCTCGCCAACTTGGAGAAGGTGCTCAGCAGATTAAAGGAGTATGGGCTACGAGCTAATCGCCACAAGTGCGAGTTTTTCCAGAAACAGATCTCGTATTGCGGCCACGTCATCGATGAAGAGGGGTTACATAAGTCCCCTGACAAGATTGAGGCAGTAGTCAAGGCTCCGGCACCGGATAATGTGTCACAACTGAGGTCGTTCCTCGGGCTGGTAAACTATTACCACAAGTTCTTACCAAATTTGTCTACGGTATTACACCCGCTGAACACCCTACTGCAAACAGGGGTACCATGGAAGTGGGATGACGAACGTAGACGAGCTTTCCAGAAGTGTAAAGAATTGATCACATCAAAAGAGGTGTTGGCCCATTTCAACCCAGCACTACCAATTCGTTTGGCATGTGATGCATCACCCTGCGGCATTGGAGCGGTGCTGTCGCACAAATTCCCAGACGGGTTGGAGAGGCCAGTAGCCTTTGCGTCTCGGTCACTAACCTCAGCCGAGTGCAACTACGCCCAGATTGACAGGGAGGCCCTCAGCCTAGTATGGGGAGTAAAAAAATTCAACCACTATCTGCATGGGCAGAAGTTCACCTTGCTGACTGACCACCAACCACTTGTCTCCATCTTTAATCCTAAGAAGGGCGTGCCAGTAATGACTGCACAGCGGTTACAAAGATGGTCCCTGTTTCTAGGGGCGAATCAATATGAAATAGAATATAAAGGCATGAAACAGCAGGGGAACGCTGATGGGCTATCGCGCCTGCCACTGCCTACTGTGGAGGAAGCACCAGCAGTGGACCCTATCGAGATATTTTATTCGTCGATAATTGAACGATTGCCAGTAACAAACGCGGATATTGAGAAGGAGACCCGCAATGATCCGATGCTGTCACGGGTATATGAATTGACGGTGAGGGGATGGCCAACACATGGCGACTCACTGTTGCCAGCATTCTCATCCAGAAGAGAACAGCTGTCAGTATGCCAGGGGACAGTGATGTGTGGATCCAGAGTGGTGATTCCACCAAAGTTAAGGGAGAGAGTGCTAAATGAGCTACATGAAGGTCATCTGCGGGGAGTGAAAATGAAAAGCCTTGCTAGGGCTTATGTGTGGTGGCTGGGAATCGATCAACAAATCGAAGACCTAACTAAGAGCTGCTTAGAATGCCAGAAGGTCCAAAATGCACCACCACATGCCCCTCTACACCCATGGGAGTGGCCCTCCTCTCCATGGCAACGGGTGCATATTGATTTCGCTGGTCCATTCATGGACTCAATGTTCTTAATAGCAGTGGATGCTCATTCAAAGTGGCCTGCGGTGATAAAAATGTCTTCAACCACTACAGAGAAAACGATTGCAGTCCTACGGACCATATTTGCCAGAAACGGTTTGCCAGAGCAGATTTGCTCTGATAATGGACCACAGTTTGTGTCCGACGAGTTCCAAAAATTCATGAAAAGGAATGGGGTAAGGTATTACACATCCGCCCTGTATCATCCAGCCACAAATGGATTGGCTGAGAGGTTCGTACAAACCTTTAAGAAGGCGATAAAGGCCATGTGCGACGAGGAAATTCCAATACAGCATAAGATGGACAATTTCTTATTAGCCTACCGAAACGCGACACATGCAGTTACCAACCAGACCCCGGCCATGATGTTCTTTAACCGAAGGTTGAGATCTCGTCTGGACTTGCTCAGACCAAATGTGCGAAGAAATGTTGAGGAAAAACAACTCCAGCACATCAATGAGAAGCCGACAAGGAGCTTCAATGTAGGGCAACCAGTCTTGGCCCGTGACTATCGAACAGAGAAGTGGCAACCCGGAACGATATGTACAAGGCAGGGGCAATTAATGTACACAGTGGATGTCGGGGAGAACATTGTGAGACGCCACGTCGATCAGATCTTAGCGTCACAGGAACGCGTCAACCCCATGTCTCGAGTACCTGGGGATGAACCCGACATACCGGTAGCATCTACTTCAGACCCAGTAGCAGTGGAACCCGATGAACTACCCGATGAAAAGGGGTCAGAATCGCCTCTGCACCAAGAACAAGAACCTCCGGAAAGGCACTATCCCGAAAGGGTCAGGAAGCCGCCCCAAAGACTGAATCTATAAATGGACTTTTGTTATTTAATGTACCTGTAAAAATGTTAATTGTTATTTGAATATTAGTGGGTATTATTAATCTAAAAGGGGAGGAATTGTAGTGTATGTACCTTTAAGTCAGAACTACTTTTACAGCTCCTGTATACTGTAGTATCGGCAGCGACCACACCGGTATATAAGCTTTGCGCATGCCTCTGTACCCCCAGTCTAGAGATTACCCTCCTCCAGTAAAGACCTGTTATTTGTTAATGTACGGCATCCGTGTGATTATTTATCCCTTGAACCACGGATCTAACAGTGGCCAGGGCGAGAACGTGTACGAGAAGTCCGAGGTGTGGACTGGTGAGGAGCAGGCTGAGGCACAACATCTGCATGGGGGTTGGCTGGCTGAGCCACATGTGCATCCCGCCACTCTGGGGGTAAGGCTTGGGGGTTAGGTCCGTATAATCCCGCATCAGGGGGTGCTGGCACCTTCCGAAGGCGGCTGGCATGCCACCGAGAGCCGTCAGTGAGGCAGAAAGTGGCTGGTCCAAGTTGGCGGCTGATTTGGAGAGGGGAGGACCAGAATGACGCCATCTTATTGTTGCGGTGAGGCCTGCAGACTCTGACCCAATCGGAGACTGAGATGTTGGGCGCCTTGGCCCTCTTCGACTGGTCGAAGCGGAGTTTCATCTTCTCCTGCTGTCTAGCGACTGTGGCTTGAGCCGGTGGAGCAGGGCTCTGAGCTAGCGAGGGGCGGAGCCTGCCAAGGGGCAGCATGAGCTCACAGCCCAGCATGAGGGATGCGGGTGAGACCCCTGTAGTGGAATGCTGGGAGGCTCTGTAGTGCAGCAGTGTGTGGAGGAGGGCCTTGTAAAACGTACACCCCTGGGATAGGTGTGCTCTGAGGCCATTTTTCAGTGTCTGGTTAAAACGCTCCACCCCCCCCCATTTGACTCGGGGCGGTTGTACGCTCTGCGAATGTGACGGATGCCCTTGCTCTCAAGGTAAGAGATTTCCGAAGAGACCATTTGGGGGCCATTGTCTGTGGTGATGGCCTTTGGATGCCCCCAGCGGGAGAAGAGGGACTCAAGGATATCAATGATGACCTGAGAGGTGACGGAGCCCACGGCAGTGACCTCTGGCCATTTTGAGTGCAGGTCATAGGTCACCACTAGGAACCGTTGATGGTGGGGGACACCATGGATCTCCCCGCAGACGTCCAGCTGCAGGTGCTCCCAGGGCTGAGAGGGCCAGGCAATGGGTTGCAGGGGTGGGGGAGCTTGGTGGCCAGTCTTGCCACTTACAAGGCAGGCTGCACAGTCCTTGACCAGGGCCTCGATTTCCCTGTCGATACCCGGCCACCACACTAGGTCTCGGCATCGTTGTTTGAGCTTCACTATGCCCAAGTGGCCCTCATGCGCCATGGATAAAACACGCGCACGAAGGGCACTTGGGACCACAGTGCAGAGCCCACGTGCAACACAGGAGTCATTCCAGCAGGAGAGCTCCTCTTTAACTCTGGAGTAGGCAGACAGTTCCTCAGGCACCTTGCGAGGCCAGCCATCTCTGATGAAGGCGCACAGCTGGGAGAGGGCTGGATCCTGTTCAGAGGCCTCTTTGAGCTCTTGGAGAGAGACTGTGGTTTGGAGAGGCGTCTGCAGCATCTGGACGATATCCTGTTCCACTTGTTCAGACCCGACGAGTTGGGCTGGGGCAGAGACAGTGCGGGAGAGCAGATCTGCAACAACATTGTCACGTCCTGGTGTGAACTGGAGACTGAAATTGTATTGGCGGAGGCGGTCAGACCAGCGGTGTAGACGCAGTGGTCTGTGGCCCGTGCCGGATGTCGACAGCAGGGCAGTGAGAGCCTGGTGATCGGTTCGCAGGGTGAAGGCACGGCCATACGTGTACAGGTGCCACCGCTCACATGCCCAGACGCACGCCAGAGCCTCACGCTCGCCTACTGAGTACTTCTGTTCGGTGGGGCTAAGGGCTCGGGAGGCAAAGGCGATTGGTTTCTCCACTCCATTCTGTATCTGCGATAACACCGCCCCCACAGCTGCAGCGGATGCATCGCAGGTGACGAGGATGGGGCTGGCGACGTCAAAGTGAGCCAACACTGGAGGCGACGTGAGCTGCGATTTGAGGAGGCGAACAGCTTCCGTACAGGCTTGTGACCACACCCAGGGCTCATCCTTTCGCAGGAGCTGGCGCAGTGGGGCTGTGGTGGCTGAGTACTGGGGCAAAAACTTCAGGTAGTACCCAGTCATGCCAAGGAAGGAGGCAACCTGTGCTGCAGAGCTGGGTTCTGGGATGCTGTGAATGGCATCCACGTTTGACTGGAGTGGGGATATACCATCAGCCGACAACCGAAACCCCACAAATTCGATCTCTGAAACAGCAAAGACACACTTTTCGCCATTCAGTGTGAGCTTGTGTTTTGATAGAGCTGTGAAAACTCTGTGAAGGCGTTCGTTGTGAGTGGAGGTCGAGGGCCCATGCACGACGATGTCATCCAGGTAGATGGCCACCCCAGGAATGCCCGCGAGCACAGAGGCCATCACCTTTTGGAAGCAGCTGGGTGCAGAGCTAAGTCCAAATGGCATCCTGGTGTACCAAAAGACGCCAGCATGTGTCACAAAAGCAGTGAGGTCCCTGCTGCTGGGGTGGAGGGGAACCTGTAGATAGCCCTGTCGAAGGTCCAGTTTCGAGAACAGGATGGAACCATAGAACTGCGCTGTGAGTTCCTCTGACGTGGGCAGTGGATACTTATCAGGGATTACGGCCTTATTCATTGCTCGAAGATCGACACAGACGCGTAGACCACCTGACTTTTTCGTTGCGACCACCAGGTTGGAGACCCATGGGGAGGCGTCAACTGGTTCGATGATGCCAGCTTCCAGTAGCTGCTTTAGTTCAGCTGTGACCCCGTCATGGAGAGCAAGCGGGATACGGCGCAGTGGCTGAATGACAGGGGTAATGGTGGAGTCAACCATGGGCTGGTGGGTGAAGGCAGTCAGGCAGCCCAGACCCTCAAAGAGTGCTGGCCATGTTTGGTGCCACGGTGAGGCGACGTGCAGAATCGCAGACCCGCCGGTGTCCAAGAGAGAAAAACCCAGGTCAGTGAAAAGATCCAGTCCCATCAGGTTAGCTCCTTGGTGTGCCACATGAAAACAAAAATCTGGCAAAACTTTTGTTCCATAGCGTACTCTGAGGTTGACTGAGCCCTCTAGTCCAATTTTCGAATTACCATACCCGCAAAGGGTAGTGGAGGGCGCAGAGAGTGGCAGGGAGCTGAAAAAGCATTTGAATGTGTCCACATTCAGCAGTGAGATGCTGGCACCAGTATCCAACAACAGCGGGATGCACACATCATTCAGGTTAATTGTGCATGATTTGAAAGCCACTACTGGCCCAGAGCTCACGTTGTGAATTATAGTGCTTGAGGACTGAGAGTGTTCATTTGTAGCAACCAGGGCAGAGCGGCAGACATTGGCAAAGTGATTTTGTTTTCCACAATTGCGACAGGCTTGGCCGCGCGCGGGGCAATTCTGCGCTCTGGTAGCATGTGAACGAGATCCGCAGTTTCCACATTGTTGCCGCGGTAGCGCGCGTTGCTGCCGTCACGCGAGCATTACCGTGTCAGAGCTGTCGGGGCCGAGGGCGCTGTCACTGGGTGTGTGTGCTAGTTTCGCTGCACATTCGGCTGCAGACTCCACTTGAAAGGCAATGTTGACTGCCTGTGACAACGACAGATCGTCGGACTCGAGTAACAGTCTTTCACGCACTCTCACGTTGTTTGTGTGCTCTATTAGTTGATCACGCACCATCTCATCTTGTAATGCACTGAACTTGCACGAGCTAGCTCAGAGCCCTGCTCCACCGGCTCAAGCCACAGTCGCTAGACAGCAGGAGAAGATGAAACTCCGCTTCGACCAGTCGAAGAGGGCCAAGGCACCCAACATCTCAGTCTCCGATTGGGTCAGAGTCCGCAGGCCTCACCGCAATAATAAGATGGCATCATTCTGGTCTTCCCCTCCCCAAATTAGCCACGTATTAATGCACTGACTCGCCGAGGAGTTGGTGACGCTGTCTAAAAATGAATCGCCGCAGGAGGGCACTTTGTGGGGCAGAGAAGTGTGTGCTTAACAAAGCCACAGCCTCATCATATGTTTGGATTGAGTCTGCTGTGCATAATGTCCCAAGAACACGCTGGCCCTCCGCTCCCAAGCAATGGGATAACAGTGCCTTTTTCCGAGCCGTACTCACAGTTTCTAGTCCAAGAGCAATGAGGTAGGCTTCAAAGGACTGTAACCAGCGAACCCATGGGATCGGGGTCTCACCGGGTAGTGCAAGGAAGGGAGGAGGTGGTGGAAGAGAGATTTCAGCCATCCTTGTCGCCAAATGTTGCGTTTGCAAAGATAATCCAGAGACCGTCAGTGAGTTCAGTTCATGCTGCTTTTAATATGGCTGCCACACACACACACTCCCAGGCACAAGCAATCGAATACCTATACACAATAAAATGATCACAGCACGATCAAACTCCATGTGCTCAGGCCAAGGCAATCGAGTACCTATCACCAAATGTCAGACATAACACATACAGCTCAGCCTCATACCAGCTACTGCATTTCCCCAATGACCCATGGCGGGATGTCCACTAAAGGAGCCTTGGATGTGTGTTTCCTACCTGTTTGAATGGTGTTGGTATCTTCAGGGCTGGTAACATTCATTCAGTCATTCTGTGATGGAGAGGAGTGACCCATTAAAAAGTGAAAGGTAAGACATTGTAGCTCGTTGCTTGGCAATTGACAAAATATTCTGGAAATAATCTAAAGATTTTGCCAAATTCCGAGTCCTCATTAGCTATCGATTTTATGCCTTTGTTAAAAGATCAGCAGTAGCTCTGTGTCTCCTGATGAAGTATATCCTACTGGGACAATTCCACGATCCTGTGATCGTAGGAGGGAGATTTGGGAGCATGGAATGGAAATAGAGCCTACTTCACTGTATTCCTGAATCTCCGATCGTCGAGCGCAGCTCACCATTAGCAGTATGCCACCCATCAACTTTCAACATAGGGACATAGGAACAGGAGTAGGCATTCAGCCCCTCGACCAAGTTCCACCATTCAATTGCATCATGGCTGATCTGTATCTTAACTCTACCTACCTGCCTTGGTTCTGTAACCTTTAGTACCCTTGCTTAACAAAAATCGATCGATCTCATTTTGAAATTTTCAATTGACCCCCCCAGCCTCACCTGCTTTTTGGGGAGCGAGTTCCAGATTTGCACTAGCCTTGGTGCGAAGAAGTGCTTCCTGACTCAACAATAAGTCAATGCTTTTGCATTTGAGACAAAAAGAAACGTCTGAAATTAAATCAGAATTGTTGGAAGTGCACGGCAGGACGATCAGCGTCTGAAGGAGAATGACGGATTAACATTTCAGGTGGGACCCTTTGTCAGAACTGAATTTGATTTTTACTTGGCATGTTCTCCCAACCGGGAGCTAAACCTCAGTGTAACGTCCAATGTTTTGGTCAGGATGCTTTTAAAAGCGCTCTGGGATTGTTGCATCACATCTGTCTGTCACATCAGTAATCAGCAGGCTCTGTCTCGATACATAATCAGAGAAAACAGGAGAGCAATTGTAAAGTGAGCAAAGTGACCAGAAAATAAAACTTCACAACTTACTGGAGGTATTTTGGATGGAATTTGCTGTGTGTCATTTCTTGATTCACGTACAATTTTCTAAATGAAACAAACATCATTGCCAATGGTGTGTATTTTCATTACTTATTAACTCCTTTGCCATTTTATAGGGGACATATATATTGCCGATATGGGGAGAGAGAGAGAGCAGGAAAATGAGATTTGTGGAGCTGGCACAATGGGCTTATTCTTTCCTAAGGTTTTGACGATTCTCTAACCTTAGCAGTGGAGTTAGTTTATTTTCTGCTTTACATACTCCAGTTAACGTGAATGTTTCTGAGCTCTCGCAACCCTGCTCGCGGTGCTGTAAGGTCACTTATTCAGCCCGCTTACTGCGCCGTGATCTGCCTGAGTGAATTACCTTGGAAGGCTGAGCTTGAGGAACTATCAGGTTCCGCTGTCGAGCCCGCACCATGACATCATTCTCATTTCGGCAGTGTGAGTCAGTAGGCTCACCTGGTGGGGGGGGTAGCTTCTAACCCTGCTTTTATAAGATTGTGTTCGAGCTGGAGAGAGGGAGAAAAAAACCGCCTAGTGAAATGAGATATTTGAAACAGCAGCTGTGAATAGCCCTTCCCTCCCTAACCCCCCTCAGTGAATAGATACTCTGCTGTATTACAGCAGAAACAATCATACTCTCTGTGATTTCATGTCACCTCATACTGACGCAAGAGATTGAAAGGGATTGGCTCTTGATGATGTTATCATGTGTAAAATATTTTATTAAGGCCTAATTAACCTTCAGCACATTTCTTTATTTTTACTAATAACAAACATTACTTTCTAGCGAGCGGGTAGAGTTATTATTTTTCTTTTAATAAATACATAAAGCTTTTTTTTTCGCAGCGTATTAAGTTGCCTCTAGAGTATGTTATGGGTCCGGCTGAAGTATGAATCACCAGTCGGAGTGATTCATACTGCAGCTGAGTAAATTCTACCCAAATACCCCAGGAGGTGCGTGAAAACCCGCTCAGCAAACTGGACTTTATAGCCCTGCACGAGAAGGAATTTAAGAGATAGAGGCTGACTCACTCTACTGCCCGGTGTAAACTGGATTTCAACTATTTGGAGAAGCATCAACCACTTCACAAGCGCACAATTGCATGTTGGGGAGATGGTGGTGCGCGCGGCATTTTGTCATCTCTTTGTGTTCAAATCCCTCCATGGCCTTGCTCCTTCCTATCTCTGTAACCTCCTCCAACACTCTGCGCTCCTCCAATTCTGGCCTCTTTGCTTATCCCTGATATCCATTGCCCCACCATCGGTGGCCGTGCCTTCAGCTGCCTGGGCCCTAAGCTCTGGAATTCCCTCGCTAAACCTCTCCGACTCTCTACCTCTCTCCTCCTTTAAGATGCTCCTTAAAACCTATCTCTTTGAACAAGCTTTTGGTCACCTGTCCTAATATCTCTATGTGGCTTGGTGTTAATTTTTGCCTGACAATGCTCTTGCAAAGTGCCTTGGGATGCTTTACTACATTAAAGGTGCTGTATAAGTTCTTCTTGTCTGCTGATCAAAATTTAAAAATATACAGTCGCAGACTGAGCCACTTGCTTGGCAATGGCAAATGGCCATGGTGGATTGAAGTCATGGTCACATTGGGACAATTCCCTCTGAACTGCGAGTAAAGTGAGTAAACATTTGCAGCAGAGGAAAGTACAGGGCTGAGGGGAAGAGCAAGGGTCAGTGTGATTCGATTCGGATTCTCTAGGAAAGAGCAAGCATGTACACGATGGGCTAAATTGTCTCCTTCTTGCTGTAAGCTTCTCTGGTTCTACGAAAAACTCCACAAGGGCTAAAGTTAACCTCCAATGGATGCACCTAAGGTGACCAGCTATCTGATACTAGACCACTATTTTTTATTGGTTCGGGGGATGAAGGCGTCGCTGGCAAGGCCAGCATTTATTGCCCATCCCTAGTTGCCCTTGAGAAGGTGGTGGCCTTCTTTAACCGCTGCAGTCCGTGTGGTGAAGGTGTTCCCACAGTGCTGTTAGGGAGGGAGTTCCAGGATTTTGACCCTGCGAAGATGAAGGAACGGCGATATATTTCCAAGTCAGGATGGTATACGACTTGGAAGGGAACTTGGTGTTCCCATGCGCCTGCTGCCCTTGTCCTTCTAGGTGGAAGAGGTCGCAGGTTCATGAGGTGCTGCCGAAGAAGCCTTGGCGAGATGCTGCAATGCATCTTATAGGTGGTACACAGTGTAGCCATGATACACCGGTGGTGGAGGGAGTGAATGTTAAGGTGGTGGATGGGGTACCAATCAAGCAGGTTGCTTTGTCTTGGATGGTGTTGAGCTTCTTGAGTGTTGTTGGAGCTGCACTCATCCAGGCAAGTGGAGAGTATTCCATCACACTCCTTACTTGTGCCTTGTAGCTGGTGGAAAGGCGTTGGAGAGTCAGGATGTGAGACACACGCCACAGAATACCTAGCCTCTGACCTGCTCTTGTTGCCACAGTATTTATGTGGCTGGTCCAGTTACGTTTCTGGTCAATGGTGACTCCCCCAAAAATTGATGGTGGGGGATTCAGCAATGGTAATGCCGTTGAATGTCAAGGGGCGGTAGTTAGACTCTCGCTTGTTGGAGATAGTCATTGCCTAGCACTTGTGTGGTGCGAATGTTACCTGCCACTTATCAGCCCAAGCCTGAATGTTGTCCGGGTCTTGCTGCATGCAGGCATGGACTGCTTCATTATCAGAGGAGTTGTGAATGGCACTGATCACTGTGCAGTCATCAGCGAACATCCCCATTTCTGACCTTATGATGGAGAGAAGGTCATTGATGAAGCAGCTGAAGATGGTTGGGCCTAGGACACTACCCTGAGGAACTCCTGCCGTGATGTCCTGGGGCTGTGCTGATTGACCTTCAACCACCACAACCATCTTCCTTTGTGCTAGGTATGACTCCAGCCAGTGGAGAGTTTTCCCCCGATTCCCATTGACTTCAATTTTACTAGTGCTCCTTGATGCCACACTCAGTCAAATGCTGCCTTGATGTCAAAGGCAGTCTATCTCACCTCACCTCTGGAATTCAGCTCTTTTGTCCATGCTTGAACCAAGGCTGTAATGAGGTCTGAAGCTTAGTGGTCCTGGCGGAACTCAAACTGGACATCATTGAGCAGGTTATTGGTGAGTAAATGCTGCTTGATAGCACTGTCAACGACACCTTCCATCACTTTGCTGATGATTGAGTAGACTGATGGAGCAGTAATTGACCGGATTGGATTTGTCCTGCTTTTTGTGGACAGGACATACCTGGGCAGTTTTCCACACTGTCGGATAGATGCCAGTGTTGTAGCTGTACTGGAACAGCTTGGCTAGAGGCGTGGCTAGTTCTGGAGCACAAGTCTTCAGCATGACAACCGGGATATTGTCGGGGCCCACAGCAGTGCACGCGGCCATTTCTTGGTATCACGTGGAGACTGGCTTCTGTGGTGGTAGGGGCCTCAGGAGGAGGCCGATATGGATCATCCACTCAGCACTTCTGGCTGAAGATGGTTGCAAATGCTTCAGCTTTGTCTTTTGCACTCATGTGTTGGGCTCCACCTTCATTGAAGATGGGGATATTTATCGAGCCTCCTCCTCCCGTTAGTTGTTTAATAGTCAGCACCATTCACAACTGGATGTGGCAGGACTGCAGAGCTTTGATCTGATCCGTTGATTGTGGGATCGCTTAGCCCTACCTATAGCATGATGCTTCCGCTTTTTAGCATGCGTGTAGTCCTGTGTTACAGCTTCCCCAGGTTGGCACCGCATTTTTAGGTATGCCTGGTGCTGCTCCTGGCATGCTGTTCTACACTCCTTATTGAACCAGGGTTGGTCCCCTGGCTTGATGGTAATAGTAGAGTGAGGGATATGCTGGGCCATGAGGTTATAGATTTTGGTGAAATACAATTCTGCTGATGGCTCACAGCGCCTCATGGATGCCCAGTTTTGAGCTGCTAGATCTGTTCTGAATCTATCCCATTTAGCATGGTGGTAGTGCCACACAACACGCTGGAGGGTGTCCTCAGTGTAAAGGTGTGACTTCGTCTTCACAATGACTGTACGGTGGTCACTTCTACCAATGCTGTCATGGACAGATATATCTGCAACAGGTAGATTGGTGAGGACGAGGTCAAGTAGGTTTTTCCCTCGTGTTGGTTCTCTCACCACCTGTCGCAGGGCCAGACTGGCAGCTATGTCCTTCAGGACTCGGCCAGTAGTGGTGCTACAGAGCCACTCTTGGTGATGGATATTGAAGTCCCCCACCCAGAGTGCCCTTGTTACTCTCAGTGCTTTTTCCAAGTTGTGTTCAACATGGAGGAGTACTGATTCATCAGCTGAGGGAGGGCAGTAGATGGTCATTCAGCAGGAGGTTTCCTTGCCCATGCTTGACCTGAAACCATGTAAATTCATGGAGTCAATGTTGCGGGCTCCCAGGCCCACTCCTTCCCGACGGTATACCACTGTGCCGCCACCCCTGGCGCGTCTGTCCTGCCGGTGGGACTGCACATACCCAGAGATGGTGATGGAGGAGTTTGGGACGTTGGCTGAAAGGTATGATTCTGTCATAGTGGTTAGCACTGTTACCACACAGCGCCAGGGACCCGGGTTCGAATTCGGCCTCGGGCGACTGTCTGTGTGGAGTTTGCACATTCTCCCCGTGTTTGCGTGGGTTTCCTCCGGGTGCTCCGGTTTCCTCCCACAGTCCAAAGATGTGTGAGTTAGGTTGATTGGCTATGATAAATTGACCCTTAGTGTTAGGGGGATTAAATATGTGGGGTTACGGGGATAGGGTGGGATATGTGTTGGTGTAGGGGTTACGGGGATCGGGTGGGATATGTGTCGGTGCAGGCTCGATGGGCCGAAATGGCCTCTATCTGCACTGTGGGGTTTCTGTGATTCTGTGATTAGGGCTGTGGAACAGCTCTCCCAATTTTGGCATAAGTCCCCAGATGTTGGTGAGGAGGACTCTGCAGGGTTGACTGGGCTGGGTGTGTTGTTGCCGTGTCCGTAGCCATTTCCGAGGTCGATGCCGGGTGGTCCGTCCGGTTTTATTCTTATTATTTTGTTTCGTAGCAGTTTTTTACAACTGAGTGGCTTGCTAGGCCATTTCAGCGGGGCAGTTAAGAGACAACCTCATTGCTGTGTGGCTGGAGTCACATATAGGCCAGACCAGGTAAGGGCAGCAGATTTCCTTCCCTAAAGGGCATTAGTGAACCGGACGGGTTTTTACAACAATCCGATAGTTTCATGGTCACCATTATTGATACTGGCTTTTTATTCCAGATTTATTTAATTAACCGAATTTAAATTACCCAGCTGCCGTGGTGGGATTTGAACTCACGTCTCTCGGATCATTAGTCCAGGCCTCTGGGTTACTAGCCCAGTAACATAACCACTCTGCTACCGTTTCAGTGGGATAGCTGGAAATTTCTACAACAAGAAACCGGACACAGAAAGATTTTAAGGAACAAAAGCAAAATACTGTGGATGCTGGATTTTAAAGTGTCCTGGCCAATATTTATCGCAAAGCTTGCTGACACTCGCTGAAACGTATGACAAATGTGATCACATGGGTGAGGTACAGGATGTGCTGCTGGCATTCGAGAATCAACACCTTCAGGGTGGGAGAAACAAGGACCTGAGACATTTGAAAAAAAGATGTATTATTTTTGAAACAAGAACTCTGCAATTTAAAACAAGTTCTTAGAAATATTCTATTGGTTGCAAATAATTAAGAAACGTCTGCAGTGAATTAGAAGTGATATTGCTGGTGTAAATAATATGCTGAAGTATATTTTCTGTTTTAATATAACTCATTCAGTTCTATTTGTAGAAGCTTCTCAAAGGTACTTCAATCAATGTGCAGAAGGTCAGAGTTCAGGATACGGCTGACGTCAATTCCAGTCCTGCTCATTCTATAGTCCTCTTGGCAAATGCTTGACCTTCACCTGATGACCTGGTGATTTTAGCGAGATCCACACTTCTGTCTGACATCCCTGAAATACACATTGAGCTGGTGAGCATTCACCTCATTTACAATTACATTCTGGATGATCTGATGAAAGGACAGAATGAGGAACAAGATTGCGTTACAGCCAGCAGGGTGTTGACTCTGATCATTAACTCAATTCCACTTCATCTCAATTCTCCCAGTTTGATGTACAGAATTGTCCTGTTTAGATTAGTGTTGATTTCAGACACTACATCCTGACCAGCCCAGGTAAGGCCTGTACACCCTGACCAGCCCTGGTAAGACTTGTAAACCCTGACCAGCCCAGGTAAGGCCTGTACACCCTGACCAGCCCTGGTAAGACTTGTAAACCCTGACCAGCCCAGGTAAGACCTGTACACCCTGACCAGCCCAGATAAGACCTGTACACCCTGACCAGCCTTGGTAAGACCTGTACACCCTGACCAGCCCAGGTAAGACCTGTACACTCTGACCAGCCCAGGTAAGACCTGTACACTCTGACCAGCCTAGGTAAGACCTGTACACCCTGACCAACCCAGGTAAGACCTGTACACCCTGACCAGCCCAGGTAAGGCCTGTACACCCTAACCAACCCAGGTAAGACCTGTACACCCTGACCAGCCCAGGTAAGACCTGTAAACCCTGACCAGCCCAGGTAAGACCAGTACACCCTGACCAACCCAGGTAAGACCTGTACACCCTGACCAACCCAGGTAAGGCCTGTACACCCTGACCAACCCAGGTAAGACCTGTAAACCCTGACCAGCTCAGGTAAGACCTGTACACCCTGACCAACCCAAGTAAGGCCTGTACACCCTGACCAACCCAGGTAAGACCTGTACACCCTGACCAGCCCAGGTAAGACCTGTACACCCTGACCAGCCCAGGTAAGACCTGTACACCCTGACCAACCCAGGCAAATACTACACACATCCAATGCACACCTTGACTAGCTCAGCTAGGTACCATACACTCAGACCAATTTGAGGTAGTCACTGTATGCCTCAACAAGTTCAGATAAGGCCCTTAAACCTAAGTGATTTAAGTAAAGGTGTTACACAAGGTGGTGGTGAGCCTTCTCTTAGAAGCACCACAGTCCTTGTGGTGATGGTGCTCCCACGGTGCTGTTCAGTCAATGAATGGTTTAGAATCTCAATTTGAGATTCAGAGAACAGGACAACAATTCTGGATCCGAATCAAAGGGCTGGATTTTTCCAACCTCGGCGGGTCTGTGGCGGGCGATGTCCATTGCATGTGGGGACCTCGCATCTGTCTCGGTCCGGGCCTCCAACAAGATTTTACGTTGATTGGGCTTCTTAAACCCGCCCAGCGCGTTTGCCGTCCAATTATTAGAAAGCGGGTCTGATTATATCACTTGATGACGCGTCATCAGCCAGTTTTCTTAAAGGGGCCACGTCCAAAATTGATTTTGACAGTTGTGCTGTCAGTGTTCTACAGCATTGAGGTGCTGCAAACACTGACAATCACTGTACAGAGGTGCAGGGCTGCACCCAGGCTCTTCCATAACTCTCTCCATATGTTTATGGTGGGAGTCACAGCACGCAGGGAGGTTGTCTGCCCTTCCAATGGGCGGAAGAGACCTCCCCAGGACACCAATGCAGCCTGGTTGCACAGTGAACAGGAGGGCACAAGCAGGGATGTTGTCAGGAGGACCAGGCTGCAGTGGCATAAACCTTTCAATGATCTCAGTAGATTACGAAATGTTACTGTAAAGCCACACACAAACTCATCCTGCTGTGCCACTCATCACATCCCCATCACTCTGCCTACACATCTTTACTCACACCAACTTACCTTGCACCTCCACCCATCCCTCTCTATCTACATTATCACTTCCCCATCTCACTAGCCACCCCACACACTCACCCTCATCCTAGTCCAATCATACCAACTAGCAACACACAAGTGTGGGCACTTGGGTGTTTTAGCCAATGTTCGTGTAAACTTCCTGTTAATGTGTTGTCAAGCATTGAAATCCTTATTGTCACCACTTTGCCTTCTTGGACAGATCTGTGTGCACCTTTCAAAGTGTCTTAGTGGGTTCCAGTGAATGGTGAGACATAATGTTCCCCCCCCCCCACTCGCCCATCCCCCCGCCTCAATGGTGATGAGTGTGAAAGGACATTGTAGGGATGCTTTATGGTGCTGCTGTGGGGTAGTGCCAACCGGGTGCATCATGTGGCAGCCAGGGTGTTCAGTATTAAGTGAAGCTAATCTGGACATGGTGAGTCCATCGCTGGCGTCCAGGGCAGCAATGTGCATGGGCGATGATGCCCTGTGTCCAGTGCAGCATCAGTTGATTGCGGAGAAGGTTGGTGTGGATGTTGGTACTGCTGGTGTGCCCGGTGATGCTGGTGTTGGGGCTGATCGTGTTAGGATTTTGAGGGCCAAAGTGAAACTTTTTCAAGGGCATCGATGCTGATGGAATAGATGGCAGATGAGGTTAAGATGACAGAAATAATCTGTCAATGTTGAGATAGGTTGTTCCAAAGAGGTGACAGTGGATAGAGAGATGACTCCAAACACTTCAAAAGTGCATAAAGCTCAAAAGTGGGTTCCAAATCATTAATGCTCCAGCTTCTAAGATTGGGAAGTGAACAGCTGTGAAATGGTAGGTTTTAGACCACTTTTGCAGCTTTGACCTATTCACAGCAATCCACAGTCATTGAGAACCCGACATATTTACCTGACGTGATAGCCGCTCTCCGAGAACCTCGTTGAAAACCTGGTAAAATGGTGAGTGCATGGGAAAATGGTTCTTAACTAACTTTTAATAAACTTTTACCTATCTAAATTGGCTAACCCGCCGCTTGGTGTCTGGTCTGTTCAGGAAACTGACAAGGAGACGGGTTCACAGCGGGATACCGACCCGCTGTCAATCTTTGTGATTTTGACAGCAGACCCGCCTCTAAACCCACACTCTGAGCACCGGCAAAATTCAGCCCAAAGTGTGGATCAGGTTTTCACCAGCAAAGGTGCTGACCTCTGACTAGTTTGTAACCTACAAGGCTATGGACCAAGAGCTGGAAAGCGGGATTAGGCGGGATAGCTCCTTTTTTTGGCCGGCACAGACACGATGGGCCGAATGGCTTCCTTCCGTGCTGTGAATTTCTATGATTCTATGATTCTAGTAACAAAAGAAATCAGTTCCTTCTAATCGGTAGTAATTTGCTGCCTCTGTCTCCCGCAGGCTGAAGTCCTGTGGGGGTTGAGAATGAAGTGCATGTCAGGTAAACAAGCTGATGCCATCACGTGGGAGTACACTGCAGCCTTGACGTTCACTAACTTAGCAGACTCTACCTTGCCTAATTTATTCAAATGAGATCAGCTGGGACTCAATTTCTATACGACGCTCAGCCCCTGGGACTGCCTCAATTAATGCTCTCAATTAAGTCAATTTTAACAACATGCCTTCAGTTCTCGTCTAAGTTTCTGTACGATGATTCATTGGCAAAATAAATACCGGCATATTTTAAAAACTAACAGTGCAGGAAGAACTGAACGGGGGAGTGTGCTTCTTTGACAGGCAATCGGTGGCTAGGCCACATCTTGGCACTGGTGACTTTTATTTAAATGAGTGCTAATGATATAGGCCAAAAATTGAGGGAGCTGCAAATTTGCACTGAGGTCATGACAAGTTATTAAATATTTATTATTGAGGGGGCTGGGTGCGGTGCGGCGAGTTAGGCAGAATCCTTTCACCTCCAGGACCTAGCTTCAAGTCCGGCTCATAATTGATGGGCTGGAGGTTTGTCTCCACTGAACCCTTCTGGAATGATCTTTGACAGCTCCAATCCAGCTCCTAGTGGCTGTGCGCTCTGAATTAACACTAAATTGGTCATCTTACTCAGAGAGGATGGCTGGGATGGGACATCATGAAGTAGAGGGTATTCTTCTGAGGTTGACCTCATAGGTAATGTTAGAAATGTTGGGTCTGCCTTAGATATTCTCTGGCGTTTACCTGAACTGATCACTTCCATAAGTGAACGTACAGATTAACAGTTATAACAAAGTCTCACTTACTCCAGCTAACTTACTTCCCTCCTTGTAAACACAAAAAATAATAAACTACGCCACCCTGTCCCAGGTTAAATATACCGGTTTTTCATCACGCTTAGCACTGAATCAGATCAAGGCTTACACTGGGACTGGTTGTCTCTCTCTCTCGCTGACATAACCTGACTGGGCCATACTTGGTTCTCTCTGAGCAAACCTCACCAACACTTGGGTCTATTCTCTCCTGTTCCCTGTCCCACTGGAAGTGATTCTTGATCCCTCCACCTATCCAGGGATTGGCGAGAAAAATCAAGCTAACAGCACCAGTCTCAGTGAAATTAGCTTCATGCAAAGTTCAACAGAAAGGAACTGTACCCCAGTTAGAGTCCGCTGTTAGAGAACTGTACCCCAGTTAGAGTCCGCTGTTAGAGAACTGTACCCCAGTTAGAGTCCACTGTTAGAGAACTGTACCCCAGTTAGAGTCTGCTGTTAGAGAACTGTACCCCAGTTAGAGTCTGCTGTTAGAGAACTGTACCACAGTTAGAGTCCGCTGTTAGAGAACTGTACCCCAGTTAGAGTCCACTGTTAGAGAACTGTACCCCAGTTAGAGTCCGCTGTTAGAGAACTGTACCCCAGTTAGAGTCCACTGTTAGAGAACCGTACCCCAGTTAGAGTCCACTGTTAGAGAACTGTGCCCCAGTTAGAGTCCACTGTTAGAGAACTGTACCCCAGTTAGAGTCCACTGTTAGAGAACTGTACCCCAGTTAGAGTCCACTGTTAGAGAACTGTACCCCAGTTAGAGTCCGCTGTTAGAGAATTGTACCCCAGTTCGAGTCCACTGTTGGAGAACTGTACCCCAGTTAGAGTCCACTGTTAGAGAACTGTACCCCAGTTAGAGTCCGCTGTTAGAGAACTGTACCCCAGTTAGAGTCCGCTGTTAGAGAACTGTACCCCAGTTAGAGTCCGCTGTTGGAGACCTGTACCCCAGTTAGAGTCCGCTGTTAGAGAACTGTACCCCAGTTAGAGTCCGCTGTTAGAGAACTGTACCCCAGTTAGAGTCCGCTGTTAGAGAACTGTACCCCAGTTGGAGTCCGCTGTTAGAGAACTGTACCCCAGTTAGAGTCCGCTGTTAGAGAACTGTACCCCAGTTAGAGTCCACTGTTAGAGAACTGTACCCCAGTTAGAGTCCACTGTTAGAGAACTGTACCCCAGTTAGAGTCCACTGTTAGAGAACTGTACCCCAGTTAGAGTCCGCTGTTAGAGAACTGTACCCCAGTTAGAGTCCACTGTTAGAGAACTGTACCCCAGTTAGAGTCCGCTGTTAGAGAACTGTACCCCAGTTAAAGTCCACTGTTAGAGAACTGTGCCCCAGTTAGAGTCCGCTGTTAGAGAACTGTACCCCAGTTAGAGTCCGCTGTTAGAGAACTGTACCCCAGTTAGAGTCCACTGTTAGAGAACTGTACCCCAGTTAGAGTTCGCTGTTGGAGACCTGTACCCCAGTTAATGTTCAGTGCCACTGTTTGCTGGGAGCTTCTGATAAAAGGTAATGACTCCCCTACTGCCCCCAATCATTGTAAGTAATAGTTTCTATGGCTGTTTATTTATATACAAGTCCCTTCTTGAACTCAACACGTGGCTGTAAGGTAGGTTTTAAATTTCTGTAAACTCATTTTAATTTAAAAACAATGCTTTAATGTAACTTATCCAAATCTTTTCCATGGAGAAATGGTTGAAGAGCTCAAAAGATGAAGGATAAGGAGCATTGTTGGGGAAGAGTAGGCAGGTCTTTAGTGTCAGGCCTCAAGTGTAGGATTGTCACCTCTGAGTTTGGAAGTTGTGGGCTCAAGTCCCATTTCAGTACATAATCTAGTCGAATGCTCCAATGTTGCACCGATGGAGTCTTCCATTGTCTGAGTTGCTATATCTTGGGTGAGACCTTACACTGAGCCCTGTTCTAGTAGCTCAGGTCCCGAGGTACTATTTCGAGAAGAGTGGGAGTTCTCCCAGAGTCCTGGCCAACATTCCTCCCTCAACCAACCCCAGAAATAAATGTGTTTAATGTGTGCAAAATGATTGCCATGTCTGCTGAAGAATACTCACTACATTTTAAAGTAATTCATTGTAATGTAAAGAGCTTTGGGGGAAAAATTCGGTTGCTTTGCGCCTCCCGTTAGCGCCCTAAGAGGACGCTAATGGGGCGCAAAGCAACTAGCGCCCGGGCGCGGCGATGTTTGCGCCGCTCGCGAAATTGACCAGACATTTTGCGGCAGCGCTAAACGCTACAGCCACGATCTCCTGCGCCCACAGATCGTGTCATCAGTCGAGCGTGCAATGCCCCAGTAGCGCCCCGGACCGGATATTGAGTGGCGCTCCCTGCCTTTCTGCCTGCCGCTACCAACGACAGGTAGGGGGACATTTTGCAGTTGGGAAGGGACTGGGGGAGGGCTATTTAAAGGCGGCCGCTTCCTGCCTTTTTTTGTCGGCAACATTTTTGCACCACGCATTCTGAGAGAGAGAGAGAGACTTCGGAGAGATTCTACGCTGTGTGAAGGAGTTTTGGGGACTGAGCAGCACTTTGCAGGTTCATTTTGATTTGACCTTCCTTGCATCGATTTAGAAGAGACTGTGGGGGCTGCACTCTGAGCTCTTTCCCTGGGCCTCTCCATTGTTCTTTCCAGCAGATTTGATGTACAGGTCTCTCCAGGCCGAGATTCAAGGCTGCAATGAGCAGGATGTGGATGGAGAGCAAGATCGACCCTCCCCTTTAAGAAGTGGCCGGCGCCAGTGTGGCTGTGTTCCATTGCTGACTGACATCACATGAGCTTCACCAGCGCTCTGAGGTAGCGCCTCGCTCCTCGGCGTTAGCGCCTTAAGAGAGGTGTGTAACGCCTGATTTAGCGCTCCAATCACCTCCAGGGGCGATAGAAGCCAAGTTTGCAGTTGGAGGCAATAATTAGCGGCAGGCGCTAAACTTTGTGCACGGCCGATAATTGCGCCCCAAACGGGGCGATACCGAATTTCTCGCCCTTTGAGATATTTCTGAAAGGCCTGATAAGCTGCCATATACAAACAAGCCCTACTGTTTTCTTTCTTTAATCTTACGTAGCGACATCGTTTTTTTTACGTAGAATGTTACAGCACAGAAACAGGCCATTCGGTCCAACAGGTCCATGCCGGTGAATATGCTCCACTCGAGCTTCCTCCCACCCTACTTCATTTAACCCCATCAGCATAACCTGCTATTCCTTTCCTCCTTAGCTTCCCCTTAAATGCATCAATGCTGGTCGTCTCAATTGCTCCTTGTAGTAGCGAGTGTAGGTCAGCCTAGGATTTCAATCTGTCTTTAACTTTGCTTTAGTTGATGCTGACAAAATGGATGACCAAAATTGGGTGTGTTCTATTCAGCACCACGAATATCTCTCAAAATTTCCATTTAAATGTTTAAACGGTGGACAAAAGAGTTCAAAGCTGCACCATATGGAAAGCTTAGACCAAAATTACATTGAGAAAGTACTGTCATGGCATACAACTTTCTCCTGTTACAATTACTACCACACTGAAAAAAAAGACAAATGAACAAAATTGAGGCTCATGGAATAGGTGGGTCAGTGACGGCTAGGATAAGGAATTGGCTTAAGGACAGAAAACAGCAATTTGTGGTGAATGGCTGTTTTTCAGACTGGAGGATGGTAGACAATGGTGTTCCCCAAGGGTCAGTGCTGGGGCCACTGCTTTTTTTGATATATATAAATGACCTGGATATTGGAATACAGAGTAGAATTTCTAAATTTGCCGATGACACCAAACTTGAGGGTATGGCAAACAGTGAGGATAATACCAATCGACTGCAACAGGACATAGAAAGGGTAGCAGAATGGGCAGACAAGTGGCAGATGGAATTTAATACAGAGAAGTGTGAGGTGATGCATTTTGGCAGAAGGAACAAGGAGGGGCAATATACATTTAATGGCACAGTTTTAAAGAGTGTGCAGGGACAGAGGGACCTGGGAGTTAATGTGCATAGGTCCCTGAAGGTGGCAGGACATATTGAGAGAGTGGTTAGCAAAGCATATGGGATCTTGGGCTTCATAAATAGAGGTATTGAGTACAAAAGTAGAGAAGTTATGCTGAACCTTTATAAAGCACTGGTTAGGCCACAACTGGAGTATTGCGTCCAGTTCTGGTCACCACACTTTAGGAAGGATGTGAAGGCCCTTGAGAGGGGGCAGAGGAGATTTACCAGAATGGTTCCAGGAATGGGGGATCTTAGCTACAAGGACAGGCTGGGGAGGCTGGATTTGTTTTCATTAGAGCAAAGGAGGTTGAGGCATGATTTGATAGAGCTGTACAAGATTATGACGGGTTTGGATAGGCTAGATGGGGAAAGGCTGTTCCCACTAATTGATGGTACAAGGACTAGGGGGACACAGAGTTAAGGTTTTGGGCAAGAGATACAGGGGGGATGTGAGGAAAAACTTTTTTACGCAGCAAGTGGAACTCGCTGCCAACGGAGGTGAGATGTTAAACCGAGGCCCTGACTGCTTGTTCATAGCACTGTTTAAAGAAGCGTAGAGGAGTTCTCTCAGTGTCCTGGTTGGCATCACCTCCCTCAACCAACAACACCAAGGTACAGATTAACACTT
This sequence comes from Somniosus microcephalus, assembly GCF_052327205.1. Classification (NCBI taxonomy): domain Eukaryota; kingdom Metazoa; phylum Chordata; class Chondrichthyes; order Squaliformes; family Somniosidae; genus Somniosus; species Somniosus microcephalus. The sequence goes on from NC_141000.1 coordinate 115,930,462, forward strand.
GCTGTTTATGGGACCAGAAATGGCTGCCACGTGTGCCTACACACTTCAAGACTACTTCATTGCTTGTGAAGCACTTTGGGACATCCTGAGGGCACGATAAGGTGCTATATAAATGTGAGCTCTTTCTTTCTTTTCTGTCTTTGCTTCATGTTTTCAACAAATATTCTTTCTGTTTTATCTCAAGCCATCAAATGATCGCTGACAGATTCCAACATCACATCGGGAATCACATGCGTCGGCGGGTGTTTCAGCGGCAGCAGCGGGGCTATAAAAGTCCCAGAGACCAGGTAAGGCCTCAGTGCGTCGGCGGGTGTTTCAGTGGCAGCAGCAGGGCTATAAAAGTCCCAGAGACCAGGTAAGGCCTCAGTGCGTCGGCGGGTGTTTCAGCGGCAGCAGCGGGGCTATAAACGTCCCAGAGACCAGGTAAGGCCTCAGTGCGTCGGCGGGTGTTTCAGCGGCAGCAGCGGGGCTATAAAAGTCCCAGAGACCAGGTAAGGCCTCAGTGCGTCGGCGGGTGTTTCAGCGGCAGCAGCGGGGCTATAAAAGTCCCAGAGACCAGGTAAGGCCTCAGTGCGTCGGCGGGTGTTTCAGCGGCAGCAGCGGGGCTATAAAAGTCCCAGAGACCAGGTAAGGCCTCAGTGCGTCGGCGGGTGTTTCAGCGGCAGCAGTGGGGCTATAAAAGTCCCAGAGACCAGGTAAGGCCTCACAGCGTCGGCGGGAATTCAGCGGCAGCAGCGGGGCTATAAACGTCCCAGAGACCAGGTAAGGCCTCAGTGCGTCGGCGGGTGTTTCAGCGGCAGCAGCGGGGCTATAAAAGTCCCAGAGACCAGGTAAGGCCTCAGTGCGTCGGCGGGTGTTTCAGCGGCAGCAGCGGGGCTATGAAAGGCCCAGAGACCAGGTAAGGCCTCAGTGCGTCGGCGGGTGTTTCAGCGGCAGCAGCGGGGCTATGAAAGTCCCAGAGACCAGGTAAGGCCTCAGTGCATCGGCGGGTGTTTCAGCAGCAGCAGTGGGGCTATAAAAGTCCCAGAGACCAGGTAAGGCCTCACAGCGTCGGCGGGAATTCAGCGGCAGCAGCGGGGCTATAAAAGTCCCAGAGACCAGGTAAGGCCTCACAGCGTCGGTGGGAATCTCGAGCGGCAGAGCGGGGCTATAAAAGCCCCAGAGACCAGGTAAGGCCTCACAGAGTCGGCGGGAATCTCGAGCGGCAGAGCGGGGCTATAAAAGTCCCAGAGACCAGGTAAGGCCTCACAGAGTCGGCGGGAATCTCGAGCGGCAGAGCGGGGCTATAAAAGTCCCAGAGACCAGGTAAGGCCTCACAGCGTCGGCGGGAATCTCGAGCGGCAGAGCGGGGCTATAAAAGGCCCCAGAGACCAGGTAGTTTTACCAGTCTCCAGTCTGGGAACTCGGAGGGAAGGAGAGAGGTAAAAAGTAATCCAAGTGTGACATCACCAGAAAGCGGGTAAGTGATTGGTTGGTAAGTATTTCTCCCTTTTTAAGCTTAAATCTCTTTGGTTTATAGTTTCTAAGGTGTGATATTCATCATCTAGAATCGGGACAGAGGGTATTTAAAAATAATATCAAATTTAATTAATTACATAGAATGGGAGATCAGGTGATGTGTTGCTGCTGCAATATGTAGGAGCTGGTGAACACCATTGATGCTCACGGTGATCACATTTGCAGTAAGTGTTGGCTGCTCGAGGAATCCCGGCTCCGTGTTGAAGAGCTGGAGTCTGAGCTTCAAACACTGAGACACATCAGGGAGGGGGAGAGTTACCTGGACTCTGTGTATCACGAGGTAGTCACACCAATTAGATTAATTAATTCAGATGTAGTTCGTGGCCAGGGTCAGGATGGTGTGACTAGAAGTGAGGCAGGTACGGGGACCCAGGAGGTAGTGTTGGAGGAGCCGCAGCCCTTGCACTTGTCCAACAGGTTCGAGGCTCTTACTCCCTGTGAGGATGGGAACAGGGACTGCGGGGAGGATGAGCAACCTGGCCACAGCACCGTGGAGCGGGGGGCCATTCAAGTGGGGGGAGTTAAAAGAAATGTTGTAGTGGTAGGGGATAATATCGTTAGGGGGATAGATAGAGTTCTTTGCAGCCGAGAGCGAGAGTCCCGAAGGCTGTGTTGCCTGCCCGGTGCCAGGGTTAAGGACATCTCCTCTGGACTGGAGAGAAACTTGGAGTGGGAGGGGGAGGATCCAGTTGTCATGGTCCATGTTGGTACCAACGACATAGATAGGACAAGGAAGGAGGTTCTGCTGAGGGAGTTTGAACAGCTAGGGGCCAAATTAAAAAGCAGAACCACAAGGGTAATAATCTCTGGATTATTACCTGAGCCACGAGCGAATTTGGCTAGGACAAATAAAATTAGAGAGTTAAATGCGTGGCTCAAAGACTGGTGTGGGAGAAATGGGTTTTGCTTCCTGGGACACTGGCACCAGTACTGGGGCAGGAGGGAGCTGTTCCGTTGGGACGGGCTTCACTTGGCCAGTGCTGGGACTAGAGTCCTGGCGGATCATATAACTAGGGCTGTAGAGAGGGCTTTAAACTAACTAGTGGGGGGGAGGTTCCTAGAGAGCAAATAATAAAAATGACAACAGAGAAGGTCATAGACTTAGGTAGCAGTGGGGAAATTAAAAACCAGAGCGTGTCAGGAAGGGGCGGAAGGTATGGAGTAAAAGGTAAAGTAATAAAAAGGGCAAAAGCAGGAACTAAGTGTCACAAAACATATTTGAAAGTTCTCTATCTGAATGCACGTAGCATTCGTAACAAAATAGACGAGTTAATGGCACAAATAACTACATATGGGTATGATCTTGTGGCCATTACAGAAACATGGCTGCAGGGTGACAATGCCTGGGAATTAAACATACCAGGTTATTTAACGATCAGGAAGGACAGGCAGGAAGGAAGGGGAGGTGGGGTGGCTATGTTAATAAAGGAAGGAATAACTGTAATACAGAGAAATGATATTGGGTCAAAAGATCAGGATAATGAAACAGTTTGGGTGGAGATAAGGAATAATAAGGGGAAAAAAACACTAGTGGGCGTAGTCTATAGGCCTCCGAACAGTTGCAACTCTGTTGGACGGAGTATCAATCAGGAACTAGTTGAGGCTTGTAATAAGGGAACATCTATAATTATGGGGGATTTTAACTATCATATTAATTGGACAAATCAAATTGGGCAGGGCTGCCTTGAGGATGATTTCATTGAGTGTATTAGGGATGGGTTTCTTGAGCAGTATGTAACTGAACCGACCAGGGGGCAAGCAACCTTAGATCTGGTCCTGTGTAACGAGACAGGATTAATTAAAAATGTCCTAGTAAAGGATCCCCTTGGAATGAGTGACCATAACATGGTTGAATTCCATATTCAATTAGAGGGTGAGAAGGTTGGATCTCAAACAAGCGTGCTAAGCTTGAATAAAGGAGACTATGAAGGTATGAGAGCGGAATTGAGTAGAGTGGATTGGGAAAATAGATTAAAGGGTAAGACGATACATGATCAGTGGTGTACATTTAAGGAGTTATTTTACAACTTCCAAAAAAAATATATTCCACTGAGAAGAAAAGGGTGTAAAAGAAAAGACAGCCATCCGTGGCTAAGTAAAGAAATTAAGGTTAGTATTCGACTAAAAACAAGGGCATATAAGGTAGCCAAATCTAGTGGGAGGATAGAGGATTGGGAAAACTTTAAAAGACAGCAAAAAATAACAAAAAGATTGATTAAGAAAGGGAAGATGGATTATGAAAGTAAATTAGCAAAAAATATAAAAACAGATAGTAAGAGTTTTTATAGTTATATAAAAAGGAAAAGGGTGGCTAAAGTAAATGTTGGTCCCTTAGAGGATGAGACCGGGAAATTAATGGTGGGAAATATGGAGATGGCAAAAACACTGAATGAATATTTTATATCAGTCTTTACAGTAGAAGACACTAAAAATATCCCAACACTGGACAAACAGGGGGCTAAAGGGGGAGAGGAGCTAAACACGATCAAAATCACTAAGGAAGTGGTACTCGGTAAAATAATGGGACTCAAGGCGGATAAATCACCTGGACCTGATGGCTTACACCCTAGGGTCTTGAGGGAAGTGGCGGTCGGGATTGTGGATGCATTGGTAATAATTTTCCAAAACTCCCTGGACTCAGCAAAGGTCCCGGCAGACTGGAAAACTGCTAATGTAACACCCTTATTTAAAAAGGGCAGTAGACAGAAGGCTGGAAACTATAGACCGGTTAGCCTAACATCTGTGGTAGGTAAAATTTTGGAGTCCATTATTAAGGAGACAGTAACAGGACATTTGGATAATCATAATTTAATAGGACAAAGTCAGCATGGTTTTATGAAGGGGAAGTCATGTTTGACAAATTTGCTGGAGTTCTTTGAGGAAGTAACATATAGGGTGGATAAAGGGGAACCAGTGGACGTAGTGTATTTAGACTTCCAAAAGGCATTTGACAAGGTGCCACACAAAAGATTATTGCTTAAGATAAAAAATCACGGGATTGGGGGTAATATTCTGGCATGGATAGAGGATTGGCTATCTAACAGAAGGCAGAGAGTTGGGATAAATGGTTCATTCTCAGACTGGCAATCAGCAACAAGTGGTGTTCCGCAGGGGTCAGTGCTGGGTCCCCAACTCTTTACAATCTATATTAACGATTTGGAGGAGGGGACCGAGTGTAACATATCAAAGTTTGCAGATGATACTAAGATGGGAGGGAAAGTAGTGAGTGAGGAGGACATAAAAAAACTGCAAGGGGACATAGACAGGCTAAGTAAGTGGGCAGAGATTTGGGAGATGGAATACAATACTGGAAAGTGTGAGGTTATGCACTTTGGCAGGAAAAATCGTAGAGCAAGTTATTATCTTAATGGCAAGAAACTGAAAAGTACTGAAGTACAAAGGGATCTGGGGGCCCTGGTGCACGAAACTCAAAAGTTAGTATGCAGGTGCAGCAAGTGATTAAGAAGGCCAATGGAATGTTGGCTTTCATTGCTAGGGGGATAGAATATAAAAATAGGGAGGTATTGCTTCAGTTGTACAAGGTATTGGTGAGACCGCACCTGGAATACTGCGTACAATTTTGGTGTCCATACTTAAGAAAGGACATACTTGCTCTCGAGTCAGTACAAAGAAGGTTCACTCGGTTAATCCCGGGGATGAGGGGATGGACATATGAGGAGAGGTTGAGTAGATTGGGACTCTACTCATTGGAGTTCAGAAGAATGAGAGGCGATCTTATTGAAACATATAAGATTGTGAAGGGGTTGGATCGGGTGGATGCAGGGAGGATGTTCCCGATGATGGGTGAAACTAGAACTAGGGGGCATAGTCTTAGAATAAGGGGCTGCTGTTTCAAAACTGAGATGAGGAAGAACTACTTCACTCAGAGGGTGGTAGGTCCATAGAATATGCTGCCCCAAAAAGCTGTAGAAGCTACATCAGTACATAAATTTAAAACAGAAATAGATAGTTTCCTAGAAGTAAAGGGAATTAAGGGTTACGGGGAGCGGGCAGGAATTTGGACATGAGTCTAGGTTCGGATCGGACATGGCCCTGTGGGTAGCGGAGCGGGCCCAGGGGCCGTGTAGCCTGATCCTGCTCCTATTTCGTGTGTCTAATTCTGTTAGATTCAGGAGATGGTTCTGTGATAGTAGATTGGCGGTTAGGATCAGATCAGCCATGATCTTATTGAATGGCGGAGCAGGCTCAAGGGGCCGATTGGCCTACTCCTGCTCCTATTTCTTATGTTCTTATGTTCTTATGTTAACAAGTCCGCAGGGGAAGATCCCACCTAAAAGCTCTTCTTCTCACAAAAGGTCGTGGAAATCTGGAACACTCTCCCTCAAAAAGCTGCTGAGGCTAGATCAATTGGAAATTTCAAAACGGAGATTGGTAGGCTTTGGTTAGGCAAGGGTATTAAGGGCTATGGCACCAAGGTGGGTCAATGGCATTCAGATACAGATCAGCCATGATCTCATTGAATGGTGGAAGAGGCTCGAGGGGCTGAATGGCCGACTCCTGTTCCTATGTTCCTACGTCTGTGATGCCCTCCAGGTCTTCAATGCTGAATGACTCCCAGCTCTTTCTTGATGTGGTAGCTTAAGGCAATCCTTTCTTTGGTTGTCTTCCTGACATCATTAAAGTGCTTCCACACTTTACACATTTTATTTCTTATGCAGCAGCCTCTCTGGTGTGTAGGCTTCGGAAGGTCACATCTGCACTAAAACCTTTGACAGAGTCTGGCACTCTATACTTTGACACAACTTAGCATCATGTGGTCTTCCACCAAATCCATCTCCATGGCTATCTCGTTTCCTCCCAAATCATTTGAACTCCAGAGGAGTAGAATTGAAAAGCAGGGAAGTTATGTTAAATTTGTAGAGAACCTTGCTTAGGCCACATTGGGAGTACTGTGCACCATTCTGGTGCCCATATTACAAAAAGGATATCGAGACACTGGAGAAGGTAAAAAAAAAATTACAAGTATGATACCAGAACTGAGAGGGTATAACTATCAGGAAAGACTGAACAGGCTGGGGCTCTTGAATGTAGGAAGTATAATTAAAAAGTTTGCAGATGATACAAAAATTGGTCGTGTGGTTGATAATGAAGAAGAAAGCTGCAGACTGCAGGAAGATATCAATGGACTGGTCAGGTGGGCAGAACAGTGGCAAATGGAATTCAATCTGGAGAAGTGTGAGGTAATGCATTTGGGGAGGGCTAACAAGGCAAGGGAATAAACTATAAATGGTCGGACACTGAGAAGTGCAGAAGATCGGAGGGACCTTGGAGTGCATGTCCACAGATCCCTGAAGGTAGCAGGACAGGTAGATAAGGTGGTTAAGAAGGCATACGGGATACTTGCCTTTATTAGCCGAGGCATAGAATATAAGAGCAGGGAGGTTATGCTTGAACTGTATAAAACACGAGTTAGGCCACAGCTAGAATACTGCGTGCAGTTCTGGTCACCACATTACAGGAAGGGCGTGATTGCACTAGAGAGGGTGCAGAGGAGATTTACAAGGGTGTTGCCTGGGCTGGGGAATTTTAGCTATGAGGAAAGATTGGATAGGCTGGGGTTGTTTTCTTTGGAACAGAGGAGGCTGAGGAGAGACTTAATTGAGGTGTATAAAATTATGAGGGGCCTAGATAGAGTGGATAGGAAGGACCTATTTCCTTTAGCAGAGAGGTCAATAACCAGGGGGCATAGATTTAAAGTAATTGGTCGGAGGTTTAGAGGAGATTTGGACCGAAGTGTTTTCACCCAGAGGGTGGTGGGGGTCTGGAACTCACTGCCTGAAAGGGTGGTAGAGGCAGAAACCCTCATCACGTTTAAAAAGCACTTGGATATGCACTTGAAGTGCCGTAAACTACAAGGCTACGGACCAAGTGTTGGAAAGTGGGATTAGGCTGGAGAGCTCTTTGTCGGCCGGCACGGACAAGATGGGCCGAATGGCCTCCTTCTGTGCTGTAATTTTCTATGATTCTATGATTCTTTTCCCTAGAAATGAGAAGGCTGAGGGGTGACCTGATAGAGGTCTTTTGAAATCATGAAGGGGTTTGATAGGATAGATGTATAGACGATCTTTCCACTCGTGGGGAGAGTCCTAAACTAGGGGTTCATAAATATAAGATAGTCACTAATAAATCCAATAGGGAATTTAGGAGGAACCTCTTTACCCAGAGAGTGGTTAGAACGTGGAACTCGTGACCACAGGGAGTGGTTGAGGTGAATCGCATTGATGCATTTAAGGGGAAGCTAGATAAGTACATGAGGGAGAAAGGAATAGAAGGATATGGTGATAGGGTTTGATGGATTAGGGTGGGATGAAACTCATGTGGAGCATAAATACCAGCACAGATCTGTTGATCTGAATAGCCTGGTCCTGTGCTGTAATTTCTATGTAATTCTATAAAAAAAAATTTTTTCCCTCAGTAACTCAGGGGTTCTCCAGGGCTTTGTTCTCTCTCCTTGGGGGAAAAATTTGGTTGCTTTGCGCCTCCCATTAGTGCCCTAAGAGGGCGCTAACAGGGTGCAAAGCAACTGGTGCCCGGGCACGGCGCCGCCAACGCCTCCCGTGAAATTTAGCGGGAGGTTAGCGGCGGCGGTAACCATTAGCGCCCTGCGGCGCTGTGCTGCTGGCGATGATGCCATCGCCATGTGCAGTGCCCCGCTCACGCCCCAGCCGCGATCTTCGGTAGCGTCCCCTGACTTACCGCTGGACGCTATGTCCGACGGGGTCAGGCGGGCCTACCTGCGGCCGGGGTGGCGCTATTTAAAGGCAAGGTGCCGGGCGGCCATTTTTGTTGCTGGCCGCCTGCCAGCACCTGCCTCCGCTGCCGTCCCCGGCCTCCTGGCCCGCCCCACGCGGAGTGCCAGCTGCGCTCCGTGAGCCCGGCACTTCTCTTGAGTGCCGGGTTCTTTTGCCAGCACTCCGATCCCCGGTGGCCCAGCTGGGCCCCGGGTCACGCTGTGCAAGGCCCCTCCCCTTTAAGAAGGGGAGGAAGGCCTGCAATACCGCGGCACATAGCGCCGCGATATTCTGTCGCAGCGCCCCAAGAGGGAGGCGGGGTGCTTCCAGTAGTGCCTCGCTTCCCTCTTGGAGCGCTACCACTCCATGTTTTTGGGGCGCTAAAATTAGCGCTCCGGTGAAGTTAGTGGCCCAAAGGGGGCGCGACTCAATTTGTCCCCCCTACACTTTTCCTTCTCCGTCAGTGACCTCCTCTACTCATCAAAACCCCTCTTTCATTGACGGTTCTTTGTCTTTCTCTTGGAGCCTACTAGAATGTTATTTTACAATCAACCGTGCTGCTGCTTACAGGAGTCATGGACCTCCCACCCAGCTACGAAAATAAAACACTGCCGATGCTGAAAATTTGAAAAACAAAAACACAAGAGAAAATGCTGGAAGCACTCAGCGAACCAGGCGCAGTAACTGTGGAGGGAAGTGATAAGTTTCAGGTGTAACCCTGCCTCAGAACTGTTCTGACAAAGAGTTATACCTCAAATGTTAACATGTCACTTCTCTTCGGAGATGCTGTGCCTGGCTTGATGAATGTTCCAGCACTTTCTGTTTCCTGTTCCCATCTAGCTAATTTATAAAAGAGGTAGAACGATCTTGCAGTTATATGGTGCCTTACCGTGCCTTTTCAGAAGCCCCAAAAGTGTTTTTGCATACAATGTATTAGTTTGAAGTGCAGTTGTTGTTGCCATGAGAGTGAAGAAGGCAACCATTTTCTGCATAGAAAGATCCCACACAAACAGCAATGAGATAAATGGCCAATGTGGATTGAGGGAGGAATATTGGCCTGGACACCCGGAGAGTTCCCTGAGCCTATTCAGTTAGTGCCATGGAAACCTTTAACAGTGCCCTGAACAGGCAAGTTCCGTTTAAGGTGTCATCCAAAGGATGGCACCTCTGACAGAGCAGGACTCCCTCAGTACTGCACTGAAGCATCAACCTAGAGGAGCTGAAAGTGGGGGATTTTTGGTTCAGCGATAGCTGCACAAAGTGAGCACTGTAATCCTGTGTAAAGTAACCTTTTTAACCAGGGCTCTTAGTATTTTAATGGAAGATACAGACTGATGAGAGGGTAATTCACAAAATTCTGCCAGTAATTAATAAGACTAAATAAGACCAGCACTGTAAGTGTGTTTATGTTTTGTGGTAATCCAGAGTTTGTGGACATGGGTTATATAGAACTGAACATATTTCTAGTTAAAATAATACTCTTAATGTTTCTGGCTGGGATAGTCCTGTCTGCAGGAAGTTTGCGACTTAATTGCTGCTTATAGTTATTCACTCAGTAATCCTGCTTTTCTTTTTCCAAATTGTCTCCCCTCTTTATTTGAAAGCACCCAAGTCACACTGGGTTGTGAGCCTACGAGCTTAAACAGTCCTCTGACACCCCCCTTCCCTCACAAAGTCCCGCGCCAGAGACTCGAGCGCATCATCTACGCTGACACTTGAGTGTAGCACTGAGGGAGCTGCCATCTTTCAGTTGAGACGTTAAGCCGAGGCCTCATCTGCCCTCTCAGGTGGATGTAAAAGATCCCCTGGCACTATTTAAGGCAGGGGTGGGGGCTTTCTCCTCGGTGTCCTGGCCCAATATTTATTCCTCAACCAACATCACTAAAAAACAGATTTTCTGAACATTGCTGTTTGTGGGACCTTGTTGTGTGCAAATTGACTGTTGTGTTTCCCACCTTATGGCAGTGACCACACTTCAAATGTATTTCATTGGCTGTGAAGCGCTTTGGGACATCCTGAGGTCGTGAAAGGCGCTGGACAAACGCAAGTATTTTTTAATATTTCTTCTACTTGGCCAAGATAGTGTGTGATGGCAGGCTATTCAACCATGGAGGGCTTTGCAGATGAGCTCGAGTCTCTCCTTACCCGATGTCTGCGCAGTGTACATTCCAGCAAGCGAGATGTTCCCCATCGCCAAGGCCCGGGAGACTGAAGCCAGTTGTAGTTGGTTGAGATCATGTAATTCAACACAGACTGGAATGAAAAGAAAAGAAAGACTTGCATTTCTATAGCTCCTTTCACGACCTCAGGACGTCCCAAAGTGCTTTACAGCCAACGAAGTATTTTTCAAGCGTGGTCACTGTTGTAATGTAGGAAACATGGCAGCCTATTTGCACACAGCAAGCTCCCACAAACAGCAAGAAATAAATGACCAGATAATGAGGTTAGTTGAGGGATAAATATTGACCAGGACACCAGGGAGAACTCCCCTGCTCCTCTACGTCCATCTGAGAGGGCAGACAGGACATCAGTTTAATGCCTCATCTGAAAGACGGCACCTCCAACAGTACAGCACTCCCTCAGTACTGCACTGAATTGTTAGACTAGACTTATGTGCTCAACTCTCTGGAGTGGGACTTGAACCCAGAAGCCAGAGTGCTACCCACTGAGACAAAAGTAAAGGGTCAAAGCGGTGACTTACTGGCCCACAGGCAGTAGTATCGCACTGCCATGGTGCGTTTGGTCACAAAGGCTGCTGGGCGGAGTGGGGTGTGGGGACAGGGAAGATTGCTTTTGGTTATCTACTATTAGCAACGATAGATATGATTCCGCAATCCAGGTACACGTGGTGTGCGCAGCCCATGATTGAAAAACCACAGACATGGCATTCATTTGTGATGCGCTTTCTGCGGGGCTACGGGGAAAGGGCGTGGGACTCGCTGAAGTGCTCTTGCAGAGAGCCGGCACGGACTCGATGGGCCGAATGGCCTCCTACTGTGCTGTAACCATTCTATGATTCTATTCTATGATTCTGTTGGGCCGTAGTAGTCTCCTGGATCAGGGTCCATCAGCCATTTCCCCCCTCGTCCCCGCCCTTTCACCCCCCCCCGCCCCCCGCAATTGGCCCGGGTTTTTCATCTGTTTTTTTCACCTCTCCCAGGGGATTATATGGGTGGGGAATGTATGTACTGCGATGTACAAGGTCTCACAGATATGTGGGGCAGGCTGGGAATCATTGGATGGTGGAATCACCCATAACGACCAACTAAGCTGTCGATTAAGGAGCAGACCTGACCAGAACATGACGAGCTGCTTCATTCTGCATTGCTGGGGAGTGCGAAACATGTGTCAGGTCTGAGGTCAGCACTAATACCTCCCATACCGTTAGCTCATATCCAGTTATAAAGTCTCAGGTGCATAACCGTCTAAATATGGACCTGCTGTGAATGACAGCATCCATTAACATCGACTCTGATGGAACCACAGAGGAATGTTTGGACTTGAGAGCACAGTTTGATATTTACAACTATTAATGAAAGAACCTGCATTTATATCGCGCCTTTTACGACCTCAGCTCACCCCAAAGCGCTTTGCAGCCAATGAATTGCTTTTGAAGCGTGGCCACTGTTGTAATGTAGGAAACACGGTAATCAATCTTTTGCATTTATCGTCTAATCCAAAAGACAGCACCTCCGACAACGTAGTGCTCCCTTTCACTGTCACTCCAGCGCAGCACTGAGAGAGTGCGGTACTGTCAGAGGTGCCATCTTTCAGATAAGATATTAAACCGTGGCCCCATCTGCCATCCCAGGTGAGCGTAAAAGATCCCGTGGTACTATTCGAAGAACAGGGGAGTTCGCCCCGATGTCCTGGCTAATATTTATCCCTCAACCAACACCTAAAGAACAATTTATCTGGTCATTATAATTCATTGCTGTTTGTGGGAGCTTGCTGTGCGCAAATTGGCTGCCGCGTTTCCTACATTACAACAGCGGCTATGCTTCAAAAGTATTTCATTGACTGTACAGCACTTTGGGACGTCTTGAAGTTGTGACAAGGCGCTATATAAATGCAAGTCTTTTTTCTTGATCTTATTTTTCTCTTTTACTTCCCTTGTCTCCATAAAGTGGCGATACGATTCCAGTATGTCAACCGCTCTTACTGTGCAACTGTGGGAGTCAGCAAGCTATTTGACTGTGTAGGGGCATCCCAGCCAAGTTCTCATTCTACATCCGCACTCACGTACTTTCCATTACGTCAGGATCGAGAACCCTGACTGATCTATTTTCCCTCGCACTAGATGAGGGGCACTGTGGCAAACTGTAGCACACTTACTGCCCTCCACTACTCCTATTCACCTCAATTACTCCTTGGGGTAAGATTTGCGTTCCAACATCAGTGCGACTGGGAGATAAAGGACCAGCTATATTCAGGATGGTCTGGCATGGCTCAGGTCCACACTCTTACCCACACCGCCATCAATCAAGCCAAGACCTGACTGCTTCACGTCGAATTACACAGAATGTACAGCACAGAAACAGGCCGTTCGGACAAACAGGTCCACGCCGCTGTTTATGCTCCACACGAGCCTCCTCCCACCCTACTTCACCTCATCAGCGTATCCTTCTATTCCTTTCTCCCTCATGTGTTTGTCTAGCTTCCCCTTAAATGCATCAGTGCTATTCGCCTCGATTACTCCTTGTGGTAAGATCTGCGTTCCAACATCAGTGTGACTGAGAGATACAAGACCAGTTATGTTCAGGATGTTGTACTTCTGATTCATGTGAAACATTATTAAATAATCACGTTTCATCAGGATCGGAACAATAAATGAGTGAGTTCTTCTCGATTGGGATCGCAAAGCAATTGCCAGTCCTGCTCCGAATGTGACCCCAGCTTGGTTTACATCTGAATCTGATGTTGATTCTTAATTTGAATCTGACTCCAAATTGTTCTTTGAATTGATCTCCAAACGTGACTCCAGATTTAAATCCGACTCCAAAGTTGTGATATATATCCGAATCCAACTCTGAATTTGAATCCCACTCTGGTTAACTCTAAATCTGACACCACATTTGAATCTGGATACTACGTTGGAGAGATTTCTGGATCATCCTCAATAACAACAAGAAAGAACTTGCATTTAGATAGCGCCTTTCACAAGCTCAGAACGTCGCAAAGTGTTTTACAGCCAGTGAAGTACCTTTGAAGTGGAGTCACTGTCGCAATGTAGGAAATGCAGCAGCCAATTTGCACACAGCAAGGTCCCACAAACAGCAACAAGATAAATGAGCAGATTAATACGGAAGACGGCACCTCCGACAGTACAGCACTCCCTCAGTGCGGCACGGAGAGTGTCAGCCTGGATTACGTGCTCTGGTGTCTGGAGTGGGACTTGAACCCATGACCTATTGACTCAGATGCCAGAGTGCTACCAACTGAAGCACAGCTGACACTGCTACAAGCAGCAGCAACAACTTGCATTTATATAGCACTTTAACGTAGCCAGGCAGGAAGTACGTTAGCTGTCGTAGAGTGGGGGATGGAGTCTGGTTGTCACCAGTGTACATATGGATGCTGAATCTATGATCATAGACATGTCACTGAGGGGCAGCTTGTAGCCGAAGAACAGGAGGAGGCTTGGGTAATGTAGGCGTGGGAGGGTGGGGTGGGGGCAGAGCCTTTGCTCGTTACACTAGGACAGGTAGGAGTGGAACCGTGTGAGGACAATGCCATGGCGATGGATCACAGAGGAGAGGCAATGGGTGGAGATGGCATGGCCAACTGCAAAATCGAGCAGGATTAAGAGTGATGACCCCCTTTCATTACAGTTACAAAGGATGTTGTCGATGACTTTGACCAGGCTCCCTTACTCTGGCAATAGGTGAAATACAAGTCTCATACGTGGGCTGGGAATATTACAGAGTACCTTCAGCAGGAGCTGTGAGCAGGACCAAAGTCAAAGTGAAGGGATTCAAGCAGGTGGGGTTGATCTTCACTGTCCTGCCTGGTGTTAATGGGGCGGTAACGGCCTCAACATGGGGTAGGTAGCCTCACCGCCCCCTTAACACTGGCCAAGCGGCCGGCACCATTTTGAAAGGGGCCTACTGCTGGGTGTCCAAAGTGCCCGCCTGAGTCAGGCGATGGGCCCATTTTAAGAAGGAAGTGGGGCTCCTGTAACATAAATAGGAGCCCGATTGGCATTTTAGGTAGGAACTGGTCGGAGCATGCGCAGTCCAATCAGTTTCATGGGTGATGGAAGAGAAGAGGCCCTGCCAGAGGTAAGTCTTGAATTATTTTTGTGGGCTCCAGAGGAGCAGGAGTGCCCACAAGAATAACCTGGGCCGCAAACCCCCACCGGACCCCCAGGACCCCCACCAATGTTCATTCTCAGTTTTTTTTGGTGCGGGGTCCCTTTAAATTTGTGGCGTGGTATCTTTTCCAGCGACAGCGCTGGTGAGCGGCCTGTGTGGGAGCTCCCGATTGGTGCGTGGCCTTCTGCCCTTAGGGGCAACGTTGATCTCCACCCTGCATGATCGCAACCACCCCACACCCCCCCCCAACCCCCACTCTCCAAGTCAAAATATACTCCAGTGAGTGACACTGATTAGTTATAAATTAACATTAATTGTTCTTTTGCACATTTTTGGTATCAGAGCTACCTCAAAGTCAGGACCATTACATTTTGGAACCCATCGAACACTTTATCCAGCTGGTGAATATGTCACGTTATGGTGTCGTTCCACAAGCACCACTCTGTTATCAATACCTCCCACAGGTGGCTGTTCTTCATGTGTCAGCCCTGACGCTGAGTGCGGGCAGACTATTCAACAGTGCGAGCATCACGGCCACATTTGACCCCCCTGATAGAAACATAGAAACATAGAAGATAGGAGCAGGAGTAGGCCATTCGGCCCTTCGAGCCTGCTCCGCCATTCAACGAGATCATGGCTGATCATCCAAACCCTAGTACCCGGTCCCTACACCGACAGCCATCCCACCCAAGCCCTATCCCCATAACCCTGTAACCCCACGTATTTAATCCCCCCTAACACTAAGGGTCAATTTTTTATCATGGCCAATCAACCTAACCCGCACATCTTTGGACTGTGGGAGGAAACTGGAGCACCCGGAGGAAACCCACGCAAACACGGGGAGAATGTGCAAACTCCACACAGACAGTCACCCGAGGCCGGATTTGAACCCGGGTCCCTGGCGCTGTGAGGCAACAGTGCTAACCACTATGCCACTGATGTAAAAAGACTATTGAGCACTTGGTTTGAGTATAAAACAAGGCTTTAATCAACTGTTTCAAAACCATGAGATTTCTAGTTACATCACTAGTTCCTGGTTACAGAAACATCCTGAGCAAGCTGGGCCCACGCCCGGGTATTTATACTCCTTGGATGGCGCCACCAGCTGGCCGCCGAGTGTTACTTCATGAGTCATGATAAGATTCATGACACCCCCCATTCTCACCCAATGCCGTATACACCTGTATGTACTTTGCAGAAGGGTCACTGAACGGGTCGACTGGGGACAGGCCCCAGGATCTGCAATTCACCCCTCTCCGCTCCAGGGCCATTAAAGTCAACATGTGGCAGGAAGCAGAGCTGGGCCGTTGCTGACTGAGCACCCCACTCGTCACTCAGGGACCAGGGCCTCCCCGACACCACTGGTTAAACCACAGAGTTAGAAACTGAAACATAGATTGCACTTTTAATTGGAATTTAAAAAAAAATTAATACTAATTTAATTTATTTAATTCAAGTGGCAGGTGACCACAACTCGGAAAATAAAATCTTGCAATTATCAAGAATGTGTAGGAAAGAAGACATTAAAGATAATCATCACCAGGATGAAATAAGATTCTCCAATTGAGTTGCAGTTGATGAATCTACAACATCTGACAACTTTCGTTCTTGGGATGTGGCAAGGCTGGCATTTACTGCCCATCACTAGTTGCCCTTGAGAAGGTGGTGGTGTGCTGCCTTCTTGAACCGCTGCAGTCCGCGTCAGTTTGATGCCTTTTTCCCCGACAGCGGGTTAAATAATGGGCAAACACGGGCTAGTTGACTGTCCACGGGGGCTGGCTTCGGCTCGGCTAGTTGCACCAAGGCGACGGCTGAGCTCATGCGGGAAGAAAAAGAAAAAAAAACCCGTGCAAATCTCACTTTCTTCGCAAGTCTCACAGTCAATAGTCGCGATGTTGCAAAAAATCTGGCAACAATGCTCTGTGCACACTGCCCAGTCGCCCAGTGCGTTGCTCCGTGAGAAGGCCCGGGAAAAAGTGCGTGCCCTACTCATCTGTACCATCAAAGCCATTCCTCTCAGCCTGACTTAAGTGGCCTAAAAGAGGAGGTCGGTTTTGGTCGGTGATTAAAACATTCTCGTGAAAAAAAGTATGTCGATCGCACTTGAAACGCATTCTCCGCAGTCCTTCCCGTAAAGGCCTTGCAGCTAACTGCGAAAAGAAATAAAAGGCCTCTCTGGGCCTGGGGCTCGCGTGGCCTGTGCTTTACAGCTCTATGGGACCTTTCATCATACCAATATAACTCGCTGACTTCATTGAAGGAGGCCCCGCTTTGACGGGCCCGAGTTTCAAAGTGCCCTGTGTCGCACGGAGGCTCGCTGAGAAAATCTGTGCTCGGCGGTCGGCCTCCTTTGAAGCCGTCCTTCATAGGCACTTCACAGTTTCGGCACAAGGAGCTGACTGGAGTCAGCAGGTTTCAGGCAGGCAGGGGCCAGCTGTGCCAGTACAAACACTGGCACACCTCTGTGGAATAGTGAGGAGGCCCGTAGGACCGTGGGCTGAATAGGAGCTATTATTAGAGGGGAGGTTCCATGCTCAGCTTCAGTGGAGCACACTGAGGAGCCCAGCAAAACAAGGATAAAACCCTTCAGCACTGTAAGCTACTGAAATCGCACTCAGAGTCCCTCTGTGCGAGCAGCTGAAAGATAAATAGCCACAATCTGTAAGAAAAACCACTCGCACCACGCCCCGCTTTGCACCACCCTCGAGAAAATAACAGCAATGTGTTAAGGTCAATATTGGGATGACCGAAGCCATTGTCTTCAAACCCCGCCACAATCTCCGTTCCCTAGCCACCGACTCCACTCCCCTCCCTGGCCACAGTCTGTGGCTGAACCCAGACTGTTCGCAACCTTGGCATTCTATTTGACCCTGAGCTGAGCTTCCGACCCCATGCCCTCTCCATCACCAAGACCACCTACTTCCACCTCTGTAACATCGGCCCCTGCCTCAGCTGATCTACTGCTGAAACCTTCATCTGTGCTTTTGTTACCTCCAGACTTGACTATTGCAATTAGCTCCTGGCCGATCCCCCACCTTGCGCTCTCCGTAAACTTGAGCACATCCAAAACTCTGCCGCCTGTGTCCTAACTCGCACCAAGTCCCGTTCGCCCATCACCCCTGTGCTTGCTGACCTACATTGGCTCCCGGTTCAGCAACGCCACGATTTTAAAATTCTCGTCCTTGTTTTCAAATTCCTCCATGGTCTTATCCCTCCCTATCTCTGTAACCTCCTCCAGCCCTACAGCTGTCTGAGGTCTCTGCACTCCTCCAATTCTGGCCTCTTGCACATCCCTGAATTTAATCACTCCACCATTGGCGGCTGTACTTTCAGCTGCCAAGACCCTAAGCTCTGGAATTTCATCCCTAAACCTCTTCGCCTCTCTCCCTCTCTCTCCTCCTTTAAGACATTTGTTAAAACCTACCTCTTTGATCAAGCTTTTGGTCACCTGCCCTAATATCGCCTTACATGGCTCGGTGTCAAATTTTGTCTGATAACACTCCTGTGAAGCGCCTTGGGACATTTTACTACGTTAAAGGTGCTATATAAATGAAAATTGCTGTTGTCAGGAATGGTTGCCAGCTCTTTCAATTCAGTCATTCCGAATTTGTGCCCTGGCTCCCCCCATGGCCTAATGGGTGAAGAGGACAGGTTAAATAATTGCACTGAGTTAGGAGAGCTCAGTCAGGGCAATTGTTGGGATATTGCTATTGGCCTCAGTACCCCATGGCTAGGCTGATTGGTATCCAGTGACTGCTGCTGGCAAAGTGACTGCTTCTGTGGACGCTGGATGAGCTGACAGGTGCGCATGTGATGCCTCACATGGTTGAATGGCACGCTGGCACTCACCATCTAATCACATATATGGTCAGTTGGGCTGTCATCGCTGGCCACAGCTACCAGCAGATGGCAACGATTCACTTACTGCTGACGGTTAGTTGTCCCCTTAAAGGGGCACTGCCATCAGATTCTGGCAAATCCTTTTTATTTTAGCTTGGGGAAGGGAAGAGGGCCAGAAAGACCTTGGTGGGAATTTTAATTTCCCCCCCCCACCCACCTAGCCAGCCTGGCAGAAACTAAGTGGTAGTTAAAATTCCCCCAGCACCATCCTCTCCACCTCCCCCACCCCCTTGTCTCCCCATCCCCTCTCCTGTCACTCCCACGCACCCCCCATCCCACCCTCCGCACATCATCTCTCCCCCCACGTCACCCCCACCCTCCCTGCATCCCGTTCCCCCCCAGCCCCGCCGTTCTCCCACTGCCCCCCCTCAACAGGGAGAAACAAGGAGATGGCACTTGGTCTGTAGCAATATAACGGGAGTCTTCCCACTTTGACATTCCCAACGACACTGGGAACACATATGCGGATATTGCGCACACACCATGATTTTCCATCCATTAAATTTCCCTTCTAAATTCTACTTCCACATTACAGAAAGAAGGAAATACTTGTATTTAGTACTGGCAGATGAATCTCAAAGCACTTCAGAAAGTTGTTTACCATGGGACAAATTAATAAGAACATAATAAGAATTAGGAGCAGGAGTCGGCCATTTGTCCCCTCGAGCCTGCTCCACCATTCAATAAGATCATGGCTGATCTGATCTTGGCCTCAACTCCAATTTTCTGCCCGCTGCCCATAACCCTTGACTCCCTTATCATTCAAATATCTGTCTATCTCGGCCTTGAATATATTCAGTGACTCCGCCTCCACAGCTCTCTGGGGTAGAGAATTCCAAAGGTTCACGACCCTCTGAGAGAAGAAATTCCTCCTCATCTCCGTTTAAAATGGGCGACCCCTTATTCTGAAACTATGCCCCCTAGTTCTAGATTTCCTCACGAGGGGAAACATCGGGGTAGATTTTCCCAAACCTGTCGGGAAGAAGGCGGGACTTCCCCTTTCGGGTTTTTGACCCGCCTACTTCGACGTCCGGCCAATCCGCACGATTTTCCCTTGATTGACCTTGTTGAACCCGCCCAGCGGGCTCAGCAGGCCAATTAAGGGCCGCCCGGCAACAGGTGACGTCACAGACTGCAATTTCATCTGTCAATAGTTTTTGACAGATGAAATATCAGTGTTTCACAGCTGTTTGAAGCTGTGAAACACTGACAGTCTGAGTTCTACCATGAGTCATTCTGCACAGACTCAGTTAGAACTCTTACCGGCACTCAAAGCTGCAGGCTGTCACTTTTCACAGATCACAGCCGTTCAGCTTTAAGTGCCGGCTGAGTGATGGGCTCCCGACGGCTACAGGAAGAAAGGCTGTGAAGGTAAGTACAGTTAAGTAAAAGTTCTTTACACACTTTAGACACACCAAACACACTTACCTTTACACTCATGCACCCATCACTCACCTGAACACTGACATCGCGACCCCTCCAACTCCTTCAACCCGACGGCCCGCCTGCTCTAACCTGGCGTGGTTTGGAGCCGTCGGGAAACCCACACGAAACCCCTCAAAATAGGGATTAGGCTAAAAACTGCCTGTTAACTACCTGTTAACAGGCAGTTAATTGGCACTAATCCCTTCCTGCCTGGTTTCGGCGGGTCCCAGTGCAGGGCGGGTACCCGCCGCCCCTGAAACTTACGTGGGGCGGGGTTTTGGGCGGGATGATGTCGGGACCCCCAAATTCGGGATTTCCCCCCCCCCACATGCCTGAAACCCCGCCTGACGGCTCCACGAAAATCTAGCCCATCCTCTCTGCATCTACCTTGTCAAGCCCTCTCAGCATCTTATATGTTTCAATAAGATCCCCTCTCATTCTTCTAAACTCCCATGTGTATAGGCCCAACCTGCTCAACCTTTCTTCATAAGTCAACCCCTTCATCTCAGGAATCAACCTCGTGAACCTTCTCTGAACTTGCTCCAATGCAAGTATATCCTTCCTTTTATAAGGACAGCAAAACTGTACGCAGGGAGTGGAGATACTGCAGCTATATAACAACAACAACTTGCATTTATATAGTGCCTGTAACGTGGAACAAATGTTGCCAAGCAGTAATGGGAGAGTTGACCGAAAGCTTGGTCTAAAATATAGGTTTTGAAGAGACCGACCCTTGAAAACAGGGAGAGAAGCAGCAAGCAAGTTAAGGCAGGCAATTTCAAAATTTGCAGAAGGCTCTTCTGCCTACTGTGCAGAGGAGGGGATACACAAGGGGGCCGAGAAATCTGGGCTGAAGGTGGCTGAAGAGGTAAGGTAGGCCGAGATCATGCAGTGAGTGGGGATTTTGAATCCAATGTGTTGGAGGGGGACTGGAAACTAATGGAAGTTGTTGACAGGAGAGATGATTGACTAGAGCTTTTGGACAAGTTTGTCTGTGGTGGAGCTCAGGAGATTGATGAGGAAGTTTCGTCTGGATAAGGTCTTGATGGCAGAGGGAGGGGGATAAGGATGAAGATTGACAATATTGCAGAAGTAAGCAGTCTTGGGGATAGATAACATAGGGCATTTAAATAACAGTCTCGTTTTAGTTTGTGGAGTTTCAGGAATGAATGGTCGGCCCTTTCACAACATGAACAATAAAACTATAAGAGCACCCAAAACGTTTCTTTTTCAGTAAAAGAACACTGAGGGTGTAGGAAAAGGTGTATTCCTAACCAAATCACTGAGGTCGACTCAGGAGAAACAATCCAATATGTTTTTAATGAAGGATTTGACGAAGTACAACAAACAACGTGGATCAATGCAGAAGAGCCTTGGAACAGGTCTTTCCCCAGTGGGGACACCACGAGGACTGACTAGGCAGTCCGGAGGTTTGTGCGATGACGTCATCGCGTTTGCGTCGTGACGTCATCGCATTGCTCGCGTTTCCCGCGCTTGGGGCGTCACGTGACTTGCGTCGTGACGTCATCGCGTTTGCCTGCACTTAGGGCGGTCACGTGATGTGCGTGATGACGTCAACGCATTTACCCGGCACCCGGCACTGCAGCTGGCTGTTGCAGCTGAAGTCGGGAGCGGGAGGCCGAACCAGGCCAGCGGCCGTCACGGGAGCGGAAGGCCGAGCTGGGCCGGCTCGCATCCTTAAAGGGGCAACGCCCCATACAGGTAAACTGTATGTACAAACATAGTTAAAGGGAATTATGTATAATAGGTAAGGGACACCTGGTGGTACCGCTACATGCGCCCCCCCAGAATTCGCTTTAATGAACGACAAAAGATGAGGTAGTCTGACGAGCCTGCCCAAACGACTCCTGCAGTCTCGAGACGGAGACTGCTGGGTGGCTGGCGGTCCGGTGGGCGATCGTGCTTGGCCTGCCGTAACGACAATGGATGTCCGAAGGTCCCGGCGGCCGTGCTGTCCGGACTTGGCGGGTGAGGTCGAAAGGTGCTGGTCGTGAGCAGATCCTTGCATGCGTCGTGGCGGATAAAACGTATCCAGCCATGCGAAGGATCGTGGTGTCATGGCGAACAAAACGCATTCAGCCATGCAAAAGACCGTGGCAACGTGTGACCTCTGCAGCCCGTGGTTCGAAGCGGGTGCCGGGGCAAAACAGCTGACTGGCAGGTTGGGTATACGCGGACCATGGCTCTGTTGATGTTGGAAAAAGTCCCCAGTCTGACGAAATCTGTAGGAACGCCGAACGGGCGATCCAGGAGGACTTGGCGGGCGAGTTCCATGAACTCGCCGACAGGTGAGCGAACTCTTCGGCAGTCTGGAACGCACGGAACGGTGCGTGTCGTAGTGCTAAAACAGTAACACAAAAAAGAGTGAACTGTTGCCGTGTTGATCAGTGATCGGTGAAGACAGCAACTTTCGCGTAGCCGGTCGCGGCCGCGGAATGCCTGTTGGACCCATCGTCGATGGTCGCAGCGTCAGTAGATGGTTGCTTTTGTCGAGGGGAAAACTGTAGCAAGGGCGGTAACGCTTCGAGTTACTGTTGCTTTAGGGGGAACACTGCCAGGAGGGCGGAAACGCTTCGAGTTGTTGTTGATTTAAGTAGAAAACTGCCGGGAGGGCGGCAACGCTTCGCTTTCGCACCGAAAAGAGGGGTAGAAAATACAACCAGCAGGCTGACGGGCTGGTGTGTCGTCGGCGGGGAATGAGTCTTCGTGTTTCACGAGGGATGGGTCCTCGTGATTTGCGAGGGTTGGGTCCTCGTGGTTCGCGAGGAATGGGTCCTCGTGGTTCGCGAGGAATGGGTCCTCGTGGTTCACGAGGGATGGGTCCTCGTGGGTCACGAGGAGTGCGTCCTTGTAGTTTGTGAGGAGCGAGTCCTCGTGGTTCGTGAAAAGCGAGTCCTCGTGGCATCTCCGCGGGGGCGCGCTCCGATCTTGTGGGCCCGCAAACCTGCGGAACCCGCGCTTGGAGGGATTCATACTTGCTGTTGCGTTGGGAGATGTCGTGGAGGCGGACGATCCGTGTGACGGTAGAAATGTCGAATACGGAGACCGTAAGCAGGTGCGTGGTCTGCACCGCATCGACGTTCTCGGCGAACGGGGCTTCTACCTGTATAAAGCATGAGGGCGGTTGTTGCTCCCTGAATTGCGGTAGCGACAGCGAAACGGCTGATGCTTCCATGGCGTGCTTCTTTTGTGAAAATCGTTCACAAAAATCGGGGTCTGGCTGCGTTACGTTCATGAAAAACAGGATCACCTCCAGGCTGCGCTTCCTTTGCGAATACGTTCGCAAAGACGGGGTCGCCAATGTAGGAATTGGTGTTCGTCGGTTGTTGTTCGTCGGTTGTTGTTCGGCGGTTGTTGTTCGTTGTGCTCTTCTTCTGTGAAACCGCTCACAGAGACGGGGTTCAGGCTGTACGCGTCGTCCGTGAAAAACGTTCACGGAGACGGAGTCACCAATGTAGGTTTTGATGAATTCCCGTCCTCACATCGTTGGGTCACCAATGTAGGTGTTGGACGAATTCGGCTGTGCACGTCAGTCATCTTCTGTGAAGATGAGGTTCAAGCCGTGCGTTTCTTCCGTGAAAAACGTTCACGGATACGGGATCACCAATGTAGGAATAGGTGTATTCCTAACCAAATCACTGAGGTCGACTCAGGAGAAACAATCCAATAGGTTTTTAATGAAGGATTTGACGAAGTACAACAAACAACGTGGATCAATGCAGAACAGCCTTGGAACAGGTCTTTCCCCAGTGGGGACACCACGAGGACTGACTAGGCAGTCCGGAGGTTTGTGCGATGACGTCATCGCGTTTGCGTCGTGATGTCATCGCGTTGCTCGCGTTTCCCGCACTTGGGGTGTCACGTGGCTTGTGTTGTGACGTCATCGCGTTTGCCTGCACTTAGGGCGGTCACGTGATGTGCATGATGACGTCAGCACGTTTACCCAGCACCTGGCACTACAGCTGTCCGTTGCGGCCGAAGTCGGGAGTGGGAGGCCGAACCGGGCCGGCGGTCGTCGTGGGAGCGGGAGGCCAAACCGGGCCGGCGGCCGTCGCGGGAGTGGGAGGCCGAACCGGGCCGGCGGCCATCGTGGGAGCGGAAGGCCGAGCTGGGCCGGCTCGCGTCCTTAAAGGGGCAACGCCCCGTACAGGTAAACTGTATGTACAAACATAGTTAAAAGGAATTATGTATAATAGGTAAGGGACACCCGGTGGTACCGCTACAAGGGCATGGGGAACAGGAAGTGAAACTGTTAACTTCCTGTGTCATGCTGCAAAAGAAAATGAGCTCAATTGAAAGATGCGAAAAAAAGGCAAGATGGCAAGGTGTGCAGGCTGAATCAATCTTGAATTATCTTTCTGTGTGTCTTGGCTGTAGTGTACAATTCAGGACTGTGTTATATGTTCTGTGCAGTTCAATAGTCTAAATACAGACAAATTGTGGTTGAATTAAAGATCATGCCACACAAACTGGCACCTGAGAACCTTCTGGTTGTACTTCAATATTGACACGGCTGAAATATATATGTAAAGCGTTGATGACAGATTCCAATTCTCTGACAGAACTTTCACTACAGAAAACTGATCTTAACTGATACTTCACAAACGATTGTACATCACTAAATCATGATTCCCGATTAAACAACATGACTTCCGGGGTTCGGACAATTTTCATTCAGAAAAAGAAATAAAACACGCTGAAAGGTGTTTGCAAGAACGAAATATGAATGTCCGTGGACATATAAATCGTACAAACTGCAAACTATTTCAATCAAATGGCAGATGGGCAGTACGGGGGACTGCTTGAACTGTTTGAAACTATAAAGCTGATGAGTACTTCAACAAAACCGATAAAAGACACCAACTTGCTGCAAGTCTCCATAGCAACAGAAATGGAATATTGCTTAAAACTTGACTCAGCAAAACTGTATTTACAACATAAGAAAGCTGGGAATGAGTTTGGCCCATGAAGCCTACTTCTTTCAAGCATTCAAACGTACAACGTTTCCTACACTACAACGGTGGCTACACTTCAAAAGTGCTTCATTGGCTGTGAAGGGGCTGTGGGACATCCTGAGGCCATGAAAGGCGCTATACACATGCAACTCTGTCTTTTTTTCTTTTTCAAACATGACTACACTAACTGTGGACATCCCCCGCAACCTATCCAAGGTCTTTATAGTTGCTCCCTATCTGAATCAAGCGGATCGATTAATATCGCCATTACCCTCAATTCCTTTTCTCAACAGGTATTGATCCAGCATTCAACAAATACTTTTTCTGGTGGTCTGTTTCACAATTTCATTGTCAAGTGAGAAAAAATATTCCTTCTAATCAGATCTTGCTCAAGACTTATTGTTAGCATTATGTTTGACCAAGGTAATAAGCCACAGCAACAATCAGAAACAATACAATATTTTTGAGTCACGATAATAACCAATGTCTCCATAAGATCAATGGGGCAAAGAGGGACTTGTACTTAAAAAAAACAAGCTTCTCAGTGTCAATCTTATTTATAATATATGAAAAGTTTTGCCTGTAGTGCACACTTGCTGAAAGTGTCATCTTACAGCCTGTAACACATCTGGCTGTCACAATTTTCCAGTCACACTTTGTTGTTCCAACACTCCTGGTGCCTCCACCACAACTCCCCGGACTAAGAATAACTGCAGCTCTTTAAAAGCTGCTGCTTCGCTAGATTTTGTGCTCCCCAGCCAAGTGTATTATAGGAAAAGCTCTATGGCCAAGCGTTCCATTTGCCTGTAGCCTATTACATCCACCTGAGAGGGCAGACGGGGCCTTGGTTCAACATCTCACCTGGAAGAGGGTGCCTCTGACAGTGCAGCACTCCCTCAGTACTGAATTGGAGTGTTAGCCTACAATTTTGTGCTCAAGTCTCTTGAACCCACAACCTTCTGACTTCAGAGGCAAGAGTGCTGCCCACTGAGCCATTGGCTGACACTAATTGAGGAGAGTCAAAACCAGTTCTAACCAGCCCCAGACTTTGACCACAGAATAAATTCTAAAAAGACCACTATAACATCAACAACTTTCATTGAAAAGCCTCCTTAACATAAAAAAACATTTCCAAGCAGCTTCATCAGTAAAGGTAACAGATGCTGCATCAGGAAAAGAGAGATTAGGAAGGATGCTCAAAAGCTCAGTCAAAAAGATGAGTTTTGAGGAGATCTTTAAAAGTGGAGTGAGATGGTGAAGAGGCAGAGGCTTTTGGGGACCAGAAAGAGGGCTGAGGGGGCTGAAGGCTCTGCCACCAATGGTGGGACCAAGGGGTGACTACAAGGCCAGGTTCAAAGGAGTGGAGTCAGAGGAACAATCTCAGTGACACAATCAAACCAATCCCAGTGCATCAGAATCCAAGTCAGATTGGGTGGCATTGACTGTGGAACCAGGTTGAGCCCAATTGCAATCTACTAACTTCAGAGCACGGGTGTAGCTACAAGTTTGAAGCTTGTCCATATACCAATTGATCTGCTGCCCCCTCCCCCAACCCAAGCAAACAAAATGCTGTCATCAGCAGGAGAGCAAGAGATACCCTTACTCCATCCGCTTGATCTCTCAGCTGCTGCCGAGGCGATGCTGAAATGGATCTTCCGACTGGATGAGCCCCTTGGGCCAATTAGAGAACTCGGCTGTTCCTTTGTCGAGGGGTTTGATCTCCTCCAATTCTGGCCTCTTGCGCATCCCCGATTTGAATCGCTCCACCATTGGCGGTTGTTCCTTCAGCTGCCAAGGCCCTGAGCTCTTGAATTCCCACCCTAAACCTTTCTTCCCTCTCTCCTCCTTTAAGATGCTTCTTAAAACCTACCCTGTTGACCATCATCTGTCCTAATATCTCCTTATGTGGCTCAGTGTCAAATTTTGTTTTATAACACTCCTGTGAAGCGCCTTGGGTTGATTTACTATGTTGAAGGCATTATATAAATGCAAGTTGTTGTTAGGTTGGATTTGTGGACCACTAGCAGCTGTGTTGGCTCTGCAAAATAAATTTGTAGACAATTCCGTCAATCGCCATTGACCATGGAGCGAGTTTGGGTCTGACCTCAGTTCAACGACCTCCGAGCCAAATTCACATTAGCGCAAATCCATTAACCTCACAGAGAGATCGGAACTGACCTCAAACCATCGCGACGAGAGCCAGATTCAGACTGGCCGTAATCCATCAGCCTCTGAGACAGATTCGGCATGACTGACCTCAGACTGTGGACCTCGGGCCAAATTCAAACTGGCCTTGATCCATCAGCTTCAGAGACTGACTGGGATTTACCCTAGTCCAAAGACTTTTGAGCCAGATTCAAAATAGCCCATCCATCGAACGCACAGGCTACATTTAAATGACACTATAATTGTTATCAAAGAAAGAAGAAAGGAACTTGCATTTATACAGCGCCTTTCATAACCTCAGCATGTCTGAAAGTGCTTTACAGCTAATAAAGTACTTTTGAAGTGCAACCACTGTTGTAATGTGGGAAACGCGGCAGCCAATTTGCACACAGCAAGCTCCCACAAACAGCAATGTGATAATGACCAGATCATCTGTTTGTTAGTGATTTTGGTTGAGGAATAAATATTGGCCAGGACAGCGAGGGTAACTTGACTGCTCTTCTTCGAAATTGTGTCATGGGATCTAATACATCCACCTGAGAGGACAAATGGGGACTTGGTTTAACGTCTCATCCAAAGGATAGCACTTGAGTGTCAGCCTAGATTTTTGTGTTTAAGTCTCTGGAGTGGGATTTAGAACCCACACCCTTCAGACACAGAGGCAAGCGTGCTACCCACTGAGGCACGGCTGACACCTAGGATGTACGTCAATAGGCGATACAGAGCCTTTGCTTATCTCTTGAGTTTGTGTCCTTGTAAAATAGAGAATTCCACCATTTTGCAAGGAATCCTAAACAAATAGATGCAGACTAGTGAAGAATTATGGATTAACTCTGCCCCATCGCTTGTTACCTTTTACATTTTTATAGCTGATGTCCTACTTGTAAAATAAGATTACATTAAAGCGACGGCCACTTTCCTCAAATACTGAGTGACTGCAGTGCAATTAGGTCAGGTCCTTTAGTTTGTTCGAACTAGGTCAGTTTGGCTGGGCGTGTGCCAGCTGCAACACATAGAATGAGGTTTGAGGTGGTAAGCTATTATGGCAGTGGTGAAAGAGGCCAGCCTCCGCCTTCTTTTCATGAAGCATATGCTGGCTGGTCAAACAAGCTTGTGAAAAAGACATTGATCGTGTCAAAAATGTAATATGTGCACTAAGGAACAGCATTAGTCTGCAGCATCACTGCCATGCG
The DNA here is from genome assembly GCF_052327205.1 of Somniosus microcephalus. Classification (NCBI taxonomy): domain Eukaryota; kingdom Metazoa; phylum Chordata; class Chondrichthyes; order Squaliformes; family Somniosidae; genus Somniosus; species Somniosus microcephalus. The sequence goes on from NC_141000.1 coordinate 115,958,706, forward strand.
CATGTGAAACAGAACGTTATGCAAAAGTTGACCGTGCATTTTGTAGCGTAATCACTCAGCAATGCAAACCCTCCTCTAGAACCTCTCTTGGTTGCTCAGTGAGTGAATGTACCATTGTGATGTGGGTGGCTCAACTAGACCTTAATCCCGAATCCATGTTGAGTTCAATTCAAAATCATGAGGGGTCTGGACAGAGTAGATAGAGAGAAACTGTTCCCATTGGCGGAAGGGTCGAGAACCCGAGGACACAGATTTAAGCTGATTGGCAAAAGAACCAAAGGCCACACGAGGGAAAAACTTTTTTACTCAGCGAGTGGTTAGGATCTGGAATGCACTGCCTGAGAGGGTGGTGGAGGCAGATTCAATCGCGGCTTTCAAAAGGGAATTGGATAATTAACTGAAGGAAAAAAAATTTGCAGGACTAGGGGGAAAGGGCGGGAGGAGTGGGACTAGCTGAAGCGCTTTTTCAGAGAGCCAGCATGGGCTCGACAGGCCGAATGGCCACCTTCTGTGCTGTAACCATTCTATGATTCTATCCCAGTCTGGGTCCAGCAGTAGGGGGCACTACAATTGGACTCATTTACACAAGCAAAATACTGCAGATGCTGGAAATCTGAAATAAAAACAGAAAATGCTGGAAGCGCTCAGCAGGTCGGGCAGCATCTGCGGAGAGAGAGAGAGGCAGAGTTAAAGTTTCAGGTCGATGACCTTTCATCAGAACTGAAAAAGTCACAACAGGTTTTAAGCGAGTCCAGAGGCAGGGAAAGGGGGGGAGGGGATGAAGGAACAAAATCGAAGGTCTATGCTAGGGTGGAAGGCGGGAGTGATTAAATGACAATTTACAATTGCCTGTTCGCAGCAGTCACTGCACGACAAAGTAAATCACCCTACTAGTTTTGGGCGGCTTTCCTCCAGCTCAAATCTTCTACCTGGGCCAAACCCTTGCTGCTGAAAATCAGCAGCGCCGTCAGTTTTTAGGGGATTGATTTAAGTGCCAATTTTCCGAAGGCTTCACTTCCAAGCCAGCGTTCAGAGAAATTCAGCCCTTAATCATCTTTAGATTTGACCCCACTGCCCAAAAATAATTACAGCCTTCGATCAAGTTAGAATTCAGAGGTCAGGGTTAAAAACTACACAGTTGGCCAAAGGAAAAGATTTTTTTTTAAATCTATATTGGATTTATAACCATATTTTTCATTAGAATTAATGATAGTGGTGAACTTTCATAAATTGCTGGATACTAAAAGTTTCATGATTTTAATCTTCTCAATTGTTATCTGAACACACAGTGTACTGAAAATCCAGTCCTAATGCTCAGTACAAAGCATACATGACTCAACCTCCTCTTTCCAAAGCTACCATCACAAATAGACAGTGTGCCCAGACTTGGACAATTTAATAATAAAAACTATCGCAAGTACGTTTTAAAATTATTTTATTGGAGGGGCTTGCGCCATTTGATGGAGTTTGGGGCGGAAGACCAGCAGCGTGTGGTTGACTAAATGTGAAACAGAAGCTCTATATACACAGCCAATGATATCGATGTGGTGTCAGCCATGGCTCAGTGGGTAGCACTCTCACTTCTGTGTCAGCAGGGTGTGGGTTCGTAGTCCCATTGGAGTACTGGATCCAGGTTTGACACAGTGCACTACTGGGTGAGTGCTATGCTGCTAGAGGTGTTGTCTTCCAGATGAGACATTAAATCAAGGTCCTGTCAGGTAGATGTAAAAGATTCTGTGGCACTCTTTTGATGAAGTGTAGGGGAGTTCTCTCCAGTGTTTTGGCCAATACTTATCCCGCAACCAACACAACAACAACAACTTGTATTTATATAGCGCCTTTAGAACATAAGAATATAAGAAATAGGAGCAGGAGTAGGCCATTCGGCCCCTCGAGCCTGCTCCGCCATTCAATAAGATCATGGCTAATCTTCTACTTCATCTCCACTTTCCTGCCCGATCTCCATATCCCTTGATTCCCTTAATATCCCAAAATCTATCAATCTCTGTCTTGAATATACTCAACGACTGAGTCTCCACAGCCCCCTGGGGTAGAGAATTCCAAAGATTCACCACCTTCTGAGTGAAGAAATTTCTCTTCATCTCAGTCCTAAATGGCCAACCCCTTATTCTGAGACTGTGACCCCTGGTTCTAGACTCCCCAGCCAGGGGAAAAATCCTCCCTGCATCTACCCTGTCAAGCCCTGTAAGAATTTTGTATGTTTCAATGAGATCACCTCTGATTCTTCTAAACTCTAGAGAATATAGGACTAGTCTACTCAATCCCCTCATAGGACAATCCCCCCCCCATCCCAGGAATCAGTCTGGTGAACCTTTGTTGCACTCCCTCTATGGCAAGTATATCCTTCCTTAGGTAAGGAGACCAAAACTGTACACAATACTCCAGGTGGGGTCTCACCAGGGCCCTATATAATTGCAGTAGGACTGTTGTGGACTTATTACATGCAGATAGCACCCTCTAGTGGTAGTTAGTGTATAGCAGTGTTATTGTATAGCAGGGTGTTATTTGACCTTCTTCCTGTTTGCCCCAGAAGTAGTATTCCAGGAAGTACCTGCTGAGTTGTGAAGAAAGCTCACACGAGGCAGACATTATCAATCCTGTTCCATCCTTCTTATACGCTAGGCAAGACGCAATGTCTGTGAGTATCCTTGTTTAGTAACATGATAACAACCTTGTCAGTGTAGTATTTTGACAATACTTTGTCTGTAAGAAGTTATTAGCTGTTAGCTACCGAGGTTTAGCTTCAGTGCTATTTAGTTATACAATTAGTCTATTCTGTTGTCATAAACATGTTTATATCTTATGTAACATCTAATGTATAGTACTCAGCTCTATGTACAAAACATACTTTGTCTTTGTTTACAGTTTCACAAAATTTATTCAAGTAAAGCTTCAAAACAGCAACCTGCTTCTCGAGAAATTATTTGAATGAGTGTTTAGCTGGCTGGATAACTAGATAGGGGTACGTCTAGTGAGACCAGTACAGTGAAAAGACAGCATTACGGCTAGCTGTGAAGAGAGGAGATCCTCCACATGGAGCAGCAAGGACTCAGAGTTAAGTGGCCATCATCTAGGCGCAGAGTAAGCCATCACGACACAGCCAGCTTAAGTCTTCACCTTGTACACCACACTTACCTCACATCATCATGGCAGGAGGTAATAGCGAAAACGCTACTCAGCAAGTAGAAGACCTTAAACAGTTAGATGAAACTGAAGAATGTGACAATCTGTCTATAAGCTCTCGTTACTACAGATCGTCAGCTGGTTCACGGTCACCAGCTGGTTCTAGGGTAAGCATGGCCATCGCCAAAGCACGGGCTAGGCTAGAAGCAGCCCAAGCCAGAGCTGCTTATGCCAACAAAGAAATAGAAATAAAAGTTGAACAGGCTCATCTCCAAGCTGACCAGGCCTGTTTCCAAGTTGACCAGGCCCGTCTCCAAGTTGAACTCCAAGTTGACCAGGCCCGTCTCCAAGTTGAACTCCAAGTTGACCAGGCCCGTCTCCAAGTTGGACACCAAGCTGAACAGGCCCGTCTCCAAGTTGAACAGGCTCGTCTCCAAGCTGACCAGGCCCGTCTCCAAGTTGAACTCCAAGTTGACCAGGCCCGTCTCCAAGTTGAACTCCAAGTTGACCAGGCCCGTCTCCAAGTTTATCAGGCCCGTCTCCAAGCCACATTAGACGCTCTGCAGGAAGAAAAAGAGATAGATGCTGCATTAGCTGAGGCACAAGTATTGGAGGCAGTTTTGGTGGAAGCTGATCCTGAGACAGCTAACAAACTTTTAATTCCCGTTCTGCGGCAGAGTCGACTACAGCGCACCGCAGATTACATGAGCAACCAAGCCGACACACAGTTTACGAGAGAGAGAGATGAAGACCCGCACATCTCTACAGACTCAAGCACTTCATATAACATGCCCCATGTCACCAACCAAGGTCAAAATGGACTGCGTGCCCCAAGTCACAGGATCCTCCCCCGCAAAACAGAGGACACGGTGCAGAGGAATGGAGCGCTGAAGAGAGAAAGTCAGCAGCAAACCCCCTCTCGTTTCCTTGAGACCCCCAACAGAGCCCCTACTCAAGGCAATCATGGCACAGGCCCCACCACCTACGACCTTGCCAAATACCTAGCACGCAGCCAGCTGGTGACTACAGGGTTAACCACGTTTGATGATAGACCAGAGAATTATTGGGCCTGGAAGTCCTCCTTCCATGGTGCCATATCGGGCCTAGACCTGTCGGCAGGAGAAGAGCTCGACCTCCTTATCAAATGCCACGGCCCAGAGTCCGCCGGACAGGCACGCAGGATAAAAGCAGTCAATGTGAGACATCCGCCAGCTGGGTTGATGATGGCTTGGGCGAGGCTGGAAGAAAGCTACGGCTCGCCTGAAGCCATTGAAAGGGCTCTCTTTGCCAGGTTGGAGAACTTTCCGAAGTTGACAAATAAGGAACCCCAGAAGCTCCGCGACCTTGGAGATCTGCTGTTGGAACGCGAAGCCGCAAAGCAGGACGGCTACCTACCCGGCCTATCATACTTAGACACTGCCAGAGGGGTAAGTCCCATCGTTGAGAAGCTTCCATTCAATCTGCAGGAGAAGTGGACATCATTCAGGTCAGAGTTCAAGCTAAAGCACAACGTTGCCTTCCCTCCATTCTCTGTGTTTGCCAACTTCATCCGTAGAGAAGCCAAAGCCAGGACCAACCCCAGCTTCAACCTCTTCTCCTCCCACACAGCACTTGCCAGAAGAGACAAGTTTGACAGACATGGAAAGACACCAATATCTGTCCACAAAGTGCAAGTGTCTTCAACCGAGAACACAATGGATCAGAAGAAATCTGAGGATATGAGCAAACAATGCCCCATCCACAACAAGCCCCATCCATTAAAGAAGCGCAGAGGCTTCAGAGAAATGTCCCTGGAAGACCGCAAACAGTATCTCAAAGAGAACTCTATATGTTTCAAGTGCTGCTCTTCCACGAACCATCTCGCCAAGAACTGCAAAGTAGATGCAAAATGCACAGAATGTGAAAGTGATCGGCACATTTCAGCACTCCACCCAGGCCCAGCTCCTTGGAAGTCAGAGTCGTCTCCTCCTGCCTCAGAGCACGGCGGGGAGAGAGAGGGAGCTGCCGGTCCGGAGGTTACATCTAAGTGCACCGAAGTGTGTGGAGAAGGAGTGAGCGCAAGAGCATGCTCCAAGATATGCCTTGTTAATGTGTACCCTGTAGGATGTCATCAGGAATCTGAAAAGATGTATGCCATACTAGACGAACAAAGCAATCGTTCTCTAGCAAGATCCAAGTTCTTCGACATCTTCAAGGTCAAAGGAAGTCCATCGCCTTACACGTTGAAGACGTGTGCTGGACTTTCAGAGACAGCCAGCAGGAGGGCCTGTGGTTATGTTGTTGAGTCAGCCGACGGGAAGATTAGTCTCCCCCTTCCTACACTGATCGAATGTAATCAAGTCCCCGACAACCGTTCAGAGATTCCCACTCCGAACGCAGCTCATCACCACCGTCATCTGAGACGCATTGCAGACGAGATCCCACCTCTTGATCCAGATGCAGACATACTCCTGTTGTTGGGAAGGGACATCCTGAGGGTACATAAGGCAAGGAAACAGATCAACGGTCCGCATGACGCCCCTTTTGCCCAAAGGCTAGACCTCGGCTGGGTCGTTGTTGGAAACGTGTGCCTCAAGGGGTGCTCACAAGCCATCTCAGGTGAGCACACTCAAGACTTCCATCTTGGAGAATGGTCGTCCAAACTACCTTAACCCATGCAGTAGTCAGATCCGAGTGACAGAGAAGTTCAGTCATACGGCTCAACCTCAGAACCCCCCAGTGCTGATCTCCACAGACAGCACACAGATGATGCTCACTGGAGAGAACCCGGGTCAGTCAGTCTTCTGTCGCACCGCCAATGACCACAAACTTGCTCCATCGATTGACGATATGAGATTCCTCCAGATTATGGACAATGAGGTCTCTCGTGACAGCTCTAATAGCTGGGTTGCACCCTTACCCTTCCAGAACCCCAGATGATGGCTGCCGAACAACAGAGGTTATGCCAATAATTGTCTTAACTCACTCTGTCGCACACGAGAGAAGATGTCAAAGATGAAAGCACACTTCCTAGAGTTTGTCAAGAAAATGCTTGTCAACGATCATGCAGAGCTAGCTCCTCCACTCCAGGAAGGCCAAGAGTGTTGGTACCTCCCCTCCTTCGGAGTCTATCACCCCAAAAAGCCGGAACAGATCCGCGTGTTGTTTGACTCCAGTGCACCATATCAGGGAGTCTCTCTCAACGATGTACTCCTCACAGGGCCCGATCTCAACAACAGCCTCTTAGGGGTACTCATGAGATTCAGGAACGAGCCCGTCACCATCACTGCCGATATCCAGCACATGTTTCACTGCTTTGTGGTGAGAGAAGACCACAGAGACTTCCTCTGCTTCCTGTGGTATCGCAACAACGACTCCAGCAGAGACATTGTGGACTACAGAATGCGTGTCTATGTCTTCGGCAATAGCCCGTCCCCTGCTGTCGCCATATACGGACTAAGGAGGGCTGCCAAGGAAGAAGACGTTGTAGTGTTGAAGGAGCCGCAGCCCTTGCTCTTGTCAAGCAGGATCGAGGTTCTTACTCCCTGTAAGGGCGGGAGCGGGGACTGCAGGGAGGATGAGCAACCTGGCCACAGCACCGTTGTACAGGGGGCCATTCAAGTGGAGGGAGTAAAAAGAAATGTTGTAGTGGTAGGGGATAGTATCATTAGGGGGATAGATAGGGTCTCTGCAGTCAAGAGCGGGAGTCCCGAAGGCTGTGTTGACTGCCCGGTGCCAGGGTTAAGGGTATCTCTTCTGGGCTGGAAAGAAACTTGGAGTGGGAGGGGGAGGATCCAGTTGTTGTGGTTCATGTTTGTTAAGTCTGTGTGTCTCAGTTATGCTTATTATAAATCACTGGACACAGACCACAAGAATAACTTTAACAGGTCTTTACTATTCGGAGGTCAGGGCTGAACTGCCCAGTAAATCACTACACAACGCTTATATACCGGTGTGGTCACCACCGGTACTACAGTATACAGCAGCCAAGAGAAAGTAGTACATCTCTTAAGGTAGTTCTCTTAAGGTGGAACAGGTTACATACACCACAATGTTGGTACAAACGACGTAGATAGGACAAGGAAGAAGGTTCTTGTTCTGGACCGATGGACATTATGTGACATTCTGGACATTTTACATGCAATAGCACCCTCTGGTGGCGGTTATTGTGTTAACAGTTTGTATGCTGGAAAGGTCATCTGTTCCTTTCTTCCTGTGTGAGGTCATTTGACCTTTGTTCCTTTCTTCCTGTGAGAGGTCATTTGACCTTCTTACCTTTCTTCCTGTTGACCCCAGGAAGCAGTTTTGTCAGGAAGAAAGTGACTTGAGTAATGGAGAATTTGCTATGAGAGGTTCCATTACAATCCAGTGTAATCTGACTTCATATATTAGGCCAAGCACAATATCTGTGAGTATCTTTAGTTCTTAGCATAATAGCAATGTTGTCAGAGTAATATTTTGATAATGCTATGTTTATAAAAGGTTAATATTTAATAGTTACAGAAGTTAGTTCAAATGTTAGTTAGTTATACAATTAGTCTATTCTACTGTTGTAAATATGTTTATATCTTGTGTAATATCGAATGTGTAGTACTCAGTTTATGTACAAAACATACTTTGTCTTTGTTTACAGTTTCATAAATTTGTTCAAGTAAAAGCTTCAAAACAGCAAACAGCTTCAAAACAGCAAACGGCTTCAGAAGAATTATTTTGAATGAGTGTTTAACTTGCTGGATAGCTAGATAGGAGCACGTCTAGCGCGGCCAGTACAGTTCTGTTAAAGGAGTATGAGCAGCTAGGGGCCAAATTAAAAAACAGAACCTCAAGGGTAATAATCTCTGGATTATTACCTGAGCCACGAGCGAATTTGGCTAGGATAAATAAAATTAAAGAGTTAAATGCGTGGCTCAAAGGCTGGTGTGGGAGAAATGGGTTTTGCTTCTTGGTACACTGGCACCAGTACTGGGACAGGAGGGAGCTGTTCCATTGGGACAGACTCCACATGGCCAGTGCTGGGACTAGAGTGCTGGCGAATCATATAACTAGGGCTGTAGAGAGGGCTTTAAACTAATTAGTTGGGGGGAGGTTTCTAGAGAGCAAATAACAGAAATGACAATGGAGAAGGTCATAGACTTAGGTAGCAGTGGGGAAATTAAAAAACAGAACGTGTCAGGAAGGGACAGAAGGTATGGAGTAAAAGGTAAAGTAGTAAAAGGGGAAAAAACAGGAAATAGTGTCACAAAACATATTTGAAAGTTCTTTATCTGAATGCACGTAGCATTCGTAACAAAATGAATGAATTAACGGCACAAATAACTACATATGGGTATGATCTTGTGGCCATTACAGAAACATGGCTGCAGGGTGACCATGACTGGGAATTAAACATACCAGGTTATTTAACAATCAGGAAGGACAGGCAGGAAGGGAGGGGAGGTGGGGTGGCTATGTTAATAAAGGAAGGAATCACTATAATACAGAGAAATGATATTGGGTCAAAGGAGTAGGATAGTGAAACAGTTTGGGTGGAGCTAAGGAAAAATAAGGGGAAAAAAACACTAGTGGGCGCAGTCTATAGGCCTCCGAACAGTTGCAACTCTGTTGGACGGAGTATTAATCAGGAAATAGTTGAGGCTTGTAATAAGGGAACAGCTATAATTATGGGGGATTTTAACTATCATATTAACTGGACAAATCAAATTGGGCAGAGCAGCCTTGAGGATGAGTTCATTGAGTGTATTAGGGATGGGTTTCTTGAGCAGTATGTAACTGAACCGACCAGGGGGCAAGCAACCTTAGATTTGGTCCAGTGTAATGAGACAGGATTAATTAAAAATGTCCTAGTAAAGAATCCCCTTGGAATGAGTGACCATAACATGGTTGAATTCCATATTCAATTAGAGGGTGAGAAGGTTGGATCTCAAACAAGCGTGCTGAGCTTGAATAAAGGAGACTATGAAGGTGTGAGAGCGGAATTGATTAGAGTGGACTGGGAAAATATATTAAAGGGTAAGACGGTACATGATCAGTGGTGTACATTTAGGGAGTTCTTTTACAACTTCCAAAAAATATATATTCCACTGAGGAAAGAAAGGTGTAAAAGAAAAGATAGCCATCCATGGCTAAGTAAAGTAATTAAGGATAGTATCTGACTAAAAACAAGGGCATATAAGGTCGGCAAATCTAGTAGGAGGATAGAAGATTGGGAAGCCTTTAAAAGACAGCAAAAAATAACTAAAAGATTGATTAAGAAAGGGAAGATAGATTATGAAAGTAAATTAGCAAAAAATATAAAAACAGATAGCAAAAGTTTCTATAGTTATATAAAAAGAAAAAGGGTGGCTAAAGTAAATGTTGGTCCCTTAGAGGATGAGACCGGGAAATAAATGGTGGGAAACATGGAGATGGCAAAAACGCTGAACAAATATTTTGTATCAGTCTTTACGGTAGAGGACACTAAGAATATCCCAACACTGAACAAACAGGGGGCTCGAGGGGGAGAGGAGCTAAATACGATTAAAATCACTAAGGAAGTGGTACTTGGTAAAATAATGGGACTCAAGCCGGATAAATCCCCTGGACCTGATGGCTTACATCCTAGGGTCTTGAGGGAAGTGGCGGTAGGGATTGTGGATGCATTGGTAATAATTTTCCAAAACTCCCTGGACTCAGCAAAGGTCCCGGCAGATTGGAAAACTGCCAATGTAAAACCCTTATTTAAAAAGGGTAGTAGGCAGAAGGCTGGAAACTATAGACCTGTTAGCCTAACATCTGTGGTTGGTAAAATGTTAGAGTCCATTATTAAGGAGACAATAACGGGACATTTGGATAAACATAATTTAATAGGACAAACTCAGCATGATTTCATGAAGGGGAAGTCATGTTTGACAAATTTGCTTGAGTTCTTTGAGGAAGTAACATACAGGGTGGATAAAGGAGAACCAGTGGACGTAATGTATTTAGACTTCCAAAAGGCATTTGACAAGGTGCCACACAAAAGATTATTGCTCAAGATAAAAAATCACGGGATTGGGGGTAATATTCTGGCGTGGGTGGAGGATTGGCTCCCTAACAGAAAGCAGAGAGTTGGGATAAATGGTTCATTCTCAGACTGGCAATCAATAACTAGTGGTGTTCCGCAGGGGTCAGTGCTGGGTCCCCAACTCTTTACAATCTATATTAATGATTTGGAGGAGGGGACCGAGTGTAACATATCTAAGTTTGCAGATGATACAAAGATGGGAGGGAAAGTAGTGAGTGAGGAGGACATAAAAAACCTGCAAAGTGACATAGACAGGCTAAGTAAGTGGGCAGAGATTTGGTATATGGAATACAATACTGGAAAGTGTGAGGTTATGCACTTTGGCAGGAAAAATCATAGAGCAAGTTATTATCTTAATGGCAAGAAACTGGAAAGTACTGTAGTACAAAGGGATCTGGGGGTCCTGATGCACGAAACTCAAAAAGTTAGTATGCAGGTGCAGCAAGTGATCAAGAAGGCCAATGGAATGTTGGCTTTTATTGCTAGGGGGATAGAATATAAAAACAGGGAGGTATTGCTGCAGTTATACAAGGTATTGGTGAGACCGCACCTGGAATACTGCATACAGTTTTGGTGTCCATACTTAAGAAAAGACATACTTGCTCTCGAGTCAGTACAAAGAAGGTTCACTAGGTTAATCCCGGGGATGAGGGGGTGGTCATATGAGGAGAGGTTGAGTAGATTGGGACTCTACTCATTGGAGTTCAGAAGAATGAGAGGCGATCTTATTGAAACATATAAGATTGTGAAGGGGCTTGATCGGGCGGATGCGGTGAGGATGTTCCCAATGATGGGTGAAACTAGAACTAGGTGGCATAATCTTAGAATAAGGGGCTGCTCTTTCAAAACTGAGATGAGGAGAAACTTCTTCACTCAGAGGGTGGTAGCTTTGTGGAATTTGCTGCCCCAGAAAGCTGTGGAAGCTACATCATTAAATAAATTTAAAACAGAAATAGATAGTTTCCTAGAAGTAAAGGGAATTAAGGGTTACGGGGAGCGGGCAGGAAATTGGACATGAGTCTAGGTTCGGAATGGTCATGGCCCTGTGGGTAGTGGAGCGGGTCCAGGGGCCGTGTAGCCTGGTTCTGCTTCTATTTCTTGTGTTCTAATTCTGTGTTAGATTTCAGGAGATGGTTTTATTTCTGTTCCTGGCTGGGGTGGAGATCGCCTTCACAGAAGGTAAGTACTGTAGAAAATATAGGGACAGAGTGATCTCCTGGATGAGTTTCGATCGCCTAGATGGGTCGGAGAGGAATTTCCCAGATTTTTTCTCCCAAATTGGCCATTGGGTTTTTTATCTGGTTTTTCGCCTCTCCCGGGAGATCACATGGGTTCGGGTGGGATGGAGAGTGATAGAAGATTTGAGGTTAGGATCAGATCAGCCATGGTCTTATTGAATGGTGGAGCAGGCTCGAGGGGCCGATTGGCCTACTCCTGCTCCTATTTCTTATGTTCTTATGTTCTTATGACGACTTTGGCAGTGATGTGAGAGGCTTCATCGAACGAGAGTTCTACGTCGACGATGCACTGAAGTCATTCCCGACCGAAGCAGAGGCCATCAGTACCCTTGGACGAGCCCAGGAACTACTCGCACTATCCAACCTCAGGCTACACAAGATAGCCTCTAACATACCAGCAGTGATGGAGGCATCCCCCTTGAAGATCGTTCTAACGGCGTCAAGGATCTAGACCTCTTCACTGATGACCTCCCCCTACAGCGTAGTCTAGGAGTGTCTTGGAACATAGCAACAGACATGTTCACGTTCCAAGCCTTAGATGACAAGAAACCCTTCACAAGTAGAGGAGTGCTCTCTACAGTCAACAGCCTATACGACCCTTTCGGCTTCTTAGCCCCTGTCACGATACAAGGCAGGCTGCTCCTCAGGGAACTCTCCACACGCGCTGAAGAGTGGGATTCACCCCTTCCTGAAGAGATGGAAGCAGAGTGGGACAGATGGAGAGACTCACTTCAAGTCTTACAGGAGATCCAAATACCTTGCTCCTATACGTCCTTCTCTCCCTCAAATGCCCAATTCAAGGAGCTTTGTGTCTTTGCAGACGCATCCGCTAAGGCCATTGCAGGTGTGGCTTATCTGAAGGTCACCACTCAAGATGGGCAAAGCAAAGTCAGCTTCGTCTTTGGTAAGGCCAAGTTGGCACTCCAGCCAGACCTCACCATACCCAGATTGGAACTGTGCGCAGCAGTATTAGCAGTTGAGATTGCAGAGTTCATAGTAGAGGAGATTGATCTGAAGTTCGATAGCATCAAGTATTATACAGACAGCAAAGTGGTACTAGGATACATCCATAACCAAAGTAGACGGATCTACGTATACGTGAACAATAGGGTACAACGTATTCGACAGTCCACATCCCCCGGCCAGTGGAGGTACGTCCCCACATACCTGAACCCAGCTGACCATGGGTCTAGATCTGTAACAGCGTCCCTTCTCAGCAGCACAACTTGGCTGTCAGGACCTGCTTTTCTTCAGGATCAGTCCCTGCACTCTTCTGAACTCAATGAGTCATTCAACCGCCTCAACCCTGTTTCTGACTCCGAGATACGCCCACAAGTCACAGCGAATGTTACTCAAGTCTCTAAGGACCTGATGAGCATCAAACGCTTCGAGCGTTTCTCCAAATGGAACACTCTCATAAAGACAGTAGCACGCCTAACCCACATAGCTCATACCTTCTCCCAGCCTACATAAGAGAGTAGCTGCCATGGGTGGCACATCAGTCGTAAGAGTCCCTCTGAAGAGGAGCTCAAGAGAGCTAAAATCCTTGTGATGAAGAGCGTCCAACACGAGTGTTACTCAGAAGAGTTGAAGTGCATAGCAGCAGAATGCAACCCACCTCACTCATCCCACATGGGTAGCGCATGGGAGCGCATGTTCGGCATTGCCTGCCGCATCCTCGACTGCATGCTTCTCCAAGGTAGATCGTCATGCCTCACACATGAAGTCTTGACCAAACTGATGGCTGAGGTCACCGCCGTAATGAATGCAAGGCCCCTCATCCCCATGTCTTCAGGCCCGGAACCGCCCCTCATCCTCACTCTGGCCATGCTTTTGACCCAGAAGACAGGTGTTTCCCCTTGTCCTCCAGGAGAGTTTGGGAAAAGAGAACTCTTCAAGGAAGAATGGAAACGGGTTCAGAGTCTGGCAGACACGTTTTGGGGCAGGTGGCGATGGGAGCACCTCAACACACTGCAGAGCTGATGCAAGTGGCAGGACACGAGGCCAGATCTCAAAGAAGGAGATGTTGTCTTGATGAAGGACAGTCAGGCAAAAAGGAATGAATGGCCTATGGCTATCATCGTGAAGTCCCTTCCCAGTCAGGACGGGAGAGTGAGAAAGGTGGACTTGAGAGTCATCAAAGAAGGAACAGCAAAGGTCTTCTCTCGGCCTGTCTCTGAGGTGGTCCTTCTTTTGTCGCCAGAGGACTTCAGTGACAAGTAGAGTTAGGATTATGTGGGGTCGTTAACGACCCCAGATGGGGAGTGTTCTGGACTTATTACATGCAGGTAGCACCCTCTAGTGGTAGTTAGTGTATAGCAGTGTTATTGTATAGCAGGGTGTTATTTGACCTTCTTCCTGTTTGCCCCGGAAGTAGTATTCCAGGAAGTACCTGCTGAGTTGTGAAGAAAGCTCACACGAGGCAGACATTATCAATCCTGTTCCATCCTTCTTATACGCTAGGCAAGACGCAATGTCTGTGAGTATCCTTGTTTAGTAACATGATAACAACCTTGTCAGTGTAGTATTTTGACAATACTTTGTCTGTAAGAAGTTATTAGCTGTTAGCTACCGAGGTTTAGCTTCAGTGCTATTTAGTTATACAATTAGCCTATTCTGTTGTCATAAACATGTTTATATCTTATGTAACATCTAATGTATAGTACTCAGCTCTATGTACAAAACATACTTTGTCTTTGTTTACAGTTTCACAAAATTTATTCAAGTAAAGCTTCAAAACAGCAACCTGCTTCTCGAGAAATTATTTGAATGAGTGTTTAGCTGGCTGGATAACTAGATAGGAGTACGTCTAGTGAGACCAGTACAAGGACATCTTTACTCTTATACTCAAATTCTCTTGTAATGAAGGTCAGCATAGTTGGTGTACTTCTTCGCATGCCCTCATCTCTGAACCAAGAACTGAGCACTCCGTCCGAGGTGGAGAGAAGAAACCACCACAAGCGACAAGAGCCTCACCTTGCTCTTCGACTGTAGGAACAAACCTCGAAACTGGGACTTGGATACTGCATCGGCAATACGGAAACAGGAGACATGCTTTACACAAGGAAGCAGCAAGCAAGAAAATGGACAATCGGGAGGCCGGTGTCGGGAGCAACAGGAGAGAACAGTGAGTATTTAAACACACTTTCGCGGGCTTTTTTACAGAAGCCGATGTCAGGAGCAACAGGAGAGAACAGTGAGTATTTAAACTCACCTTCGTGGGCTTTTTTACAGAGGCCGGTGTCGGGAGCAACAGGAGAGATCAGTAAGTATTTAAACTCCCTTTTGTAGGCTTTTTTACAGAGGCTTACCAATCTCGCAGACCGGCGGCGGCATTCCAGAGCCACGTCACGATTCAAAAAGTGACGCGGGCAAGAGGAAGCAGCTGATTGGGTGAATACGGCCAGGTGAGTATTTATACTACTCTATAGTTTGACAGTTAAGGTTAATAGTTTATAAAGTTTAGACGGTCTTAATTTTTGTGGTTATAGTTTCTAAGGTCTCTGTTGTGTAGCAGGGAGTGCGAGGAAACAAGGGCCCTTGAGTATATCATTTAATTGTTGTGTAATTAGTGGTATTGATTTGATTTAATTTAAATAAATTAAAGGGTAAGTCATGGCAGCACAGCTTGGCCCCATGGCATGCTCCTCCTGCACTATGTGAGAAATCAGGGACACTTCCAGTGTCCCTGACGACCATGTGTGCGGGAAGTGTATCCAGCTGCAGCTACTGGCAGACTGTGTTGCGGCGCTAGAGCTGTGAATGGATACATACTGAAGCATTCACGATGCTGAGGACATCGTGGATAGCACATTTAATGAGTTGGTCACACCGCAGGTAAAGGCTGCACAGGCAGGAAGGGAATGGGTGACCACCAGGCAGAATAATAGGCGCAGGCAGGTAGTGCAGGGGTCCCCTGTGATCATTCACCTCTCAAACAGATATACCGCTTTGGATATTGTTGAGGGAGATGACTTATTGGGGGAAGACAGCAGCAGCCAACTTCCTGGCACCAGGAGTGGCACTGCTGCACAGGACAGGAGGAAAAAGAGCAGGAGAGCTATAGTGATAGGGGATTCTATTGTAAGGGGAATAGATAGGCATTTCTGTGGCCGCAAATGAGACTCCAGGATGGTATGCTGCCTCCCTGGTGCAAGGGTGCAGGGCATTCTGGAGGGGGAGGGTGAACAGCCAGTTGTTGTGGTGCAAATAGGTACCAATGATATAGGTAAAAACCGGGATGAGGTCCTAAAAGCTGAATATAGGGAGTTAGGAGGTAAGTTAAAAAATAGGACCTCAAAGGTAGTAATCTCAGGATTGCTACCTGTGCCACATGCTAGTCAGAGTAGAAATAGAAGGATATTTCAGATGAATACATGGCTAGAGGAATGGTGCAAGGGGGAGGGATTCAAATTCCTGGGACATTGGATCCGGTTCTGGGGGAGGTGGGACCAGTACAAACTGGACAATTTGCACCTGGGTGGGGCCGGGACTGATGTCCTAGGGGGAGTGTTTGCTAGTGCTGTTGGGGAGGGTTTAAACGAAAATGGCAGGGGGTTGGGAACCTGTGCAGGGAGACAGAGGAAAGGGAAGCAAGGATAGAAACAAAAGACAGGAAGGAGAAAAGCAAAAGTGGAAGTCAGAGAAATCAAGGGTGTAAATCAAACATGGCCACAGTAAACAATCATTCTAAAAGGTCTAAGAGTGTTAAAAAAACAAGCCTGAAGGCTTTGTATTTTAATGAGAGGAGCATTCATAATAAGGTGGATGAATTAGCTGCGCAAATAAATGTAAATGGATATGATATAATTGGGATTACGGAGACATGGCTCCAGGGTGACCAAGGCTGGGAATTCAACATCCAGGGGTATTCAATATTCAGGAAGGACAGGCAAAAAGGAAAAGGAGGTGGGGTAGCATTGCTGGTTAAAGAGGAGATTAACACAATAGTAAGGAAGGATATTAGCTTTGATTATGTGGAATCTGTATGGGTAGAGCTGAGAAATACCAAGGGGCAGAAAACATTAGTGGAAGTTGTATACAGACCCCCAAACAGTAATGCTGAGGTTGGGGATGGCATTAAACAGGAAATTAGAGATGCGCGCAATAAGGGCACAGCAGTTATCATGGGTGACTTTAATCTACATATAGACTGGGCTAACCAAATTAGTAACAATACTGTGGAGGAGGAATTCCTAGAGTGTATACAGGATGGTTTCCTGGACCAATATGTCGAGGAACCAACTAGAGATCAGGCCATCTTAGACTGGGTATTATGTAATGAGAAAGGATTAATTAGCAATCTTGTTTTGCGAGGCCCCTTGTGGAAGAGTGATCATAATATGATAGAATTCTTCATTAAGATGGAGAGTGAAGTAGTTGACTCAGAGACTAGGGTCCTGAATTTAAATAAAGGAAACTACGATGGTATGAGGTGCGAGTTGGCTAGGATGCACTGGGGAACGTTACTTAAAGGGTTGACGGTGGATAGACAATGACAAACATTTAAAGATCACATGGATGAACATAGGGTCTAATGAGAGGGAGGAATTGAATGAAATCAGTATTTGTAGGGAAATAGTGTTAGGGAAATTGACGGGATTGAAGGCTGATAAATCCCCAGGGCCTGATAATCTGCATCCTAGGGTACTTAAGGAAGTGGCCCTAGAAATAGTAGATGCATTGCTGATCATCTTCCAAAATTCTATAGACTCTGGAACAGTTGCCATGGATTGGAGGGTAGCTAATGTAACCCCACTATTTAAAAAAGGTGGTAGAGAGAAAACGGGGAATTAGCCTGACATCGGTAGTGGGGAAAATGCTAGAGTCCATTATAAAAGATGTAATAGCAGAGCACTTGGAAAACAGTGACAGGATCGGACAAAGTCAACATGGATTTACAAAAGGTAAATCATGCTTGACTAATCTACTGGAATTTTTTGTGGATGTAACTGGTAGAATAGATAAGGGAGAACCAGTGGATGTGGTGTATTTGGAGTTTCGGAAGGCTTTCGATAAGGTCCCGCATAAGAGATTAGCGTGCAAAGTTAAAGCACATGGGATTGGGGGTAAGGTACTGACGTGGATAGAGAACTGGTTGGCAGACAGGAAACAAAGAGTTGGAATAAACGGGTCTTTTTCTGAGTGGCAGGCAGTGACTAGTGGTGTACAGCAGGGATCCCTGCTAGGACCCCAGCTATTCACAATATATATTAATGATTTAGATGAGGGAACTAGATGTAATATCTCCAAGTTTGCAGATGACACAAAGCTGGGTGGGCGTGTGTGCTGTGAGGAGGATGCAGAGAAACTCCAGTATGATTTGGACAGGTTGGGTGATTGGGCAAATGCATGGCAGATGCAGTATAATGTGGATAAATGCAAGGTTATCCACTTTGGTGATAAAAACAGGAAGACAGATTATTATCTGAACGGCAATAGATTGGGAAAAGGGGAAGTGCAATGAGATCTGGATGCCCTTGTGCACCAGTCGCTGAAGGTAAGCATGCAGGTGCAGCAGGCGGTTAAGAAGGCAAATGGTATGTTGGCCTTCATAGCGAGAGGGTTCGAGTACAGGAGCAAGGATGGTCTTGCTGCAGTTGTACAGGGCCTTGCTGAGACCACACCTTGAGTATTGTGTGCAGTTTTGGTCGCCTTATCTGAGGAAGGATGTTCTTGCCATGGAGGGAGTGCAGCGAAGATTCACCAGACTGATACCTGGGATGGCAGGAATGACGTATGAAGAGAGATTGGGTCGATTAGGCTTAAATTCGCTTGAAGAATGAGAGGGGATCTCATTGAAACTTATACAATTCTAACAGGACTAGACAGACTAGATGCAGGAAGGATGTTCCCGATGGCGGGGGAGTCCAGAACCAGAGGTCACAGTCTAAGAATAAGGGGTAAGCCATTTCGGACTGAGATGAGGAGGAATTTCTTCACCCAGAGAGTGGTGAATCTGTGGAATTCTCTACCACAGAAGGCAGTTGAGGCCAATTCATTAAATATATTCAAGAAGAATTTAGGTATATTTCTTAAGGCTAAAGGGATCAAGGGATATGGGGAGAAAGCAAGGACAGGGCACTGAATTTGGATGATCAACCATGATCTCATTAAATGGCAGAACAGGCTCAAGGGGCCGAATAGCCTACTCCTGCTCCTATCTTCTATGTTTCTATACCATTTGCTTTCTTAATTGCTTGCTGTTCCTGCATGTTAACTTTCATTGATTTGTGTACAAGGACACCTAGGTCCCTCTGAACACTAACATTTCCCAATCTCTCACCATTTAAAAAATACTCTGCTTTTCTATTTTTCCTACCAAAGTGGATAACTTCACATTTCTCCACATTATATTCCATTTACCATGTTCTTAGCCTGTCTATATCCCCATGAAGCCTCGTTGCATCCTCCTCACAACTTACATTCCCACCTAGCTTTGTATAATTAGCAAACTTGGATATATTACATTTGGTCCCCTCATCCAAATCATTGATATAGATTGTGAATAGCTGAGGCCCAAGCACTGATCCTTGCGGTACCCCACTAGTTACAGCCTGCCAACCTAAAAATGACCTGTTTATTCCTACTCTTTGATTTCTGTCCGTTAACGAACCCTCAATCCATGCTAGTATATTACCCCCAATCCCATGAGCCCTAATTTTGTTTAATAACCTCTTGTTTGGCACCTTATTGAATGCCTTCTGAAAATCCAAATACACCACATCCACTAGTTCCCCTTTATCTATTCTGCTAGTTACAACCTCAAAAAACTCTTAACAGATCCGTCAAACATGATTTCCCTTTCATAAATCCGTGTTCACTCTGCCCAATCCTATTATTATTTTCTAAGTGCCCTGTTACCACGTTCTTAATAATAGATTCTAGCATTTTCCCTACTACTGATGTCAGGCTAACTGGTCTGTAGTTCCCCGTTTTCTCTCTCCCTCCTTTCTTAAATAGTGGGGTTACATTTTCTACCTTCCAATCCGTGGGAACCGTTCTAGAATCAATGGAATTTTGGAAGATGACAACTAATGCATCCACTATCTCTATAGCCACCTCTTTCAAAACCCTAGGATGTAGGCCATCAGGTCCAGGAGATTTATTGACTTTCAGTCCCATTATTTTCTCCAGTACTAATTTTTTACTAATACTAATTTCTTTCAGTTCCTCATTCTCGCTCGACCCTTGTTTCTCCACTATATCCGGGAGGTTTTTTGTGTCTTCTTCCGTGAAGATAGACACAAAAGTATTTGTTTAATTTCCATGCCATTTCCTTATTCCCCATTATAATTTCTCCTGTCTCAGCCTGTAAGGGACCCACATTTACTTTCACTAATCTTTTCCTTTTTACATACCTATAGAAGCTTTTACAATCTGTTTTTATGTCTCTCGCTAGTTTATTCTCATATTCTATTTTCCCTTTCTTTATCAATTTCTTGATCCTCCTTTGCTGAATTCTAAAATCCTCCCAATCCTCAGGCTTTCTGTTCTTTTTTGCAATATTATAAGCCTGTTCCTTTGATCTAATGCTATCTTTAACTTCTCTTGTTAGCCATGGTTGGACCACTTTTCCTGTGGATTTTTTGTGCCTTAAAGGAGTAGTAAAACGTCCCAAGGCGCTTCACAGAAGTATTATAAGACAACATTTTTGACACCAAGCCACATAAGGATAAATTAGGGCAGGTGACCAAAAGCTTGGTCAAAGAGGTAGGTTTTAAGGAGCATCTTAAAGGAGGAAAGAGAGGTAGCGAGGCGGAGAGGTTTAGGAAGGGAATTCCAGAGCTTAGGGCTGAGGCAACAGAAGGCCCGGCCACCAAAGGTTGAGCGATTATAATCAGAGATACTCAAGAGGGCAGAATTAGAGGAGCGCAGATATCTCGGGGGGGTTGTGGGGTTGGAGGAGATTACAGAGATAGGGAGTGGAGAGACCACGGAGGGATTTGAAAACAAGGATGTGAATTTTTACCAACACCTATAATCCAAAATAAAATAAAAATGCAATGTGATTAAGAAGTATCTTCTTGGGCTGAATTGTGGGAGATGGTGAGGGGTTGGGTTGGGGAATGGGAGGATGGCTCTGCTGTTTTGCTAAAATAGTTCTATTCACATCTAGCATCTTGAAGTGAGCTATGAATCATGAGATGCAAGATTCAAAAGACGATGCCTCTGGTGAGATGTTTCCTGGGGAAAATGAATATGTGTTTCTGTAATGGAGATTCAGTTGCTTGTCTGTGTGTGATTCCAATAGAGCCTCTTGTGGTTTGTTATAGAGACGGACTCTGTGATGAATCATCACCATTAATTGCATGATAATAGAGCACTTTATCTGTGATGAGAAAATCCCCACTCTGTGTTCAAGATGCCTTCATGGGTATTAGGAGACCATCGGCCACAGAAGCTGTCTCCTTGGAGACAATTGGTTCCTGTGTGTTGCAGGCCCCGAGAAAAGGCAATGCAGCCTCAGATACTTGCGTCATTGAAACCAGCTTTAGGTGATGTCGGCGAATGCCTTTCAGCGTGTTTCTGTTACCATGGAAATGAGTATCTTTGTATGGCAGGAAAGAGCAATGCTGAGAAGCACTATGTGCGTCAACCTGCACAATACCATTCACATACACTAACTACCATTAACGTTGGGTTACAAATTGGACAACATAACTGAATGACAGAATGATGTTTCCAGTTCAAACTAATTACACACATTTACGCAAAAAGAATGCTAATGCAGACCTGTGAATGCATTGGTCCCTTCTCTACATGCAGTGGCGAAGGTGACCTTTGACTTCAAAGTGACCATTATTGTATTGCCATTGACCGAATAGGGTTCAGCTTCCGAAATTACATCACAACAGCACAGTATGGCACCTTCCATTCCTTTCTTCACAACTTTGTGAAGAGTTCAGCTGCACACAATAAGGATATAGAAACTCATCCAATACGTTCGTAAGAAAGGGTTCAGCACAAACATGTGGGGTTTAATCTAGTTTTCTAGTGTCACCTGAGGCCTATCTGTGCTGCAGAACACAGAGACTCTTTCGTTCATTAAGCTGAGGGCTGTCACTTCTAAGGATTAGTAGACTTTCCATTTATGAGTGCGATTAAGCACTCCCGCGTCAGGCGCAGCACATTTTAGATTAAAAAACATACCTCAACCCAACCTTGGAAGATAATCCCTCCAGCTTATTTTGTAACATTTATTTTCCATTTCTCATACCAGCCACCCTGTACCGGCTCTGAAAGAGATTGTTATTTTATTGTAAATTGGTGCCAAATTTATGCTGTGGTTCTCTTGCCCACTAGGAACTGGATTGACCTGCTAAACTTATTTCATATAGCACCTTACAGCCAGCAGATAGGGGAGACTTCCCTCCCATCAGGCAGAGATTTATTTGAACCTAGATCCTAGAGGTGAAAGGTCAGTGTTTAATTCACTGAACGATTCAGTCCTCCCATCGATTTCATTTTGCAGATTTGTTTTGCAGATAATTCCAAACTGGAGAGGTGGGACTGGTAGCTGAAGCACAGGAGACAGCTGGGGTTTGCATGAAAGATAAGTGGGCAGAATACTGGCCGATGAAATGGAATATGGATATAAATCCTCCACCAACGGGGTTGCAAGAACTAAGGGGTGATTTTGTTAATGGGGGCGCGTTGGAGGCGGAACTGCTGCTTGGCGGGTCGATGCCCGCCTCCATCGTTTTGTGGCCAACCCACGCCATTTTCCCTTGACTGACCTGGTTAAACCCGCCCCACCCAGCGGGCTTAGCAGGCCAATTAAGGGGAAGCCGGTTACAGAGAACGTCAACGTATGACATTTCATCTGTCAAAATATTTTGAGAGATGAATTGTCATCGTTTGACAGCTCTGTGAAGCTGTCAAACCGTGACATTCTCTGTAGTTCGATCTCATCAAACTTCTTTCTTTTACAGAAATGAGATGCATCTGAGAATGCAACGGCCATCTCTCATCTGCAACACGGAGGCCCGAGACTCTTCGCATACAAACCGACTGAAGCCAGCAGGAAGAAACAAAGGTAAGTACACTTTTACTAACACTTTGCACTTACCTCAGGTACTCACCTCTACACTCTTGCACCCATCACTTACTTTCACACAACCACTTTTGCACCCCCCCCGACCCTCGCAGACCCACTGCTCGCTTTGCTGACCTGGCGGGTTTTGGAGCCTTTGGGAAGCCCACACTTGTGAGGGCAAAAAGGGGATAATCTTATTTTCTGCCTGTTAACTACCTGTTAACTGGCAGTTAATAGGCTTTAATCCCTTCCCGCCTCCAAGGCTACCCGCCTCCTGGTAAGATGGCATGGGGGCGGCTTCGGCACCCGCCCCCAAATTCTGCCATTTTCCCGGCAGTCTCGCCTCCATAGCTACCTCCCCAGGGCTGGCAAGATCGCCCAATCAGTTTTTAATTTTATTTATTATTTGTTTTTGAGATGTAGATGGCACACCATTTATTTCCCCTCCCTAGCTGCTCTGAGGGCATTAAGAGTCAACCATTGGATTGAAGTCACGTGTAGATCAGGCCAGGTAGGGGTATCATGTTCCCTTCCCTGAAGGATATTAGTGGATCAGTTTGGTTTTTATAATAATTTCTGTTATTTTTTTTCTCTGGTGATACCCAGTGAACAAATTACTAGATTCATTGAATTCAACTTCACAGTTTGCCACAGTGCGGTTTGACCTTGTATCCTACTAGGTTACTCTATGGTTAGCCTGTCCATTCCCAGTAGAGGCTCTCAGCAGTGCTGTAGAATGCTGAGCTACAAAGCCAAAAGCAGCAGAATAAGAAGTCACAGGAAGTCATGCTAGAACTATGCCATGCACTGGTCAGGCAATACCTTGCATGCTGTGTCTAGTCACTGAGGTACATGAGCTATATTCAGGACACGGAGGCAGTGCAGAGAGGAACCACAAAGTTCATCCCTTGCATCACAAGGAGAACTCTGAGCTCTTCAGCTTTGAAAGGAGGGGACTGACAGGGGATATGAGATATTAAACAGTGAAGAATAATTAAATCCTGAGCACAGTTTCAAGCTGCACCACGACAGCACAAGGGAAATACAACTTCAAACCAATGGTCTGTCAACAGACGTTTCAGAACTGTGTCTGAACTATGTCTGCCATGGCAGAGGATCATGGGTTCAAGCCCCATTCCAGAGATTTGACCACAAAATCTAGGCCGGCACTCCTGGTGCAATACTGAGGGAGTGCTGCACTGTTGGAAGTGCCATCTTTCATATAAGGCGTTAAATCGAAGCCCCGTCTGCTCTCTCAGGTAGACGTAAAAGATCCCATAGCACTATTTCAATGAAGAGCGGGAGAGCTTTCCCTGGTGTCCTGGCCCCTGGTATCCCTCAACCAACATCACTAAAACAGATTATCTGGTCATTATCACATTGCTGTTTGTGGGAGCTTGCTGTGCGCAAATTGTCTGCCGCGTTTCTCTACATTACAACAGCGACTACACTTCAAAAGTACTTCATTGGCTGTAAAGCGTTTTGGAACATCCACCACCTCCAAGTTCCCCTCCAAGTCACACACCATCCTGACTTGGAAATATATCGTCACTGGGTCAAAATCCTGGAACTCCCTCCCTAACAGCACTGCAGGAGTACCTTCGCCACACGGACTGCAGTGGTTCAAGAAGGCAGCTCACCACCACCTTCTCAAGGGCAATTAGGGACGGGGCAATAAACGCTGGACTTGCCAGTGATGCCCACATCCCGTGAATGAATTAAAAAAAAGAATCTTGGGGTCGTGAAAGGCGCTATAAAAATGCAGCCTTCCTTTTCTTTCAGTACAATATGCTGGTGTTATGGAACTTGAAATCTATTTCTTTCACCAGTGTGGGTGGGGAGGGGGGTGGAGGAGAACCTATTTCATCAACTTTTCTGCAAAGCTTTCTGGGGAGGATTGCATCAGTGCGGACGACCCGAGCTCTGTGGCAGAGCTATAAAACTTTCCAAAGAATCTTGGCTCGTGCAAAAATAAATAACCACCTGATTTGTACACCAGCCAAGGCTCCGCTGGAAAGTTTTATAGCACAGCTCTGAAGCACAGAGTGACTACATTATGATGTAATCCTTATGAGGCTGTGTTACATGAAATATAAGCAAAGGTAACCCTCCCGCCCCATACACACACCTTCAGTGAATAAGAAATGAAACATGTGATTGATTATTCCATCACACTGTAGCATGAGCGTGGATTTGGGAGGAGCGGGGGAGGGGGGAGGGGGGCAGGGGCAATGAAAATAACAAGGGGTTTGGACTACCCCAGTGGCTGAGTTAGTAAGTGCGCCGCATCAATACGGATACTGAGCCACACAGAACAGGTTCGATCCACAGTCGGTGCTGGGTTAGCTCATCGCAGCCAGGGCACTGGTTGAACTGTTACAATTTGTCTCAGCAATCCTGGACATCGTTCCTGCTAAGCCTCGCGACCGTGCGGCTGTCTGGAGGTCCCGCGCAGCCCAGGTCAGGCTTTTCAAATCGGAGATCTTGCGCATGCGTGAAGTTTTGAATGGGCCGCGCAGCCCGTTAAAGGGACCGTGCGCCCCCCCCCCCAAGAAAGTTAGGGGGAACATTGATCCTGGATTGCAGTAAATTGGAGGGGAGGGTGAGATGACCAGATTTTCTGGTCATTATCTCATTGTGGGAGCTTGCTGTGCACACATTGGCTGCCGCGTTGCCTACTTTACAGCAGTGACCACACTTCAAAAATACTTCATTGGCTGTGAAATGCTTTGGGACGTCCTGAGGGCGTGAAAGGCGCTATATAAATGCAAGCCTTTCTTCTTCCTTCATGTCAAAATGATGCGACGAAGAATTAAGAAATTGTTTCATCCCATCTTTTTCTGACCAAAATAAAACCATATTTTTCTTTAAATGGCAGCATGGTGTGAACTGGCTGAGAGTAGCGACTCAGCCCTACAGCATGGGAGAGCTGAATTTAACACACGGTGTCCAAACAATAAGATCTTTGAAGCGTGTCAGTGCTAATGGCTGCAGCGTGACTGGTGTTAAATCAGCATCTCTATGCTGTCAGGCTGTTCGAGGCCAGCTCCAGAAATAGATAGGAGAAATAAACAAGTAAATAAATAGAGGCACGCTGTAATTAATCACAATTCTTTGACGTGTTCGATTTTTAAAGGGTCAATGCTGTCATGATCAAGTGTCTGGCCAATATAAATATAGGCATGCATAACACCGTGAGGAAAATTGCTTTGGTGCACATTATTGCTTGCCTTATAGAAAAATATGAGAGGCTTCTCTGCTTAGAGAGGGTGCAGAGGAGATTTACTGGAATGGGTACCAAGGATGAGGCACTTCAGTTATGTGGAGAGATGGGAGAAGCTGGGATTGTTCTCCTTCGAAACAGGGAAGGTTAAGGACATATTTAATAGAGTTGTTCAACATTATGAGGGGTGTTGATAGAGTACATAAGGAGAAACTGTTTCCACTGGCAGAAGGGTCGGTAACCAGAGGACACAGATTGAAGAAAATTGGTAAAAGAACCAGAGGGGAGATGATGAGAAATTGGATTATGCAGCGAGTTGTTGTGATCTGGAGTGCGTTCCCTGATAGGATGGTGGAAGCAGATTCAATAGTAACTTTCAAAAGGGAATTAGAGAAATACTTGAAGAGAGAAAAAATGCAGGCCTATGGGGATAGAGCAGGAGAGTGGGACTGATTGGATGGCTCCTTCAAAGAGCACAGGCACAATGGGCCAAATGGCCTCTTTCTGTGCTGTATAATTCTATGATTTTTACTAAGCTCACTGCCCGACCGAACAAACAAAAAGCTTTGCCAACAACAATCCTGTCAAAATTGTGCCCACAAGGCACTGAGGTGAATTGTAGCGCTCCCGCTGTCATCCCAGTGAGAGCAGTTAACTTAGCGCCGACCTGGAGATTGAGCCTTTCTACATAGCTCAGTACCACACTGGGCATTACATTCATCTACAACCACCCACTGGAAGAAACTAGTGCAGACATTTGAACAAGAAAGTGAAAAAGAACTTCCAAAGACTAATTTAACAGAACTGAAATGATATAATCCTAATTACAGAAAAGACACGTAACAAAGTCCATTCAGGCTCTTCAGGAGTCTGTTGTCTAAACCAGTGCTAAAAAGGTCTGCATTTACAAATAAATCGGACCTTTCCTCCTTTCAGTGTTAGGAGCCGGGGAATGAACATTCCCGCTTTAAGGAATCTGGAGTGATTTGGCTTCCCAGAACTGAGGCGATGATGTGACAGAAATAGATGGCTTTGTAGTTTATCACGGCTATGTGATATTTCTAGCTGGTTCCCACACTCGCAGCTCACTAGAGAAAAAGTGACTGACGAGACAAACTGGCTGGAGGGTTTCAAAAATGGGGTTCATTTTGGAAAATCTGCAGCTTCACATACTTCTACATAGTTTTTCTCGATTAAAGTTACCGATCGGGCTTTTCACTAGAGGGCATGTTGTCATGGACACTGGTCAGCAATGTGTCATGGGAATGTCATCATTCAGTGACAGCAGAACAATATCGCCCTGACCCTGAAGGACAAGTGTGACGTCAGGTCTGTGCAACCCATGAGCCTAATCAGAGGGTGGTGGGTGGGACGCTTGTGAGCCACGTCAGGGCTACGCTACCCCTGAGCCTGGAAGAGGAATCAAGACTGCCGCTGCTACCCCAGGGGGCTGAGTGACATCAGGGCTGTGACATACCAGCCCTTGTGAGGCAAACGTGTCATCAGGACTGCTCGACCTCTGATCCTGAGGGGATGAATGACATCGGGACTGTGCCACTTCCGATCCTGAGGGGATGAATGACATCGGGACTGTGCCACTTCCGATCCTGAGGGGATGAATGACATTGGGACTGTGCCACTTCCAATCCTAAGGCGATGAATGACATCAGGACTGTGCTACTTCCAATCCTAAGGGGATGAATGACATCAGGACTGTGCCATATTCAATCCTGAGGGGATGAATGACATCAGGACTGTGCCATATCCAATCCTGAAGGGATGAATGACATTGGGACTGTGCCATATCCAATCCTGAGGGGATGAATGACATCAGGACTGTGCCATATCCAATCCTGAGGGGATGAATGACATCGGGACTGTGCCACCTTGAGGGGTAGGAGGTAGTGTGACATCAGGACAGTATTAACTCAAGCCTGAGGGGGAAGGGAAAGTAGCAACCAAGAATATGTCACTGCTGAGCCTGAGAATAATTGTAAATTCTGCAACTGTGTTACATTGGGCCAGAGGGGGTGAGTGAATGTGAGATCAAGACTGGACTCTGGGGAGGAGGGAGGGCGGATAGTGTGACATCAGGACAATGTCACCCCTGTAGAATTATTACAGCACCCTAAAGTTGAAGAGAAATATGTGTCCTTTACTTCAGCTTCCCAAACTTAAATGCAAACTGAAAATGAAGAACCTTAAAAGGGCAAACAAAAATCTGCCAGGAATAGAAAGGCTGGCAGAATGGGCAGACAGGTGGCAGATGGAATTTAATACAGAGAAGTGTGAGGTGATACATTTTGGCAGAAGGAACAGGGAGAGGCAATATACACTTAATGGCACAGTTTTAAAGAGTGTGCAGGGACAGAGGGACCTGGAGGTTCATGTGCATAGGTCCCTGAAGGTGGCAGGACATACTGAGAGAGTGGTTAGCAAAGCATATGGAATCTTGGGCTTCTTAAATAGAGGTATTGGGGGGAAAATGCAGTTGTTTGCGCCTCCTGTTAGCACCTTAAGAGGGCGCTAATGGGGCGCAAAGCAACTAGCGCCCGGGCGCGCCGATGTTTGCAACACTCGCGAAATTAACTAGACATTTTGCGGCGGCGCTAAACACTACCGCCACGATCTCCTGCGCCGGCAGATCGTGACGTCAGTCGAGTGCGCAACGCCCCGGTAGCGCCCCGACCGGATATTGAGTGGCGCCCCCTGCCTTACCACCTGCCGCTAGCAACGACAGATTGAGGGGAGCGTTCTGCTGTCAGAAAGGGACTGGGGGAGCAATATTTAAAGGCGACCGCTTCCTGCCTTTTTTTGTTGGTGACATTTTTGCACCACGCATTCTGAGAGAGAGAGAGCGAGAGAGAGAGAGAGACTTCTGGAGAGATTCAATGCTGTGTGAAGGAAGTTTTGGGTACTGAGCAGCACTTTGCAGGTTCATTTTGATTTGCCCTTCCTTGCTTTGCCAGCGCTCTGAGGTAGCGCCTCGCTCCTCGGCCTTTGCGCCTTAAGACAGGTGTGAAGCGCCTGATTTAGCGCTCCAATCACCTCCAGTGGCGATAAAAGCCAAGCTTGCCGTCGGAGGCGATAATTAGCGTCAGGCGCTAAACTTTGCGCACGGCCGATAATGGCGCCCCAAACAGGGCGATACTGAATTTTTCCCCCATAGAGTACAAAAGTAGAGAAGTTATGCTGAAACTTTATAAAGCGCTGTTTAGACCACAACTGGCGTATTGCATCCAGTTCTGGTTGCCATACTTTAGGAAGGATGTGAATGCCCTTGAGAGGGGGCAGAGGAGATTTACCAGAATGGTTCCGGAGATGAGGGATCTTAGCTACAAGGACAGGTTGGAGAAGCTGGATTTGTTTTCTTTAGAGCAAAGGAGGTTGAGGGGTGATTTGATAGAGGTGTATAAAATTATGATGGGTTTGGATAGGCTAGATGGGGAAAGGCTGTTCCCACTAGTTGATGGTACAAGGACTAGGGGACACAGATTTAAGGTTTTGGGCAAGAGATACAGGGGGGATGTGAGGGAAAACTTTTTTACACAGCGAGTGGTGAGGACCTGGAACTCGCTGCCGACGGAAGTGGTGGAAGCGGAGACACTTAATGTTTTCAAGGGTAGACTGGATAGGCACTCGAGGGAAATAAACTTGCAGGGCTACGGGAATAGAGCGGGGAATGGAACTGACTGGATTGCTGTACAGAGAGCTGGCACAGACTCAATGGGCCGAATGGCCTCCTTCTGTGCCGTTATGAATCTATGACTCTATGAAGCAACTTCTGACCACCTGCTGAAAAGGGCATGTGTGGGACTGGAGTAAAAGCACAGCAGCTGTACTATATAAGCATAGGGACAATACTGCGGTTGGGGTTTAGAGTAGGCACTGCCCATCCCTCAACAACAGCAACTTGCATTTATTTATTGATTTTTATTCATTTATGGGATGTGGGCGTCGCTGGCAAGGCCAGCATGTATTGCCCATCCCTAATTGCCCTTGAGAAGGTGGTGGTGAGCCACCACCTTGAACCGCTGCAGTCCGTGAGGTGAAGGTACTCCCACAGTGCTGTTAGGGGGGGAGTTCCTCATGTGACTGTGGAGCTTCTAATCAGACCATGGAGCGCATCATTGAGCATTGCCCTCACAGGAAATTCACAGGCAGCCTACAAAATATCCACACAGGAAACTTTGGCCTGGATATCTGACATAGATATTGAGATTTGATTTCCTTTGCTACTACCATACACAAGGAGAAAGAGGGAGTTCCAGGGTTTTGACCCAGCAACGATGAAGGATCGGCAATATATTTCCAAGTCAGATGGTGTGTAACTTGGAGGTGGTGGTGTTCCCATGCGCCTGCTGCCCTTGTCCTTCTGGGTGGAAGAGGTCGCGGGTTTGGGAGGTGCTGCCGAAGAAGTCTTGGCGAGTTGCTGCAGTGCATCTTGTAGATGGTACACACTGCAGCCACGGTGCGCCGGTGGTGGAGGGAGTGAATGTTTAAGGTGGTGGATGGGGTGTCAATCAAGCGGGCTGCTTTGTCCTGGATGGTGTTGAGCTTCTTGAGTGTTGTTGGAGCTGCACTCATCCAGGCAAGTGGAGAGTATTCCATTACACTCCTGACTTGTGCCTTGTAGATGGTGGAAAGGCTTTGGGGAGTCAGGAGGTGAGACACTCGCCGCAGAATTCCCAGCCTCTGGCCTGCTCTTGTAGTCATAGTATTTATATAGCGCCTTAAATATCCCAAAACGCTTCACAGGAGCGTTAACAAACAAAATTTGACACTGAGCCACATAAGGAGATATTAGAACAGGTGACCAAAAGCTTGGCCAAAGAGGTAGGTTTTAAGGAGTGTCTTAAAGGAGGAGCCAGAGGGCAGAGAGGTTTTGGGAGGGAATTCCAGAGCTTAGGATCTTGGCAGCTGAAGGCACGGCCGCCAATGGTGGAGCGATGAGAACCGGGGATGCGCAAGAGGCCAGAATTGGAGGAGTGCAGAGAGCTCCACCTTGGCATGCTGGTTTTTACATTATGTGAGTGATAACGACTAATGACTGGTGCAGATGCCTTGTTGTTGGCAACAGGTTAACATCAACAGGATGATCGCCCATGCCCTAGACCTACAGTGTTCATGGGCCTGTGTAAAATTCAAACCAGAAGAATCCTTTGCATTGTTCTTTGCCTCACATTTGCTCTCCTGCAGGTCAATCGGAGGACAGTCCTGACAAAATGGACAATGCACGCAGAGAAGGCCAGGCCTCCATTTTTCTAAATTCGGCCTCCATGCAGACTTGTGAGAGAGAGCTAAAGAACAATACAAAGACAGGGGAATGGCGCACAGAGGTTGCTTTGGCCCTGCTTTCCTGCAGACCTCCTGAAACATTAAAGCAGCATTGGAGTGAGCTGTAGAAAAACAGGACACCAAACCACACGGATAACGGACAGAAAACAGAAAGCCAGGAATAAAGGGGTCATTTTCAGGTTGGCAGGCTGTAACTAGTAGGATCAATGCTTGGGCCTCAGCTATTTACAATCTATATCAATGACTTGGATGAGGGGACCAAGTGTAATGTATCCAAGTTTGCTGATGATACAAAGCTAGGTGGGGAAGTGAGTTGTGAGGAGGACACAAAGCGGCTGCAAAGGGATATAGACAGGTTAAGTGAGTGGGAAAGAACATGGCAGATGGAATATAAAGTGGAGAAATGTGAAGTTAGCCACTTTGGTAGGAAAAATAGAAAGGTGGAGTATTTTTTTAAATGGTGAGAGATTGGGAAATGTTGGTATTCAGAGGGACCTGGGTGTCCTTGTACACGAAGCACAGAAAGTTAACATGCAGGTACAGCAAGCAATTAGGAAAGCAAATGTTATATTAGCCTTTATTGCAAAAGCATTGAAGTATAAGTGTAAAGATGTTACTATATAGGGCTTTGGTGAGACCACACCTTGAGCACTGTGTACAGTTTTGGTCTCCTTACCTAAGGAAGGATATACTTGCCTTTGAGGGAGTGCAACGAAAATTTACTAGATTGATGTCCTATGAGGAGAGATTGAGTAGACAAAGCCTCTATTCCCTAGAGTTTCGAAGAATGATCAGTGATTTCATTGAAATGTATAAAATCCTTAAGGGGCTTCTTAAGGGTAGATGCTAGGAAGATGTTTCCCCTGGCTGGGGAGTCTAGAACCAGGGGTCACAGTCTCAGAATAAGGGGTCGGCCATTTAGGGCTGAGAGGAGGAGAAATTTCTTCACTCAAAGGGTTGTAAATCTTTGGAATTCTCTACCCCAGAGGGCTGTGGATACTAAGGGAACCAAGGGATATGGGAATAGTGCAGGAAAGTGGAGTTGAGGTAGAAGATCAGCCATGATCTTATTGAATGGCGGAGCAGGCTTGAAGGGTCGAATGTCCGACTCCTGCTCCTATTTCTTATGTTCTTATAATAATATTTAAACAGTGGCATGTTTGCTGCAGGCGGCCATTGGGGATCCCTAATGTGTGCCCAGGCCAAAATGGCGTTGCACGCACTTCCAGGGTGCAACGTCTCATTCCTGAATCCGATTTTGGACCCTGAAAACGGGCGAGGCACATCTCAATTTCTCCCTGGGCTGAAGGTGGAATTGAAAAAAAAGAATGGTATTGTTTCAGAACTGAGTGTGGCCTCACTCTACCCTCCTCCAACCTATTATGAGTGAAGGGAACATTCAGTTCCCTGTGCTGACTGCGCTCCTGTTATGATAACACTGAAAGATGGCAGTTCCCGTTTTTCACTGTCGTGCCATCTATTCTAAGAAGTTTTTGTTAAAAATGCCAATAACTGTCTGTGATCTACCATGCAGTGTGCTGTGCCTAGCAGGTATTTAATTCATAAGTAATGCAGCAAAGAAATTAGATTGATGGAAAGAAGGGAAGATGGAGTGAACATTTGGAAATGATGCTCATCACAATTCAGTGTTAAATTTTTATCTTCTAAAACCCCTAGCTACCTGGCACTAAATACAGTTTTTTTTTAAATCAGTGTGCACACAGTCATAAGCAGCAATGATAATAGAGATTCTAGGAAATGTGGGGGTGGAACTGGCACACAGACTGCATTGGCAAAGAACTCCGGACAGAGGCCTTGGAAGGGTGGAGGCCTATGAAATAAATCTAGGCCTCATGGGGAAACAGCAGGCCCGATCCTCTGCTGATAAGCTCCAAGTGACATAGCCTCAAAGTTCCAGTGCCGGGGGTACAGACACCAGGGGCTTGACAAGTCACTTTAGATATTGTCCCTTTTTAAAAAAAAGTCTCCTCCGTAGATAAAACCTTTTTAACTCTAAGCTTCCTTTTGTTTGAATGCTCCCCCCCCACCCCACTCCTCCCCTACCATCGGTTCCACCCATACTTTGAAACAAGTTATTAGAGAAACTTTGGGAGGTTACTCCCGTCCTGTCACGTAATCTTGATGGGTTATTGCTGCTGCTGTCCTAATGCACTTCCCCAGGCTGCAGCAGTCCTCTGGGGGCTGAATTACTAAAATCAGTCACACCGCCGGAATCCTCTGATCATTGTACCACCGAGGAGGTCACAGACATCACAGAATCACAGAAACCCCACAGTGCAGATAGAGGCCATTTCGGCCCATCGAGCCTGCACCGACACATGTCCCACCTGATCCCCGTAACCCCTACACCAACACATATCCCACCCTATCCCCGTAACCCCACGTATTTAATCCCCCTAACACTAAGGGTCAATTTATCATAGCCAATCAACCTAACCCGCACATCTTTGGACTGTGGGAGGAAACCGGAGCACCCGGAGAAAACCCACGCAAACACGGGGAGAATGTGCAAACTCCACACAGACAGTCGCCCGAGGCCGGATTCGAACCCGGGTCCCTGGTGCTGTGAGGCAACAGTGCTAACCACTATGCCACCGTGCTATGGTCCTAGCCAGAAACAGGAAGAGAGGCGAAAGAAAGCCATTCAATCAGCTGTTCAAATGTCTGTGCACAAAATACTTTTTGGCCAAGCGATATATGAACCAAATCTTT
This sequence comes from Somniosus microcephalus, assembly GCF_052327205.1. Lineage (NCBI taxonomy): Eukaryota > Metazoa > Chordata > Chondrichthyes > Squaliformes > Somniosidae > Somniosus > Somniosus microcephalus. The sequence continues at coordinate 115,992,401 of NC_141000.1, forward strand.
CAAATAACAGAGAATGTGCATAGAATTCAACTGATATTTATATATATTTCTTTTTCCTTTTAAAATTGGGTGGTATCTTTTATGAAGGCTTCTCAACATGAACAGGGTGGGCCAATTAATACTACCATAAACAAGCCAAGCTCTGCTCAGATACGGTAATGTGATACAACTAACTAAGAGGCACAGGAAGTGTACAATACAACCGAGGGGACGGAATAAAATGACAGCAAGTGTGAGTCAACCAATGCTGCTTACAACCCTCTTTCAATAGGCAGTAACCAGAGGCGATTTTAACCCGACTCGCTCAGCAGAAACCTGGTGGGTGGGCAGTTAAAATCGGCCTGGTTCTTACCTGTCCGAAAGCCACCACAATCGCAACATCTGCAATTTTAACCTGTTCTCCTGAGCAGGCAGCGAGGACAGGCACCCGGAGCCAACAGGGTCCTTCTTTACCTATACATATTGTGGCCTAATGACATAATTGAGACCCGACTGTAATTTTAACTCAGGCCTGAGCGGGGAATCACCCGGAGTTAAAATCGGGATCAGTGCTGGCAAGGATGAGGGTTGTTAGATATCAATAGGTAATGAGTTCACAAGTCTGTTAATTCAGACATGGCATCACTTCTGAGTACACCATTTCAAACATACAGCCATTCACCAGTATCCCCATTCAAACATACAGCCATTCACCAGTATATCCATTTCAAACATACAGCCATTCACCAGTATATCTGTAAAGTATGTGTCTATACTTTATCCAATAATGAAGAGACAGCTTGGAAGATTCAATGTCGGTCTTTACTTAATACCAACAGGCGGGAACTGAGGGGAGATCAGTACCCACAATACTATTTATACCCCTATGGCCAGGAGTGGTACTACGGTATCACTACACCCTACAAAGTAGTGCTGCCCTGGCCATAGGTTTAAAGTAACATACATATTACATACACAACATTCCTCCCCTTTTAATTAAAACGTACCCGTGCAATTAAGTCAACAGATGCACCATAACTAGGGCTAATAACATTTGGTAACACAACATACATAACATATTTACATCAGAGTTGTCTACCTATATATATATATAAAAAGAAACATGTTATAGATTCAGTCTCTGAGGAGGCCTCCTGTCTCGACTAGGATAACGTCTTTCTCTAGTCGGTCTCGGTGTAGGTGGCGGTACTTCCGTCACCACTTCATCGCTGGAGTCGTTGGTGTCTGATGGCACATCCTGTGCCGTGGAGCTCACTGGAGTGATGAACTCCTCGCAATCCTGAGACCTCTGTAACGACGAGCTGGGCCGTGATTCCGCTGGAACAATGTGCTGAGACGTTTGAGGTAGTGAATCAGTTGGGTTTCTGGACTCCACAAGTTGATCAGCATGTCGTCTGATTATGCCGTCCCCCATATCCACTGTGTACATCAAAGGTCCCTGGCGGGCCTTTATCGTAACAGACCGCCACTTTTCATTTCTATAATCACGGGCCAACACTTGCTGCCCCACCTCGAAGCTCCGTGTCTGTCTGTCAGGAGCCCTACGAAATACTCGGTTTTCCACATCTCTCCGGATGTTTGGTCTGAGCAAATCGAGGCGAGACCTTAACCTTCTATTAAAGAACATGACGGCGGGGGCCTGGTTGGTCACCGTATGTGCAGCATTACGGTACGCGAATAGGAAATTGTCCACCTTGTGTTGTAGTGGCAACCTTTCCTCCCCCATCGCCTTGATGGCCTTTTTAAAGTCTGTACAAATCGCTCTGCCAGCCCATTTGTAGCCGGATGATATGGTGCGGACGTATAATGTCGCACTCCATTCCTTTTTAGGAATGCTTGAAATTCTTCTGCCACAAATTGTGGCCCATTGTCCGAACAGACTTGCTCGGGCACCCCGTTTTGGGCAAAAATGGTCCTTAAGACTGCGACCGTCTTTTCGGCTGTCGTTGATGACATCTTTATGACCTCCGGCCATTTTGAGTGGGCGTCCACTACAATAAGGAACATCGCATCCAGGAAGGGCCCAGCGAAGTCCACGTGGATCCTTTGCCACGGCGTTGAGAGTCACTCCCACGGATGTAGTGGGGCTTGGGGTGGTACGTTCTGTACCATCTGGCACCCTTGGCATGCTTTTGCTACTTCCTCGATGTCCCTGTCAATGCCGGGCCACCAGACGTAGGCTCTGGCGAGGCTTTTCATTTTGACACCCCCCAGATGACTTTCGTGTAAGTCCCGCAACACTTTATGTTGTAATTTTTGAGGGACCACCACCCTGGCTCCGCACATCAATGTGCCCCGGCAGACGGACAACTGGTCCTTCATTGCCGAAAACGCCGGCAATGATGCGTCACCCTGCGCTGGCCAGCCTTTCACGGTCAATTCGTAAACCCTTGCCAGTGTCGGGTCGTTCTGTGTTTCCCGCTCGATACATTGGCTGGTGATGGGCAAGTGTTCCATAACAGCTGTATGATATATTTCCACGGGGTCCTGTACTATCTCTTCGATCTCGGCAGGCAATGGTAGCCGCGACAGGCCATCCGCATTGCCATGCTGTTTGGTACCCTTATATTCGATAAGGTACTGGTGTGCTCCTAAGAACAGTGACCATCTCTGTAGCCTTTGGGCCGTCATCAGGGGCATCCCTTTTGTTGGATTAAATATGGACACCAACGGATGATGATCCGTCAGTAGTGTGAAACGTTGCCCATGTAGATAGTGGTGGAATTTTTTTACACCCCACACCAGACTGAGGGCCTCCCTGTCGATTTGCGCATAGTTTCTTTCGGCTGTAGTTAACGACCTTGAGGCAAATGCTATTGGCCTCTCCATCCCATTGGGAAATTTGTGTGACAACACTGCCCCTATACCATATGGGGAGGCGTCACATGCCAACCTCATTGGCATTTTTGGGTCAAAGTGTGCGAGCACTTCCTTTGATGTAATGAGTTGTTTACCCTTTTTAAAAGCAGCCTCACACGCTTCGTCCCAATTCCAGGAGACTCCCTTTTGCAGCAAGGAATTTAGTGGATGTAAAATGGACGATAAGTTCGGGAGGAACTTATGGTAATCGTTTATAAGGCCTAAGAATGATCGTAACTGAGATACATTCTCAGGGGGCAGGGCCTTCACTACTGCCTCGATCTTTTCCGGGGACTTATGCAGGCCTTCCTTATCTATAATGTGACCACAGTATGAGATACGTTCCTGGAAAAACTCACATTTCTGCTTGTTTGCCCTGAGTCCGTATTGTTGTAACCGCAGAAGTACTCGCTCCAGGTTAGCGAGGTGGTCGTTATCCGTTTGTCCTGTCACCAGGATGTCATCCAGGTAGCACTGCATTCCTGGAATGCCCTGTAGGACCTGTTCCATGGTCCTCTGCCATATTGCTGGGGCGGACACCACGCCAAATACCAGGTGATTGTACTGGTACAATCCCTTGTGTGTGTTAATCGTTAGGAGCTTTTTCGAGTCCGGTTCCACCTCCATCTGTAAATAAGCTTGACAAAGGTCAATCTTCGTAAAGTGTCTACCCCCAGCTAACGATGCGAATATGTCCTCTATCCGCGGCAGCGGATACTGTACCGTGTGCAGGACTGGGTTAATAGTTATCTTAAAATCCCCGCAAATGCGAACCTTCTTTGGTTCCCCCGGTGTGTTATTTGCAGATTTCTTTATAACTGGGATGATGGGCGTGGCCCACTCACTCCACTCAATCTTTGTAAGGACACCTGCACTCTCTAAGGCATCCAGTTCTGCTTCCACAGCTGGCCGAATGGCGTAAGGCACCGGTCTGGCCTTACAAAACTTGGGGTTTGCGTCTTGAGCAATAGTTATTTTTGCTCTAATGTCCTTTAAGGTCCCCAGCCCTTGTTGGAACACCTCTGGCGTTTTTGCCAATATTTTCGACAGCCTGCTTGTAATGGTTGTATCATCCTTGGTGGTCTCTACTTTTATCTCGTGTATCGACTTCCAGTCGAAATGGATTTTTCTTATCCATTCCCTACCCAAAAGTGGTGGTCCACCGTTTGGTAGGACGTATAAATAAAGTCCTGGCACTTTTCTGCCGTTATATTTAACTGTTACTTGCATTTTTCCCTTCGGGTAAACTTTTTGTCCCGTATATGTTTTTAATTTGATTTCGGTATCCTTTAAGGGAATGCGTTTGAACAGCCTGTTATAATCTTGTTCATTAATTACTGATAGGGCTGAACCCGTGTCCAGCTCCATATTAACTTCGACGCCTGCTATCTTCATTTTAACCCACATTGTGCTGTGGTCCTCCGTTTTGTCTACACCATATAACTTGAGACATCCCAGACCTTTAGGCTCTGCTTTTGTGCCTTCCTGTGACTTGTCTGAGCTACTGTCAGATATCTTATGTATTTTTGTCCTTGCCTTGGTACTGCTCGGATTGCCCCCACTATTGGGTTTCGTACCCAACCGACAAACTTTCGCTATATGCCCCTTTTTCCCACACTGCCGGCATATTTTATCACGAAACCAACAATTACTTTGGTCGTGGGTGGTTTTGCCACAACGGTAGCATTTACCTTTGTGAAATGTCACCTCATGGGTGTCATAGCCGGTTGTGTTTTGTCGTATTTGGGCAGCACCCTGTGCTGCTGCTTCATGAGCCGATGCTATTTCAATCGCCTGATCTAGGCTGAGCTGTTTCTTGGCTAGCAACCGTTTTCGTGTACTCTCATTTAACATGCCACAGACAAATCTGTCTCTGATCACGTCTGCCAAAAAGGCTCCAAACTGGCAATGTTTGGACAACCTTCTGAACTCAGCCAAATAGGCTGCCTGCGGCTCATCATTCCTTTGGTCGCGTCTGTAAAAGCGGTACCTTTCCGCTATAAATGGTGGCTTAGGGTTTAAATGTTCCTTTAACGCATCAACAATTTGGGCATACGTTTTGTCTGCTGGCTTTTCTGGAGTAAGAAGATTCCTCAGCAGACCGTATGTTTTTGCCCCCATACAATTTAATAAGGTTGCTGCCTTTTCGTCATCTTTCACCTTGTTTACTATGCAATAAAGTTCATGCCTTTCGACATATGCATCCCATTCTTCTGTGTCCTCAACAAATTCTGACAACCAAGCTTCTTTAGACATTTTAAAACTGCTGAAGAGGTTTTCCCGCCTTTTTCCACTAGATGGCGCTGTTGTTTTTTTTTAAATTTTAAACTGCTGAAGAGAAAAACTTTTCCCCTTTTGTCCACTAGATGGTGCTTTTCCCACCTTTTCTCCCTCTGCTGTCAACGACCTCTCTCCAGGTTCATTATTTTTGGCCCTTGCAGCTCCCGTTATTGCCACCGCCGCTATTACAACGACCTTCCCCTCTCGTGGCCCACTAGTCCTCGTGGCTCCGTTTGTTCCCCAGATCGCCTGCCCGTTCTGGCCCTTGCAGCTCACGTTCCCCGGGAAGGATTGCAGTTTACCTGGCCCTGGGTGGACTTTTGCCCCGTGGCTGGAATGCCCGTTCAGCCTCTTCTCTCAGCTGCTGCAGCCTCCGCTGGAAACATCTCTCTCTCGCTCCGTTGCTGCCGCTCCTCCCGAACTGGGCGGCCTCCTTCGGTCGACGCTGGACTCTGCAGGCTGGCTGGTAAGAAGCCTCTCTCCTTCTCTCTCCGTACTGCTACCGATCCTTTGTTGCACCGTGTACTGGTGAGTTCGAACGTTACTCGTCGCCAGTGTAAAGTATGTGTCTATACTTTATCCAATAATGAAGAGACAGCTTGGAAGATTCAATGTAGGTCTTTACTTAATACCAACAGGCGGGAACTGAGGGGAGATCAGTACCCACAGTACTATTTATACCCCTATGGCCAGGAGTGGTACTACGGTATCACTACGCCCTACAAAGTAGTGCTGCCCTGGCCATAGGTTTAAAGTAACATACATATTACATACACAACAATATCCATTCCAACATACAGCCATTCACCAGTATATCCATTCACCAGTATCCCCATTGAAACATACAGCCATTCACCAGTATCCCCATTCAAACATACAGCCATTCGCCAGTATATCCATTCACCAGTATATCCATTTCAAACATACAGCCATTCACCAGTATATCCATTTCAAACATACAGCCATTCACCAGTATATCCATTCCAACATACAGCCATTCACCAGTATATCCATTCCAACATACAGCCATTCACCAGTATATCCATTCACCAGTATCCCCATTCAAACATACAGCCATTCACCAGCATATCCATTTCAAACATACAGCCATTCACCAGTATATCGATTCCAACATACAGCCATTCACCAGTATCCCCATTCAAACATACAGCCATTCACAAGTACACCCATTCAAATATAATACCATTCAGCATTCACAGCCATACCCTGTCATTAGGCCAAGTGGATTGGTGCAATGCAATGCTCTGTCATAAACCCTGCACATTATGCATGCAGCGTAACTTTACATAAACAGTCCCCAAGGCAGTGAAACACGCTGGTTACTGAGCAATAACAAATCACTTGTCCATTCTCAGACATATCTGGTCACACACATAACTATATGTCAGGGTACCTGTTCTGAGATATGTCGAGTTAGACAGATATGCAATCAGAGGTATACATACATACAGGTACTCATATAGTGACCCAGTCACAGGAACGTGTATAGCCAAATGTACACACTGGGGTAATTTTCTGACTTTGCACTCCCAAAGGGCACCTTGCCCACTGGGAACGCAAGTTGGAAAATCAGAGATTGAAATCAATGGCTGGAAAATTGTGCTCAGCATGCAACTAAATGACAGAGATACATTTCCAGTGTGCGAGTCTCACTGCCAGGAATGAAGAGCTGGAAAATTGCCCATCTTAAGTAAAGGATCCTACTCACAGTCAAACATATATATCTCACTGTAGTAATATTTAAAAACCAGAGCCTGGAAATTCATGCTTCATATCCAATTCCTCCTTTAATATATTAAAAGACTTCTATCTGCACAAACTTTCTGTCAACTTTTTCCCATTATAAAATTCCTATGTAAACGTGTCATGCTGCAATTGCACTCTCCTGCCAGTGGAGGCACTGCGGTATTCTCACTGGCAGAAAGCTGTAATTACAGTGTGACAACTTCACGTCGGGATTTCCCATGATCAATGTGGCCATGGGCATTTATAATAGAAATATAAAACTAAATATAGGAGGTTTGGCTCTGGAATTTCACAGGGGTTCTCCCAGTCTACTGCCATAACTCTGACAAGAGACCGGTGGCTTCTATTGGCATCCCACTGGAGATGCAGTGGGAGACTAGGAGAACCTCCATGGAGTTTCAGGGCCTATGACCTCAAAATGAGGACTAAATTACATCTGCGGGCCTCAGTTCAATTATCTCCCACCCTCAAACCCTGCTTCAGCTGAACGCTGCATTTGGTCTTCTCATGACATGTCATGGGAACTCGACTAGTGTTATTTAGAGTGGAGAGGAATTTGATATGAGTGCATATCAAGTGTCTGCACTGTGGCATCCTCTGACAGTAATTCAGAAAGTTCTGCTTTATTCTGGGGGATTTAATAAAGGTGTTCCAAAATGATGAAGGGTTTTGATAGAGTAAATAAAGAGAAACAGTTTCCACTGGAAAGTGGGTCGGTAACCAAAAGATACAGATTTAAGACAATTGGCAAAAGAACCAGAGAGGAGATGAGGAGTTTTTTCCTAAGCTGTGAGTTGTTATGATCTGAAATGCTCTGCATGAAAGGGAGGTGGAACTAGAATCAATAGTAACTTTCAAAAGGGAATTGGAGGGGGAAAATGTTCAGAGCTATGGGGAAAGAGTAGGGGAGTGGGACTAATTGGATAGCTCAGCACAGGCACGATGGGCTGAATGGCCTCCTTCTGTGCTGTGTGATTCTATGATTATTTTCTCGCAGGACAGCCTATTCCATTTAATGGTGCAATGCTACTTCAGGCCAGTTTGGGGTGGTGCAGTGGGGCTACGGTTGGGTGACTAATGCTGAGAGGCATAGGGCAGGGGGGCAGCACAGGTGCGATCTTCAGTCTGTTCAGTTCCGATCCAATCTAAGCCGCAAGGGTACTGTGCCAAGTGGTTACCCTGAGGAGGGCAAACTGGTAGCAAGTGAAAGCTAGCTCCAAGGGGACATTGGAGTCTTACCGGGATCAAGCCATGCTTCCATCCTCTCGGCAACAGAGCCGTGAAGACCAGGTGGACCAGAGGCTTGGGGAGAGGTTGGAAAAGTTCGGACTGTTCTCCTTGGAACAGAGAAGGTTGGGAGGTGACCTAATAGAGGTTTTCAAGATGATGAAAGGTTTTGATAGAGTAGAGAGAGAAAAACTATTCCCTCTGGTGAGTGGGTCAATAACCAGAGGTCATAGATTCAAAATCATTGGCAAAAGATCTAGCGGGGAGATGAGGAGAATTGTTTTCACTCAGAGACTTGTCAGGATCTGGAACGCTCGACCTGAAAAGGTGGTGGAAGCTGGTTCAATAAATAATTTTCAAAGGGAGCTGGACGGGTTCTGGAGGATGAGGAACTGACAGGGTTACGGACAATAAGCGGGGGATGTGAGACTGAGCATGACGGCTCTTTCAAAGAGCCAGCACAGGCATGACGGGCCAAATGGCCTCCTTCGGTGCTGTAAGCTTCTATGATTCTATGATCTAATTTGCAGAAAGCAAAACTACTTAAAAATAATTTGCAGTATATAAAATAGCATGTTTTGAGGTTGGTTATTTGGCAGGAGAGGCCCAGCATTACATATAAAAACCTCGGCATTTATCCAGAGGGGTACGTTTTTATTGCTTTGTGCTCTACCTCATAACAAAATAACAGTCACAGCAGAATACAGCAGCTGTCAAGATGGTCTAAGTATTTTCAACTGATTTCATAAAAGGAAACTGAAATGGGCTCATTTAAAATAAATAACGTTCTCTTTAAAGTCGGGGGGCGGAGGAATTTTATACCAACTGTTAACTCACTCATATTGTACAGTGCGATTTCACAAAAACCTCGTGCACGTACTTACATAGGCTCAGTTACGTGATACTTGCAATTGTGGTGTCACTTCATCCGCCTGCTTTCTTTTACGGGCATTGAATCATTCCTGTGGTGAGGAGGATTAGGGGATCATGCGAGACGAGGTTTTTGCTATGTGGGTCATCAGGAACAAGACCCACATTGCTTGGTATTTCTCCAGTTGTAGATCTACATAAGCCATTCTGCCCGGCATGTGTTAGTTAGGTTCAGTTGGTGGCACTCTTGCTTTAGAGTTAGAACGTTGTGGGTTCAAACTCTGCTCCAGGACCTCAGCACATAACCTAAGCTGATCCATAGTGTACTACTGACTCCAATGCTTTTGCCTGCATTCCAAGTGTTGATCACTCCTTGTGTGAAGAAGTGTTTCCTGACCATAACTGAAGCAGCCACGTAAATACCATGGCTACCAGAGCAGGTCAGAGGCTGACTATGCTGCAGCCAGTGGCTCACCGCCTGACTTCCCGAAGCTCCTCCATCACCTACAAGGAGCAAGAAATGAGGTGTGATGGAATACTCTCCACTTGCATGGACGGCTTTAGCTGCAACAGCACTCAAGGACCTCGATACCATCCAGGACAAAGCAGGCTGCTTTATCGGCATCTCATCCACCAGCCTAAACAATCACCCCCCTCCTCCACCGGCGCACCGTGGCTGCAGTGTGTACCATCTACCGAATGCACTGCAGCAACTCGCCAAGGCTTCTTCGACAGAACCTTGCAGGTAGTGACCTCCACCACATAGAAGGACAAGGGCAGCAGGTACATGGGAACGCCACCACCTCCATCACGTGCATCGCTGCCATTACTTCAGCATTGCTGCAACAAAATCCTGCAACTCCCTACTTAACAGCACTGTGGGAGCACCTTCACCACACGGACTGCAGCGGCTGATGAAGAAGGCTCACCACTTCTCAAGGGCAACTACGGAGGGGCATTAAATGTCGGCCTTGCTAGCGTCGCCCACATCCTGAGAATGAATGAAAAAAGCAGGCCTAGTAACTTGAAGGCACCTTGAAGTGATCCTGGCACTAAGCTTCACACGTTGGCAACACTTCCTGGGAATTCAGGCGGGCACTCGATTCACAGCATTAACGGGTTCTGTTTTTTAGCAGACTCTGGAATTAAAAAAGAGTGTTCAAAGCATTTGCATCACACAACAAGAAGCAGTTGGAACCAATGAGCAAAGGGATTATGCGACCAATCTAACGTAATAACACAAATCAGATTCTTTACATGACCATTGTCCATGCGTATTAGAAAACACATCACGAAGAATTGTGGAGTAAGATTTTACATAGAACTACATAGAATGTACAGCACAGAAACAGGCCATTTGGCCCAACTGGATTATGCTTCACACGAGCCTCCTCCCACCCCTCTTCATATATCCCCATCAGCATAACCTTCTAATCCTTTCCCCCATATGTACTTATCTAGCTTTCCCTTAAATGCATCTGTGCTACTCACCTCAACCACTCCCTGTGGTAGCGAGTTCCACATTCTCACCACTCTCTGGTTAAAGAAGTTTCTCCTGAATTCCTCATTGGATTTATTGGTTACTGTCTTATATTTATGGCCCCCACAAGTGGAAACATTTTCTCCACATCTTCCTTATCAAAACATTTCATAATCTAAAGGACCTCTATCAGGTCACCCCTCAATCTTTTCTTTTCTAGAGAAAAGGGCCCCAGCCTGTTCAGTCTTTCCTGATAGGTATAACTTCTCAGTTCTGGTATCATCTTTGTAAATATTTTTGCACCATTTCCAGTGTCTCTATAATATGGAGACCAGAACTGTGCACAGTGCGCCAAGTGTGGTCTAACCAAGGTTCGATACAAGTTTAACATCACTTCTCTGCTTTTCAATTCTATCCCGCTAGAAATGAATCCCAGTATTATTTCTATCCATAGTTTACCAGTTTTCTCTCTTCTTCTCCTGAAGTTGAAGACTCCTTGCTGGGTTACAGGCCCATCCAGCACTTCCGCTCAGTTGGACACTCTTCACAGGAATTCAGGAGAAACTTCTTTACCCAGAGAGTGGTGAGAATGTGGAACTCGCTACCACAGGGAGTGGTTGAGGTGAGTAGCACAGATGCATTTAAGGGAAAGCTAGATAAGTACATATGGGGGAAAGGATTAGAAGGTTATGCTGATGGGGATATAGCGGCCCCTGGACAGTGAGTGTCAGCAGGGTATTCTACAGCCTGGATGAGGCTGAGGTTATTCCAACCCGATTGGGAGGGGGTGATTTTCCCAGCACGCGTTGGCAGCAGGGAGCCTCACCCGTTGGCGGAAAATGGCGGGCGCACCGACCATGAGATGCATTCCCGGTGGCCAAAGCCACCTGACTGCCGGAGCACACATTGAAACTTAGCCTCGATGTAAACACACACACACACACACACACACACCCGCAGCTTCCAGCAGCTTCCAGCAGGAGTTGCTGGCCTTGCAATCAGAAGCAGGATTCCTTGTTTAACTCTCCCTTCGCCAGCCGCGGCTCAGTGGGTAGCACTTTCGGCCCTCTGAGTCAGAAGGTCGTGGCTTCAAAGTCCCACTCCAGGGACACGAGCACAAAGTCTAGGCTGACACTCTAGTGCAGTATTTGTGGGAGTGCTGCACTGTCGGAGGTGCCGTCTTTCAGATAATGTTAAAACCGAGGCCCAGTCTGCCCTCTCAGGTGGGGGTAAAACGATCCCATGGCACTATTTTGAACAAGAACTGGGGATTCTCCCAGTGTCGTGGCCAATATTTATCCCTCAACCAACACCTAAAAACAGATTATCTGGTCGTTCTCACACTGCTGTTTGTGGGAGCTTGCTGTGCGCAAATTGGCTGCCGCCTTTCCCTACATTACAACAATGACTACATTTCAACAACTACTTCATTGGCTGTAAAGCGCTTTGGGGCATTCTCAGGCCATGAAAGGCGCTATATAAATGCAAGTCTCGCTGCTTTTTTCTCTTTCCCTAAACCAGGAATGTTGGAGCCAATTGTCGCACCCTGCTGCAGTCTGGAGCTGAGATTAACGGATCGAAGTGGACTTTGCATTGCCCCAATAGATCATCAGGGAGTTTCAATCCATAGTTAGAAAGTACCTTTTATGTAACCATGGCTGATAACTCCTGGGACCCCACTTGAAAACTCATTGCCTGCCTGTGACATTGTGCAATACAGCTCTTGATCGAATCAGAGAATCGCACGGCACAGAGGAGGCCATCCGGCCCATCCTGACTGTGCCGGCTCTCCAATTAGTCCCACTCCCCCGCTCTTTCCCCGTAGCACTGCAATTTCCTCCGTTTCAAGTATTTATCCAATTCCCTTTTGAAAGTTACTATTGAATCTGCTTCCACCGCCCTTTCAGACAGCGCATTCCACATTGTAACAACTCACTGCCTAAAAAAATGTCTCCTCACCACCCCCTTCACCGCACACTGGCCTTTTTGCCAATTATCTTAAATCTGTGTTCCCTGGTTACCAACCCTTCCAGCCAGTGGAAACAGCTTCTCCCTATCTACTCTATCAAAACCCCTTTAGTTTTTTTACTCCCCTTCCCCCACTCAACGCAGAAAAAAAAGGTTGACAGTGCCCCTTTAAGTAAAAGAAAAAGACATTTAAAGGAAAAGAAGACTTTCATCTTTCGGAAGTTGCTTTTTTTTTGTTGGACAGGCTTCTCTTCTCCCTCTGTGACTGCGGGCCGCAGTTCAACCGTGACTGCCGATGCTGAATGGCCCCATCCCCCCGTCAATGATAAGGAGGCTCCCTGCGGCTTAAACCGTTCGGCAGAACCAAAGGCCTCACTGTTCCTGCAAGGGAATGGGGCCCCCTTTCTGTGAGTGAAAGGCTGCAGAGTCGGCGAAAGAGTGAGCTGCGGCTGTTTAACTTTCAGAAAAAGTATATATATATATATATATATATGTGTGTGTGTGTGTGTGTGTGTACTTGGGCAAGAGAAACAGCGGTATTAAACACAGCGCTAGCAAAAACACAGCTACGCACTTTCACTTCGCCAGGCATAATGTCGGTGTGTCTTTCCTAAGGAGCGGGTGGAAAATGTGCTTACAGGAAGACACAGGGCTTTTTTTTTAAATAAAAAGAGGTCCTTTTTCTTGGCCTCGGGCAGGCGTGAGGCTAGAGGGCTGCCTGATGCCAGGACGGGCGTTTCTCAATGACTTCTGAGATTTGTCTGGCTCATGCAAGTTAGGGCGAAGAAGGCTCTGCAAAGTTTGTTTATACTGTAACTTTGAGCAAGCATTTTCTGTTCTAACCTTTCTCTGGAAAACGAAGCACTTGATCAGCATTTAAAGAAAAAAGTCCGCTACAAAGGAAGGCTGTGTTTTAAAGTGTGTTTTCTCTTAATTGGAAAAAAAAACTCGCTTGTTTTTTTTTTCGTGGAAACAGTTTTTCGACCGTTTATATTCCTTAAGGAATATATACACTGAGCGCGCGGGTAACAAGCTATTGGATTGAGTTTGATCCCGCAATGACAGATTTGGTGTCAACAATAATTAGGGGGCAATTATTCGCTCTGTTTGCTCGCCGATAACCGCGGCAGTACGGGAGCGTGGTTACGCAAATATACAAGGCGTGACGGGGAGTGTATGTAGGGCGAGCCCAAAGGTTCCGTCAGCTTTGTTCATCGGGATCAGGACAGTGTGGAATTCAGCCCGGGTACCCGCTCCGGGAATATCTCAGACACTGATCATCACCGCTTGACGGCATTCATGTACGGACTTCGGCAGGTTTGGGCTCGGGTTACAGTGCATCCACAACAGTGACAACAACAACTTGCATTTAACATAGTGAAACGTCCCAAGAAGGAATTTAAGAAGGAGATAGATAGATTTCTAGACACAAAAGGCATCAAGGGGTATGGGGAGAGAGTGGGAATATGGTATTGAGATAGAGGATCAGCCATGATCATATTGAACGGCAGAGCAGGCTCGAAGGGCCGAATGGCCGACTCCTGCTCCTATGGTTCTATGTTCTATCTATGTTTCTAAGACGCTTCACAGGAGGGATTGCCAAACAAAATCTGACACTGAGCCACTTAAGAAGATATTAGGTCAGGTGACCAAAAGCTTGGTCAAAGAGATAGGCTTGAAGGAGCATCTTAAAGGAGGAGAGAGAGGTGAAGAGCGTTAGGGAGAGAATTCCAGAGATTAGGGCCTAGGCAGATGAAAGCACGGCTGGCAATGGTGGAGCGATGAAAATCGGGAATGCGCAAGAGGCCAGAGTTGGAGGAGCGCAGAGATCCCGGAGGGTGGTAGGGCTGGAGAAGGTTACAGAGATAGGGGGAAGCGAGGCCGTGGAGGGATTTGAAAACAAGGATGAAGCCTTTTAAATCAAGGCGTTGCCCTGTCAACGCTCACCGCCTAGGCTCGAGCTTGAAGAACGATTGGTGGCGTGGGTACTTAAAGGACCAGGGGCTCCCACGGAACCGGTACCCCGGCAGGAGTCAGCCCCTTCGGTAAAGGAGACTTTCAGTTGAAAGTACTGCCCTTTGACAGAATGGATAGCACTGGCCTATAACTGAATTCCATCTCACTGACTAGCTCGGGTCAGGTCAGGGACTGTTTCTGGCAGCTTCAAGTAAAGGATTAGTTGGAAAGCCTTTGCCCTACTTTGTAATCGTTTTATATCAGCCAGGAGTGTGGGAGAGAGGGGCTGGTAGAATTTTTAATTACCGTTCTTGACTGTGACCGTCACACTCTGGTAATGTGTCCCCTGTCTTTCAATGGGAGGTTCAGGATGGTGTAACAGATGGCATTAAATGTACTTCTGTTTCACCTTTACAGCTACGTGGGGAGGGGCTCTGGTACTCGACACTTGTAGGACCCCCTCACCCTTTCAACACATTCTATCCTGTTCGTGCTGTACCTTCAGGGCCCAGCCAAGACTGTCAACTCTCCATCTGGCTGTCGTACCATTTTGTCATCAGCACCATGGGAGACAATCAATAAGCTGAACGTTGAATGAAAATCATCCGCTCGGCACCAGAGGCCTGATTTTAACCCAGCCCGTCCAGCACAAATGGGGCGGGAGGTTAAAATGGCGGCCTGGGAATTTGTGACACGTGTGTGCCCGCCGCCATTTTAACTGCCGGCATTCCAGCAGCGTGGAGGCCAAGTTAAAATGTGACAGCCGCAACGTGATGATGTCATCGAAGCCGCGCTGCGATTTTAGCATCAATTGGCTTCCAGGCGGCCAAGCCGTCTGTGAAACCAGAAGACGCCAAGGTAACTTAACGCTTTTAGTTTTTCAGAGAGGAATTCTTTGGGGGCCAGGAGAAGCTGGAGAGATCTTCCGGGCCTCGCAAGGAATTCTGGGGCCACGATCTTGCCTCTCCTTCCCCCAACCGGCATCGGCACCAACTCCCCCACCCACATTTCACCCCCCACCCACATCTCACCCCCCCACCAACATCTCACCCCCCCACCAACATCTCACCCCCCCACCCACATCTCACCCTCCCACCCACATCTCACCCCCACCCACATCTCACCCCCCCACCCACATCTCACCCCCCACCCACATCTCACTCCCCCACCCACATCTCACTCCCCCACCCACATCTCACCCCCCACCCACATCTCACTCCCCCACCCACATCTCCCCACCCCCCCCCACCCCCCACAACCCACCCCCTTCCCCCCTCCAATAGCTGGGAACCGTTCCCTTGAGGCTCCGGTGACATCTGGCTCCCGGCCTTATTCCCACTACTGACCATTGGCCTTGATGTCATTCTCGTTGTCTTTGGGCAGGAGCCAGATCTCAAATATTAAAAAGAGGCTGGAGTTAAAACGGCCCAGACCTCACCCCTGCCCTGCTCCCTGCCCCAGGCTAAAATCGAGGTTATATATTTCTTGTGGTTGAATTACACAGAATTACACAAATGACAACAAGGAAACAGGCCATTTTACCCAAACAGCACTGATTGGCGTTTTTTCTCCACACTAACAGTAGTCCTGTTCCCATCTCCCTTTATTCCTCCCTTTCTTCAACCACCTAAACGTTAACATGGTCTCTGCTTCAGTCACTTACTGCACTAATGCATTTCACAGCCTCATAACCCACTGTGTAAAAAGGTTACTCATGTTCTCTGTCCTAAATTGCTTACATTTAATCTTATATCTATGTTCCCTCGTTCTAGGCCCTTCGACCACTGGAAACAGTTCTCTGTACTCTGTCCCATCCCTTCATGATTTTAAACACCTCTATCAAATCACCCCATCATCTCCTCCGTTTCATCAAAAATAGCCCCAATTTTTCTAGTCTTTCCACTTATTTTTATTTAGGACAAACCTGATTGAATTTTTTGAAGAGGTGACTAAAGTAGCAGACAGGGGAATGTCTATGATGTTATTTCAGAAAGCATTTGATAAATTCCTACATAAGAGACTGTTAACTAAGGTAGAAGCCCAAGGAATTGAGGGCAAATTATTGACCTGGTTAGGAAGTTGGCTGAGCGGCAGGAGACAGGCAGTAGGGATAATGGGTAGGTACTCAAATTGGCAGGATGTGACTAGTGGTGTCCCTAGTTGGGGCCTCAACTATTCACAGTATTTATTAATGACTCAGATGATGGCATAGAAACTCATACGTCCAAATTTGTCAATGACACAAAGATAGGCGGCATTATAGGCAGTGTAGATGAAAGCATAAAATTACAAAGGGACATTGATAGATTAAGTGAATGGACAAAACTGTGGCAAATGGATTTCAATGTAGGCAAATGTGAGGTCATCCAGTTTGGACCTGAAAAGGATAGAACAGGTTACTTTCTAAATGATGAAAGGCTGAAAATAGTGGATGTCCAAAGAGACTTGGGGATCCAGGTACATAGATCATTAAAATGTAATGAACAGGTACAGAAAATAATCAAAAAGGCTAACGGGATGCTGGCCTTTATATCTGGAGGACTAGAATACAAGGGGGTAGAAGTTATGCTGCAGCTGAACAAAACCCTGGTTAGACCACACCTGGAGTACTGTGAGCAGTTCTGGGCACCACACCTCAGGAAGGATATATTGGCCTTGGAGGGAGAGCAGCGTAGGTTTACCAGAATGATACCCGGACTTCAAGGGTTAAGTTACGAGGAGAGATTACACAAATTAGTGTTGTATTCCCTAGAATTTAGAAGGTTAAGGGGTGATCTGATCGAAGTTTTCAGGATATTAAGGGGAACAGATAGGGTAGATAGAGAGAAACTATTTCCGCTGGTTGGGGATTCTAGGACTGGGGGGCATAGTCTGAAAATTAGAGCCAGACCTTTCAGGAGTGAAATTAGGAAACACTTCTACACACAAAGGGTGGTAGAAATTTGGAACTCTTCTGCAAATGGCAATTGATGCTAGATCAATTGTTAATTTTTACTGAGATTGATAGCTTTTTGTTAACCAAAGGTATTAAGGGATATGGGCCAAAGGCAGGTATATGGAGTTAGATCACAGATCAGTCATGATCTCATTGGATGGCGGAACAGGCTCGAGGGGCTGAATGTCCTACTCCTGTTCCTATATTCCTAAGTTCCTATTTCTTTCTACCAGGCAACATCCTAGTGAATCTGAGCTGTACCCTCTCTATTGCCTCAACATCTAGCCATTCACTATTGTGAAGCCCAAAATTGCTCACATTGCTCCAACTGTGGACTTAGTAAGGTTTTAGATAGATTCACCATTACATCTTGACATTTATATTCTGTACATCTTGCCATAAAACCCAGTAGGTTTTTTTTGATGGCCTTGTTCATTTGAGGTGCGCTTTGTGAACCTGAATCCCCAAATGAGTGCTGCCTGTATAATATGGCCTATATCAGCAATCCATTGTACTAGATTCCAAGAGAATATTCTAGCACAGTTGTTATATCTAACCCAACACTGAGCTAACTTCAGCTACTGGCAAATGGCTAGAAATTCGTTATAGCCAAGGAATGGGCAGTGTTAGGACATTAGGGGCTAGATTTTCAGTATAGACAGTTTTGGGGCGCTAACCTTAGCGCCCACCCGAAGTTAGCGCCCGCCCCAAAGTAGCGCCCCGTTGCCGGAAATTCAGTGGCTTCGCCCTAAGAGAGTGGTGGAGCGCTAAAAGAGGCGTTCCACTCCTACCTTTAGGCGCTAAGCCGGCGGTCCAGAGGGATAGCGCCCAGGCGGGGCGCAGCGCGGGTGCGGTCATTTTTGCACTGACAGCAGACCCCGTGGTGCCGACCAGCTGTTAAAGGGGGAAGGGACGAATTGGTCTGCTGCCACGCCCTGCACACTGCAGCCTTGCAAAGAGGCCTCAACACTGCTGCTCAGCCCCAGGGAGTCATGGCAACGCCAGAGAAGGCCCGTCAGCGTGCCCTGCGCTTCTCAGAGGGTGATCTGGACATAATGGTCACAGCTCTGGAGGTGAGGCGCAAGATCTTGTTTCCAGAGAGTGGGAGGAATCCAACCCACCATGACTACACCAAAGCCTGGAAGCAGATCGCCCAGAGGGTGACGTTCACCGGCGATGCCCCCAGGACCCACAAACAATGTCGTAAAAAATACAACGATCTGACCAGGATTGTGAAGGTGAGTAGCCTTTCCAGTTTCCTCCTCATTCTTGCATGTACACCTGACGTGATGGGCAAAGGGAGCTGAAAGTCCTATTGGCCAGCCCTCAGCCAGCAGCATTGGGACAGTCATGAGCATCAAATGGCCATTCGGCACTCTACACTTTGGCCAAGCTATTCCACCATGGGAGGCAGTGCACTCTACATCAGGGCTTCACTCTGTCCAAGCTATTCCACCATGGGAGGCAGTGCACTCTACATCAGGGCTTCACTCTGTCCAAGCTATTCCACCATGGGAGGCAGTGCACTCTACATCAGGGCTTCACTCTGTCCAAGCTATTCCACCATGGGAGGCAGTGCACTCTACATCAGGGCTTCACTCTGTCCAAGCTATTCCACCATGGGAGGCAGTGCACTCTACATCAGGGCTTCACTCTGTCCAAGCTATTCCACCATGGGAGGCAGTGCACACTACATCAGGGCTTCACTGCGCACTTACAGCCCGTCCTTTCTCTTGCAGGCTAAAGTAGCGTTTAATCGCCAGGCCCGTGCCAGGGGTGGCCGTGCCAAGCTGCAGAAGCTCACTCGGCTGGAGGAGCGCGTGTGTGTGCTCATGGGAGCCCGTGTGATTGTCCCCACAGCGTGCGGTGTATCCGACCCTCCACTGCCCGGCAATGGTAAGGACCTCGCCTTTTGGCCCTCTCGCGTCGCACTGGCCCATCCGAGCTACCTCCTTTGCCACTGTCCCACCAATGCGCTGAATGCCACCAGTCCTAACTCCCTCGCTGACGCCGTCTCCTCACTCTGAAGCTACTCTTGTGCATTCCTGCTTTCAGCTGGTGACGACCAGGACCCTGAAGCTGCCAGTGACAGCACCTCCGACCAGGAGGAGGAGGAGGAGCAAGCCGGACCTTCGGGGAACAGTCATGTCCCGCAGGAGAGGAGGAAATGCTTGACACCTCCTCACTGGACGAGTGCCTGGAGGAACTGTCGCAGGGCAATGCAGCTTCTGGGACCAGTGGCGTCCAGCCACCCAGCAGCCGTGCGCGTGGCCCGTGGCCTTCCCCCCAAAGGGGGGAAGGATCAGAGGGGAGTGCTGCTGCTCGGCACACTCGCCGTCACCAACACGGCAAGGGTCCCCTAGTTCGGCCCCCTCCTCCCCAGCGGGAGAGTCGCGACTCCAGTCCGGACACCTTCACTTCGGAGGAGGTGCGGAAGCTGGATAAGATGGCCGAGGACTCGGACCGGCGCCACACGGAGCTCATGAGCGTGGTGGGGCGCATGCCTGAGGCCATCGAGTCGCTGGCGACCAGTGTGCGCGAGTTCGGGGCAGCAACTGCCGCGAGTGGCCGCATGCTGACTGATGCCGTCAAGACCCTGGCGGCTGTGATGCGCGAGCACACCAGGACCACAGGGGCACTCACTGCTGCCACACGCGCTGTCTCAGGCAGGCATCGCCAGGGCAGCCGCCGCGCTGGACCATCCCAGCAAGCCGCCCCTCGGCTGATTGCTGCGGATCCTGCAGTGCGGGCCCGGCCGAGTGCCACCGTGCCACAGCACCAGCCAGCGCATCCCAGATGCCAGCTGGCCCACATTGCGCCATCCGTCGCCACCATTCCCCCACTGGGGCGTCAAGGGCAAGCGGCTGCAGCTGATGGTGGCCAGGCTCAGGTGCGCCATTCAGCAGACGGCCCCTCGAGGCCCAAACGCCGTGTAGGCCGCCCCCCAGCGGCATCTGGCGGAAGGGCATCTGAGCCTCAGGCGCCTTCCCCCAGCCTCGCAGCAGCCACTGGGCAGAGCTTGCGAAGGAGCAGCAGGCCGGGCAGGGGAGGCAAAAGGCTGGCCAAGGTCTCGCCCTTGCGGGCCACTCAGTAGAGGGTGTGGGCAGCTTTCCTTTAATATGGCGGTGGCCATCTTTATTTTGCCCATGGTTGTGTTGTTGGAGGGCTTATTTTTTGCGTTAGGCCGACGTTGAGGCCCGGTTTGAAGAAATGTGGAGTGAATCCTCCCCAGTTTGTGGGAGTGAGTCGTTTGTTGGGCTTTTTGTGGGGCCCGTTTATTGTTTTTGGGGATTCATGTGGGAAGGGCTTTTCATTTTTGTGCAATAAAAAATTATCTTTATTCATGCAGTCTCCATGGTTGTTCTTCTTAGTGTTTGTTGGCTTCACCGGCTGAGGGCTTGCGGAGCGGCTGCATTCATCTTCCCTCATGGCCCCTGGCCATTCCCTGACAGGGGGCTTAGAAGTACCGTGTAATAAGGTGGCATCGTGCGGCCCTTGGCCCTGGTCGCTCCCTCCTGGGAACGTACTCCTGCTCCTCCTCCTCCTCCTCCTCATGCTCCTCCTGCTCCTCCTCCTGAGGTGCAGGTCCAACGTCAGGTGGCAGTGCCTGAGTCCTGCGGATAGCCAGGTTGTGTAGCATGCAGCAAACCACCACAAATTGGGAGACCCGGTCCGGCGAATACTGGAGAGCTCCTCCGGAGCGATCAAGGCAGCGGAACCGCTGCTTGAGGACCCCAATAGTTAGCTCGATGATGTTGCGGGTGGTTTGATGGCTCTCGTTGTAGGCCTCTTCAGCAGCGGTCCTGGGCGCGCGGAGCGGGGTCATGAGCCAGGTGCACAAAGGATAGCCTTTGTCCCCGATGAGCCATCCTCTTGGGGGAGGCTGTGCCTGGAACATGTCATGCACAGTACTCTGCCGCAGGATAAAGGCATCGTGGCTGCTGCCTGGGAAGCTGGCATTGACTGCCATGATGCGCTGCTTGTGGTCACATACCAGCTGCACATTCAGAGAATGGTAGCCCTTCCTGTTGCGATACTGCTCGCCATGCTCCAGAGGGGCCCGCAAAGCCACATGCATGCAGTCAATGGCGCCCTGCACCAAGGGGAATTCCCCGAGTCTGGCAAATCCCAATGCGCGCTGATGCTGGCTCTCGAGGGCCATGGGGAAGGAGATGAATTGGCTTCTCCTTCTGAACAGTGCTTCGGTCACCTGGCGGATGCAGCGATGCGCGCCATACTGGGAGATGTTTGCTATGTCCCCAGCAGCGTATTGGAAGGAGCCGGTGGCATAGAAGTTCAATGCCACCGTCACCTTCACTTCCACCGACAGAGACGTCCTGCACCTGAGCTTTGGCCGCAGATCTCGGCGAAGCAGGTGGCAGATCTCTGCAATCACCTCCTTTCGGAATCGGAGCCTTTTAACACATCGCGCGGCACTCATGTTTAGGTAGGAGCGCTGCTGGCGGTATAGCCTGACTGGGTAAGGCCTACGTGGCCGACGCCTGTAGCCCCCTCTGCCTCTAGCCAGGGCTGCCCCTCTCACAATGCGTCTGCGAGCCCTACGGACATGGCGCTGCAGCTCCGCGTTGGCACCCCATGCAGGCCCCATCAAATCCTGGCAAACAGTCTAATTTCCAAATGGCCACTTGCAGCGCTATGGCCTGAGTCCAAAAATACCTGGCTCTTGCTGCTTGAAACCAGTTAGCTATCCTCCTTGTGTCTCCAGAAATGCGTTGCACAAGACTGTTTTCTGAAAGAAGGCTGGCCTTTATACTGGAGAGGACGTTCCCTTTAATTAGCGCCCCCCGGGGCCCGCGCTGGTTGTGTTGCGTTCCTTTTTCCAAACGCTCCGGCCGCCCGCCGCACAATGGGGCGGTCCGACTGAAGTTTGGAATCGGGGCGGCCAAAGGGCGTTGCACGAGGATGTGACGTCATTTTCTGCGCGCGCATCCGGGCGGGCGCTAAACTTTGCGCCGGCGCTAACGGGCAACTTAATTTGGGGCGGGGCGCAAACTGCGCTGCGCCCGGGCGCTACACGCATAGCGCCCGGAAATCACTTCTGTTAAGGCGCTAACTGCTGGCGCAAGCGACTGAAAATCTAGCCCATGATGGTGAATTAGTGCCATGCGAAAATGCTCTAGACTGCATGCAAAATTTGTCCTCACTGCTCAATAAAATGATTAGAGTCTTAAATCATGTCTAAAAACCCAAGCTCATTGACGTTACACTTAAAAGCTGGACCAATATCGGGTGCAGCCTAATCGCAACTCATGATTGACACAGGCTTTTATCACTAATTAAAGGGGAGATTCATTGATGCTGCAGCACCTCATTCTCAGCATTATTGGGTGTACAGCTGCCTCAACAAACATAAGAAGAAGGACAAGAAGGAGCACTTATTTACAAATCCTCATGGCAGATCGCCGCCCCAGGGAGAGAGCCCACAGATTTTCCCATAAATCTTAGGAGGCGTTGGTTTTAGCGCTGGAGAGAAGGCAGGCAGTCCTGCACCTATCAACTGGCAGGAGGCCCTCGTCACAAGTCTGCCACACTATGTGGAGCGAGGCGGCACACCACATCATGGATCACCTGTCCGGAAGACCGATTATCCGGCTGCCTCCTCCTTCCCTCCTGCTCCTCGTCTTCTTCCTCCTCGTCTTCTTCCGCCTAGTCTTCTACTCTTCATCTTCTTCCTCCTCGTCCTCGTCCTCCTCCCTCTGCGCACATGTTCCCATCTTTCTCACTGCTTACGTTCCCTCCGCCATAGATCCTGGAGGGCGAGGTGGCATGTCAGTACAGCCCCCATTAATCTTACCAAATGTTGCAGTTTGAACCTTTGAAGAATACATGTAGCTACTTTGTACTTGCCACAAAACTCCTGATACAAAAGAACCTTGAAATTACTCAATGAAACTGTTGCAGTAACTGAAACTAACAAAAAGCCACTGAAACTGCACTAACCTGGCAGTTGCGAGTGATTACTGATGATCCCTTTAAATAAAGTCCCTGCAGCCAGCTTCCTGATGCTACACGCCAGCTCTCCCTGTCGGTGTTTACTCCAGGCGGTGAGGTAAGTGGCCAAAAGCAATTTGGGAAAAGGGCATTCATTGAGTGTTGCACACTCACCGATGTCACAATCTCCCTGACGTTGAGGTCCCTGGTGACAGCTGTTACCGGCAGCACTACGAGGGTCCCAATTTGACATGTGGTGCTGGATTCACCTCGCATTGTCGGTACTGGTCCCAATGCCGCATTACTGCCGCTAACGGACGGCGCTAAGGGGACGAACCTTTCCTCCCAGAACTTGTCCTACTTCAGGTCACACTGAATTTTCTGTTAGTCTGCCTCTTATTACTGTTGCTTGCACTTTGAGACTGATCTTACAGCACCTTTAATCACTAGGATGCCAGTCCTGTGTTACAGACATGCATTTTTCAATTTGGTAGTCTAGTTCGTCATGAAGGCCGAAGACCAGCTTGGGCCTTCCGCCTCTTCATTCACCTATGACCCATGACCTCTATACGGGCTGCCATGTGACATTGACCAAGCTGTGATTTCAATGCTGTTTGCCTTCAGTGAAAGAAGATGAGAGAATGTGGATCAGTGGCTGGAATATCCCAACTTCCATTCAGGAAAGTGAAGAGAGACTGTTAAAATGGAACGATTTAATAGAGCTGTTGGTTTTATTCATCCTGTGGGGAATTGCCAAGAATTGCCATGATTAATCATGGTGTGGGGGATTACAGAAATAGCCCAGTGACCCTTCACTCCCTGGTAGAACATTGCTCAGCCTGTCCTTCAACTAGTGTGGTCCACTATAAATTGCTGACTAGCCATGGTGGCTATGATGTTTTAGCCCCATGCACTGAATTTGGTAGAAAACACCTTACACACTGTGGTAAACCACTGTATTGTATATTGCCACCTCTGGGTGGCGCTGTGTATGGAGGCATGCCTCAGCTGACTCCACCCACCACTGTGTGGGTTTCGTTCAGACTTGTTCAGTCACTCACGAAGAAGCATGGTCTCTTCTTAGCTAATAAAAGCCTTATTCATCTCTTCTTTCGACTCATCATCTCTTCTTCGACTCATCACCTTTTATGAAGTAATTGATAAGCGTATCAATTTTATTAGCTAAAAGTTAAATGGCGACACCTGAGGAGCAACAACAGCAACGGATACAGCAGACATTGCTGAGAGCCCTCAGACCACCACGCCTGGACCTCGACCCTCAAGATGTGGGTGCATCAGCCAAGTTTGAACACTGGCTGAGCTGCTTTGAATCCTTCCTCGCAATCTCACAGGTTACAGAGGAGGATCACAAACTGAAAATTTTGACCGCCCAGGTGAGCCATCAAGTATATATGCTAATCCGGGACTCTAATACGTACGTGGCGGCCCTCGAGCTACTAAAAGGGCAATATACGCGCCCAGTGAACACAATTTACGCCCGACACCTCTTGGGATCCCGCAGGCAGCAACCGGGAGAATCGGTAGGGGCATTTGCACGGGCGCTACTGGCACTCTGCAGAGACGGCGATTGTAAAGCGGTAACGGCTGTGGAGCACGCGCAGGGACTCGCCTGTGATGCCTTCGTCAGGGGCCTCCAGTCAGACCACACCCGGCAGAGACTGCTAGAAAGCAAGGAACCCGACCTGAAGACGGCCATTGCCCTTGCGCTCTCGTTAGAGGAGGCCCACCGAAACCTCGAGGCATACCCCCGTAACGGCGCCGAGACATGGCAATCGAAACCGTGGGACACGGGACCGCCGCCCCCGGCACCAACCGCTGCAGCGACCCAACCGAGACAGCAGCCTCCGGTAAGAACTGCTTCGATGCCCAGTAACCAGGCCCAAAAATGCTATTTCTGTGGCCAGTTAAAACATCCCAGAGCGCACTGCCCAGCTAAGACAGCTACCTGCTCGGGCTGCGGGAAGAAAGGCCATTACGCTAACGCCTGCAAGGGGAAGCCAGCCAGCAGCGCAGCGTGCGGGCCGTGGGAGCAGCCATCTTATCCGCCATTTTGTGTACCCCCGGCCGCATGGCATCCGCCGCCATCGTATCCAACGCACTCAACCGCCATTTCGTCACCGGAACCGACCACCGTCTCGGCGGATGACTATAGTGACTCACTAAGCCACATACTGGCCTCCGTGACGCTGGATCAAGGCCACCCTCACCATCTATCCAGCTCCATGATGGATATCGCGGTAAACGGCCGCGCCACCAGTTGCCTGATCGACAGCGGGAGCACAGAGAGTTTCGTCCACCCCGACACGGTACGTAGCCACTCCCTCACGATTCTGCCAACGCACCATCGCATTTCTATGGCGTCCAAGTCCCAGTCAATGGACATCAGCGGCTACTGTGTGGTGACCCTGTCAGTAGGGGGCACTGAATATCAAAAATTTAAACTGCTAGTCCTGCCCCGTCTTTGCGCTGCCGTCCTGCTAGGGTTGGATTTTCAGTGCCACCTTAAGAGTGTCACACTAGCATACGGTGGACCCCTCCCCCCACTCACAGTCTGCAACCAACAACTTTTAAATCGCCCGCTGCAAACCACCTGCAGCCTTTCCACATTAAAAGTCCCCCCCCCTCCCCTGTTCGCTAACCTCACCCGCGACTGTAAGCCCATCGCTACCAAAAGCAGGCGGTACAGTGCCGGGGACAGAGCTTTTATCAGCTCTGAGGTGGAGCGGCTCTTGAAGGAGGGCATTATCGAAGGTAGCACTAGCCCCTGGCGAGCCCAGGTTGTAGTCGTTAAAACCACTGCAAAACGCCGCATGGTAATCGACTACAGCCAAACCATAAACCGGTACACCCAGCTGGACGCGTACCCCCTCCCTCGCATATCTGATATGGTCAATCAGATTGCGCAATACAAAGTATTCTCCACCATCGACCTTAAGTCAGCGTACCACCAGCTGCCCATCCGCCATGAGGACCGCCAGTATACTGCCTTCGAGGCAAACGGCCGCCTCTACCACTTCCTTAGGGTCCCCTTCGGCGTCACCAACGGGGTTTCGGTCTTCCAAAGGGAGATGGACCGAATGGTTGACCAGAACGCGCTGCGGGCAACCTTCCCCTATTTGAATAACGTCACCATCTGCGGCCACGACCAGCAGGACCACGACGTTAATCTAGCAAATTTCCTCCGTACGGCCCAACGGCTGAACCTAACGTACAATAAGGAAAAATGTATGTTTCACACCAAGCGCCTGGCCATCCTCGGCTGCGTGGTGGAGAACGGAGTCATCGGGCCCGACCCCGACAGAATGCGCCCCCTAATGGAGCTACCCCTTCCCCACTGCCAAAAAGCACTGAAGAGATGCCTGGGGTTTTTCTCCTACTACGCCCAGTGGGTGCCCCTCTATGCAGACAAAGCCAGGCCCCTCATCAAAGCCACCTCCTTCCCCCTGACACCAGAGGCGTGTGCAGCCTTCACTCTTATCAAGAACGATATCGCGAAGGCCGCAATGCACGCGGTGGATGAGTCCATCCCCTTCCAAGTGGAGAGCGATGCCTCCGACTTCGCCCTAGCCGTGACCCTTAACCAGGCGGGCAGACCCGTGGCCTTTTTCTCAAGGACCCTCCAGGGCCCCGAGACGAGACACTCCTCCGTCGAAAAGGAGGCCCAGGCTATTGTAGAAGCGGTGCGTCACTGGAGGCATTACCTGGCCGGGAAACGATTTACCCTGCTCACTGACCAGCGTTCAGTAGCTTTTATGTTTAATAATAAGCAGAGGGGTAAAATCAAGAACGACAAGATCTTGAGGTGGAGAATCGAACTCTCCACCTACAATTATGATATCTTGTATCGGCCAGGGAAACTCAATGAGCCCCCAGATGCCCTATCACGTGGTACATGCGCCAACGCGCAGAGTGATAGGCTGCAGTCCCTCCACAATGACCTCTGCCACCCGGGGGTCACCAGGTTTTTCCATTTTATCAAATCCCGTAACCTGCCCTACTCCATCGAGGAGGTCAGGACCATGACCAAGAGCTGCCAAATCTGCGCCGAGTGCAAACCGCACTTCTATAGGCCGGACAGAGCAAGCCTGATCAAGGCCACCCGCCCCTTCGAACGCCTGAGCGTCGATTTTAAAGGGCCCCTCCCCTCCGCTGACCGCAATGTGTACTTCCTCAACATAGTTGATGAGTACTCCCGTTTCCCCTTTGCCATCCCTTGCCCAGACATGACCAGTACCACGGTCATCAAGTGTCTGAATGACATCTTCGCTCTGTTCGGGTTCCCCAGCTATATACATAGCGACAGGGGCTCATCGTTCATGAGCGACGAACTTCGGCAGTACCTGCTAACAAGAGGTATCGCCACGAGCAGGACCACCAGTTACAACCCCCGGGGGAACGGCCAGGTGGAAAGGGAGAACGCGACGGTTTGGAAGGCAGTCCTCTTAGCACTAAAATCTAAGGGCCTTCCGACCTCCCGCTGGCAGGAGGTCCTCCCTGCAGCGCTTCACTCCATTCGGTCACTGCTTTGTACTGCCACTAATGCGACCCCTCATGAGAAAATGTTCGTTTTCCCCCGGAAGTCTACATCGGGAACCTCGCTACCGGCATGGTTGACTTCTCCTGGGCCCGTCCTACTGCGGAGGCACGTGAGGACGCATAAAACGGACCCCCTGGTCGAGCGGGTGCACCTCCTACACGCCAACCCCCAGTATGCCTGGGTGACATACCCAGACGGGCGGGAGGACACGGTCTCCATACGAGATCTCGCACCCTCGGGTACCCCTGAATTACCACCATTATCCCCCTTACCACCGTTATCCCCCCTTACCACTGTTATCCCCCACCACCCCTCCCAACCCAACCCCTGCAGACGGCATGCCAAAGCCCCAGGAATCTTCGCCAACCACCCAGACACCAGACCCGACGTCGGATGCTGCAACACCACCGCCGCCACCACGACGATCAGGACGTCAGACAAGGCCTCCTGATAGACTTAACTTGTAGTACCCTTCACCCCGCCGGACTTCACATTAAACAAGGGGTGAATGTGGTAAACCACTGTATTGTATATTGCCACCTCTGGGTGGCGCTGTGTATGGAGGCATGCCTCAGCTGACTCCACCCACCACTGTGTGGGTTTCGTTCAGACTTGTTCAGTCACTCACGAAGAAGCATGGTCTCTTCTTAGCTAATAAAAGCCTTATTCATCTCTTCTTTCGACTCATCATCTCTTCTTCGACTCATCACCTTTTATGAAGTAATTGATAAGCGTATCACACACACTTACACAATACAGGTAAATGTATTTCACATGTCTATATGTACTCAACAAACATTTCTATCCACCACCATTCAGTAACCAAGAAAGTAAAACACTCACAACAATCAAAGAATGCTCACATACTCTGCTTTTCGACTACCATTTTACCAATAAATACACGAAAAGGATAAAGTTGACATGCATACTTCATGTGAATATGAGTATTGAGATCACATGCCCAACGACAGTGGCCTAGAAATTCAGTGCCCTTAGCGCCGATTTTGCGGCGCTAGAGGGCCTAGCGCTGCAATTGGCGCCGGCGCCGAAATTGCCTGGGGCCCTTCCGCCGCGGTAGACCGGTAGCGCTGCGCCGGCACCGATGACGTCATCGGTGTGCGCAGCGTCCCGGTTGCCATGCCGACGGGCCCCAGCACCGAAATTCAGTTGCGGCCGCCTCGCCCGTGGCAGCCACAACTAAGACTCTGGCAACAGAGTCTTACATGACTTTGCGCCGGCGCATTAAAGGCACCGCGGCGGCCGGCCGCTTTCCCGCCGGCCGCCTGGCCGCAGCTCCCTCCCCGGACTTCCCCCCCACCCCCCGGAACAGAAGCAAGCCCGGCACTTGTCCGAGGTGCCGGGCTCATTTTTTAAAAGATTTTCGCGGGCCGCGGCCGGGTGCAGGCAGCTCCTCCTTAAGGGAAGGAGGAGGCCTGCACTTCCCGAACCTGCCGCACCGCAGCGGGCGCCGCAGCGCCGGAATAGCGCCGATATTCAGCGCGTAGCGTCAGTTTTCAGGCGCAAACAGCTCTCAGCAGCGCCGGCAGCCGTTTGGGCGCAGAATTGGTGAATTTTGGGCCCGACCAGCTCGACTTAGCTCCGGCACTAACTTCCGGCGCTAAAGCCCTGGCTGCGCCAAAACTCAATTTCTAGGTCAGTATCTATTACTCATTTTCTTGTTTATTAAACAGAAATTCAATTAGTCCCTCACATCTGCATTCCCAATTAGCCACATGGGCCTGAGTTAAAATTACAGTCGGGTCTCAATGATGTCATCAGGCCGCAACATGTATAGGTAAAGAAGGACCCTGTTGGCTCCGGGCGGGTGTCCTTTGCTGCCTGCTCAGGAGAACAGGTTAAAATTGCAGGTGTTGCGATCGTGGTGGCTTTCGGACAGGTAAGAGCCAGGCCGATTTTAACTGCCCACCCACCAGGTTTCTGCTGAGTGAGTAGGATTAAACTCACCTGGTGTCCAGTAGTATTTTACCCAAGTGCACATTATTTTTCACTGAGAAATCCTTATGCCTCTGGATGGTGGGGGGTGGGACATCACATCTAAGCTCAATCCTGCCCTCAACCAACATCCAGCCACTATTGAGTAGGGATCAGTGGATAGCAATTAGGAGTGTGCGTAGGTCAATGCTAGCACCCAACTGATACTTCAGCAGAGATTAGCTTAATTTAGCACAGACAAGGGCTAGGGCCGGGAACTTTTCTGCTCTGAATGGCATAGTACCACATCAGGTAATACATGTACCCACTGAGCCATCAGTGGAACCAAGTAAAACGCTTTAAATTAAATTACACAGAGTTTTTTTTCCCCCAGCTGAAACTCTAACATAAGAACATATAAGATGTAGGAGCAGGAGTAGGACATTCGGCCCCTCGAGCCTGCTCCGCCATTCAATAAGATCATGGCTGATCTGATTTTGGCCTCAACTCCACTTCCCTGCCCGCTCCCCATAACCCCTGACTCCCTTACCGTTCAAAAATCTGTCTATCTCCACCTTAAATATATTCAACTAGCTGGAATGCCCGGCGGTGCTGAGGGTTTTTTGAGGGCATGTTGTTGCTGGAAGAGAGAGAGAGAGAGACTGGGGGGAGAAGAGAGAGACAGGGGGGAGAAGAGAGAGACAGGGGGGAGAAGAGAGAGACGGGCGGGAAGAGAGAGAGAGAGACTGCTGGATTTAGTTCGGGATTAGCCTGGAGAGAGAGGGGGGGAAGGAGCACCTCAGGCCTGGCCCGATCGACCCCTGCGAAGTAAGGAAGGAAGGATGAAGGCGAGCTCTCCCTCCCTGTCCCACACCCTCACTCTTTCCCTCCCTCACCCTCTCTCTCTCCCTGCCCCTGTCTCTCCCTGCTTTACTCTCTCTCCCTCCCTCCCCTCTCCTCTCCCTCCCTGCCCCTCTCCTCACCCTCCCTGCCCCTCTCCTCACCCTCCCTCCCCTCTCCTCTCCCTCCCCCTCTCCTCTCCCTCCCTCCCCCTCTCCTCCCCCTCTCTCCCCCTTTCCTCTCCCTCCCTCCTCCTCTCCTCTCCCTCCCTCCCCCTCTCTCCCCCTCTCCTCTCCCTCCCCCTCCCCCTCTCCTCTCCCTCCCCCTTTCTCCTCTCCCTCCCCCCAACTTCTCCCTCCCCCCTTCTCTCCCTCCCGCCTCTCCTCTCCCTCCCCCCTCCTCTCCCTCCGCCCTCCTCTCCCTCCCTCCCTCCTCTCCCTCACCCCTCCTCTCCCTCATCCCCCCTTTCCTCTCCCTCCTGCCCCCTCTCCTCTCCCTCCCCCCCTCTCCTCTCCCTCCTCCCCCACTCTCCTCTCCCTCCCCCCCTCTCCTCTCCCTCCCCCCTCTCCTCTCCCTCCCCCTCTCCTCTCCCCTCCCCCCTCTCCTCTCCCCTCCCTCCCCCCTCCTCTCCCCTCCCTCCCCTCTCCTCTCCCCTCCCTCCCCCCTCTCCTCTCCCCTCCCTCCCCCCTCTCCTCTCCCCTCTCTCCCCCCTCTCCTCTCCCCTCCCTCCCCCCCTCCTCTCCCCTCCCTCCACCCCTCTCCCCTCCCTCCCTCCCCCCTCTACTCTCCCCTCCCTCCCCCCTCTCCTCTCCCCTCCCTCCCCCTCTCCCCTCCCTCCCCCCTCTCCTCTCCCCTTCCTCCCTCCACCCCCTCTCCCCTCCCCTCCCTCCCCCTCTCTCCTCTCCCCCCTCCCCTCCCACCCCCTTTCCCCTCCCTCCCCCCTCTCCCCTCTCTTCTCCCCTCCCTCCCCCCTCCTCTCCCTCCCCCTCTCCTCACCCTCTCCTCTCCTTCCCCCTGTCTCTCCCTGATTTCCTCTCTGTCCCTCCCTCCCCCTCTCTTTCTGCCTTTCCTCAGAGCCCGGACGCGGTGAGCCGAAGCCTCCGTGTGCGGATCAGCGCCTCAGGGCCGGCCGGTGCGTGGCCTAGCGCGTGAGGCCCAGCCGGACTCACCTTAGCTCAGGTCGCGCTCCGGGCTGACGTTGACGCGCGCGCTGACTCCCGCGCCGCCAGCCTTTACCAAGATGGCGGCGATTGTGGGGCAGGACGGGCGGTGCCTAGCTCGGGCGTGGCTGGTGAGGAGAGGCTGAGGCTTCGAGGCCTGAGGCCTGCAGGCAGCTCATCCATCGCCGAGGCGGGGGAAAGCCCAAGTCCCCTTTGCAAAAGGACTTTTTTTTCTTTTAAAAGCAACTTTTTTTTTGCTGGAAATCTATATTTACACGCAGAAAGTGGGAAAAAGATATCAATAATTAGGAATCAAGATGGCGGCCACTCACCTCAGCTCAGAAGGATTAGGCCCACCCACACACGCAATGAAATGCCCCCCGTGACGCACCGATTGGTCAACCATCACGTCACTCAACGCTAATGAGCAGAATGTTGCCGTTTTGTGAAACTTTTTTGTATACTGTCTGAACAATTTTTGTCTGACCAAAAAGTAAATATGCCTATTAGAGTCCCCTAATGATAAGCTTTCTTTTGATATAACTTATGTGTAGGTACGCTCTATAACTTTTGATTGTATAGCCGGACAGACAGACAGACGGGGAAAATATGCATTATGTTATGGCAGATGAAGAGTCAATGAAGGTTATTTCCGTGAAACAAAATTGTTCCTGTATGTTAATTCAGGGTGTGTGCAGAGATATTTAAAAGCCGATTTTAACGGTGTGCAGGAGTCATGAGGGGAGGGGTCCCAGGCGGACAGCAGGCCATCTGGACCACCGCAGCTTGATGCTCGGGAGATTTTAACTCCCACGCCTTAAGCATGCACCCGGTGGGAAGGGGCAGCTGACCGGGAGGATGAGAGTGGGATGCCAGGCGGCGGGAGTCCCGAAGGAAGAGTTCCCGGCACTGAGGTAAGTGGTTGGGAGGGGTTTGCCTTGTGATCGGGGAGGGGGTGGGAAGCCCGCGGCCCGGAGGAGCGCTCTTACCGTTTTGGGCCATCTTGCCACAACAGCTTCCCGGTGTCGGCCTCCAGTTAAAATGGCAGTCAGGCCCCAGTGACATAATTGGAGCCTGATTACATAGATTTGCACAGCAGAGAAACAGGCCATTCGGCCCAACTAGTCTGTGCCGGTGTTTATGCTCCTCCCACCTTACTTCACCTCACCCTATCAGCATAACCTTCTATTCCTTTCTCCCTCGTGTGTTTATCTAGCTTCCCCCATAAAGGCATCTATGCTGGTTGCCTCGACTACCCCATGTGGTAGTGAGTTCCACATTCTGACCACTCTCTGGATAAAGAAGTTTCTCTTGAATTCCCTGTTGGATGTATTATTGACTATCATATATTAATTGAGAGTTTCCTCTCTCTCTTTGCCCGTCCTTTCTGATTCTCCCAGTGTTCTCTTCTGTTTCTCTCTCTCTTTCTGCTTTTTCGTTTCTGATTCTTTCTCTGATCCAACCTTCTCTCAGTAACAGTAAATAGCCTCTAATTCAGCTGGGAAATGTATGAACATAGCAGCAGGAGTAGGCCATTCAGCCCCTCGAGCCTGCATATTTAATGAAGGACCCCAGTGGCTTCCAGCGGGTGTCCTTCTCGCCTGCGCAGAAGAGGTGGCTAAGTCTGTAACTGGCCAGTAGGCAGGGGGATCAGTGTGGACAAGGCCCACGGGCTATCTTAACTGCCCGTCTACCTGGTTTCCATTGGACTGGCAGGGTTAAAATTGGCCCTTTAGTTCGTGTTATCACAGATAGATCAAATGGGGGTGGGGGCTTTGAATCAAACATCCTTTCCATTGTAAAAGATTAGTTAATATTGATAAGGGAAATGCAGCCTTTTGTTTTAGTATAACTTCAAAAGTATCTCTGCGGTTAAACATGGCTGCGGAGATGGTTAAAAGCTACTGTGGCACAAGGTCAGAGAATCAACCTGAGGTAGTGGGTTTGATTGTACGTCAGATCCCTGAGAAGGAGACAGGGTCACTGATTGGCTGTTGCCCTCTTTAATAGACAGTTCTGTGGCCAGGGGGTCTCAAATTACGGGATTATATTGGACTTCGCCATGTGCGTAATTCGAAGGCCAGCCTTCAGCCAACAGCCAGAGTAGAACTCTGTGTTTAAGTTTTGTACTGAACCAGCTGAAGAGCTGGGTTAGTTCTGAGGTTGTGGTATGTTTCACGGCACAAGAACACATGTTCACGCACAGGCACGATGGGCCAGCACAGGTACAATGGACCGAATGGCCTTTTTCTGTGCTGCCTGATGCTA
The DNA here is from genome assembly GCF_052327205.1 of Somniosus microcephalus. Taxonomy (NCBI): domain Eukaryota; kingdom Metazoa; phylum Chordata; class Chondrichthyes; order Squaliformes; family Somniosidae; genus Somniosus; species Somniosus microcephalus. The sequence goes on from NC_141000.1 coordinate 116,026,453, forward strand.
TAGAGAGAAAGTGACTGGCCTCATTATTATTTTGCATATCGAGAAGTGTAGGGAAATGCACGATTGAATGTTTTATACTGTTTACTGTACATTCACCTATCTTATGTAATCAAAACCACTTGTTGATTCAGGGTTCAAGTCTTGGTCTGGTAAGAATGTGCATTCAGTCATCAGTGAACTCAAGATAATATCTAGTGTGAAAACCCAAAAATGTGACACTCTGCTTGGCTTCAGCTCACAAGAATAAAAGAACAGAATGAGACAAGGCCATTTGGCCCATCAAGTGAATTTCTTCCACAGCTTTGCACAATCTACTTTATCCTGGACTCCATCCAGTACATTTAATTCCCTGAGCAAAGTTTCTCCCTGTCCCTCTGCGGTAAATTGAATAACATTTCAGCATACTCATCTAATCTTGTGGCCTATGTTATTCAACCATAAGCAGTTGTTTTGCTTGGACAGTGCACCACTGATATGAACGCCTCATTCGTGGCTATACCATTGCTGGGTTTAATCTTGCTTGGCTTCATCTGAAAAGTGCCCAACAGGGCCGCTTTCCGAATGTGCATAGGAACACAGGAACATAGGAACAGGAGTAGGCCATTCAGACTCTTGAGCCTGTTCTGCCGTTCAATTGGATCATGCCACTCTGTATCTTAACTCCATCTACCCGCCTTGGTTCTGTAACACTTTAACCACCCCTTGCCTAACAAAAGTCTATCAATCTCAGTTCTGACATTTTCAATTGACCCCCAGCCTCAACAGCTTTTTGGGGAGAGAGTGCCAGATTTCCACCACCCTTTGTGTGAAGACATGCTTCCTGACATCACCCCTGAAAGGCCTAGCTCTAATTTTAAGGTTATGCCCCCTTATTCTGGACTCCCCCCGCCAAAAGGAAATCATTTCTATCTATCCTATCAACTCCTTTCATCATCTTAAACACCTCAATCAGATGCACTCCATTCATGAAGCTATATTCTCTAGGAGAGCATATTGCGAGACCACAGCCTTGTTTTCAACAATTATCTGTGCATCGGAGAAGCATGGGCTTTTTCCCTTTATCTATTATACTGCACACCATTTTGCAACCTCTAAGTCTACTCCCTCCTCCATTATGTATCCTCTATATCTCACTGTTTCCTCCATTGTGCATTCTCTATACCTTACTTTGCACCATTGTGTATTCTCTAAATATATTCTCTCCTCCATTGTAAATCCTCTATATCCCACTGTCTCCTCCATTATGTATCCTCTAAATCCTACTTTCTCCTCCATTATGTATTCTCTAAATCAACTCTCTCCTCCATTGTGTATTCTCTAAATCAACTCTCTCCTCCATTGTGTATTCTCTAAATCTACTCTCTCCTCCATTGTGTGTTCTCTAAACCTTACTTTCTCCTCCATTGTGTATTTCTAAATCTTACTCTCTTCTCTATTGTGCACTCTCTCCTCCATTCCCTCTCCTCCATTGTGTATTCTCTAAATCCTACTTTCTCCTCCATTGTGTATTCTCTAAATCCTACTTTCTCCTCCATTGTGTATTCTCTAAATCTTACTCTCTCCTCCATTGTGTATTCTCTAAATCTTACTCTCTCCTCCATTGTGTATTCTCTAAATCTTACTCTCTCCTCCACTGTGTATTCTCTAAATCCTACTTTCTCCTCCATTGTGTAGCCAGTAAATCTTACTCTCTGCTCCATGTTATGCCTTCCATATTTTCTTGCCCCCTTCCTGTTAAGTATCCTTTAGATGCAAATAGAGTGAACCTGTGCCCCCAGCAGGAACTGTGCCCAAAGAGAGTGAAGGTCAGAGGTCAGGCTACAACACTGTAGCAACAATTCTCCAAATCGCATTCCCTTCTAGCAATGCACATCACTGGGAGCACAAGATCACTGAATTCGCTCTTGTAGTTCATTGTACTGAATTAGCTATTGCTTACATATTGCTTTTCCTCTGGACATTCTCCTGCTATTCCTTCAATGGGTGTTTTATATATTTTATTCTTAGTTTCCCAAATTCTTGCAGAAACCAGTCGCACATTTTGACTGATTAAGAGTGACATTAAGAGTTCTCAAATGCTGCGTTCAGCTTGAAATATATATTCTCAAACACCTACAAGTGCAGCCCATTCATGGAGATCCACACTTCCAAATACTTTTACACTCAGCCCATTGATGCACATCTCCATTCTCAAGTACCCTCATGCTTAGCCCTTAAATACACTCACACTTTATTCATTCATAAAAAGAATTCGCTCGATATCCTCATCTCAGACCTCATTCATACAGATCTACACTTTCTAGCAGCTTCACACTCAGTCCTTTCATAGATTCTGCTCTTTTTCTGCATATACATAAGCCATATTTGGAAAAAGTCACTGTAACACCTAAATCTCCACCCAACGCAAACACTCACACCCATCGAGCTTTTAAAATAGCACTTAACTAGTTCAGTAATGTCTCGGGACAATTGAAAATGCAATACCAATATATGAATTTATTAAAATAGTGCAAGCAATATACGTGGAGTGCCAACATTACTTGTACTCCTAGATAAAACACAAACTAATTGGATGGATTACAAACTGTGAATTCAGCCCATAGGAGTCCATGTTGGATACAGCAGGGACAATGGTGCAGTAATGGAATCATGCCACCTGGGGAAAGATTCGCTTTATATACACTGCAGGATAGGTTTACTGATCTCATGATCCCAGCGTTCAAAGGGTCTGCAATTCAGTGATGGGGCGACAGTTCTGTAGCACTGGTGCCCTCACCCACCGCCCCTTCCAACTCAGTTCCTCACTGGGAGCATGAGATGGGTGAATTTACCCTTACGCTCTTTAGAAACTGCCTTAGGATTTTGTTACTCACAGCGCACAGAACAAATCTTCCCTTTGGATGTCTTTATCATGTTTTTCTAAATGTCCTACATATTTTAAAAAGACTTTAATTTATAATGTGCCTTTCACAACCGCAAGACATTCCAAAGCACTTTACAGCCAATTAAGTGCTTTTGAAATGTAGTCATGGTTCTAATTTAATAATGACCAGATCATCTGTTTATAGCTGTTGGTTGAATGTTTGATATTGGCTAGGACACCCCTTCTCTTCTTCAAATTGGCCCCATGGAATCCATTACATCCACCTGAGAGGGTAGACAGGGCTTCAGTTTAACATCTCATTCGAAAGGTGGCACCTCCGACAGTGCAGCACTCCCTCAGTACTGCGCTGGAATACTGGATTAGATTTTTATGTTCAAGTCCTTCGACTTGAACCCACCACCTTCTGACTCAGAGCCAAGAGTGCGACCCACTGAGCCACAGCAGACACATGTAACCTAGATAAACAGATAGGGGGAGAAATTCGGGATTGCCCCGTTTGGGGCGCAATTATCAGTCGGGCGCAAAGTTTAGCGCTGGCACTAATTATCGGCTCTGACTGCAAACTTGGCTTCTATCGTTCCTGGAAGTGATTGGAGCGCTAAATCAGGCGCTACACACCTCTCTTAAGGCGCTAATGCCGAGGAGCGAGGCGCTACCTCAGAGCGCTGGTGAAGCTCATGTCAGTCAGCAATAGAACACAGACACACTGGCGCCGGCCAGTTCTTAAAGGGAAGGGTCGATCTTGCTCTCCATCCACATCCTGCTCATTGCAGCCTTGAATCTCGGCCTGGAGAGACCTGTACATCAAATCTGCTGGAAAGAACAATGGAGAGGCCCAGAGAAAGAGCTCAGAGTGCAACCCCCATAGTCGCTTCTAAAATGATGCAAGGAAGATCAAATCAAAATGAACCTGCAAAGTGCTGCTCAGTACCCAAAACTCCTCAACACAGCATTGAATCTCTCCAGAAGTCTCTCTCTCTCACACAGAATGCGTGGTGCAAAAATGTCGCCAACAAAAAAAGGCAGGAAGTGGTTGCCTTTAAATAGCACTCCCCCAGTCCCTATTCGACTGCAAAACGCTGCCCTCAACCTATTGTTGCTAGCGGCAGGCGGTAAGGCAGGGGGCGCCACTCAATATCCGGTCCGGGGCGCTACCGGGGCGTTGCACGCTCAACTGATGTCACGATCGGCGGGAGCAGGAGACCGTGGCGGTAGTGTTTAGCGCTGCCACAAAATGTCTGGTCAATTCCACGAGCGGCGCAAACATTGCCACGCCCGGGCGCTAGTTGCTTTGTGCCCCATTAGCGCACTCTTAAGGTGCTAATGGGAGGAGCAAACCAACCGAATTTTTCTCCCATAGGCTCTGAAATTCTGTGGGGGTCATGGAGGAACTACATCAATGGCCATTTCTCCAGCGATTGCACCAGTCTCCTGTCAAAGTTGCAGCAACAGACCAGCAGAACCTCCGCAGGGCCATAGCTTCTGGGAAACAGGCTGGCTGTTTCAATCACACCTTCACCCGTCAAACTTTGATTTTATTATCTCCTTGAAGCAGATGAACTTTTCAGAACAACTTCAAAATCCACTTACAATACCAGCACTGAGCGCCAAACTTATGTCTGTGCTTCATGCACCAGCCTATATATGTGACGTAAGTATCAGTTTGACATTTTCTGATTGTCTCTCTTTGCCCCTCCTGTCCTCAAAGTGTTGACTCTTTCTGGGCTACAGCTCCAATGCACTGATGGCCCTCTGCTACCTCACTGAAATGGCCATTGCCCTCGTCTTAGCCTTGACTCTTTGAGGCCATCACAGCCAAGCTTGATTCTGCCCTCACCCAGCATCTACACATACGCACTTGCCAGAGGCATCAGTGAACAACGCTTAAGAACAGGATCCTAATTTCTTTTCTTCTCCAGCCTACAGACACCAAAGTGAATTGTAATTTTCTTGGGGTGTTTTACTAGGTTAAAGGCACTGTATAAATGCAAGTTGTTGTTGTTGTTCGATGTGGGTCGAAACTTTGATTCATGCAGAGTCTTTGATAAGGACGGTAGATCAGAGTTGGAAGGTCGGAGGTTACAAGCAGAGTTGCAGGGCTGGAGGAGTGTGTAGAGTTAGGAAAGAGCAAGGCCAGGGAGGGATTTGTAGACTAGAATGGGATTTTAAAATCAATGTGCAATACCAGACGGCAAGTCAAAAATCCTCAATGGAGGTTATGATGACAGGGCTAATTGGTGAGCAGGATTCCACACAGAATAGAATTCAAGCAGGAGAGTGCTAGATGGGTTTAAGATTATGTTTCAATGGACAGCGAGGAGGGTGTGAATTAAAGCTTATACTCCCCTCCCCTCTTTGTTTTGGTCAACAACAACTTGCATTTATATAGCACCTTTAACATAGTAAAACGTCCCAAGGCGCTGCACAGGAGCGATTATCAAACAACATTTGACCCCGAGCCAATTATTGAGATATTGGGACAGCTGACCAAAAGTCTGGTCAAAGAGGTAGATTTTAAGGAGCGTCTTAAAGGAGGAGAGAGAGGCGGAGAGGTTTAGGGAGGGATTCAGGAGCTTAGGGTCTAGGCAGCTGAAGGCACGGCCGCCAATGGTGCAGTGAAGAGAGTCAGTCCCTATACAGGGTCTTGCCTTCCTTCCCTTTCCCAGTCTGATGAAGGGGCTCTACCTGAAATACTGACCAGTCTTTTCTCTTTTGGTGGATCCACCGCGTCTTTGCAGAATTTTCTATTTTTGTGCCAGATTTGCAATGTACATGTTTTGTTTTCTCTTTATCTCCATTGAAGTCTACAAATTGGCTGATTACGAGGAGTTAAAAAGAGCACAGGGCTGTTGCAAGAGATTTAGCAGGAACACTGTGAGCCAGTGAGGGGGATAAACAGCATGCCTTCCAGATGACATAACACGAGCTCTTCCATCCTTGTTTTTTTCTCCCCTTGTGATTGGCCCAAATCTTTTAACATAAAGTCCAGATAAATACAACTGAATGCTCATCTTGAATGACAAGAGTATTGTTTTTTTAGTTAGACAAGCAGCAATATATCAAACCATTGTAAGGAGCAATGTTTTATATTTCATTATTGATTAGATTGCCTGGATCATCCATTAGTACTGGACCAGCTGGCAGGTTTTCCGTCAAACTGAATGAATGATCTCCAACACTTCGAAGAGCCCTTGAAGAAGGTTTACCCTTTCACACAACGAGCTGCCACATTCATTAGCACTTCCAGCGCACTTGTCATTCCGACAGCCCTTTCACGTCATGTCTTCTCAATGTGTTTTGGCGTGGGTGTCAATCGTTTCCCGCCCCCCCCCCGAGGTTATCTTCAAGCACTGCCACCCTGACAACTTACTGCTGAGAAATTGCAGAGCCGAACGTTTGCTGAAGGACCGCGATGTTCTGTAGCTTACAGACGTTTTTCAAAGAGCCCACGCTCGCACATAAAGAACGGCCACTTTGCAATAACAACAACTTGCATTCATGTGGCGCCTTTAATGTAGCAAAACATCTTAAAGCGCTTCACAGGAGCGAAACTCAGATATATATTGACACAGAACCAAAGAAGGCGAAATTAGGAGAGGTGACCAAACGCTTGGTCAGAGAGGTAGATCTTAAGGAGGATAGAGAAGTGGAGGGGCGGAGAGGTATAAGGAGGGAATTTCAAAGCTTATAGGAGATTCTCTGGCTACGATTGGATAGGTAAGAGTGGAACCAGGTGAGGGCAGCCCCACTCAGCTGGACAATGGAGGAGAGGCGGAGGAGGATGGAGGAGAATGGGGGAGGATGGTGCAGTCGTAGGTTGCAGACTGATCGAGAAGGAAGAGGAGGGATAGTTTACCACACACACAGTCACGTAGCATGTGATGTATTACTTTGATTAAGGCCGTTTAAGTGCTGTGGCAGGAGAGGAAACCTGATTGGAGAAGTTCAAACATGGAGTTGCAGGAAAGATGGGCACGGATTTGGTAGTGAGATATTGGAGATGGCCGTGTGCCAGAGATGGGCAGCGCTTTTAAAACAATATCCCAGTAAGAGTCACCACCTTCAAGACAGGAAGGGACAAAACTGGAAAAGACTGATGGGTTAAAAAAAGGAGATTGCACTTTATTTTGACACTTTATGTAAAGGAATCATTGTGCATGTGTGTATGGGAGTGGGGGAAGGGGGTGTGTGGACCTGGGAAACCCCCCTCCCCCAAAACGGCAGACTGGCACTGGGCTTCCAGGCTGTATGGATGGGCGGGCACCAGAGATATGCTGGTGGCAGTGCTGGCACCTACTGACCCCGTGAATATTTGGAAATTCGGCAAATTTGGATTATATTCCCTAGAGATGATGAAGGGAATTTATAGGGAACAATTCTTTCCTCTAATGGAAAAATCCATAAGAAGGGTACTTAGGGCTAGAAATCAGCATGTTGGGATGAATCCTGGAATGAGTAGGCCCGAGGCTCATCCAGTATTGGGCCTCGGGCCTCATTTGTATCAGACACTTGCTGGGCCTCAGGCAGTAAACCGGAAAAGAGGATTTGAAGTTGGGGTCGCTATGCCATTGGCAGGGTCTTGTGGGGTGGGGGGGGGCGGTGAGTGATTGGAAGAGAGAGGGAGGGGGTAACTGGGAGAGAAGGGCAATCGGGAGCAAGGAAAAATCAGGAGGGAGGTCAAGGTGGCGATTGGGAGGGGGGTCAAAGTCCTGCTCACGGGGGAGGGTGGGGCCAAGCGGTGACTGGCAGTGGCCCATAGTTTTAATCCGGGGCCGGGAGGTTAGTATTTTTTTTAAACCTTTTGACGGTGGCCCTTTAAGGCCTGGCACCAACTACGTTCATGGAAAACTAATTTGGTAAAGGGCCGTCAAACAGGCGCTAGGCCTCTTATTTGCATATGCAAAAGCGCTAAAGCCGGTTTCAGGCGCGGGCCCTGGACACCTCTTTTGATACCTATACCAATATGGTGAGTGGCGCATTCCCAGCTCAGGATGCGTGCGTACTCCCCCCGCCATATTGGAAGATTTGGCGTCAACAAATTTCCAGGCCCTAATCTTGAAATTGGAGCATAGCTGGTTAAAAGTGAATGCGGAAAACAAACATCTTGACACAAAGAGGATGTGAATTGCACTCCTCCTGAAGGCCATCGATACAGAATCAATCGAGATATTTAAACGGGAGATAGATACTTTCCTGGGTAGTGAGAAATTCTTCCCCAAACAACAAAACACCTGTATTTGGTACGATGCTTTTCCCAAATTATTCGACCAGTTTCAGTGATAGGAACAGGACTGCCTCATTGAGCCTGCTCTACAATTTTGATAGCAACAATAGCTGTTTATGTTTGAAGTCGCAATTCCCTGCCCTTTCCCAATATCCTTTACTACCCAGGTAAGTATCCTTGTTGGTAAGAAAGCATTGGAAGCAATGGCGAAAATGCAGTCAGTGTACCTACTAGGGTCCGGGAATATTGGTAATGGCGCATGACAGCATGGGTCAGTTTCATTGCTAGGGTTAGAGAATAGTGGTAATAGTGAGAGAGAGAGCATGGGTCAGTATCACCACTAGGGTCAGGCAGAATTGGCAATCACACATGACAGCATGGGTCAGTTTCATTGCTAGGGTTAGAGAATAGTGGTAATAGTGAGAGAGAGAGCATGGGTCAGTATCACCACTAGGGTCAGGCAGAATTGGCAATCACACATGGCAGTGTGGGTCAGTTTCAGTGTTAGGGTTAAAGGGTTGGAAATAGCACAGGAAAGAATCTGTCAGCTTCACTGCCAGGATCAGAGCATTGGAAATAGTACAAAGAGGATGAGTCAGTTTCATTGCTAGGGCGACGGAGCATTGGAAATAGCCTGGAGACTTCAGATCAGTTTCATTGCTCGGGTTAGAGCGTCTTTCAGGAGCATGGGCCAGTTCCATTATTCAGGTAAGTTCAGTATGTAGGTACACGACAACAGTGACTACACGCCAAAAGCACTTCATTGGCTGTAAAGTGCTTTGGGACATCTGGGCATCGTGAAAGGCGCTATATAAATGCAAGTCTTTCAAGTCTTCCTTTTTGTTGAGACTGAAATGGAAGGAAAAGATGTAAAGAAAAGATCAGAATCTCAAATGTAAATCAAGAATTGGCAAGAGAATCTTAGCATTGTTAAAAACTAGGAAGCAACTAGGTTCACGAGGTTGATTCCAGAGATGAAGGGGTTGTCTTATGAAGAAAGGTTGAGCAGGTTGGGCCTATACTCATTGGAGTTTAGAAGAACGAGAGGGGATCATCTTGAAACATATAAGATGCTGAGAGGGCTTGACAGGGTAGATGCAGAGAGGATGTTTCCCCTCGTGGGGAATCTAGAACTAGGGGGCACAGTTTCAGAATAAGGGGTCGCCAATTTAAATCGGAAATGAGGAGGAATTTCTTCTCTCAGAGGGTTGTGATTCTTTGGAATTCTCCTCCCCAGAGAGCTGTGGAGGCTGGGTCATTGAATATATTTAAGGTGGAGATAGACAGATTTTTGAACGATAAGGGAGTCCAGGGTTATGGGGAGCAGGCAGGAAAGTGGAGTTGAGGCTAAGATCAGATCAGCCATGATCTTATTGAATGGCGGAGCAGGCTCGAGGGGCCGAATGACCGACTCCTGTTCCTACGTCTTATGTTCTTATGTTAATCTTTAAAGGGACCTTATCACTTCTAGAGTGCAGTTGGCAAAGCACTTTTGTGATTTAACACAGGACAGAGATGATGGGGGAGAAATTCAGTATCGCCCCATTTGGGGCGCTATTATTGGCGGCGCGCAAAGTTTAGCGCCTGGCGCTAATGATCACTTCCGACAGCAAACTTGGCTTTTATCGACCCTGGGGGTGATTGGAGCGCTAAATCAGGCGCTACACACCTCTTTTAAGGCGCTAAGGCAGAGGAGCGAGGCGCTACCTCACAGCGCTGGCGAAGCTCATGTGATTTCAGTCAGCAATGTAACACAGACACATTGGTGCCGGCCAGTTGTTAAAGGGGAGTTCTGATGAATGGTCATCGACCTGAAACGTTAAATCTGTTTCTCTCTTCACAGATGCTGCTTGACCTGCTGAGTTTCTCCTGCATTTTCTGTTTTTATCTTAAAGGGGAGGGTTGATCTTGCTCTGCATCCACATCCTGCTCATTGCAGCCTTGAATCTCGGCCTGAATCTCAGCCTGGAGAGACCTGTACATCAAATCTGCTGGAAAGAACAATGGAGAGACCCAGGGAAAGAGCTCAGAGTGCAGCCCCCACAGTCTCTTCTAAATCGATACAAGGAAGGGCAAATCAAAACCAACCTGCAAAGTGCTGCTCAGTACCCAAAACTCCTTCACACAGCGTTGAATCTCTCCAGAAGTCTCTCTCTCTCAGAATGTGTGGTGCAAAAATGTCACCGACAAAAAAAGGCAGGAAGCGGTCGTCTTGAAATAGCGCTCCCCCAGTCCCTTTCTGACAGCAAAACTCTCCCCTCAACCTGTTGTTGCTAGCGGCAGGCGGTAAGGCAGGGGGCGCCACTCAATTTCCGGTCCGGGGCGCTAACGGGACGTTGCGCACTCGACTGACGTCACGATCTGCCGACGCAGGAGATCGTGGCGGTATTGTTTAGCGCCGCCACAAAATGTCCGGTCAATTTCGTGAGAGGCGCAGATATTGCCGCGCCCATTGCTTTGCGCCCCACTTAGAGCCCTCTTAAGGTGCTAACGGGTGGCACTACCAACTGAATTTTTCCCCCCGATGTGTTTTATGTCCAACTACCATTGCAGTGCTGGCATCAGCAACGTCACATTCATAACAGAGGCCACATTCACCCTCACCCTGGGTGCAACATTCCTCTTAAAGGGGGCCCTGTTTTTGTGGCAAAAGTGTTTGGCAATTCTGTTTCAGTTGGTTTGACAGAAGAACTGGGAAACATTATTTCTTCGCAATGACATATCTGGGAAAATGTTGAAGTGCTACAGAAATGCAGCTCTTTCTTTTCATTTCAAGCACTGCCCTGCATTTGCATATTTCTCGTGGACTCCAACTCATTTGTTGAAAGCTGTTCGAGAAATTCTCCCTGAATATCGGGCAAAAATGTCCACCATTTTGTTCAAATTCAAAAAAATGTTCTTTTCTTCTGCCGATATTATGCAATAAATCAGGGCATCTAGCGGAATGATAAAAATAACTTAATAAATAATAACAGCCAGCAGCTGTCCGCTCAGACGACCCCTGAGCTTGTTTCCATTTTCGTGCATTCTCACTCACTGGGAAGCTATCCGAGGTCTTCCTATGCCAAAATGCAACAGGATAAACCTCCATCTGTTAGCTTTTATTGTAAGCGAGGCCTGTGATGACATTGATAATTGTTGCTGGGATTCAGTAGGGTCCATCAGAGGTGATTCTCCAAGAACTTGCTTCCGGCACGGTTACACAACACCCGAGCAGGCTGCCCACGATTTCCCGTCCATCAGAAAGGAATCTGCTCACTGTTTTCTGATACGCACAGCCCACGGCCGTTGCGCCCTGCCAGCATTGCCTACGAAGAGCCTAGGTCCCATTATCTAGCAGATAACCAGTACAAACTGCTTCCTAATTAGAGGGAGTGACAGAAGCCTTGCTGAGAGGTAAAGCAGACAGATACTAGAACATTGCTACCTGCTAATAAAGTCATCCCGAGTTATGTAATGCTTGCAATCCCTAAAACAATACAAGGTTCATATATACACCAACATGATCCATCATCTGTACGATAGCAAAATACTGCAGATGCTGGAAATCCAAAATAACAACAGAAAATGCTGGAAAAACTCAGCAGGCCAGGCAACATCCGTGGAGAGAAATTAGAGTCGACGTTTCGGGTGAACCCTTTTTCAAGACCCGAAACGTCGACTCTAATTTCTCTCCACGGATGTTGCCTGGCCTGCTGAGTTTTTCCGGCATTTTCTGTTGATCCATCATCTGACTGGGTCGGATCTACTAATTCTTACCGGGAGGGCTGTCTACATTCATCGGCATAAGAGCAACTCCCAATTGGCTCCTGATGCGTATTGCAAGTGCAGGATGTGTTTCTAGGCCAGCTCTGGCCTGTTGGTCCTTGCATTTAAATGCAGCTTCCTTCTGAGTAAACTAAAAGAAAAGGAGAGAAGGGGGGGCGCTAATGGGGTACTGATGTAGTAGCGCCACGGCGAGGTGAATCCAGTGCCGCAAGCCAAATCCAGCCCCCCGCCCCCCCCCCCCATAGTGGCGCCGCTACGAGTTAGTGCCGGGGACTTCAGCAGCTGTCAGATTGTGACGTCAATGAGTGTGCAACGCTCACTGGGTGTCCAATCTGCAAAATTGATTATCGCCCCCTGCCTTAGCGCCTCACCCCGACAGCGATAGGGAAAGGAGGCATGAAGCTGGCTCCAGGGGTACTACTTAAAGAGATCATGAGCAATGAGTCGCAGTTCTCAGGTTAGTGCTTTCTTGTCAGTTTGACATTGTGCAACAGTTTAATTCAATCATTTAAAGGTTGTTTATTCTCCGGAGTGTTGTGGCTACTAAAAATTAGTTACATTTATTCTCACAACATATCAAAGTGCTACACTTGGTTACATTAATGGGGGCTGTACTGGCAGTCGGCCTCACCCTCCAGGATCCAAGGCAAGGGAGCGCAGGTAGCGAGAAAGACTGGGACATGAGGGAGGAGGGGGGCCATGAGGGCTCTCAACAGGAGGCCTTACCCTCCGAGGGTATTCCAACAGCACTTCTCCTATCTCCAATTAAGTGAGGAGCAGTGTATTAGAAGGATCCGCTTCACCAAGGAGGTGGTCACAGAACTCTGCCACCTCCTGCAACCAGAACTCCAGCCTCAGATCAGGGTGACCACGGCTCTCTCAGTGGCAGTCAAGGTCACCGTCGCCCTCAATTTCTTTGCCGGCGTGTCCTTCCAGTCCGCAACAGGAGACATAGCGAACATCTCACTGTTCACCGTCCATCGCTGCATCTGGGAGCTCATAGAGGCTCTCTACAGCAGGAGAAGGGACTACATTGGCTACCCGATCACCAAAGGGAAGCAGGACGAGCATGCATGTGGCTTTGCCAGGATAGCGGGATTCCCCATGGTGCAGTGCACCCACGTGGCTTTGCAGGCACCGCATAACAATCCTGACATCTTCCGTAACTGCACAGGCTACCAATCACTTAATGTGCAGTTGATGTGGGACCACATACAGCGAATTCTCAAAGTGAATGCCCGCTATCCTAACAGCAGCCACGATGCCTTCATCCTGTGCCAGCACTCTTCTAGCCACCACGTCAAGTTCGCGGCTGGCTGCTCGGGGACAAGGGCTATCTGCTCTCCACCTAGATCATGACTCCCCTCTGCAGCCTGTAGGGGGGGCATCTTTTACCTGGTTTACGGTAATTTACCTGGTCAGCAGCCTTTGCCTGCACTGTGACCAATTCCAATCTTTTACCTGGTTTACGGTAATTTACCTGGTCAGACAACTTTTGCTGCTACACTCTGACCAATCCCAAACAGCGGTTTCGAATCGCTAAACCACCCCTTCCAGTTCTGACTGGAGGAACTTATAATTAATGATATATTAAAAATGGACAAATGATCTGGATGTGAGAAAGTCAAATTTTATTAACTAAAGAAAACTACACCACACGATCAAAGCAATAAAGAAACTACACCACACGATCAATGTAAAATTGCTTAACAGGGGAAGGCAGACAGCAAAAACGAGGGATAAATGGCTACAATGTAAGTCTTACAATCTTCGCAATTTCCCTTAAATTACCACCCCTCTAACTCCTTACTGGATTGCCTTGCTGTGGAGTCAGAAACCTGCTCACCTGGGGTCCAAAGAGAGAGAAGAGCTCACCTGCGGTCCAAAGAGAAAGAGATGTTTCTGAGAAGCTATCTTTATATCCTGTGAGCTCCTGCTGTTTTGGCGCTGAAAAGGTCTGTGTGCAAATTCGCACCGAAAAGTTCGAATACACAAGAGAAAGGCCCTGATTGGCTGATTCAAACGGGCTATTTTCCAGTGGCCAAACTGCTTCCTTTGTCTGGAATGGGTTTCGAATAAAGCTTGGGGTGGTTTGAATGTGTCTTCATTCTGGGGCCGAAATGTTCCCGCTCACATCTGGAGTTCATCTGGCTAAAACAAAAGGGACCCAACTGCCCTATTGTCTGAGTAATGGGTGATTCAAACCCATTCATTCCTTTTCTTAGTAAATCTCTTCCGTAGTTTCGGTGTGGCTCAATTGTGTGCTGGGCTTTGAATGGAGTTGGATTACTATGTAAACAGAAGCCCCTTTGTCCTGCGGTCACCGAAACTGCAGTCTCAAGTGGTTTAATCCCTTATGTCAACATCCTGCAGTTTCTTGTAAACAAACATTGCCTCTGTAGGGAAGGGAAACTCCCTGGTTTTGATTGACAGAATCTGACTGCCACTGCTTGATCCTCCCACTTTTCACAGACATCCACGAGCTGCTTTCCAAGCCCCATTGTCTCTGCCATGCTTTTCTGATGGCCATTTTTTAAACCCCTTTGCAATTTACCAAACTCAAGGGAACAATTTTATTAATAAAAATGTACTGTCTTAAAGTGTGCGAATTTTTCCACGAAGTTCCTCGATTCCGGTGTTGTCCACATGCTTCCCTGCCAACGAGCTTTTCAATGCAGCCTTTTTCAGTTCTGGGTATGTTTTAAAACATTGTCCAACCCAGAGACAATTTAAATACCACGAGTCTTCGTCCATGATGTAGATTAATATCTCCAGTATCTTCGGGGCTGAGGGATTTTGCGAACCCCTACATTCCACCCTTTGGATACTTCCAACTTGCTTGTAGTATCCATTTGAAGAAAGTGAGCAAAACTTTCTGACCCCCGACAAACAAACATCCCCTGTATTTACCTATAGCTACCTACCACTGATCCCCCGACCCATCTATTCCCCTCAAATTCAAGAAAAACCATGGTACGGTAGGCATCTACAGATACATCAACTACAAAATGTTACAACAAGGGTCTCATACCCCTGCACCACTTGTTACATTATAACATATTACAAAATGTTGCAATCTTGGTTATACAGTGTATTCAAAATGATCCCAAGCATGGAGAGGGTCCGACGCCTCGGCACAGCTTGGAACTGTAAAACAAAATACAAAAATCTCCATTAACCATAGGAAACAAAATGCTGAAATAAACCCCGACCATCACGTGCCAATGATGGGTTGTGAAATTTGAGTGGGTATTGCTCCGCCCACCCGGGCAGTAAATGTTCCTTCCACCCCCCCCCCAATGGTCTTAAACTTTTAAAACATGCAGGATGGATTTTACAGAACAGTCTGCTCTGCCAGCCCCAAGCCGTTCCCTTGTCCCTTTGTGGAGGTGGGGTACCCCTCATGTTATACAGACCGAGACCGGGGAGTGTGGGATCGCAACTCCCAGCCCCTCCCCCTCCCGTCTTCCCTCGACTGGCTGCAGAAAATGATAAGTGCCTGTGTGACGGCTCTCACTGGCCCCACACTCAAACTTGGATCCCAGATCCGGCCACCCACTCATCCTCCCCAGCCACACTTACACTCTAACTTTGCCCGTGGGCCATCGGGTGAGATCCTCCCTTCCCCGAACGCACCCACGTGACTCTTGGGTCTCCCCCTCCCCTTTATAATCTTTCCCGGGCCATCACCACCCACTCCCGGGGAACGCGTCCCTATCTGCCAAGGCGCCCGCGCTTCCCCACCATGACTCCTCAATAGCGAGGTTTCCCGCAAGTGATCTTCGGTCAGGATAGTGCTGGGTTGGGGGCCGTGCCCCACCCAGCTGGGGCCATCTCTTCCGCGTAGGATGAGTAGGCAAGTTCCTCCGGACCCTGTCCGGTTTCTCCCAAAGGTTGCTGCGGGGTCTCCTCCTGGATTTGTCCAGTGACGAGGTGATCCCCAACATTCTGTAAATCTTCATTCGATGCCCAGCTCGGGCTGGGCGAACAGGGCTGCTTCTTGGTCTACTCTCCTGTAAAAAACTTAAAAGGACATGCAGCCAGTTGCCTCACTGACCTGCTGCCTTAGGTGGAGGCATGGTCAGGTCCCTCGACCTCGGACCAAAATACAAGCATTTGGCACACTTATAAACTTAAACTTTAAACTTCTAGTTACATGCTAAACTTAAAATTTAAACACCTTAACAACAAGCTATAAACATTGGTTACTTAACACAAAGCTATAATACAAATGCCGCCCGTCTCCGGACGGCCAGGCTAATCTCTGGTGTCAGTGTCACAGATTACTGCTGCCTGCAGCGAAGCTGGACTGTCTCCTGCTTCTTGTCCCTGGCAGCTTATGGCTGCTAATTGGGGACCTCTGTGATCTGTTTCCTCCCGGGCTCGGGAGATTGCTCTTTGTGGCAGGTACCCTGGTGACCACCTTTTCTTGGGCTTGCGGACCCGCTGAGACCTTCTGAGGGGCATCTCTGTGGGGGAAACTTTGGCTGACGGACCCTTAGCCTGGTTCGCAGCCCTCGCTGGCTGGGAACCTTCTCCCCCTGGTGCAAACAGCCCGGACTATATAATGTAACTGGCAGCCTGCCGGTACTCCAGGTTTGTCTCCTTTTCCCTACCCACTCCTGTACTGGGGGCAGGTATTCCCTCACCACCCGCTGCTGATGGCTGAAAATCTTCCTCTCCAGGTCCAAAACCTGGTACCTGCTCCACTGCAAGAGGAATTGCTATCCCTTCCTACACAGAGTCCCACACCATAGGGGGAATCACTCTAGAAGAGGGCTGGGAAGCTTGTCCCTTTAAACAGGCGACTGCGCCTGCGCGAACCTCCTCCCCGGAGTCCCACGGCAGAGGCTGTAAAGTCTCTGTCTTCAAACAGGGGACTGCGCCTGTGCAGGGAAACCGAAGAGGAGCCGCTGTGGTCCCGCAGGCAACAGCGCCTGCACGTTCGATCTCTTTGAAAAGGGGAGGAAGAACCGCTGGGTCTTCCAAGCAGGCTACTGCGCCTGCGCGTATAGACTGGGAAGCGGGGACCTTTAAACGGCCAACCGCGCCTGTGCACGCAGCCTCACAGTGAAAAGGAGTCGCTGGGGGTTCCAAGTTTGTGACTGCGCCTGCGCGAACCCGGTGTTGGGAAGCCTCTCCCCTCAGGCACGCGACTGCGCCTGCGTGGGAAAACCGAAGAAGAGCCGCTTGGGTCACAGGCTGGGGAACTGCGCCTGCGCGAACCTGGTGTTGGGAAACCTCTCCCCTCAGGTGCGCAACTGTGCCTGCGCGAACCTGCTGTTCAGAAGACTGGGGGATTCCTGTCTCGAGACCAGCGACTGCGCACGCGCGGGCAGTCTCCAAGCGATCTTCTGTGAATGAACTGGCAGCAGCCTGCAGATTTCTACTCTCAGGCTGCTGTTTCTCTGTTTCTGAGCCAAATAACTGGTTCAAATTTAAACCTTGGCCAAAACTTAGGTCCCACTGGGCGGTGAAGTGTCCCAATTGGTGGGGCGGACAACTTTTCCCTTAAGACAAGCCACAGTGCCTGTCTTTACAGCCTGTGAACTTGAACTTGTCTGGTCAGATTTATACAATTTACCTGATTTTCCCTGTGTCCCATCCCTGCCTGTAATCACTGCCACTGGCCCGGACTCATATGGGTCCCAGAAAGTGCCTGCAAGTGCACCCTCCTTGGCCAGCCTATCGGCCAGTCATTGTGGGGAGGCCGAGGTGGGCGAGGGGGCTGCAACACCACTGATGGCTGCTATCTTTCCCTGATTGGCCCTGAGGAAAGATTTTATCGACTCCAAGATGGACTCGACTGTAGCGGGAGGAGTTTCTGTCTCTTCCTTCTGAGTTGGGGCCGCGGGGGTCCTGGCTTTATCGTCTCTCCCAGGCTTTTTACAATCCCTGCGCCAGTGGCCCTCCTCCCCGCACCTGTAACAAGTGACCTTGTTCTGGGAGGGACGGCTCCCCTCCTGGCGCCACTCTTTCTTATATTGAGCCCCAGGTTTGACCTCGTGGACTTTACCCTTTTGCTGTGGGGTCCCACTATTCCTACCATTCCTATATGCTACCGTGAGCAGCCGGATTACAGTCTCTTCGGTTGCTAGGGGGTCTCGGGGGTCAAACCAAGTATCAGCCTTTGCTTTTATCTGGGGCAGGCAATTGTACACCAGGCAACGAAGCCATTGGGTCTGCTGCTGCTGGTTCAGTTGTGCCCTATTTTGTCCCCCTGTACACGCGCTGTTGTAGACTGGTCACAGCCTGTCTGCAAATACCTGAGGGGTCTCCCCTTCCTTCTGCAGTGTTTTCCCTATGCAATCGAACAGATTGCCGTCGTTTGCACCCATGGCTCCCAGTATTTCCTCCTTTAGGTCCTCAAAACCCTTCTGCCCTCTCTTAGCCTCATCTGAAAGGGTTTGATAGAGCTTACTATCTGCAGAGAAAAGCAACATTTTGGCTTTCTCTTCCTCATCACAGCCGTTAACACAGGCTGCCTGTTCTATCCCCTGGAAGTGCACTGAGGGGTCTCCCTTTTCAGAGAGCAGGGGAATATGTTTCACCAGGCCTCTGAGCTGTTGGGCATCATAGGCTACCAGATAGGTATGCTGAACAGCCCCTGGGTCATTATCGTTCATGGGCGGACCGTACCTCCGTTGTCGGAGGGGGTACACTGGTCCTGGTCCCCGCCTGCCTAGCAGGACCTGCTGGCGTTCTCCTACCACCCCATTGTCCACCCCTTCTTGCTGCCAGAGCTCCTCAAAACTCGGAGCTGTGGGCTGCTGTCTTGGGATCTCTAATTCCCTAGCCAGCCCTTCCCTGGGTGTTGCCTGTGGGGCGGTTTGATTTGGGCTGCTGGTACTGTCCGACGGACTTCCCTTCGAACTTATGAGACATACCACCCCTTTAGTCCTCCTTAACTCCATACCCAAACTCTCTATCTTTCGGTTACATGGGGTATGATCTGCTCCACTAAACCTTTGGTCGCAGGCCAGCTTATAAGCTGCCTTTACCTCCTTAACCATTTCCTCCTGCTCTGTTACTTCTGAGGTGAGGCGGGCATTCTCTTCCCGCAGCCTCATCTCGTTACTCCTTGCTTCTGTAAACTGGCACTTTAGGAACTCTATCTTGTGCCTCGCATGGCTTTTGCCCTCGCTAGCTTCTTGGGTGAGGTGTGCGTTATCCTCCTGTAGCCTCATCTGACTGTCCCTAGCCTCTGTGACTTCCTGCACAAGGCGCTCTATCTCTGCCTGGCATTTTGTTACCTCTAGTGTGAGGCATGCATTTTCTTCCCGCACCCTCATCCCACTATCTCTGGCCTCATTCACCTCTCTTATGAGGCGTTCTACCTCCGCCTGGCATTTTTCCAACTCTGACTCCCGATTCTTGGCCTCTTTAACCTGGCCACCTATACTATAATAGGACAGCTTACACACTGCCGCTACCTTCCGTAGGACTGCCCACAGACTGAGAGCAAGAAAAGCAATAGCTGATGCTTTCTCCAGATCCAGACCACTTATCATATCAAAAACTGCCTCCAGTCCTGCCGCAGTCGCCAATTTGTAGGGGACATCTTTTACCTGGTTTACGGTAATTTACCTGGTCAGCAGCCTTTGCCTGCACTGTGACCAATTCCAATCTTTTACCTGATTTACGGTAATTTACCTGGTCAGACAACTTTTTGCTACTACACTCTGACCAATCCCAAACAGCAGTTTCGAATCGCTAAACCACCCCTTCCAGTTCTGACTGGTGGAACGTATAATTAATGATATATTAAAAATGGACAAATGATCTGGATGTGAGAAAGTCAAATTTTATTAACTAAAGAAAACTACACCACACGATCAAAGCAATAAAGAAACTACACCACACGATCAATGTAAAATTGCTTAACAGGGGAAGGCAGACGGCAAAAACGAGGGATAAATGGCTACAATGTAAGTCTTACAATCTTCGCAATTTCCCTTAAATTACCACCCCTCTAACTCCTTACTGGATTGCCTTGCTGTGGAGTCAGAAACCTGCTCACCTGGGGTCCAAAGAGAGAGAAGAGCTCACCTGCGGTCCAAGGAGAAAGAGAAACAGATGTTTCTGAGAAGCTATCTTTATATCCTGTGAGCTCCTGCTGTTTTGGCGCTGAAAAGGTCTGTGTGCAAATTCGCGCCGAAAAGTTCGAATACACAAGAGAAAGGCCCCGATTGGCTGATTCAAACGGGCTATTTCCCAGTGGCCAAACTGCTTCCTTTGTCTGGAATGGGTTTCGAATAAAGCTTGGGGTGGTTTGAATGGTCTTCATTCTGGGGCCGAAATGTTCCCGCCCACATCCGGAGTTCATCTGGCTAAAACAAAAGGGACCCAACTGCCCTATTGTCTGAGTAATGGGTGATTCAAAACCCATTCATTCCTTTTCTTAGTAAATCTCTTCCATAGTTTAGGTGTGTCTCAATTGTGTGCTGGGCTTTGAATGGAGTTGGATTACTATGTAAACAGAAGCCCCTTTGTCCTGCGGTCACCGAAACTGCAGTCTTAAGTGGTTTAATCCCTTATGTCAACATCCTGCATTTTCTTGTAAACAAACATTGCCTCTGTAGGGAGGGGAAACTCCCTGGTTTTGATTGACAGAATCTGACTGCCGCTGCTTGATCCTCCCACTTTTCACAGACATCCACGAGCTGCTTTCCAAGCCCCATTGTCTCTGCCATGCTTTTCTGATGGCCATTTTTTAAACCCCTTTGCAATTTACCAAACTCAAGGGAACAATTTTATTAATAAAAATGTACTGTCTTAAAGTGTGCGAATTTTTCCACGAAGTTCCTCGATTCCGGTGTTGTCCACGTGCTGCCCTGCCAACGAGCTTTTCAATGCAGCCTTTTTCAGTTCTGGGCATGTTTTAAAACATTGTCCAACCCAGAGACAATTTAAATTCCACGAGTCTTCGTCCGTGATGTAGATTAATATCTCCAGTATCTTCGGGGCTGAGGGATTTTGCAAACCCCTACAAGCCCCAACACTCCTGCCCAGCAATCACATAATGAGAGCCATGCTGCGACCAGGAACATCATCGAGCAGACCATCGGCGTACTCAAGCAACGGTTCCACTGCCTCAACCCTCAGGAGGAGCCCTCCAGTATTCGGCTGAGCGAGTGTCCCATTTCGTTGTTGTCTGCTGCATACTCCACAACTTGGCCATCATGAGTGCCTAGCCCTTGCTACCAGGGATTGCGGGACCACCTCAGGAGGAGGAAGAGGAAGATGAGGGGGAGGAGGAACAGGAGCGAGGGAGGAGGCAGCCATTCAGTCAGCCTTCTGGAAGGGTGGTCCATGACCGCCTCATCAGACTGCGGTTCCAATAAATTAAACCCCAGATCCCCGTTGCTCACCACATCCCCATCATTCCATCCCTGTTGCAGGCCATATCACAGCGCAAAGCTGAAATAAGACACACCACAAAAGAATCCAAACTGAATTAATAAATTTATCAATAATCAGTGAACACATATTTACAACAATAATATTAATATTCACCCTTGTGCAATCCCTTAGTGCCTCTCGTTACTATGCCTTTGCCTACACTAGTGCTCCTATGAAGTGTTGGCCCAGTGGCTGCAGCAGCGCTGGTGGTAGGTTGCTGAGTGTCCATGTGGGAGACTTCAGATGGCCTTGCAGGATGTCCTCGACCAGCTCTGGGCATGGAAGGCGCGGCTGTAGACTGCACCACCTCAGCATGGGCAGCAGCAGTCTGGGCTGGCTGGATGACAGGCAGCGACAAGGGCAATGGCAGAATGGCAGTGGTGGGAGCAGGAATGCTGTCATCCTGAGAGAGGACAGCAGGTTCCTGCTCCACTGACCCACTGACACTGCCTCGGGGCAGCACCTCGGCATCCCTAGCAATCTGTTGGAGCACAGATTGCTGGCCTGCTGCAACACCGTGAAAGCCCTGGTCAACGGTGTTAGACCCAGCCATGATGGCAGCTGTCAGAGCTTGCGTGGCATGAGAGCAGTTTGAGATTGGATGCCATGAAGCATAGACTGCATTACAGTGCTAAGACATTGCGTCGCTTCTGCCTGTGCTGCAATGGAAGCTGCCAGATTGCCCATCACACACGGCAGCAGGTCTGAGTCGCCACGGTCTTTCTGGGAGTCGACCATCCTTTGCAGATTGGAAATGATGGGCTCCATGGTGTGCGTGGATTCCTCCATGCTCCTTACCATTGCTGACAGGCTCTCAAAAGCCCTTGCCATTGCACCTATCATCTCTGTGTGCATACCCATCACCCTTCTTCTAAAGTTCTCCCCACCGAGGTCTTCATCTAAGTCTTGTGCAGCAGAACTCGCGCGTGAACTCGTCCTTTGGTGAGCAGGCCCCTGAACTACCCTTGCCCCCTGGCCTTGCTGCAGCCTGCTCGCTCCCGGTGCATTACCTGTGCAGATCCCACTAGTATACTAGCCTCTAAAGAACACGGAGTGCCAGTATCTGAACTGGTGCCTGCCGGTGAGACATGCAGTGACGCGGTGTGTTCTTCCTCCTCCTCTCCTCCCGCCTCACTCTCTACGGTGTCCTCAGGGACAGGCTGTTCAGCTGCTTGCTCATTACCTGAAAGCATGAAGGCACAAGAGTCGGGGTAAAGTGGTGGGAGGGGGGCAGAAAGGGAGAAATGCATGATTAGCTGGAAAGTGCGAAAAACTTGTGGGGTGAGTGGGAAGTGGGATATGAGAAGCGGTCTCCTCTACATTGGGGAGACCAAACGCAGATTGGGTGACCGCTTTGCGGAACACCTCTGTTCAGTCCGTAAGGGTGACCCCGAGCTTCCGGTCGCCTGTCATTTTAATTCACCGCTCCATTCCCACTCGGACCTCACCGTCCTTGGCCTCTTGTATTGTTCCATGGAAGCTCAATGTAAACTCGAGGAACAGCACCTCATCTTCCGATTAGGCACTCTGCAGCCTTCCGGACTCAATATCGAGTTCAACAATTTCAGATCATAACCTCGGCCCCTATTACTTTTTTACTTATAACTTTTTCCACCCCTTTGTTTTGGGTCTTCCTTTCCCCCTCCCCCCCACTTTCCTTTTGTTTCTCTCTCCCACCTGGCAGCTGTCTCTTACCTGCCAGTACACTTCACACCTAATCTCAGCTGTCTTTTGTCTTCACTGGCCTATTACCATCTCATCTGGTTTTGAATACCTTTTATTGTCTCTTTTACTTCTTTTGTTCGATCGCAGCCCTGCCTTCGATCTATTTTATTTTCATTCCAGTTTTGAAGAAGGGTTTCGACCCGAAACGTCAACTCAAATTTCTCTCCACGGATGTTGCCTGACCTGCTGAGTTTTTCCAGCATTTTCTGTTGTTATTTCGGATTTCCAGCATCTGCAGTATTTTGCTATCATATGAGAAGAAGGAGTAGGGATGAACATACCGTTATTTTCCCCAAGGGGTTCAACATCGCTGTTGGCCACGGTGCCCACCACCTGGCGCCCAATAATATGCAGCACTCTCTTCTCCAGCATCGACAGTGGTTGGGTGTCGGCTTGTCCCCCGCCTGTGCACTCCTGCTCCCTCCTGTTGTGAGTGAGTGTGGCGCATTCTGTTTGGGTGATGTGCCTGCCATAGTTGAATAGCTGCCATTGTGTGCAAGGTGTGAGATATGGGTGTGAGTGTTGGTAGGTAGAGATTGTTCTTGGGTGAGTGCTAGGAGTGTGGTGCTTTGGCCAGCGTGTGCAGACTGTGGTTCAGACAGTGGTATGTAGCATTTGTTGAGGCATTGACTCACCCTGACCACCCGAATGAGGTCATTAAAATACTTCCTGCACTGTGTGTGGGTCCTGGGGCCCACAGTACTGTCTGAGACATGCTGCGCAACCTCCCTCTACATGGCACAGAAGACTTGCGGCGAGGGCCTCCTGCCACTTGCCGGGTAGAGCACCGCCCTCCGTCTCTCCACAGCGGACACCAACTCCTCCAATGCTTGGTCCGAAAATCTGCGGTCTCTCTCCCTGAGGCATGGATCTGCCATCATGGCACTTGCTTGAGTCATCCGGCTCCTTGGGCTTGGCCTGCTCCTGCTTGCTGACACAGGTTCACAGCCAGCAATGCTAAGAATGAGGTTCTGCAGCATCAATGAACCTCCCCTTTAAGAACTGGAAAGAGCCTGTGGCAATGATGACTTGCGATTAGACTGCACCTGATATTGGTCAGCGCTTTGCGTGTAACGTCACTGAGCTAAGCCATTAGCGCTTGATTTAGTGCTCCCATCCTCCCTTTGTGCAATGAGACAACATTTTGCATGCAGCACGATTCATTAGCACCTGGTGCTAAATCTCAAACTTTTCTAAAGTTACCACCCATTTCTGGGCTATAATGAATTTCTCCCCCAAAGACTTTCATTTATACATCTCATGACATCCCAAAGTGCTTTACAACCAGTGAAGTACTTTTGAAGTGTAGTCACTGTTGTAAAGCATAGAATGTGCACGCAAACAGTAAATCTGTTTCATAGTGATATTGGTTGTGGGATAAATGTTGGCTAGGATAACTCCCCTGCACTTCTTCGAATAGTGCCACAGGATCTTTTACATCCACCTGAGAGAGCAGACAGGGTCTTGGTTTAACATCTCATCTCAAAGATGACACCCCCAACAGGGCAGCACTCCCTCGGTACTACATTTGAGTGTCAGCCTGGATTATGCACTCATCTCTCTGGAGTGGGGCTTGAACCCACAACTTTCTGACTGAGAGGCGAGAGCGCTACCAACTGAACCACAGCTGACACTTCCACATGCAGCAGAAAAGTTCTGTAAAATGCTCTGTAGCTCATGCAGTGAGTTGTATCTAGAATGCTATAAGGACAGTTTGTAAGTTAGCTCTCCTGGCACAGAGTTTCACTTAACAGGAATACACACTGGGAACACAACATGGAGGCCAGCACACGGGAATCATAGTTCATTGAAGGACAAAGATTCACACCAGCCATGGGTCGGAAGCGCTAACCTCCGTTCCCAAGTTCCCGATATCTGCTGCCAAACACACAAAACTCTGCTAACTCGTAAAATTGAGCCCATAATTTCTAGGAATTGGATTAGGCCAGTAGGCCCAAAAAGCCTGTCCCTTTTCACAGATCAATTACACCTACCTTATATCTCTCTAGAAATTATACTCCTCACCGCCAAAATAATCCATTTACAGGAACATCAGAACAGGGGCAGGCCATTCAGCCCCTTGAGCCTGTTCTGCCAATCAATTAGATCATGGCTAATCTGTATCTTAATTTACCCGCCTTGGTTCCATATCCCTTAATACCCTTTGCCTGACAAAAATCTATCAACCTTCGTTTTGAAATTTTCAATTGACCCCCCGCCTCAGCAGCTTTTTGGGGGAGCGAGTTCCAGATTCCCACTACCCTTTGTGTGAAGAAGTGTTTCCTGACATCACCCCCTGAATGGCCTAGCTCTAATTTTAAGGTTACATCAAAACCCTAGCTGGCATACTGTGTGGAATTCTGGTCAACGAATCACAGGAAGGATATTGTTGCCCATGAGAGGCTGGATGGAGGAGCAACAGAGAGCTTCCCAGGTGTAAATGGATTTAATTTAGGAGGCAAGGCTATGGAATTCTATCGGTCTAAGATGCCGGTAAAGCACAGCCCAGAAGGAATTGCTTTGATCACCCGTGTGGGGTGTCAGTGTAAATGCGTTCATGAAGTTTCCCTCCAATGGCTGGGTTTGAGTTTCTCCGGAGGTTCGGCCGATCGACCGCTTCGACTTCGGTGGAAGGTCCGCGGAAACCAAGGAGAAACTGCGCAAATGGTATTCACGCCCTTTTTTCCGTGGACCTCCTTGCAAAGTCACAGCGGACAATCAGGAGACCCCACACAGAAATTCAACCCCATCATTCTAGAGTAAGTAAGGAGAAACTGTTTCCATTAGCAAGAGGGTCGGTAATGCAGAGGGCATAGATTTAAGATACTTGGCAAAAGAAACAGAGAGGGGGAAGGAGGAGACTTTTACTTTTACGCAGCGAGTTGTTATAATCTGGAACGCGCTGCCTTAAAGGGTGGTGGAAGTAGATTTAATAATAGCTTTCAAAAGGGAATTGGATAAACACTTGAAGGGGAAAAAATTTGCAGAGCTACGGGGATGAGCAAGGGAGTGCGACTAATTGGATAGCTCTACCAAAGAGCCAGCACGGGTGTGATGGGCCGAATGGCCTCCTTCTGTGCTGTGTGATTGTTTGATTGTATGATAAGTTGGGCTGGATTTCTTTGGGAAAGGTGAGACTTCAGTGTAACTTAACTACGGTTTACAAGCTGATGAAAGCAATTTAGGCCAGGCAAATTGCTCAACTCGAGTGAAGGGTTTGAATATTGAGTGTAGGGGTGAGGGGGACACAAGCTTAAAATAAGGAAGTTAGGGGTAAGGAGGGATATCAGGTAGAACTTGTTTCCCCGAAGGTTAATAGAGTTGAGGAAACAGTTCTCACCGAAGGCTGCTAAAGCGCTACGTGGATTCCAGAGAGACAATCAGATGCCTTTCTGGAGGGAGAAGGGATTGAGGGATATGGTGTGAAGATGGGTCAGTGTGAAAGGAATGGGAAAGGTTCCCCTTCTCCGTTCCTGATGAATTCTTCTGTTGACACGTTGACACTCTGGGAACTGATGATCTCATGATACGTAGGATTTGCTACTTACATACTTTAGATAGTTGGCTTGCCTCTTAAACATCTGTGTTGGTTGAAGCTGTCACTCAACACGTCACGTACAACTCACTGAATGCAAATTGCACTTCATCCTGTCCTGACCGCACACGGGGTATTTTTAGGAAGCTGGGTGGGGCGATCCGAACTGTGAGCATTAACACAATCAGCGGGCGGAGGTGTTGGCCGGCTGGTTGTTGCTGGCTTCCTCCTGCGTAGGATGCCGATGATAGCTTTGTGTTTCAGGAGGTCGAGTCAATGACAGGCATTGCTCTGTGCTCTAATGATCTGGGCCTGGAAGGAAAGAAAACCCATGGTAATCTGGGTGGGAAATCTTCACAAAGCTCAATGGAGCGCAACCAAAGGCCATGTAAGGCAAATAAACAGATAAATAGAGCAGAATCTCTCTGAAGTCTGCATCGCTGTTGGTGCCAAAACGACTGTACAAATAGGCGTGTTTCACTTTCAGTACAAATATTGAGTGTGGGTCATTATCAGTGTAAGTGCAGTGTATGGGTCACTAGCAGTACACATTTAGTGTGTGACAATCAGTGTAAATCAGTGTGACAGTTAGCTGTGGTCAGTTGGTAGCACACGTGCCCACTCCATGGGACTTGAGCACATAAAGCTAGGCTAACACTCCAGTGCAGTGCTGAGGGAGTGCTGCAGTGTCGGAGGTGCCGTCTTTCGGATGAGACAATAAAACCGAGGCCCCGTCTGCTCTCACAGGTGGACGTAAAAGATCCCGCGGCACTATTTCGAGTAGGGGAGTTGTGTCCTGGGCCAATATTTATCCCTCAATCTGCATCACTAAAACAGGTTATCTGGTCATTATCATTATTGCTGTTTGTGGGAGCTTGCTGTGCACAAATTGGCTGCCGCATTTCCACATTGCAACAGTGACTACACTTCAAAAAGTACTTCATTGTCTGTAAAGCGCTTTGAGACTTCCGGTGGTCGTGAAAGACGCTATATAAATGCAAGTCTTTCTTTCCTTAAATAGTGTGTGTGAGATTACCTGTCCAAATGCAGTGTGTGGATCACTATCAGTTCAGAAATAGTGTTCGAGTCACTTAGTGCAAATACAATTTCTGCATCCGTACCGGTACACATACATTGGGGGTCATTTTGACTTTGTGCGATAGTTCAAAACAGGCGACAGCGAGTCGGCAGCCCTTACACCTCTCCCTGATTGACTTCAATGGAAATAAAAATCAGGAGAGATGTAAAACAGGCTGTTGACTCGCTGTCCCCTGTTTTATACTATCACACAAAGTCAAAATTAGCCCCATCTGTTGTACAGATACAGTGTATGGGTCACCATCAATGTAAATACCTCAGTGTGAACACAGACACTGCAATGCTGTAAGTAGAAAATGGGCCCTTTCCACATTCTCAATCTCCATGGGTTTCCGCGAGTGTAACCTTCAGGCAGGTCCAAGATCAGGGCCAGGCAGCTGGCTTTAGTGCAGTCACATGACTGCCTTTCGAGCAGCGCCCTTGGAAAGAGGTCGGAGGTGGCAGGGGGGGCAGAGGGGAGGGGACAGTGGAGAGGAGGGTGGGGGTGGCGGGGAGAGGGCGGGGTTGGGGCTGGGGTTGGGGGGAGGGTTAGTGGGGGGAGGGGTGCATGTGCGAGGGGTAGGGATGCAAGACTCAGGGGTGTAAGGGGAGGGGCTGGAGGGATGGAGCAGGGGGAGGGGTGTGGGATTGCGAGGGCAGGGGAGGGGCTGGGGGGCAGGGGGAGGGGACGGTGGTGAGGAGGGTGAGGGTGGCGGGGAGAGGGCGGGGTTGGTGGGGGGTGGGGCAGCAGGAGGTGGGGGAGGGGATGGTGGTGAGGAGGGTGAGGGTGGCAGGGAGAGTGTGGGGGCGGGGCAGGTGGGGGGTGGGGCCACGGGAGGTGGGGGGAGGGGACGGTGGCGAGGAGGGTGAGGGTGGCGGGGAGAGTGCGGGGGCAGGGCCGGGGTTGGGGGGTGGGGCAGCGGGAGGCGGGGGGAGGGGATGGTGGTGAGGAGGGTGAGGGTGGCGGGGAGAGTGCGGGGGTGGGTCTGGTGGGGGGTGGGGCCGCGGGAGGCGGGGGGAGGAGACGGTGGCGGGGGGGGAGGGGTGTAGGATTGAGAGTGCGGGGGTGGGGCTGGTGGGGGGTGGGGCCGCGGGAGGCGGGGGGAGGGGACGGTGGCGGGGGGGAGGGGTGTGTGATTGAGAGTGCGGGGGTGGGGCTGGTGGGGGGTGGGGCAGCCCATTCCAACTAATTGAGCAGACTTTTCTGCAACTGGTTCTCAGAGGCCTGGAAGGAGCGGGTTGGAGTCTTCGGTGAATATGCTGAAGGGACGATTATTATCAGCCCTAGGTTCACATGAAGCATTGCACATTCAATCTTGTACTGCAACATAGTGGGGATCACCAAAGCAGCTCTCCTTTATGGGAGGGGACACGGATGGACGGAGGGTGTGGGGTCTGCCTTATTGAGGCTTTAGCTTCTCACTGGCTATACATTGCGGCCTCTTCTCGAACCAGGGTTAAAGTTTGTTTTAAGAAGGTTCTGCAATCGGTGTTTGTAATAGAAATAGAAACATAGAAGATAGGAGCAGGAGTAGGCCATTCGGCCCCTCGAGCCTGCTCCGCCATTTAATGCGATCATGGCTGATCATCCAAATTCAGTACCTGGTCCCTGCTTTCTCCCCATACCCCTTGATCCCTTTAGCATTAAGAAATATATCTAACTCCTTATTGAATATATTTAATGTATTGGCCTCTACTGCCTTCTGTGGTAGAGAATTCCACAGGTTCATCACTCTCTGGGTGAAGAAATTCCTCCTCATTTCTGTCCTAAATGGCCTACCCCTTATCCTTAGACTGTGGCCCCTGGTTCTGGACTCCCGGACCATCGGGAATATCCTTCCTGCATTTAGTCTGTTCAGTCCTGTCAGAATTTTATAAGTTTCAATGAGATCCCCTCTCATTCTTCTAAACTCCAGCGAGTACAAGCCCAATCGTCCCAATCTCTCCTCATACGTCATTCCTGCCATCCCAGGTATCAGCCTGGTGAATCTTCACTGAACTCCTTCCATGGCAAGAACATCCTTCCTCAGATAAGGCGACCAAAACTGCACACAATACTCAAGATGTGGTCTCACCAAGGCCCTGTACAACTGCAGCAAGACATCCTTGCTCCTGTGCTCAAACCCTCTCGCTACGAAGGCCAACATACCATTTGCCTTCTTAACCACCTGCTGCACCTGCATGCTTACCTTCAGCGGCTGGTGCACAAGGACACCCAGGTCTCATTGCACTTCCCCTTCTCCCAATCTATTGCCATTAAGAGAATAATCTGCCTTCCTGTTTTTGCCACCAAAGTGGATAACCTCACATTTATCCACGTTATATTGCATCTGCCATGCTTCTGCACAATCACCCAACCTGTCCAAATCATCCTGTAGTTTCTCGGCATCCTCCTCACAGCACACACACCCACCCAGCTTTGTTTCGTCTGCAAATTTGGAGATATTACATCTAGTTCCCTTGTCTAGATCATTAATATATATTGTGAATAGCTGGGGTCCAAGGACCGATCCCTGCGGTATCCCACTAGTCACTGCCTGCCATTCAGAAAAAGACCCGTTTATTCCAACTCTTTGCTTTCTGTCTGCCAACCAGTTCTCTATCCAAGTCAATACCTTGCCTCCAATCCCATGTGCCTTAACTTTACACGCTAATCTCTCATGCGGGACCTTATCGAAAGCCTTCTGAAAGTCCAAAAACACCACATCCACTGGTTCTCCCTTATCTATTTAACTAGTTACATCCTCAAAAAATTCCAGTAGATTAGTCAAGCACGATTTACCTTTTGTAAATCCATGTTGACTTTGTCCGATCCTGTCACTGTTTTCCAAGTGCTCTGCTATTACATCTTTTATAATAGACTCTAGCATTTTCCCCACTACCGATGTCAGTCTTACCGGTCTGTAATTCCCCGTTTTCTCTCTACCACCTTTTTTGAATAGTTGGGTAACATTAGCTACCCTCCAATCCATGGGCACTGTTCCAGATTCCATCGAATGTTGGAAGATGATCAGCAATGCATCTACTATTTCTAGGGCCACTTCCTTAAGTACCCTAGGATGTAGATTATCAGGCCCTGGGGATTTATCAGCCTTCAATCCTATCAATTTCCCTAACACCATTTCCCTACAAATACTGATTTCTTTCAGTTCCTCAGTTTCATCAGACCCTATGTTCCCCGACATCTCTGGGAGATTATTTGTGTCCTCCTTTGTGAAGACAGAACCAAAATATGTATTTAATTGGTCTGCCATTTCTTTGTTCCCCATTATAAATTCCCCTGATTCTGACTGCAAGGGACCTATGCTTGACTTCACCAATCTTTTTCTCTTCACATATCTATAAAAGCTTTTACAGTCAGTTTTTATGTTCCCTGCAAGCTTACTCTCATATTCTATTTTCCCTTTCTTAATTAATCCCTTTGTCCTCCTTTGTTGAATCCTAAACTGCTCCCAATCCTCAGGTTTACTGCTTTTTCTGGCCAATTTATATGTCCTCTCCATGGATCTTATGTTATCCCTAATTTCCCTTGTTAGCCACGGTTGAGTCACCTTTTTTGTTTTATTTTTATGCCAAACTGGGATGAACAAATTCTGTAGTTCATCCATGCGGTCTATGAATGTTTGCCATTGCCTATCCACCGTCAACCCTTTGAGTGACATTCCCCAATCAATCCTACCCAACTCGCGTAATCAGGTGCTTGGCTTGTAGTTACTACAATTCTCTTTTTTATTGCTCTTTTATCCCCGCCAAACCTCTCCGCCTCTCTTTCCTCCTTTAAGATGCTCCTTAAACCCGACCTCTTTGACCAAGCCTTTTGGTACCTGTCCTAATATCTCCTTATGTATCCCAGTGTCAAATTTTGTCCGCTAACGCTCCAGTGAAGCACCTTGGGACATTTTACTATGTTAAAGGCACTATATAAATGCAATTGATATACCCCATCAGCACACTGCTAGGCTGATGAGGGTGGGATGAAGTAAATAGAGTGGGAGGAGGCCCATGTGGAACATAAACACAGGTTGGACTGAATGGCCTGTTTCTGTGCTGTATGTTCCATGTAATTGGGCTGATAAGTGGGGGGTCACCATTGACCAGAAATTTAACTGGACCAGCCACACAGAAACATAGAAACATAGAAGATAGGAGCAGGAGTAGGCCATTCGGCCCCTCAAGCCTGCTCCGCCATTCAATGAGATCATGGCTGATCATCCCATAAATACTGTGGCAACAAGAGCAGGTCAGAGGCTAGGTACTCTGCGGCAAGTGTCTCACCTCCTGACTCCCCAAAGCCTTTCCACCATCTGCAAGGCACAAGTCAGGAGTGTGATGGAATACTCTCCACTTGCCTGGATGAGTGCAGCTCCAACAACACTCAAGAAGCTCGACACCATCCAGCACCTTAAACATTCACTCCCTCCACCACCAGCGTACCGTGGCTGCAGTGTGTACCATCTACAAGATGCACTGCAGCAACTCACCAAGGCTTCTTCGGCAGCACCTCCCAAACCCGCAGCCTCTACCACCTAGAAGGACAAGGGTAGCAGGCGCATGGCAACACCACCACCTGCAAGTTCTACTCCAAGTCACACACTATCCTGACATGGAATTATATCGCCGTTCCTTTGTCTCTGGGTCAAAATCCTGGTACACCCTCCCTAACAGCACTGTGGGAGTACATTCACCACACGGATTGCAGCAGTTCAAGAAGGCAGCTCACCACCACCTTCTCAAGGGCAATTAGGGATGGGCAATAAATGCTGGCCTTGCCAGCGACGCCACATCATAGAGCCATAGAGTCAAACGGCACAGAAGGAGGTCACTCAGCCCATCGAGTCCGTGCCGGCTCTCTGTAGAGCAATCCAGTCAGTCCCATTCCCCCGCTCTATCCCCGTAGCCCTGCGAGTTTATTTCCCTCAAGTGCCTATCCAGTCTCCCCTTGAAAACATCTCCACGTCCACCACTTACGTTGGCAGTGAGTTCCAGGTCCTCACCACTCGCTGTGTATAAAAGTTTTTCCTCACATCCCCCTGTATCTCTTGCCCAAAACCTTAAATCTGTGTCCCCTAGTCCTTGTACCATCAACTAGTGCTTTATAAAGGTTCAGCATAACTTCTCTACTTTTGTACTCAATACCTCTATTTATGAAGCCCAAGATCCCATATGCTTTGTTAACCACACTCTCAATATGTCCTGCCACTTTCAGGGACCTATGCACATTAACTCCCAGGTCCCTCTGTCCCGGCACACTCTTTAAAACTGTGCCATTAAGTGTATATTGCCTCTCCCTGTTCCTTCTGCCAGAATGAATCACCTCACACTTCTCAGAATGAATTTTTAAAAAGTTCCATGTAATCAATGCAAGTTGTTGTTGCTCAATGTCCTGACAGTACTGAGCCCCGGCTGAGGCGAGATCTGCATTTACGTTTAGTGTTTATGCTCTCGGCCGTATCCATTCCATCCGTGCTGCGGTTATGGATGAATCCCGCAATCATAACAACATTCCCAAAGGGAAAAATGGAGAGACAGCTGCAGAGGAGTGAAATTGGGGGATTGGATGATCTAAGAAGAGTGGGAGGGGGAGGATGGGGGGGGGGATGGGAAGAGGAGGGGAGAGAGATGGGGTAGGAGTAGGGGAGAGGGAGGGAGTGGGGAGGAGAGGAGAGAGATGGGGTAGGGGTAAGGGAGAGGGAGGGAGTGGGGAGGAGAGGAGAGAGATGGGGTAGGGGTAGGGGAGAGGGAGGGAGTGGGGAGGAGAGGAAAGAGATGGGGTAGGGGTAGGGGAGAGGGAGGGAGTGGGGAGGAGAGGAGAGAGATGGGGTAGGGGTAGGGGAGAGGGAGGGAGTGGGGAGGAGAGGAAAGAGATGGGGTAGGGGTAAGGGAGAGGGAGGGAGTGGGGAGGAGAGGAAAGAGATGGGGTAGGGGTAGGGGAGAGGGAGGGAGTGGGGAGGAGAGGAGAGAGATGGGGTAGGGGTAAGGGAGAGGGAGGGAGTGGGGAGGAGAGGAAAGAGATGGGGTAGGGGTAGGGGAGAGGGAGGGAGTGGGGAGGAGAGGAGAGAGATGGGGTAGGGGTAAGGGAGAGGGAGGGAGTGGGGAGGAGAGGAGAGAGATGGGGTACGGGTAGGGGAGAGGGAGGGAGTGGGGAGGAGAGGAAAGAGATGGGGTAGGGGTAGGGGAGAGGGAGGGAGTGGGGAGGAGAGGAGAGAGATGGGGTAGGGGTAGGGGAGAGGGAGGGAGTGGGGAGGAGAGGAAAGAGATGGGGTAGGGGTAAGGGAGAGGGAGGGAGTGGGGAGGAGAGGAAAGAGATGGGGTAGGGGTAGGGGAGAGGGAGGGAGTGGGGAGGAGAGGAGAGAGATGGGGTAGGGGTAAGGGAGAGGGAGGGAGTGGGGAGGAGAGGAGAGAGATGGGGTACGGGTAGGGGAGAGGGAGGGAGTGGGGAGGAGAGGAGAGAGATGGGGTAGGGGTAGGGGAGAGGGAGGGAGTGGGGAGGAGAGGAAAGAGATGGGGTAGGGGTAAGGGAGAGGGAGGGAGTGGGGAGGAGAGGAGAGAGATGGGGTACGGGTAGGGGAGAGGGAGGGAGCGGAAGGAGAGGAGAGAGATGGGGTAGGGGTAGGCGAGAGGGAGGAGGAGGAGGAGAGGAGAGAGATGGGGTAGGGGTAGGGGAGAGGGAGGGAAGGAGGAGGGGAGAGGGAAGGGTTAGGGGTGAGGGATGGGAGGAGGAGGAGAGAGATGGGGCAGGGGTAGGGGAGAGGGAGGGGAGGAGGAGGAGAGAGATGGGGTAGGGGGAGAGGGAGGTGAGGAGGAGGAGAGAGATGGGGTAGGGGAGAGGGAGGGGAGGAGGAGGAGAGAGGGATGGGGTAGGGGAGAGGGAGGGGAGGGGGAGAGGAAGGGGAGGGGGAGAGGGGGAGGAGGAGGAGAGAGATGGGGTAAGGGTAGGGGAGAGGGAGGGGGAGAGGGGGGGAAGGAGGAGGGGAGAGGGATGGGGTAGGCGCTTTATAAATGCAAGTTATTTCCTTCTTTCAGAGCTGAAGGTGGATTTTTGGTTGATCTGCACATGAACGGCTTCATCCCTGGTGACTCACCTCGTGTGTTGGGAATGAAGGGCCAGCCTCAGTCGTGGCCGCACTCACACTGTATCGCCATTCGTTTCAAGTCACACTTTCAGATTCTAGCCCCCCGCTGCCCCGCCCCCCCAACAGCCCACAAAACAAGCGGAGCATCCCGCCCAACAGGCCGCCTCTACAGTTGTTATTCTGAACTTGTCTTAGGGTTCATTGTAACCCAAGACTGAATGGAGAAAGGAGTCACCTTATTAAGGTTTAACACAACACAATACGAAGCAGCCTTCAGCACCCGATCCTCGACTTATCCCAGCTTCCAAACACCTGGCTAAAGGAGGTTGAATTCAACTGGTCACCCTCGTCGAGCCAGTGTCAGCTACTGACTGTTAAGGGAGCGTCTCTAAATTACTTACTCAAGCCAATATGAACGTTTACAGAAACTTTTTAACGTGCATGACATCTAAAGCCCATTTCCCAGAAGGAGCAATAAGATAAAGATGAAAGGAACAAGGGAATGGACAATGAACCATTGAGACAATGAGAGCTAGGATTGGTTTGTCTGGAAATTAGGGTTTTGAGAAGGGTTTTGAAATTGGAGATATGAAGGGGGGGGACGGTGGGTCATGTTTAGGAAAAGAACTTTAAAGAGCAGGGCCAAGGCGGCTGAAGCATCTGTTACCAATGCTGGGGGGAAGGCAGTGGAGGACGCACCGAAGACCAGAGTCGGAGAACCGATGTGAAGTTTCGAAAGGGATCGAAGATCAAGCATGGAGCGAGGCCGAGGAGGACTTTGAAGACATAAAGAACTTTAAAATTGAAGGAGATGGGCAGCAGGGAGCCAGTGTAGATGAGACAGGATGGGACTGACGAGCAAGCGGTACTTCATGTAAGACAGGACGTGGTGAGAGATTACAGTTGGCGGTGTTAGCAAACGGTCAACGGGGGTGTTAAGTCTGTGTGTTCTAGTTGTAATTACTAACACAGACTACAAGATTAAAGTTCAACAGGTCTTTACTGGTTGGAGGTCAGGACTATACTAAATACAATATTACTACACAGTGCTTATATACCGGTGGTCACCACCGGTATTACGTATACAGCAGCCAGAGAAAGTAGTACATCTCTTAAGGTGGAACAGGCTTAAGTTCTCTTAAGGTGGAACAGGTTACATACACCACAATCCTCCCTTTTTAGCTTAACAGTCATATCCCCATTTAACATAACATAATAACATATATAACTTCAGGTATAAACAGTTCAAAGGTTCAGTCTCTCAGGAGGCCTTCTGATTCGGTTTGGATAACGCCTTTCAGTGGTCTCTGATTCCTGTTGCTGAGGTGACTCCTCTAGTTGGTCTCCCATGCATTGGGTGTTATCATCATCAGGTACATTCCCTGCCGAGGTAGATGCTTCAGGTTCATTAACGTCTTCCACAGTTGTCTCTGTCGCAACCATGGGTTCGACCCTTGCTCTCGATTCTACCAGTTGATCCGCATGACGCCTTATCACATTGTTACCAATATCTACTGTGTACATCAGAGGTCCTTGTCTGGCCCGAATTGTTCCGGACTGCCATTTTTCGTTTCCATAGCCCCTTGCCAACACTGGTTGTCCTACGTCGAAACTTCGAGTGGTCTTGTTATTAATATGCCGGAACTGTTTGTTTTCCACTTCCCTCCGCACATTTGGTTTTAACAAGTTCAACCTGGACTGCAACATCCTGTTATAAAACATCATGGCAGGACTTTGGTTAGTCACTGCATGAGCGGCGTTTCGATATGCCATTAGGAAATTGTCCACCTTTTGCTGTAGCGGAATCTGATCATCGTTCATGGCCTTTATTGCCTTTTTGAATGTTTGGACAAATCTCTCGGCCAACCCGTTTGTCGCCGGATGATATGGGGCAGAGGTATAATGTTTCACCCCATTCTTCTTTAAGAATTTTTGGAATTCTTCCGACACGAACTGTGGTCCGTTGTCCGAACAGATCTGTTCTGGCAATCCGTTCCTTGCGAATATTGTTCTTAACACCGCAATTGTCTTTTCTGAAGTAGTGGTATTCATCTTGATCACTTCTGGCCATTTGGAATGTGCGTCCACCGCAACTAGGAACATGGAGTCCATGAATGGACCAGCAAAGTCAATATGTACGCGTTGCCATGGGGCTGAAGGCCATTCCCATGGGTGTAGTGGCGCGATCGGAGGTGCATTTTGCACTTTTTGGCACCCAGCGCAGCTTTTCGTTAACTCCTCTATCTGTTGGTCAATACCCGGCCACCATACATAAGCCCTAGCAAGACTTTTCATCTTAACTCCCCCCAGATGACCTTCATGCAGCTCTTTTAGAACTCTTTCCCTTAACTTGGGAGGAATAATCACTCTTGTCCCGTACATCAAAGTACCATGGCAGACGGACAGCTGGTCTCGCCTTGCCGAGAATGCCGGTAACAGAGGATCACCACGTGTTGGCCATCCTTTCACTGTCACCTCGTAGACTCTGGACAGTGTCGGGTCGTTCCTGGTTTCTCTTTCAATACTTGCATTGGTGACTGGTAAACACTCGATGATGGTCAAATGAAATAACTCAACAGGGTCAACTTTCGTCGTTTCTTCTTCTTCAGGTAGTGGCAGGCGCGACAGCCCATCAGCATTGCCATGCTGCTTCGTACCTTTGAATTCTATTTGATACTGATGTGCCCCTTGGAAAAGGGACCATCTCTGGAGACGCTGTGCTGTCATCACTGAAACACCCTTCTTAGGGTTAAAAATGGATACCAACGGCTGATGGTCTGTCAGAAGTGTGAATTTTTGGCCCTGCAGGTAATGATTAAACTTCTTCACTCCCCATACAAGGCTGAGAGCCTCCCTATCGATCTGCGCATAGTTGCGCTCAGCGGAGGTCAGTGATCTGGATGCAAACGCGACTGACCTTTCCGTGCCATTTGGCAACTTGTGTGAGAGTACTGCCCCAATACCATATGGAGAAGCATCACAAGCCAACCGAATAGGCAGTGTCGGGTTGAAGTGAGCCAACACTTCCTCTGAGGTGGTCAATTCTTTGCTTTTGCGAAATGCCTTCTTACAGTTTTCGCTCCATTCCCATGGTACCCCCTTCTGTAAAAGAGCGTTTAGCGGGTGCAGTACCGTGGATAGATTTGGTAGAAATTTATGGTAATAGTTAATCAATCCTAGAAACAACCTCAACTGAGAGACATTATCCGGAGCGGGAGCCTTTACAACTGCCTCTATCTTGTCAGGAGACTTATGAAGTCCCTCCCGGTCAATGACATGACCACAGTACGAGATCCGCTTCTGGAAGAACTCACATTTCTGCCGATTAACTCTAAGTCCATACTCTTTCAGTCTGTTGAGCACCAGTTCCAAGTTTGCGAGGTGTTCTTCATCACCATCACCTGTAATCAGAATATCGTCCAGGTAACATTGTGTGCCTGGAATTCCCTGTAATACCTGCTCCACGGCCCTCTGCCAAATTGCTGGAGCCGATGCCACTCCAAAAACCAGCCGATTGTACCGGTACAAACCTCGATGCGTGTTGATCGTGAGGTATTGGCATGACTCTTCTTCAACCTCCATCTGCAAGTACGCCTGCACCAGGTCTATCTTGGTGAAGTGTTTCCCGCCAGACAACGAAGCAAAAATATCCTCAATCCGTGGAAGCGGATACTGCACCGTGTGAAGCACCGGATTAACGGTGATTTTGAAATCTCCACAGATGCGAACCTTCCCTGGTTCTCCTGGCTTGTTGCTCGAAGGACGTTTCATAACAGGAACAATGGGCGTAGCCCACTCACTCCAATCTACCTTAGACAGTACACCTGAACGTTCTAGCGCTTCCAGTTCCGCTTCTACAGTAGGTCGTATTGCATAGGGTACCGGTCTGGCTTTAAAAAATTTTGGGTGTGCATGTTCATCAATCTTGATGTTTGCCGTAATTCCTCTCAGTGTTCCCAGTCCCTGCTGGAACACCTCTTTAGCATCATCCAATATTTTGGACAATCGTTTAGGTTTGACATCTGTTTCCCCGGAATCTACCGTTAGTGCCTTCAAGGAGTGCCAGTCCATATTCATTTTCCTAATCCACTCCCGTCCCAGTAGTGGTGGACCGCCTTCAGGTAGCACATATAAGTCCATTACTTGGCTTTCTTCGCCCTTGTGGACCACTTTTACCTCTATCTTTCCGATGGGGTACACTCTTTGCCCCGTGTATGTTTTCAATATAATCTCCGTATCCCGTAGGGGAATATGTTGGAATAACCTTTTGTAATCTTTCTTATTCATGACCGTCAATGCCGATCCAGTGTCCAATTCCATCTTTACTTGGACTCCTGCTATCTGAAGGGTGACCCAAATTGTCTGGAGATCTGCATCCTTACCAACGTTGTGTACTCTTAAGCTACCCAGTTCATTACTGCTAGCGTCTGAATCTGACTTCTGTTCGGTCGAACTGTTCTTTGTCACCTTGTGTACCTTTATGTATTTTCCTTGCGGTGACTTTTTGTTGCTGGTCTTCTTTCCTGACCGGCATACTTTAGCTATGTGGCCAAGCCTGCCACACGTTCTGCATTCTTGGTTTTTAAACCAACACTGGTTGTGATCGTGCGTTGTCTTTCCACAACGATAACATTTTACAGTACTCAAACCAATTTATTTGTACTGAGTTCCGGTGACCGTAGCTGCATTACTGCCGTGCCTCTCACTGCGGCTTCGTGTGCTGCTGCCATAGTGACCGCTTACTCAAGCGTCAGCTCATTCTCCTCGAGCAGTCGCTTTTGTGTATCTTCTTTTAATAAGCCACACACAAATTTATCTCGTAGCGCCTCTGTCAGTCTCATTCCAAACTGACAGTACTTTGCTAGCTTACGCAATTCCATTAAATATTCAGCATTGCTTTCATCCTTCAGCTGCCTTCTGCTGTAAAATTTAAATCATTCCGCTAGCATCAGCGGCGTGGGGTTTAGATGATTTTTCAGGACAGTAACAATCTCCTCGAACATCTTATCCGTCGGTTCATCTGGTGATAAAAGGTGTTTCAATTGCCCGTATGTCTTCGCACCCATTAAGTTTAATAATGTTAGTGCTTTCTCTTCATCTGGGATTTTATTTGCTTTACAATAATTTTGTATGCGTTCTACATACATGGCCCAATCTTCGATGTCGCTATCAAAGGTATTAATGTTCCCATGTTTAGGCATCGTTGCAATTTAATTTATTTTAATTTTTATCCAAGATGGCGGCTTCCCGCTCTTGTCTTCGTCCTCCGCCTACAAAATGGCGGTTTTCCCGTGCTTGGCGGTCTTCACCCGCCCCCCGACGCTGCCTCCGCTTCACCGCGGCTCTCGCGCCTTCAGTTGCCCCAGACGCTGCGCCTTTTTAGCCCGAATGCGGCCCGGCCCTTATCACCAGCCGCAATCGATGTCCCCGCGCTGCGCCTTTCGGCCCGAATGCGGCCCGGCCCTTATCTCCGGTCGCGTTCGATCTCACCGCCCTTATTCCTCCGTCTTCCCTCCCCGTCTGTACAGCCAACGCGGCCGACTTTCTGGTCGCGTCGCTGCCCGGCTTACCCACCACCGAGGTAGAAAGAAGATAGCTGACAGCCGCTGATGGAGGCTTCGAGTTCAGGATGTCTTCTGCACTCTGGTTTCTCGATGTCTGCCACGCGACGTGTCTTCCAGCAGGGTGATGAGGGTGGAAGCCTCTCTTCGACGTCCGTTCTGTGGACGAAGCCGCCATGGATATAAACTGCCGCAGGGTAAGAATCGGACTCGTCGCCACTGTTAAGTCTGTGTGTTCTAGTTGTAATTACTAACACAGACTACAAGATTAAAGTTCAACAGGTCTTTACTGGTTGGAGGTCAGGACTATACTAAATACAATATTACTACACAGTGCTTATATACCGGTGGTCACCACCGGTATTACGTATACAGCAGCCAGAGAAAGTAGTACATCTCTTAAGGTGGAACAGGCTTAAGTTCTCTTAAGGTGGAACAGGTTACATACACCACAGGGGGCTGGTTTGACTTTGTGCAGACGTGGCAGGCGTGTGGCGGGCAGTTTGATCGTGCCCGCCACCCGGTGCCCTTGGTGGGTGGCCTGAGCCGTGTTGAGGGCCGGACTCTCAGCTGCTGTAACTGGTGGCACCAGGGTTTTCAGTGCCCTGTTCTCGCCTGGCGGAGGCCCACAAAATGGCCTCCGGCCCGTCGCTACGGCGATTGCTGGTCTGCTGTTTTAAAAATCAACGTCTTAACTCCCTGTGTTAAAATAGACTGCGGAATGTCCTAATATCTGTGGTTCGGTGGCGATTTTTTATCTGATTTATGAGCCTGTGAAACGCCTGGGACATTTTTACTACGTTAAAGGCGCTATATAAATGCAATGTTGTTGGGTGAGGCGCCTTGTCGGGGCAGTCTGTAAGGTTCTTTTTTGAACTTGTTCCTGGGTTCTTTGTAATCCAAGACTTTAATAGATGCCAGCATTCAGCACCTAACGCTCCGCGATACAGGATACAATAGCCGAGTGTAGTACTAAGAGAAGCAATCCAGAGGCCGTGAGTTCAAATCCCACCCGAGGCAAATAGTGAATTCAATAAATCTAGTAACCGGCAGACTCGTGCCTGAAAATGACCATAAAAGATGTCAGGTTGTTGTAAAACCTTGGCCTACGCGTGACTCCATTCCCACCCTATGTGGCTGACTCTTATCGCCCTCAAGGCAAACTCTGGATGAGCAATAAAGATGTGACACCATTATCAGTCGTGACACCATTATCCCAAAGCAAATGACAGCTTCTAGACTCCTGGTTAATTAGACTGGTTGCTTAATTGATGCAGTATCTCATTAAGGGACTGTCTATAAATTACATAATCAAGCTGATTTGAAACAATCGCTAAGAAATTGTTGTTGATTAATGGACGAATTCCGACAATGTTCCTATTTCTGCTACTTCCCTTTTACCGCCAGGACCCAGGTTCAGATACGGAAAGGCTGAATGTCTGCTGTCTCTGCTGCTGGTAAGGTTCCAATACAAAAAAGAGAGTTTGGTCTGTTTTAATCCAGTTCCCAAGCCAGCCAGCAGCAAAAAGCTTCCCCAGATTTGGCAATTAAAATGCCAAAGCTCAGCCACAAGTCACATGGTGGGGGGTAATTGTCAGCTTCACCAGCTGGGGGCGGTTCACCCGGCCATTGTAGAAACTGGCGGACTTTGTTCCATTGGAATCGGGTTAGTGCGGAGCTGAGGGAGTGCCGCACTGTCGGAGGTGCCGTCTTTCGGATGAGACGTTAAACCGAGGCCCCCGTCTGCCCTCTCAGGTGGACGTAAAAGATCCAATGGCACTATTTTGAAGAGGAGCAGGGTTGTTATCCCCGGTGTCCTGGGCCAATATTTATCCCTCAATCTACATCACTAAAACAGACTATCTAGTCATTATCACATTACTGTTTGTGGGATCTTGCTGTGCACAAATTGGCCGCCTCGTTTCCTACATTACAACAATGACTGCACTCCGAAAAGTACTTCATTGGCTGTAAAGTGCTTTGGGACGTCCAGTGGTCATGAAAGGCGCTATATAAATGCAAGTCTTTCTTTCCAGTGCCAGCGGACAAGGGTGAGTTATGATTCAGGAGAGGGCGCTGCTCTCAGTTTGTGGCTGAGGCATATTGTTGGGGCTGAGTGGAGCCAACTTTATATTGAATTGTTTTATGCCTGTCCTGTGAACCTTGGATGCTGGCACTGAGAACCTTTTGCCAATGCTAACAATCCTCCTCCTTTAATGAGTAGGAAAATTCTCCTTGGTGTCAGCCGTGGCTCAGTTGGGTCAACTCTTGCCTTGGAGTCAGAAATTTGTGTGGTTCAGAAACTCTGAGCATCAAATCTCGGCTGACGCTCCAGTGCAGTGCTGAGGGAGTGCTGCTCTGTCGGAGATGCCGTCTTTCAGCTGAGGCGTTTATCCGAGTTCCTGCCTGCAGATCCAGTGATCCCAATGCGCTGTTTATGAGAAGAGCAGGGGAGTTAACCCCAGCATCCTGGCCAATATTTATCTCTCAACCAACATCACTAAAACAGATTATCTGGTCAATATCACATTGCGGTTTGTGGGAGCTTGCTGCGCGCAAATTGGCCGCCTCGTTTCCTACATTACAACAGTGACTACACTTCAAAAGTACTTTGTTGGCTGTAAAGCGCTTTGGGACGTCCTGAGGTCGAAAAAGGCGCTGTATAGACGCAAGTCTCTCTTCAAACGGTCCCTCTTTCCCATTACAATAGTCGCTGCTAATTTGTACAGTGAAGGTGGATTTAAAAATCACTGTGCCGCTCCCCTGCTGGCTGTGTTGGCAAGTTCAACCTGAGAAGGAGCCAGATTCAATCACTGGCTTGTGCTGAGTTATCTGACCTCAGATCAGCTTCAACTAAGGAGTGGTAATTTGCTCCCGACCGCTATCCAGTGACCCCTGGTGGACAGCGCATGAGCGTGAAGAGTAGATGTGAACAGAGTCAGTCTCCACCTACCAGAGGACAATTAGTGCCTCAGCTCAGACACTGGGGAACAGCAGCAAACAGCCAGCGCCGGTGAAATCTCAGCCCAGTGACAGACATTGTCTTCAGGAGATGAGAAAATTATATTAAAAAAAATACAAATGGGTAAACTGCATTCAAATTGCAGACCACTTCCAGATAATACCTCAATTCCTCAATAGAGGGCGATAAAGTCCAGTTAAAGATCCCTCTCAAGTTCAGACCGAGCTAGAGTTTTACTGTACCATCAGCAGATGGCGCCAGGAGCTTACACTAGGCCTGATCTTCACCAAGACCAACAGATCAGGTTCCAGTCTGAGTTGCCTTTTAATCAGAGGCAGTGATTTCAATCAACATCAAAATGCATATTTAATATTAACAGGAAATATTAACGAGCTGACACTAAGCCAAGTCGGTGTCAGCTGTGGCTCAGTGGGCAGTACACTCACCTCTGAGTCAGAAGGTTGTGAGAGAGCAGACGGGGCCTCGGTTAACATCTCATCTGAAAGACAGCACCTCTGACAGTGCAGCACTCCCTCAGCACTGCACTGGGGTGTCAGCCTAGATTTTGTGCTCAAGTCTATGGAGTGGGACTTGAACCCTCAATCTTCTGACTCAGATGGCGAGAGAGTGCTACCCACTAAGCCACGGCTAACACAAAACACCCCTGCCTCCCGCGGGAATCACAATCACAGAATCACAGAAACCCCACAGTGCAGATAGAAGCCATTTCGGCCCATCGAGCCTGCACCGACACATATCCCACCCGATCCCCGTAACCCCTACACCAACACATATCCCACCCTATCCCCGTAACCCCACGTATTTAATCCCCCCTAACACTAAGGGTCAATTTATCATAGCCAATCATCCTAACCCGCACATCTTTGGACTGTGGGAGGAAACCGGAGCACCCGGAGGAAACCCACGCAAACACGGGGAGAATGTGCAAACTCCACACAGACAGTCACCCGAGGCCGGATTCGAACCCGGGTCCCTGGCGCTGTGAGGCAACAGTGCTAACCACTATGCCACCGGGAGTGAGGCTCTGCATAAAATGGGCCCTGGTGTAGATCATACAGTGACCCAGGTCACGGGGCGACTTCTGCAACCTTGTCCGCTCAGGAAAATGCGGTATTCCACACACCCCT
Organism: Somniosus microcephalus; assembly: GCF_052327205.1. Lineage (NCBI taxonomy): Eukaryota > Metazoa > Chordata > Chondrichthyes > Squaliformes > Somniosidae > Somniosus > Somniosus microcephalus. The sequence goes on from NC_141000.1 coordinate 116,070,812, forward strand.
ACATACTGTTCTCTATACGGCCCATTGTCATGTCTTTCTCTGACTAGTTGCCTCACTCAACAAAATATTGAAATAATCCAATTGACATCGGTACAAGTTAATATTACATCTCAGCGCATCAGTCTGCCAAATGAAAGCCTAAGCAAAACCAGACGTCATTGAAAAAAACTAATAATTCTGGAGCAAGTGCAGTCAACTGGTGTTCTGCACAAATTGCTCGTCACTGTGTTAAGTCTATCAGAAGGGTTAGAGAACAGTCGCTGACCTAGGTGGGAGTAGACAGATGGTTTTATTTGGCCAGACAAAAATATATCTCCTTGGCAACATCTCCAAATGCCAATAAGTTAGCTTTATTGATTTGGGGTTTTGAAAGCTGGGGTGGTTGCCGTGGTTTATGGGAGGTAGTCAGAGGACTCAAACCACTCACTTTGGTGAAAGGTTCAAACAACCGAGGGCGCACGTTGCAAGTCAGAGCTCGAATGTAGCTATTTTCTTTAAGAACACTCAACAGGGAATGGGATACATTTTCAAAAAAGGGAAAATTTGCAGGGCCACGGGGAAAGAATCGGCGAGTGGGACTAATTGGAGTGCTCTTTCAAAGAGCCGGCACAGGCACGATGGGCCGAATGGCCTCCTTCTGATTCTTTGATGATCTGATTTATTTTGATGTTCTGGCACCAAGCAGTAAAAATGTCAGCTGGCAGCCATTTTCTGATGTGCAAACTACTCACTCGCAGGCCTAAGTTTGAGGCCTCGGGGTAGTTAAACTCCCGGGCCCTCCGGTGCTGCCGGTCAGCTGCCCACCCGAAAATGGATGGAAAAGGGGGCCTGGCCGGTTGGCCGGGGTGGAAGTTCGAGTGGGGAGGGAAGGGGGGTGGGAGGGGGTGGGGTGGGGGGGCGGGGGAGAGAGTCTGGGGCTGGGGAGGCCACACATTTCCTTTGTGGAGGCCCAGAGGCGCACACCTGCTGCTCCTGGCTTCACAGAGGAGAGACTTCCACTTACCTGGGAGGGGAGGGCCCCTTAGTCCTCCCGATAGCTGCCGACCTGCCTTCCTCCAGCGGGGAAAGCTGCGGCGAGACCCCAATTAGCAATAATTTACGAGGTTCCCGGGGCGTGGGGGGGGGCTGGAGAGTGCGGGGGGGGGTGCAGGGAGGGGGCGGCACCTCAGCCACGTAACTGCAACGAGCTGTTAAAAAGGTGGCCAGTGGGATTCCAGCAGGAATGGAGCAGTAAGGCTGAACGCTCGATTCTAAAGGTCACCCCTCCACCTCCCCCGCCCCTTTCCTCCTGGGCAGCCTAGGTTAAAATTTCCCACCATGGTTAACAAATCCACAACTAGGTACAGAGAGGGTTAACATAGGAACATATTTAGCTATAGTACTGTGGTCTCAAAATCCCAACTGCTCACTTCCTGGAATATCTATCCAACTCTCCCTTAAATAAACCCTCACTGCCTTCCTCCGCTGTCCATCTGAGCAATCTGTTCTGCACATTCACCACCACCAACAGGAAACAATTAAATCTAAACTTTGCCCATATCCCTAGTTTTACAGTTTCAGGCAATCTCCACCACATTGTCAGGGTTCAATTCATCTATTCCCTTCAGGATGCTTGAATCATATAGAATCATCAAATCATAGAATGGTTATAGCACAGTAGGCGGCCATTCGGCCCATCGAGCCCGTGCCGGCTCTCTGCAAGAACATTTAAACTAGTCCCACTCCCCCGTCCTTTCCCCATAGCCCTGCAATTTTTTTTTCCTCAGGTACTTATCCAACTTCCTTTTGAAAGCTGTGATGGAATCTGCCTCCACCACCCTTTCAGGCTGTGCATTCCAGATCCTAACCACTCGCTGCGTAAAAATGTTTTTCCTCATGTTGCATTTGGTTCTTTTGCCAATCACCTTAAATCTATGTCCTCTGGTTCTCAACCCTTCTGCCAATGGGAACAGTTTCCCTCTATTTGCTCTGTCTAGACCCCTCATGATTTTGAACACCTCTATCAAATCTCCTCTCAACCTTCTCTGCTCTAAGGAGAACAACCCCAGCTTCTCTAGTCTATCCACATAACTGAAGTCCCTTATCCTTGGAATCATTCTCATAAATCTTTTCTGCACCCTCTCTAAGGCCTTCACATCCTTCCTAAAGTGTGATGCCCAGAATTGGACACAATACTCCAGTTGAGGCCGAGCCAGTAATGAGACAGAATTAATTAATAAATGATCTCATAGTAAAGGATTCTCTAGGAAAGAGTGATCATAGCATGGCTGAATTTCAAATTCAGTTGGAGGGTGAGAAAGTTGTGTCTCAAACCAGTGTCCTGATCTTAAACAAAGGCAATTACAATAGCACGAGGGCAGAACTGGCTAAAGTGGGCTGGAAAAATAAATTAAAGGGTAAGACAGTTGAAATGCAGTGGCAGACATTTAAGGAGATATTTCATAACTCTCAACAAAAATATATTCCAGTGAGAAAGAAAGATTTTAAGAGAATGGAGCACCATCCGTGGCTAACTAAGGAAGTAAAGGATGGTATCAAATTGAAAACGAAGGGCAAGATTGGTGGGAGGCCAGAGGATTGGGAAATGTTTAAAAACCAGCAATGGATGACTAAAAAAAAATAAAGAGAGAGAAGATTAATTATGAGAGTAAATTGGCAAAAAATATTAAAACAGATAGTAAGAGCTTCTACAGGTATATAAAAAGGAAGAGAGTAGCTAAAGTAAACATTGGTCCCTTAGAGGATGAGACTGGGGAATTAATAATGGGGAATGGGGAAATGACAGAGACTCTGAACAAATATTTTGTATCTCTTTTCATGGTAGAAGACATTAACAACATCCCAATAATGGATAATCAAGGGGCCACAGGGAGGGGGGAACTAAAGACAATCATTATCACTAAGGAAAAAGTACTTGGTAAAATAATGGGACTAAAAGACGACAAGTCCCCTGGACCAAATGGCCTGTATCCCAGGGTCTTAAAAGAAGTAGCTGTAGAAATAGTGGATGCATTGGTTGCAATATATCAAAATTCCCTGGACTCTGGAGAGGTCCCAGCGGATTGGAAAACCGCAAATGTAACACCTCTATTTAAGAAAGGAGGGAGACAGAAAGTAGGAAACTATAGACCAGTTAGCCTAACATCTGTCGTTGGGAAAATGCTGGAGCCCTTCATTAAGGAAGCAGTAGCAGGGCATTTGGAAAATCATAATGCAGTCAAGCAGAGTCAGCATGGTTTTATGAAAGGGGAATCATGTTTAACAAATTTGCTGGAGTTCTTTGAGGATGTAATGAGCAGGGTGGAAAAAGGTGAGCCAGTGGATGTGGTGTATTTGGATTTCCAGAAGGCATTCGGTAAGGTGCCACATAAAAGGTTATTGCATAAGATAAGAGCTCACGAAGTTGGGGTAATATATTAGCATGGATAGGGAATTGGCTAACTAACAGAAAGCAGAGAGTCGGGATAAATGAGTCATTTTCCGGTTGGCAAACAGTAACTAGTGGGGTGCCACAGGGATTGGTGCTGGGGCTTCAACTATTTACAATCTACGTTGACTTGGATGAAGGGATCGAGTGTAATGTAGCCAAGCTTGCAGATGATACAAAGATGGGTGGGAAAGCAAGTTGTGCAGAGGACTCAAAGAATCTGCAAAGGGATATAGACAGGCTAAGTGAGTGGGCAAACATTTAGCAGATGGAGCATAATGTGGGAAACTTTGGCAGGAAAAGTAAAAAAGCTAATTATTGGCCCAGAAATTCGGGCTGGGCTCCTCCCACGGGTGCAAGCCCCCGACCTGCACTTAGCTTGTGCACCAGCCGTTGCGCTGTGAGCCCGCGTGGAATTCCGATCCGGGGCCTGCTCCAGCTGCCGGCGTGCAGTGCTTGCGTATCCCAGGGGCACAGTGAGTTCGGTGCGGCCCCTGGGATCACGTGGGCCATGGGGAGCCAATCGGAGCAGGGAATGCTTCATTCATAAGATTGACAGGAAGAGCTGTCAAAAGTTATAAATACTACAGCCCCAAAACATCACTAAATCTTCAAATAAATTTTAAAAAACATCACATTTTAAAAATAAACTATAAATTACATGAAATAACTATTTTAAACAATAATTTAAATTTTTGAAAAAAATAATTTTATTTTCTAACGGGGCTAAAGATAAACTTACCTTGCTTTAAAGTATTTAAAAATAATAAACCTGTGGAAAAAATGTTTTAATTTTAATTAATTCACCACTTACCTTGTAAAAAGCAGGCCTTACGCCTGCTTTTTACATGTCTAACATCTGCAGACTTACCTTCCCGGGAAAACCTGTAAAAAAAAACGAAGTTCGATGCGCACGCACAGCCTCTCCTGCGCACGCGTTCAACCTCTGAACCCCTTCGTTCAGGGGAACGGATGTGCCGGTTTCCCGCGCATGCGCAGTGCATGCAGGAAACCGGCACTTCCATTGGGCTTACGGGTGAGTACCCCGTGTGTACTCACCCGTGGGGACCCGAATTTCTGCCCCATTATTTAAATGGAGAGAGATTACAAAATGCTACAGTTCAGAGGGACCTGGGGGTCCTTGTGCATGAATCACAAAAAAGTTAGCATGCAGGTACAGCAAGTAATCAAAAAGTCAAATGGAATGTTGGCCTTTATTGCAAGGGGGTTGGAGTATAAAAGCAGGGAAGTCCTGCTACAACTGTACAAGGTATTGGTGAGACCACACCTGGAGTACTGCGTACAGTTTTGGTCTCCTTATTTAAGGAAGGATATACTTGCATTGGAGGCAGTTCAGAGACGATTCACTCGGTTAATTCCAGAGATGAGGGGGTTGACTTATGAAGAAAGGTTGAGCAGGTTGGGCCTATACTCATTGGAATTTAGAAGAATGAGAGGTGATTTTATTGAAACATATAAGATGCTGAGGGGGCTTGACAGGGTAGATGCAGAGAGGATGTTTCCCTTCATGGGGAAATCTAGGACTCGGGGGCATAGTTTCAGAATAAAGGGTTGCCCTTTTAGAACTGAGATGAGGAGGAATTTCTTCTCTCAGAGGGTCGTAAATCTGTGGAATTCTCTGCCCCAGAGAGCCGTGGAGGCTGGGTCATTAAATACATTTAAGGTGGAGATAGACAGATTTTTGCAAGATAAGAGAGTGAAGGGTTATGAGGAGTGGGCAGGGAAGTGGCTTTGAGCCCAAGATCAGCCATGATCATATTGAATGGGGAAGCAGGCTCGAGGGGCCAAGTGGCCTATTCCTGCTCCTATTTCTTATGTTCTTATAAAGCTTCATCATAACTTCCTTGCTTTCCAGCAAGTAGTCAGGAAGGCAAATGGAATGTTGGCCTTTATTGCAAGGGGGCTGGAGTATAAAAGCAGGGAAGTCCTACTACAACTGTACAGGGTATTGGTGAGACCACACCTTGAGTACTGCGTACAGTTTTTGTCTCCTTATTTAAGGAGGGATATACTTGATTGGAGGCAGTTAAGAGAAGGTTCACGAGGTTGATTCCTGAGATGAAGGGGTTGACTTATGAAGAAAGGTTGAGCAGGTTGGGCCTATACTCATTGGAGTTTAGAAGAATGAGAGGTGATCTTATTGAAATGTATAAGATACTGAGGGGGCTCAACAAGATAGATGCAGGGAGGATGTTTCCCTTCGTGGGGAAATTTAGATCTAGGGGGCATAGATTCAGAATAAGGGGTCGCCCATTTAAAAAGGAGATGAGGAGGAATTTCTTCTCTCAGAGGGTCGTAAATCTGTGGAATTCTCTGCCCCAGAGGGCTGTGGAGTCTGGGTCATTGAATATATTTAAGGTGGAGAGAGACAGATTTTTTGAACAATAAGGGAGTGATAGATTATGGGGAGCGGGCAGGGAAATGGAGCTGAGCCCAAGATCAGATTAGCCATGATCTCATTAAATGGCGGAGCAGGCTTGAAGGGCCAAATGGCCGACTCCTGCTCCTATTTCTTATGTTCTTAAGTACCCTATGCCTCTATTTTTGAAGCCCAGGTTCCTCTATGCTTTTTTAATCGCTTTGTCAACCACTTCCTCATTATCAAAAATAACAAGGGTGCTTTTCCGCACGTACTTCCAATGTTAAACTGACCCTTGAAGCATGGTTCTTTTAGCTCTGATGTGACTGTACGCTGCCACAGAGTCGCTGTCCCACCCCACATCACTGTTGGCTTCAGACTCACACTTTTATACAATACCGCCAAAGTAGTAGTTACAAATTTCTTTGAAGATATTCTACACCAACAACTAGCTTTTATATAGCACTCTTAGTGTAGAAACAGATCCCCAGGCACTTCACAGATGCATAAGGCAAAAAAATAGATGTCAAGCAAAAGGAGGGATGACCAAAAGCTCGCTGAAGAGGTGGATTTTAAGGAGAGTCTTAAAGAAGGAGAGGGAGGCAAAAAAGAGAAGTACAGCGTCAGAGAGGTGGAGGGGTATAAGCCAGATAGCTGGGGTCATGGGTCGCCAAAGATGGACTGATGCGTGTCAGAGAAACAGAGTCTGGGGCAGGAGATTGTACAGATAGGGAGGGAGGGCTGACACTTTGTGGGTGTTTAAACACAAGGAAGAGAATTGTAAATTTGTGGCACTGAGGGATTGGATGTCAATGGGGTGATGGGCGAGCGTGACTTGGTATGAGATTGGATACAGGCAGCAGAGTTTAGAACGAGCTAAAGTTTATGGAGGGTGAAGGATGAGAGACCAGCCCGGAGGTCATTAGAGTAATCAATTCTAGAGGTTGCAAAGGCATGTATAAGGGATTCAGCAATAGATGGGCTGAGGTAGGAGTGGAGGTAGGCATGTTAAGGAGGAGCAAGTATTCAGTCTTTATGATGGAGAGGGTACGGGCTCAGAAGTTCAACGCGAGGTCAACCAGGATGCTGCAGTTCTGAACAGTTGAGAAAAAAAGGAATTAAAAACTGTATTTCTCTTAATTACAGTTTGGTACTGGTTAGCTACCCACAGGATTCTTCGCACTTGAATTAATTAGCTGGATACCTTTCTGGAAAATCCATTGATATATCCCAAACACTTTCAAGAATCTGAGATAGTTGCTCATATAATTGTAGCAAGACTTCTTTACTCTTATACGGCAAGCCCCCTGCAATAAAGGCCAACATACCATTTGCCTTCCTAATTGCTTGCTGTATCAGCATGTTAACTTTCTGTGATTCATGTACAAGGACACCCAAATCCTTCTGCATACCAACATTGACTAGTCTCTCACCTTTAAAAAATATTCTGCTTTTCCATTCTTCCTACCAAAGTGGGTAATTTCACATTTCCCCACATACTCCATCAGCCACCTTCTTGCTCACTCACTTAACCTGTCTACATCCCTTTGCAGCCTCTTTATGTCCTCCTCACAGCTTTCTTTCCCACCTAGCTTTGTATCATCAGCAGACTTGGATATATTACACTCGGTCCCCTCATCTATGGCATTAATATACATTGTCGAAAACAAGAGTCTTAAACTTGAATACTTAGTCAGAAATGAGTTTTAAAATTAAATAAAGCCAATTACATAGGTATGAGGAGTGACTTAACTAAGGTAGATTGGGAAATTAGATTAAAAGGTATGACGGTAGATAAGCAGTGGCAAACATACCAAAATTCTCAACAAATATACATTCCATTGAGAAATAAAAACTCCACAGGAAAAGTGATCCAATCGTGGCGAACAAAAGAAGTTAAGGATAGCATTAGGTTAAAAGAAGAAGCTTATAATGTTGCAAAGAATAATAGTAAGGGAGAGCTTTAGAAACCAGCAAAGGATGACCAAAAAATTGATTAAAAGGGAGAAAATAGAATATGAGAGTAAACTAGCAAGAAATATAAAAAACACACTGTAAGAGCTTCTGCAAGTATGTAAAAAGGAAGAGAGTAGCAAAAGTAAGCGTTGGTCCCTTAAGAGGCTGAGACAGGTGAAATTATAATGGGGAACAAGGAAATGGCAGAGACTTTAAACAAATCTTTTGTATCTGTTTTCACAGTAGAAGACACAAAAAGCATACCAAAAATAGTGGGGAACCAAGGGGCTAATAAGAGTGAGGAACTTAAAGTAATTAATATCAGTAGAGAAAAAGTACTTGAGAAACTAATGGGACTAAAAACCGACAAATCCCTGGACCTGATGGCCTATATCCTAGGGTTCTAAAAGAGGTGGCTGCGGAGATAATGGATGCATTGGTTGTGATCTTCCAAAATTCCCTAGATTCTAGAATGGTCCCAACGGATTGGAAGGTCGCAAATGTAACCCCGCTATTCAAGAAAGGAGGGAGAGAGAAAACAGGGAACTACAGGCCAGTTAGCCTGACATCAGTCATTGGGAAAATGCTGGAATCCATTGTTAAGGAAGTGGTATCAGGGCACTTAGAAAATCATAACATGATTAGGCAGAGTCAACATGGTTTCCTAAAACAGAAATCGTATTTAACAAATTTATTAGAGTTTTTTGAGGATGTAACAGGGTAGATAAAGGGGAACTAGTGGATGTAGTATATTTGGATTTCCAAAAGGCATTTGATAAGGTGCCACATAAAAGATTGCTATGCAAGATAAGGGCTCACGGGGTTGGATAGAGGATTGGTTAATGGACAGAAAACAGAGAGTAGGGAGAAACGGGTCATTTTCCGGTTGGGGTGCCGCAAGGATTAGTGCTTGGGCCTCAGCTATTTACAATCTATATCAATGACTTAGATGAAGGAACCGAGTGCAATGTATCCAAGTTTCCCGACGATACAAATCAAGGTGGGAAAGTAAGCTGTGAGGAGGACACAAAGAGCCTGCAAAAGGGATACAGGCAGGTTAAGTGAGTGGGCAATAAGGTGGCAGATGGAGTATAATGTGGGGAAATGTGAGGTTATTCACTTTGGTAGGAAGAATAGAAAAACAGAATATTTTTTAAATGGTGAGAAACTATTAAATGTTGGTGTTCAGAGAGATTTAGGTGTCCTCGTACAGGAAACACAGAGAGTTAGTGTGCAGGTACAGCAAGCAATTAGGAAGGCAAATGGTATGTTGGCCTTTATTGCTAGGGGGTTGGAACACAATAGTAAGCAGGTCTTGCTACAGTTGTACAGGTCTCTGGTGAGACCACACCTGGAGTATTGTGCACAGTTTTGGTCTCCTTATCTGAGGAAGGATATACTTGCCTTACAGGCGGTGCACCGAAGGTTCACCAGATTGATTCCTGAGATGAGAGGGTTGTCCTATGAGGAGAGATTGAGTAGATTAGGCCTATACACTCTGGAGTTTAGAAGAATGAGAGGTGATTTCATTGAAACATGCATGATTCTGAAGGGGATTGGCAGGGTAGATGCTGAGAGGTTGTTTCCCCTGGCTGGAGAGTCTAGAACCAGGGGTTGGCCATTTAAGACCGAGATGAGGAGGAATTTCTTCACTCAGAGGGTTGTGAATCTTTGGAATTCTCTGCCCGAAAGTGCTGTGGATGCTCAGTCGTTGAGTATGTTGAGATTTTTGGACTCTAGTGGAATCGAGGGATATGGGGATAGTGCGGGAAAGTGGAGTTGAGGTCAAAGATCAGCCATGATCTTATTGAATGGTGGAGAAGGCTCGAAGGGCCATATGGCCTACTCCTGTTCCTATTTCTTATATTCTTGTGTTCTTAAATAGCTGAGGCCCAAGCACTGATCCTTGCAGCACTCCTCTAGTTATACCCTGCCATCCTGAAAATGACCTGTTTATTCCTACTCTCTGTTTTCTGTCTGTTAACCAATCCTCTATCCATGCTAATATATTACCCCCAATCCCCTGATCCCTAATCTTGTATAATAACATCTTGTGTGGCACCTTATTGCATGCCTTCTGAAAATCCAAATGTACTACATCTACTGGTTTCCCCTTATCTACATCGGTAGTTACACCCGCAAAAAACTCTAATTGATTTGTCAAACATGATTTCCCTTTTATAAAATCGTGTTGACTCTACCTAACCATATTGTGATTTTCCAAGTGCCCTGTCACCACGTCCTTAACAAAAGATTCTAGCATTTTCCCTACTACTGATGTCAGGCTAACTGGCCTATATAGTTCCCCATTTGCTTTCTTGCTCCTTTCTTGAACCACGTGTCATGAAAGATCAACAACCTGAAATGTTAACTCTGTTTCTCGCTCCACAGGTGCTGTCCGACCCCCTGAGTGTTTCCAGGATTTTCTGTTTTTTAGCGATGCTGGTTGAAAGATAAATATTGGCCAGGGCACCGGGGTTAACTCATCTGCTTTCGTTGGAAATAGTGCCATGGAATCTTTTACATCTACTTGAGAGAGCAGACATAGCTTCAGTTTAATGAATCTGAAAGCCAGCACCTCCGTCAGTGCAGCGCTCCCTCAGTACTACACTGGGAGTGTCGCAGTATGTTTTACACACAAGTCTCTGGAACAGGACTTGAACCCACTGATGTGCCTTCAATAACTCAAAGACAAGGGGCTAGATTTTCAGTATAGACAGTTTTGGGGCGCTAACCTTAGCGCCCGCCCGAAGTTAGCGCCCGCCCCAAAGTAGCGCCCCGTTGCCGGAAATTCAGTGGCTTCGCCCTAAGAGGTTGGTGGAGCGCTAAAAGAGGCGTTCCACTACTATCTTTAGGCGCTAAGCCGGCGGTGCAGAGCGCAACACCCAGGCTCGGGCGCAGCGCACGGCAGACACTCTGGTGCCAGTGAGCTCTTAAAGGGGAAGGGTGCATGTGTGTTTTTCAAAGGCAGAGTCTGGGGGGAAAAGATGAGGAGGAAGAACGGAAGGAGGAGGAGGAGGAGGAGGAGGAGGAGGAGGTGGCCGGAAACATAAATACACCGTTCACAACAGCACACTGGATCCTTCCACACAACACATGCAGACTGCCTTATATAGTGCAGGAGGAATGCCCTTTAATTTGCGCTCCCCAGGGTGTGTTGCGTTCCATTTTACAAACGCTCTGGACGCCAGCCGCACAATGGGGCGGTCCTACTGAAGTTTGGATTCGGGGCGGCCAAAGGGCGTTGCACGAGGATGTGACGTCATTTTCTGCGCGCGCATCCGGGCGGCCGCTAAACTTTGCGCCGGCGCTAACGGGCAACTTAATTTGGGGCGGGGCGCAAACTGCGCTGCGCCCGGGCGCTACACGCATAGCGCCCGAAAATCACTTCTCTTAAGGCGCTAACTGCTGGCGCAAGCAACTGAAAATCTAGCCCAAGGAATTTAAAGGATTCAACTAAGGCTTTTAATCACTAAGAACATAGCAGCATTACAGGTCTTCCCACATCGGGCGTCTGGTAGGAATGACTCATACAGCTCCTGAGACCTTTATATGGCAAAAGACAGGGGCGTAGCCAATACACACAATAGGAACAAAAGGGGGCGGTTCACACAATACAAGCAGGTGAAACACATAGGCTGATGAAGGCATATATTTCATCACATTCACCCCTTCTACAGATTTAGTCTGTCCGGGGGTGTGATAGTCCTTCCTGAACGTCGCAACAGTACCTCGGGTCCGTGGTGCCCTCCTGGGCATACCCATGTGCTGGGGTTGTTGCAGGTACTGCTGGGGGTGGTGAGGATACCTCTGGGGATGGTGGAGGTTCTTCTGGGGGTGGTGGTGATGGGTCGTCATCGTCGCTTCCTGCCGAGGCGAGGTCCTTTATGGACACGGTGTCTTCACGCCCGTCGGCGTGCTTGACGTACGCGTACTGTGGGTTTGCGTGGAGTAGGTGTACTGCCTCCATGAGGGGATCCGTTTTGTGGCCCCTCACATGTTTCCGTAACAGGACTGTCCCTGGGGCGGAGAGGCACGAGGGTAGGGATGCTCCTGAGGTTGATTTGCGGGGAAAAACAAACATCTTCTCGTGAGGAGTGGCGTTAGTAGCAGGACACAGTAGCGACCTTATCGAGCGGAGTACGTCTGGGAGGACCTCCTGCCAGCGGGAGGTGGGGAGGCCTTTAGACCTTAGTGCTAAGGTGACCGCCTTCCACACTGTCGCGTTCTCCCTCTCCACTTGCCCATTACCCCGGGGGTTATAACTAGTGGTCCGACTCGTGGCTATCCCCTTTGACAGCAGGTATTGGCGCAGTTCATCGCTCATGAATGACGCTCCCCTGTCAGTGTGGATGTAGTTGGGCATGCCGAACATGCAAAACAGGTTGCCGAGGCACTTGATGACCGTGGCACTGGTCATATCTGGGCAGGGGTAGGCGAATGGGAAGCGGGAGTACTCGTCCACAATGTTGAGGAAGTACACATTGCGGTCGGTGGAGGGGAGTGGTCCCTTGAAATCTAAGCTCAGGCGCTCGAATGGCCGTGTAGCTTTGATCAGGTGGGCTCGGTCGGGCCTGAAAAAACGGGGCTTGCATTCCGCACAAGTGTGGCAGTCCCTGGTCATAGACCGGACCTCCTCGATGGAATAGGGCAGGTTACGGGATTTTATAAAGTGGAATAGCCGGGTGACCCCCGGGTGGCAGAGGCCATTGTGGAGGCCCTGTAGCCTGTCCCCCTGGATGCTGGCACACATCCCTCGTGATAGGGCATCGGGGGATTCGTTGAGGGCCCCCGGCCTATATATTATGTCGTACTCAAACGTGGAGAGTTCGATGCGCCACCTGAGAATTTTGTCGTTCTTGATCTTCCCCCTCTGTTTGTTGTTAAACATGAAGGCTACCGACCGCTGGTCGGTAAGCAGGGTGAAGCGCTTGCCGGCTAGGTAGTGCCTCCAGTGCCGCACTGCCTCCACTATGGCCTGGGCCTCCTTCTCTACCGAGGAGTGCCTGATCTCAGGCCCTTGGAGGGTTCTTGAGAAAAAGGCTATGGGCCGCCCATCCTGGTTGAGGGTGGCTGCTAAAGCGAAGTCGGACGCATCACTTTCGACCTGGAAAGGGATGTTTTCGTCCACTGCCCGCAGCGCGGCCTTCTCAATGTCGTGTTTAATGCTGTTGAAGGCGGCGTGGGCCTCGGCCGTGAGTGGGAAGGACGTTGATTTCAGGAGGGGACGGGCCTTGTCGGAATAATTGGGGACCCATTGGGCGTAATAGGAGAAGAACCCCAGGCACCTTTTCAGGGCCTTGGGAGTGTTTGGTAGGGGTAGCTCCCGTAGGGGGCGCAATCGGTCGGGGTCCGGACCGATTTCCCCGTTTTCCATCACGCAGCCCAGGATACAGAGGCGCGTGGTGCTAAAGACACACTTATCCTCGTTGTAGGTGAGATTGAGTCTGAGGGCGGTTTTCAGAAATCTCGCGAGGTTCGAGTCGTGGTCTTGCTGGTCGTGGCCGCAGATGGTGACGTTGTCTAGGTATGGGTAGGTGGCTGTTAACTGGTTCTCATCGACCATGCGGTCCATCTCCCGCTGGAAGACCGAGACCCCGTTCGTTACCCCAAAGGGGACTCTGAGGAAGTGGTAGAGACGTCCGTTCGCCTCGCCTAATGGGGAGCTGGTGGTATGCCGATTTTAGGTCGATGGTGGAAAACACCCGGTATTGCGCGATTTGGTTTAGCATATCCGCTATGCGGGGCAGAGGGTAGGCGTCTAGCTGGGTGTATAGGTTAACTGTCTGGCTATAATCTATCACCATCCGCTTCTTTTCGCTACCCTTAACTACTACTACCTGGGCGCGCCACGGGCTGGTACTGCATTCGATGATACCTTCCCGCTTGAGTCTTTCTACTTCCGACGCAATGAACCGTCTGTCCTCCCAGCTGTACCACCTACTCTTGGTTGCTATGGGTCGACAGTTGGGTGCGAGGTTGGCGAACAGAGAGGGCGGCTTGACCTTCAGGGTAGCCAGACCGCACACTGTGAGGGGCGGCTGGGACCCACCGTAGGTAAGCGTGATACTTTGGTGGTGGCACTGGAAGTCCAGACCCAAGATCACGCTCACACAGAGATCTGGCATTATCAATAGTTTAAAATCTCTGTAATCATTGCCTTTTACCGACAACATAACCACGCAGAAACCTGTAATTTTTGAGGTATGAGTCTTATCGGCCATGGCGATTTTGCCCTGTGTGGGGACTATCGTTAGTGAAAGTCGTTTTACCAGGCTAGGATGAATAAAGCTTTCGGTGCTCCCGCAGTCAATCAAACATTTAACCTTGTTCCCGTTTACCTCTATGTCCATCATCGATTTAGACAACGGATGCAGCCTGGACTGATCCACTGTGATCGAGGCCACCAGTGGGTCCTGGAGGTCCGTGTAGTCGGGGCAAGATGGTGGACTCCATGAGGGTGGACAAGATGGCTTCCAAGATGGCCGCTCCCACGGCGCGCACGCAGCGGTGGTGGAGTTGGAGGCGGGGTTCCCTCTGCAGACTTTGCTGAAATGTCCTTTCTTCCCGCATTTAAAACAGGTGGTGCCCTTCGCTGGGCACAGGTGCCTGGAGTGTTTGTCCTGGCCGCAGAAGTAGCATTTCGGGCCCCGATGCATTGCGGCAGTAGTGGGGCTCCTGGGTGGAGGCTGGGGCTCCGATGGTGCTGGGCTGGCCTGAGACCTGGGAGGTGAAGATGGCTTCCAAGATGGCGACCCCCACGGCGTGCACGAGGCGGAGTGGGCCGCGTGGCCTGGGGAACAGGATTCAGAGTTCCTCTGGGCCATATCTAGCGATCGCGCTATATCTATAGCCTGTTTTAAGTCCAGTCCCTCCTTTTCAAACAGTTTCTGCCGAATATAATTTGAACTGAGGCCCACAATAAGGGAGTCTCGAATCAGCTCCTCCGTGTACACGATGGCAGACACGGCCTTACAGTTACAGTCTCTGCCCAGTACTTTTAGGTTTATTATAAAGTCCTCTAGTGACTCACCATGCCGCTGCGTGCGAGTAGTCAGAAGATGCCTGGCGTACACCACGTTTATTGGCTGCGCGTAGTGGGCCTTCAGGATGGTGCAGGCATCCTCGTAGCTGGTGGCATCTTGGATGAGGGGGGAGACCCGATGGCTCACCCAGTTTTGCAGGATTCCCAGTTTCATGTCTCCGGTAGCGGTTTCGGCTGCGGCTGTGGCAGTGGATGAGTTTGCAATGAAAAATTCGAAGCATTGGAACCAGTGTCCGAACTGTGTGGCTGCGTCTGAGGCATGGGGGTCCAGATCCAAGCGCTCTGGTTTCAGGAGTCGATCCATCCTGGTGTTTTAGTGATTAAAATTGATGTGCCTTCAATAACTCAAAGACAGGAATTTAAAGGATTCAACTAAGGCTTTTAATCACTAAGAACATAGCAGCATTACAGGTCTTCCCACATCGGGCGTCTGGTAGGAATGACTCATACAGCTCCTGAGACCTTTATATGGCAAAAGACAGGGGCGTAGCCAATACACACAATAGGAACAAAAGGGGGCGGTTCACACAATACAAGCAGGTGAAACACATGGGCTGATGAAGGCATATATTTCATCACACCCACAACTGTTCTGACTCAGAGGTGAGACGTGCTACTCACTGAGCCACGACTGACATCATTGACAGCTTCGGAAATAAAGAAACATGTATAAATTCTTATATTGAATCATTATAATCTGCAGGGCCCCTGTTCAAACTGAGCCCTATCTGGAGAACCTGATAGGGTGGCAGATTTAAACAGCGCGCGAGAACCAGCAGCAGCAGAGCCTATCGGGAGAAGCTGAGTGGCAGATACCAGACAGAGGGAAAAACTCAATAAGTGCAGTCAGAGTCGGCACAGAGTGCGGAGAGGCTCGGGTAAGTTACAGGTAAGTATTTAGTTCATTGGTACAAAAGCAAAATACTGCGGATGCTGGAACACTGAAATAAAAACAGAAAATGCTGGAAATACTCAGCAGGTCAGGCAGCATCTGTGGAGAGAGAAACTGAGTTAACGTTTCAGGTCGATGACCCTTCGCCAAAATAGTTTGGACGAAGTGTCATCGACCTGAAATAATGGGCCAGAAATTGCTGAACGGGGCTTGCAGCCCCGTTTTTGCACTTACCCCGCGCTCCTGCCGATCAGCTCCAGGGACGCCTGCACTTGCTGAAACAGAAAGAAGAATCCCGGGCAGCGTATGACGTCACGCCGCCCAGGAGTGCAGCCAGCGCGAAGCCAGGAGTGTGCAGTGCAAGTGAGACATGCCCCTTGAGGTCTCAGTTTCACTGGACACGCCCCCAATGTTTCTGTCAAGCTGCTAAGCATTTTTACATGCAAAGCAGCAGTTTAAATAGGTTTTTGGAAGTTTTTTGAAGATTTTGGTAACTTTTATAAACTTTTTTAAATGTTTACATTATTTTGAGTAATCTGAAGTAGTTTTAAAAAGAATTAAAGCAATTTAAAGACTTTTAAAAGCCCTAAAAGAATTTTTTAAATTCCATTTATTTATTTAGCAATGTCGTCGTCATACGTGTCTTCACACTGTTCCCTTTGGGGAACTGTATGAAGTGGTGGAAGGATTTATGGCCATGATTAACGCTCATTCCGTGACCGTAACCATCTTTGAACCAGCCATTAGGGCGGTTAGTCCTATGGCGGGAGGGTTTTACGGGCTCCCACAAGCTATACAAGGAGGGGGGGCCACCCACACCCACGGACGCAAATATCCCACTGGATGTCAACCCAGAATTTAGAGCCGGAGCTCCAACTCCACTTGCCGGGACTGTCTGGAGCGGGGTTCGAAACCCTACCCTGATCTGGCCCAGCGGCGGGGATCCTACCGCTATGACAAAGGCCCAATCCGATTAGCAACGTGAAATGGCAGCATAGGGCTCCAGTCACGGGGAGGGAAAAGGCGCAGGAAACGTATGGGTGTCACCTTTTGTGCGGAGTGGGCCTTTTGCGTAGCAGTAAGCATCCCCGCCGCTGGGCCAGAAGGAGTAGGGTTTTGAACCCCACTCCAGACAGTCCCGGCAAGTGGAGTCGGAGCTCCAACTTTAAATTCTGGGTGGACATCCAGCGGGATACTTGCGTCCGTGGATGTTGGTGGCCCCCCCCCCCTCAGATGGGTTGTGGGAGCCCATAAAACCCTCCCGCCATAGGACTAACCACCCTAATGGCTGGTTCAAAGATGGTTACGGTCACGGAATGAGCGTTAATCACGGCCATAAATCCTTCCACCACTTCATACAGTTCCCCAAAGGGAACAGTGTGAGGATACGTACGATGATGACCTCTTGCGCAATGCACCTCCTTGGACCCTCAGTCGCAGATGCGAGGGGGCAAGTCGTGCAATTGTTAAATTTTTCATTTTATGGACATGTGAAATGTTGGCCCAGTAATTGCCTTCCAAATGCGCGAGCACGGTCGGGGTACTTACGCATCTGGCTGGATGAAATGCCGGTTTTCAGCATGCACAGTGCATGTGGGGAAAACCGGCATTTCCTGTCCTCTGAACGAAGGGGTTCAGAGGCAGAACGCGTGCGACTGCACAGGCAGCGCGTGCGCAGTATAATTCGCCGCTTTCATTAATGCTTTCAGTGAGGTCAAGTCATTACAACTTACACATGAAAAAAGCATGGGTACAGTTGCTCCAGAGGCTGCGGAGGAAGATATTTATTATCTTGGAGCTTCTGAAAGTATGTATGTCTGTATATATTCCTTTACTTATGTGTATGAATGTATTATTTAATTATGACTTTCAGAGAAAGTAACTTATTGGAAAATCATAATTAAAAACATACATTCATACACATTAGTAAAGGAATATAAAACATACATACATATACGTAAAGGAATATATGTGGACATACATACATAACTCATTCTCACATTCCATTCACACAGCCACAATTGCTCCTTCTACCTACCGTTCTGAAAACCCTTTAAAAAAAAAAAATTTTTAACTTTAAAACTTACTTAAAATTTCTTAAAATAACTTCCCTCCCTTTCCCAAACAAAAATATTGCATTTCAGAAGCTCCACGATAAAATATATCTTCCTCCGCAGCCAATGAACAACTTTACACTTGCTTTTTTCAAGTGTAACTTCTAAGGACTTACCCTCACTTAATCCATCATTGAAATCCACAAAGTTCACTGCGCAAGCGCTGCCTGTGCAGTCGCACGCGCTGTGAATAGACCTCGGGTCTGGAAATGCCGGCGTTCCCCGCATGCGCTGTTCCTGCTGAACGCCGGCATTTCCAACGGCCAGATGCATGAATACCCCGACCGTACTCATGCTTCTGGCCGCGAATTTCTGGCCCGTTAACTCTATTTCTCTCTCCACAGATGATGGCCGACCTGCTGAGTATTTCCAGCATTTTCTGTTTTTATTTAGTTCATTAGTTTCTGTTTCTGGTGGTTAGTGTAAGTATTTAGTTTATTGGTTGGTGCTTTTAGTGGTTAGTGTTGTTTTTTAGTGGTTAGAGTTTTAGGGCTAGATTTTCAGTATAGACAGTTTTGGGGCGCTAACCTTAGCGCCCGCCCGAAGTTAGCGCCCGCCCCAAAGTAGCGCCCCGTTGCCGGAAATTCAGTGGCTTCGCCCTAAGAGATTGGTGGAGCGCTAAAAGAGGCGTTCCACTCCTATCTTTAGGCGCTAAGCCGGCGGTCCAGAGGAATAGCGCCCAGGCGCGGCGCGGCGCGGGTGCGGTCATTTTTGGACTGACAGCAGACCCCGTGGCGCCGACCAGCTCTTAAAGGGGGAAGGGATGAATTGGTCTGCTGCCACGCCCTGCACACTGCAGCCTTGCAAAGAGGCCTCAACACTGCTGCTCAGCCCCAGGGAGTCATGGCAACGCCAGAGAAGGCCCGTCAGCGTGCCCTGCGCTTCTCAGAGGGTGATCTGGACATAATGGTCACAGCTCTGGAGGTGAGGCACAAGATCTTGTTCCCAGAGAGTGGGAGGAGTCCAACCCACCACGACTACACCAAAGCCTGGAAGCAGATCGCCCAGAGGGTGACGTTCACCGGCGATGCCCCCAGGACCCACAAACAATGTCGTAAAAAATACAACGATCTGACCAGGATTGTGAAGGTGAGTAGCCTTTCCAGTCTCCTCCTCATTCTTGCATGTACACCTGACATGATGGGCAAAGGGAGCTGCAAGTCCTATTGGCCAGCCCTCAGCCAGCAGCATTGGGACAGTCATGAGCATCACATGGCCATTCGGCACGCTACACTTTGTCCAAGCTATTCCACCATGGGAGGCAGTGCACACTACATCAGGGCTTCACTCTGTCCACGCTATTCCACCATGGGAGGCAGTGCACACTACATCAGTGCTTCACTCTGTCCACGCTATTCCACCATGGGAGGCAGTGCACACTACATCAGGGCTTCACTCTGTCCACGCTATTCCACCATGGGAGGCAGTGCACACTACATCAGGGCTTCACTCTGTCCACGCTATTCCACCATGGGAGGCAGTGCACACGACATCAGGGCTTCACTCTGTCCACGCTATTCCACCATGGGAGGCAGTGCACACTCCATCAGGGCTTCACTCTGTCCACGCTATTCCACCATGGGAGGCAGTGCACACTACATCAGGGCTTCACTCTGTCCACGCTATTCCACCATGGGAGGCAGTGCACACTACATCAGGGCTTCACTCTGTCCACGCTATTCCACCATTGGAGGCAGTGCACACGACATCAGGGCTTCACTGCGCACTTACAGCCCGTCCTTTCTCTTGCAGGCTAAAGTAGCGTTTAATCGCCAGGCGTGTGCCAGGGGTGGCCGCGCCAAGCTGCAGAAGCTCACTCGGCTGGAGGAGCGCGTGTGTGTGCTCATGGGAGCCCGTGTGATTGTCCCCACAGCGTGCGGAGTATCCGACCCTCCACTGCCCGGCAATGGTAAGGACCTCGCCTTTTGGCCCTCTCGCGTCGCACTGGCCCATCCGAGCTACCTCCTTTGCCACTGTCCCACCAATGCGCTGAATGCCACCAGTCCTAACTCCCTCGCTGACGCCGTCTCCTCACTCTGAAGCTACTCTTGTGCATTCCTGCTTTCAGCTGGTGACGACCAGGACCCTGAAGCTGCCAGTGACAGCACCTCCGACCAGGAGGAGGAGGAGGAGCAAGCCGGACCTTCGGGGGAACAGTCACGTCCCGCAGGAAAGGAGGAAATGCTTGACACCTCCTCACTGGACGAGTGCCTGGAGGAACTGTCGCAGGGCAATGCAGCTTCTGGGACCAGTGGCGTCCAGCCACCCAGGAGCCGTGCGCGTGGCCCGCGGCCTTCCCCCCAAAGGGGGGAAGGATCAGAGGGGAGTGCTGCTGTTCGGCACACTCGCCGCCACCAACGCGGCAAGGGTCCCCTAGTTCGGCCCCCTCCTCCCCAGCGGGAGAGTCGCGACTCCAGTCCGGACACCTTCACCTCGGAGGAGGTGCGGAAGCTGGATAAGATGGCCGAGGATTCGGACCGGCGCCACACGGAGCTCATGAGCGTGGTGGGGCGCATGCCTGAGGCCATCGAGTCGCTGGCGACCAGTGTGCGCGAGTTCGGGACAGCAACTGCCGCGAGTGGCCGCATGCTGACTGATGCCGTCAAGACCCTGGCGGCTGTGATGCGCGCGCACAGCAGGACCACAGGGGCACTCACTGCTGCCACACGCGCTGTCTCAGGCAGGCATCGCCAGGGCAGCCGCCGCGCTGGACCATCCCAGCAAGCCGCCCCTCGGCTGATTGTTGCGGATCCTGCAGTGCGGGCCCGGCCGAGTGCCACCGCGCCCCAGCACCAGCCAGCGCATCCCAGACGCCAGCTGGCCCACATTGCGCCATCCGTCGCCGCCATTCCCCCACTGGGGCGTCAAGGGCAAGCGGCTGCAGCTGATGGTGGCCAGGCTCAGGTGCGCCACTCAGCAGATGGCCCCTCGAGGCCCAAACACCGTGTTGGCCGCCCCCCAGCGGCATCTGGCGGAAGGGCATCTGAGCCTCAGGCGCCTTCCCCCAGCCTCGCAGCAGCCACTGGGCAGAGCTTGCGAAGGAGCAGCAGGCCGGGCAGGGGAGGCAAAAGGCTGGGCAAGGTCTCGCCCTCGCGGGCCACTCAGTAGAGGGTGTGGGCAGCTTTCCTTTTATATGGCGGTGGCCATCTTTATTTTGCCCATGGTTGTGTTGTTGGAGGGCTTATTTTTTGCGTTAGGCCGACGTTGAGGCCCGGTTTGAAGAAAGGTGGAGTGACTCCTCCCCAGTTTGTGGGAGTGAGTCGTTTGTTGGGCTTTTTGTGGGGCCCGTTTATTGTTTTTGGGGATTCATGTGGGAAGGGCTTTTCATTTTTGTGTAATAAAAAATTATCTTTATTCATGCAGTCTCCATGGTTGTTCTTCTTAGTGTTTGTTGGCTTTGCCGGCTGAGGGCTTGCGGAGCGGCTGCATTCATCTTCCCTCATGGCCCCTGGCCATTCCCTGACAGGGGGCTTAGAAGTACCGTGTAATAAGGTGGCGTCGTGCGGCCCTTGGCCCTGGTCGCTCCCTCCTGGGAACGTACTCCTGCTCCTCCTCCTCCTCCTCCTCATGCTCCTCCTGCTCCTCCTCCTGAGGTGCTGGTCCAACGTCAGGTGGCAGTGCCTGAGTCCTGCGGATAGCCAGGTTGTGTAGCATGCTGCAAACCACCACAAATTGGGAGACCCGGTCCGGCGAATACTGGAGAGCTCCTCCGGAGCGATCAAGGCAGCGGAACCGCTGCTTGAGGACCCCAATAGTTAGCTCGATGATGTTGTGGGTGGTTTGATGGCTCTCGTTGTAGGCCTCTTCAGCAGCGGTCCTGGGCGCGCGGAGCGGGGTCATGAGCCAGGTGCACAAAGGATAGCCTTTGTCCCCGAGTAGCCATCCTCTTGGGGGAGGCTGTGCCTGGAACATGTCATGCACAGTACTCTGCCGCAGGATAAAGGCATCGTGGCTGCTGCCTGGGAAGCTGGCATTGACTGCCATGATGCGCTGCTTGTGGTCACAGACCAGCTGCACATTCAGAGAATGGTAGCCCTTCCTGTTGCGATACTGCTCGCCATGCTCCAGAGGGGCCCGCAAAGCCACATGCGTACAGTCAATGGCGCCCTGCACCAAGGGGAATTCCCCGAGTCTGGAAAATCCCAATGCGCGCTGATGCTGGCTCTCCAGGGCCATGGGGAAGGAGATGAATTGGCTTCTCCTTCTGAACAGTGCTTCGGTCACCTGGCGGATGCAGCGATGCGCGCCATACTGGGAGATGTTTGCTATGTCCCCAGCAGCGTATTGGAAGGAGCCGGTGGCATAGAAGTTCAATGCCACCGTCACCTTCACTTCCACCGACAGAGACGTCCTGCACCTGAGCTTTGGCCGCAGATCTCGGCGAAGCAGGTGGCAGATCTCTGCAATCACCTCCTTTCGGAATCGGAGCCTTTTAACACATCGCGCGGCACTCATGTTTAGGTAGGAGCGCTGCTGGCGGTATAGCCTGACTGGGTAAGGCCTACGTGGCTGACGCCTGTAGCCCCCTCTGCCTCTAGCCAGGGCTGCCCCTCTCACAATGCGTCTGCGAGCCCTACGGACATGGAGCTGCAGCTCTGCGTTGGCACCCCATGCAACCCCCATCAAATCCTGGCAAACACTCTAATTTCCAAAAGGCCACTTGCAGCGCTCTGGCCTGAGTCCAAAAATACCTGGCTCTTGCTGCTTGAAACCAGTTAGCTATCCTCCTTGTTGTGTCTCCAGAAATGCGTTGCACAAGAGTGTTTTCTGAAAAAAGGCTGGCCTTTATGCTGGAGAGTACGTCCCCTTTAATTTGCGCCCCCCGGGGCCCGCGCTGGTTGTGTTGCGTTCCTTTTTCCAAACGCTCCGGCCGCCAGCCGCACAATGGGGCGGTCCGACTGAAGTTTGGAATCGGGGCGCACAAAGGGCGTTGCACGAGGATGTGACGTCATTTTCTGCGCGCGCATCCGGGCGGGCGCTAAACTTTGCGCCGGCGCTAACGGGCAACTTAAT
Source organism: Somniosus microcephalus (assembly GCF_052327205.1). Lineage (NCBI taxonomy): Eukaryota > Metazoa > Chordata > Chondrichthyes > Squaliformes > Somniosidae > Somniosus > Somniosus microcephalus. Next base: position 116,093,639 of record NC_141000.1, read on the forward strand.
TTGGGGCGGGGCGCATAGCGCCCGAAAAACACTTCTCTTAAGGCGCTAACTGCTGGCACAAGCGACTGAAAATCTAGCCCTTAGTGTTAGCTAAACAGTTAAATAGCCTTAAAACTAAAAATGAACAGATTCCAGTAACGGTTAGCTAACAGGGCAGGACAGCTGGGGCCTGTCGGCTGCACATCCTGTACCATGTGGAAACTCCAGAACTCTTTGTGTGTCCTGAAAAACCACATGTGGAGGAAGTGTCGCCGGCTGCTCGAGCTGGAGCTCCGAGTTTCTGCGCTGGAGGAGTGGCTGGCGTCACTAGAGTACCTGTGGGAAACGGAAAGTTTCGTGGCTAGCACGGTTCAGGAGGTGATCGCCCCGCAGCTACAGAGAGTTCAGGAGGAGAGGGAGGCAGACTAGGAGGAAGAGGCAGGCGGTGCAGGAATCCCCTGGGAGTGTGGCACTCACATACCAGTATTCAGTGGTGAATGCCAGTGAGTCTAATGACATCGTGGGGGAGTGTAGTCAGAACAAATCCATGGCACCGTGGGAGGCTTGGCTGCACAATTGGACATGTTCTTGAAGAGGACTCGTTTTCAGGGTTATGGGGAAAAAGTTCGGGTGTGGGACTTTCAAAGAACTGGCACAGGCAAGACGGGCCGAATGGCCCCCTTCTGTGCTGTAAGATTCTCTCATTCTGGGATGTATCATTTACTTTGCCAATCAATCTGTCTCCTATCCCATAGCCAATTACATACCCAAGTTACCTCCATCCCTTTAATACCATGTGCGTCTATTTTTAAATAAATCTGTTGTGTGGTACTTTATCAAATGCCTTTTGAAAGTCCATACATACGACACCTAAGGCATTACTTCCATCAACCCTCTCTGTTACATAATCGAAGAATTCAATCAGGTTAGTCAGACACAAAACATAAGAAGTAAGAGCAGGAGTAGACCATACGGCCCCTCGAGCCTGCTCCGTCATTCAGTAAGATCATGGCTGATCATCGACCTCAACTCCACTTTCCCGCCCGATCTCCATATCCCTTGATTCCCCTAGAGTCCAAAAATCTATCGATCTCAGCCTTGAATAGACTCAAAGATTCAGCATTCGCAGCCCTCTGGGGCAGAGAATTCCAAAGATTCACAACCCTCTGAGTGAAGAAATTCCTCCTCATCTCGGTCTTAAATGGCCGACCCCTTATCCTGAGACTATGCCCCCTAGTTCTGGACACTTCAGCCAGGGGAAACAACCTCTCAGCATTTACCCTGTCAATCCCCTTCAGAATCTTGTATGTTTTGTAAGATTCGCAAAATTCTCATATTTCCCCCAAGGTTATTAATAAAGGGACCCTATGGACAATTTAAAAAGGGTACCCAAAAGATGGCGTCCGCACCTCGTGACCAAAAGCCTGTAAGATTTTAAAAGCTTGGAATCTGCAGCACAGAACAAGCTGTTTTGGGACATCGAAACTTAAAATGCATTTCTGTGAAAAAAGGACTTTTGTGTTTGAAAACCTAGACAGTTAAGCAAACACTGAATATGCATTTCGCCAGATTGGAACAGATCACCCCAGTTAGGCCTAAGCGCAAGGCCATTAGTTTGTCCGCATACATAATCGGAAACAGCTTAGGGAAGCGACCAAGGCTGCACAGGCCGATTATAAGAACATAAAAACATAAGAAATAGGAGCAGGAGTAGGCCAATCGGCCCCTCGAGCCTGCTCCGCCATTCAATAAGATCATGGCTGATCTGATCCTAACCGCCAATCTACTATCACAGAACCATCTCCTGAATCTAACAGAATTAGACACACGAAATAGGAGCAGGATCAGGCTACACGGCCCCTGGGCCCGCTCCGCTACCCACAGGGCCATGACCTATCCGAACCTAGACTCATGTCCAAATTCCTGCCCGCTCCCCATAACCCTTTATTCCCTTTGCTTCTAGGAAACTGTCTATTTCTGTTTTAAATTTATGTAATGATGTAGCTTCTACAGCTTTTTGGAGCAGCATATTCCATGGACCTACCACCCTCTGAGTGAAGTAGTTCCTCCTCATCTCAGTTTTGAAAGAGCAGCCCCTTATTCTAAGACTATGCCCCCTAGTTCTAGTTTCACCCATCATCGGGAACATCCTCCCCGCATCCACCCGATCCAACCCCTTCAAAATCTTATATGTTTCAATAAGATCGCCTCTCATTCTTCTGAACTCCAATGAGCAGAGTCCCAATCTACTCAACCTCTCCTCATATGTCCATCCCCTCATCCCCGGGATTAACTGAGTGAACCTTCTTTGTACTGACTCGAGAGCAAGTATGTCTTTTCTTAAGTATGGACACCAAAACTGTATGCAGTATTCCAGGTGCGGTCTCACCAATACCTTGTACAACTGAAGCAATACCTCCCTATTTTTATATTCTATCCCCCTAGCAATGAAAGTCAACATTCCATTGGCCTTCTTAATCACTTGCTGCACCTGCATACTAACCTTTTGAGTTTCGTGCACCAGGACCCCCAGATCCCTTTGTACTTCAGTACTTTCCAGTTTCTTGCCATTAAGATAATAACTTGCTCTATGATTTTTCCTGCCAAAGTGCATAACCTCACACTTTCCAGTATTGTATTCCATCTGCCAAATCGTTGCCCACTTACTTAGCCTGTCTATGTCCCCTTGCAGGTTTTTTATGTCCTCCTCACTCACTACTTTCCCTCCCATCTTAGTATCATCTGCAAACTTTGATATGTTACACTCGGTCCCCTCCTCCAAATCGTTAATATAGATTGTAAAGAGTTGGGGACCCAGCACTGACCCCTGTGGAACACCACTAGTTAGTGATTGCCAGGCCGAGAATGAACCATTTATCCCAACTCTCTGCCTTCTGTTAGATAGCCAATCCTCTATCCATGCCAGAATATTACCCCCAATCCTGTGATTTTTTATCTTAAGCAATAATCTTTTGTGTAGCACCTTGTCAAATGCCTTTTGGAAGTCTAAATAGGAAGATTAAAATGCATTAATGACAATACAGCTTGGACATCAGGCCATTAGATGCGATAAACGGCCATCTAAAAACAGTTAGTTTAGATTGGTGTAATCATTTAAAACAGCCCGCCAAAAGTGAAACAATGAACTGACCTGATTTGGCGCGCAGATAAGGGCCATCCGAAGGAGTATAATTGTAGGCCCACCGGTAACCAACGCTCTCTTGCCTTCTTGGCTCTTGCTCTCGCTCCCGCGCTTGCCACCTGGCCACTGCCCGTGTCTTCCCAAACCCATCAGGGACGCCCGGCATCGCACCAGGCGAACATGGGCAAACCAGGCCAGATGAGGCAGGACGAGACGAGGCGAGGTGAGATGAGATGAGACGAGGCGAGGTGAGATGAGATGAGATGAGACGAGATGAATTGGGAGAAGATTGAAGAACGCTTCGAGTAATCGGGCCTTCAATCCAGCCGACTGACGACTATCTTCATGCAAGCTTCAGCTGTTGCCACCCGAGGAAGAAGAACCATCATCCCTGCGAGGTAAAGTACCCAAGCAAAGACTTTAACTTCGGGGTACTTTACCTGGACGATGCCCTTGCAGCGCCCTAAGACCATGTGACGACAGCAGGCCCCACAGAGCACAAAGAGCTAACCCCAAACCCCACAACCGTTTGAACTCAGCAGATTTTGACTCGGTGAGCATGAATTCCTGGCCCCTCTTAGCTTAATCTAGTTAGGTATAGGGGTGGGATAAGGATAAGGGGATTGTTAATGTAGTTTGTTTTCCCTCGATGTGCCGTGTGTTCCCCATTCCCTGTATAAGTATAGTTATTTTGTTTATGCCTGTAATTGTTTACCAGTAAATTTCTCATAAGACTGTTTTTATTCCTGTTTTAATAAAATCTTGGTTTTCTTACACTGAACCGCTTGTCTACTCACGTTTTCTGTATCGCCGCCTGCACCTAAGTCCAGTGTCTAGAACCCAGGGGCGTGGGAGCGATTCGAACCGCTCACCAACAGTCAGGGGCATAACTGACTGGGTGCACGCGCCACACCCTACAGTTTCAATGAGATCACCTCTCATTCTTCTAAACTCCGGAGAGTACAGGCCCATTCTACACAATCTCCCATCATAAGACAGCTCTCTCATCCCAGGAATCAATCTAGTGAACCTTCATTGCACCGCCTCCAAGGCAAGTATATCCTTCCTTAGATAAGGAGACCAAAACTGTGCACAGTACTCCAGGTGTGGTCTCACCAAGGCCCTGTACAATTGTAGCAAGACTTCCTCACTCTTATACTCCAACCTCCTTGCAATAAAGGCCAACATGCCATTTGCCTTCCTTATAGCTTGCTGTACCTGCATGCTAACTTTCTGTGTTTCCTGTACGAGGACACCCAAATCTCTCTGAACACCAACATTGGAAAATTTCTCATCATTTAAAAAATATTCTGTTTTTCTATTCTTCCTACCAAAGTGAATAACCTCACATTTCCCTGCATTATACTCCATCTGCCACCTTACTGCCCACTCACTCAGTCTATCTATATCTCTTTGCAGACTCAATGGGCTGGATTTTCTCAATGAGAAGCTTTTGGAGGTGGGACTGCTGCTTGCCGGCTTTCAATCCCGCCTCCATCAGCTTCTGGCCAACCAGTGGGATTTTCCCCTGACTGACCTTGTTAAGCCCGCCCAGCGGGCTCAGCAGGCCAATTACAGGGAAGTCAGTGACAGAGCACGTCAACGTCTGATGTGTCATCTGTCAAGAACTTTTGAAAGAAGAAATGTCAGCATTTGATAGCTCTGTGAAGCTGTCAAATACTGACATTCTGTGTAGTTTGATGAGTCCTTGTGTTCAGGACTTATCAAACCTTTCAACTTTGCAGAAATCACCTGGCTGTTGATTCGGAGGATCCAACAGCCAGTCTGTGAAATCTACAATGGAGGTGTCGGGACTCCGGATCTGCAGCGGCTGAAGTCTGTAGGCAGAAACAAAGGCAAGTGAACATTTTATAACACTTAACACTCACCTTACATACTTACGACTCCACACTTGCACCCACCACTCACCTCTACATCGCACTTTCAGACCCCTCCGACCCCCACAGTCCTCCTTCTCATCTCCTCCACCCCAGTGGGGTTCCCCCAGGTCAGGAAGCCCGCACTTCAGAACTAAAAATGGGGATAATCCTATTTTTTGCCTGTTAACTACCTGTTAACAGGCAGTTAATAGGCTTTAATCCCTTTCCTGCCTCGAGGAGACGGGACCCGGGGCAGGACGGCTTCCCACCTCCTGGCAAGAGGGCACAGAGGCGGGTTGGGGGCGGGTTTGCCAGCCGCCGGGTGCAAAGTTTAGCACCTGGCGCTAATTAACACCTCCGACTGCAAACTTGGCTTCTATGGTCCCTGGAGGTGATTGGAGTGCTAAATCAGGTGCTACACACCTCTCTTAAGGTGCTAACGCCGAGGAGCGAGGCGCTACCTCAGAGCGCTGGCGAAGCTCATGTGATGTCAGTCAGCAATGGAACACAGACACACTGGCGCCAGCCACTTCTTAAAGGGAAGGGTCGATCTTGCTCTCCATCCACACCCTGCTCATTGCAGCCTTGAATCTCGGCCTGGAGAGACCTGTACATCAAATCTGCTGGAAAGAACAATGGAAAGCCCCAGGGAAAGAGCTCAGAGTGCAGCCCCCAAGTCCCTTCTAAATCGATGCAAGGAAGATCAAATCAAAATGAACCTGCAAAGTGCTGCTCAGTACCCAAAACTCCTTCACACAGCAGCGTTGAATATCTCCAGAAGTCTCTCTCTCTCACTCAGAATGCGTGGTGCAAAAATGTCGCCGACAAAAAAAGGCAGGAAGCGGTCGCCTTTAAATAGCGCTCCCCCAGTCCCTTCCCGACTTCAAAACGCTCCCCTCAACCTGTCGTTGCTAGCAGCAGGCAGTAAGGCAGGGGGCGCCACTCAATATCTGGTCCGAGGCGCTACCGGGACGTTGCACGCTCGGCTGATGTCACGATCGGTGGGCGGAGGAGATCGTGGCGGTAATGTTTAGCGCCACCACAAAATGTCTGGTCAATTTCGCGAGCGGCACAAACATCACCGTGCACAGGCGCTAGTTGCTTTACGCCCCATTATCGCCCTCTTAAGGCGCTAACAGGAGGCGCAAACCAACCGAATTTTTCCCCCATATGGACTTTAAAGACGTAGGAGATTTGAAGGCATTTCATCTTGTAAGAAATAGCTGTTAGATCCAAAAATGGGGTTTTTATTCTTAAGGAACAGAGAAATAAGCTGCAGAAACGTGGCCAGGAACAGATGGCAGGAATATCAGCAAGGTCAGATAACAAGCACAAGAGACCAATGGCCGAGGCCAGGACACAGGAGTGATGAGGGAGTCATAAAATACAAGACAATATGGAACCAGCAAGTCATAAAATGTTCTTAAAGAAACATAACAAGACCTTTAGAACAGAGATAAGGAGGAAAATTACCTGTCAGAGGTACCGTCTCCCTTGTAACTGAACAATGGGACGGGTAAAAATGATTGACACCAGGTATCCACCAGCCCATCGAAGTAAAGTATAAAATAGGGGACCGAGAAGGAAATAGTCAGACGGCGAGGGCCGAAGGCTTCCTCGAGGTGGATATCAATGCTGGCTTATGCCTAACACCTTGATCAAGTTTAGCCTCTGAGGCATCTAACCGTCCATCCGTCCGTCCGGTCCTGGCATTCCACTTCGGGGGTCGTAGATCGCTCTCTACTGTCACGGGTTGTCTGTCTATTCCACTTATCTTAACCACATGTAATATCTGATTATGCTTTGAACTGTAGCTCTTTAATAAAATACCTTGAAATTCCTAAGACCCTTTGGGTATCTGTGTGTGTGACCTGTGATCCTAATCTTACAATCCGCTAGCCCACTCCTCCATTTTTCTTCTCCTTTTGCCCCTCTGCTCCTGAAGGTGTTGCTGCACACTAGAAAATCGCTCCACAGATATGGTAGCTCATGGGCATCTTATCCAAAAGGGTTGATTTTCACTTGGGTGCCGAATCCGTGCTGGATGAGTGGGGCAACGCACGAGTAATCATGAGAGGCTGCGACCATTTCAATGGTCCTCCCTCCCACCTTATCCTATCACAGCGAGGTGCCCATGGGCTTTCCAGCGTTAACGGGCAGTTCGCCAAATGAGGGAGGGTGGGATTTGCAGCTGGCCCAGCGTGAGATTCACCCTCTCTTAAAGTGAGGACAGCAGGTTAGCATTGCAGCACTGTGAGATCACATTGAGCAGCAGCAATGTCCCAAGGAACATCGGAATTCCTAGATGATTAAAAACCAAGGTCCACCTTGTTCACCTGCTACCATCCTGAGAGTTGCATGATAACAACAACAACAACAACTTATATTTATATAGCACCTTTAGAGTAGTAAAACGTCCCAAGGTGCTTCACGGGAGTGGTAAAAAACCGAAAGAAAGTGACATCGAGCCACATAAGGAAGAATTAGGGCTGACGACCAAATGTTTGGTCAAAGTGGTAGGTTTTAAGGAGCATCTTAAAGGAGGAGAGATAGTTGGAGAGGTGGAGAGGTTTAGGGAGGGAATTCCAGAGCTTAGGGCCTAGGTAACAGAAGGGACGGCCACCAGCGGTTGAGCGATTATAATCAGGGAATCTCAAGAGCGAGCACAGGGGTAATGGGTGAACGGGACTTGGTGCGAGTTAGAGCACGGGCAGTCGAGTTTTGGATGACCTCAAGTTTACGTAGGGTAGAATGTGGGAGGCCAGCTAGGAGTGCGTTGGAATAGTCAAGTCTAGAGGTAACAAAGGCAATCAATGAGGGTTTCAGCAGTTGATGAGCTGAGGCAAGAGTGGAGACGGGCAATGTTATGGAGGTGGAAATAGGCAGTCTTAGTTATGGCGTGGATATGTGTTTGGAAGCTCATTTTAGGGTCAAATATGACACCAAGGTTGCGACCAGTGTGTTTCAGCCTCAGACAGATGTTAGGGCGAGGGATGGAGTCAGTGGCTAGGGAACGGAGTTTGTGGCGGGGACCGAAAACAATGGCTTCCGTCTTCCCAAATTTCTGCTTATCCAGAAGTGTATGTCGGACAAGCAGGCTGACAATTTAGAGACCGTGGAGGGGTCGAGAGAAGTGGTGGTGAGGTAGAGCTGGGTGTCGTCAGCGTACATGTGGAAACTGACGCTGTGTTTCCAGATGATGTCACCGAGGGATAACGTAGATGAGAAATAGGAGGGGGCCAGGAATAGATCCTTGGGGGACACCAGAGGTGACGATGCAGGAGCGGGAAGAGAAGCCATTTCAGTTGATTCTCTGGCTGCGATTAGATAGATAAGAATGGAACCAGGCGAGTGCGGTCCCACCCAGCTGGACGACGGTGGAGATACAAGGATAATGTAGTTTTTGACCAATAAAAGCAATCAATCTCTATCAGTTTGTCTGCAACAAAGCCAGGCATGTAGCAAGGAAACCCCCAGTGGTGGAAAGCTTCAGGAACCATAGTTCCAAAGTCACCTCTTCTTCCCAAGTGTGCTACATTTACCACATGTCATTTCACATCTCAAGGAAGGGCACCACTGCAGCCCTGGAGATTTTAGTGCAGGAAGTGAGGGCACACAGGGCCTTCTCAAATAAGACTTGCATTCCTAGGCAGTCTCATGTCTGGGTAGGTGGAAAGAATGGTGTTGGTGAGTTTCGGGGGCGGGCAGGAGCGGTGGCAGTGCTGCTGTTCAATAGAGTCACTGGTTGATCATAAGAACATAAGAACATAAGAAGTAGGAGCAGGAGTAGGTCATACGGCCCGTCGGGCCTGCTCCGCCATTCAATAGGATCATGGCTGATCCGAATCTAGACTCACGTCCACTTCCCTGCCCGCTCCCCGTAACCCCTAATTCCCTTGTCTGCTAGGAAACTGTCTATCTCTGTTTTAAATTTATTTAATGTTGCAGCTTCCACAGCTCTCTGGGGTAGCAAATTCCATAGATTTATTACCCTCTGAGTGAAGAAGTTTCTCCTCATCTCAGTTTTGAAAGGGCAGCCCCTTATTCTAAGATTATGCCCCCTAGTTCTAGTCTCACTCATCAGTGGAAACATCCTCACCGCATCCACCCGATCAAGACCCCTCACAATCTTATATGTTTCGATAAGATCGCCTCTCATTCTTCTGAACTCCAATGAGTATAGGCCCAACCTACTCAACCTTTCCTCATACGTCAACCCCCTCATCTCCGGAATCAACCGAGTGAACCTTCTCTGAACCGCCTCGAGAGCAAGTATATCTTTTCTTAAATATGGAAACCAAAACTGCACGCAGTATTCCAGGTGTGGCCTCACCAATACCCTGTATAACTGCAGCAAGACCTCCCTGTTTTTATACTCCATCCCCCTTGCAATAAAAGCCAAGATTCCATTGGCCTTCCTGATCACCTGCTGCACCTGCATACTAACTTTTTATGTTTCATGCACCAGGACCCCCAGATCCCTTTGTACTGTAGCACTTTGCAGTTTCTCTCCATTTAGATAATAACTTGCTCTTTGATTTTTTCTGCCAAAGTGCATAACCTCACACTTTCCAATATTATATTCCATCTGCCAAATCTCTGCCCACTCACTTAGCCTGTCTATGTCCTTTTGCAGGTTTTTTATGGCCTCCTCACTCACTGCTTTCCCTCCCATCTTTGTATCGTCGGCAAACTTGGATACGTTGCACTCGGTCCCTTCCTCCAAATCGTTAATATAGATTGTAAAGAGTTGGGGTCCCAGCACTGACCCCTGCGGAACACCACTAGTTACTGATTGCCAACCAGAGAATGAACCATTTATCCCAACTCTTTGTTTTCTGTTAGATAGCCAATCTTCCACCCATGCCAGTATATGACCCCCAATCCCGTGATTTTTTATCTTGATCAGTAATCTTTTGTGTGGAACCTTGTCAAATGCCTTTTGGAAGTCCAGACACACTACATCCACTGGTTCCCCTTTATCCACCCTGTATATTACGTCCTCAAAGAATTCGAGCAAATTTGTCAAACATGACTTCCCCTTCATAAAACCATGCTGACTCTGTCCTATTAAATTATGTTTATCCAAATGCTCTGTTACTGTTTCCTTAATAATGGACTCCAACATTTTGCCAACCACAGATGTTAGGCTAACTGGTCTATAGTTTCCAGCTTTTTGTCTACTTCCCTTCTTAAATAATTGTGGACTGTTCTCATTGCTGATCTGCAGGTTCCCTCTTTTTCTTTCAGCTTCTCCTGGTCAGAGTCCTGCGAGGCTTCCCGCTGCTCCATGCCCAGGATCTGTCCACGATGTCAACAGTGAAATTGTGCAGGACGCAGCTCCAGGTCTGGCTGCAGCAAGGTGACACAGGGCAGTGAAGGCCTCATGGCTGAACAGGAGCCTCCTGACACAACATGTTAGTTGTGGCTCAGTTGGTAGCACCCTCAACTGCTAAGTCAGTAGGTTGTGGGTTCAAGTCTGACTGGAGAATAACAAATTAAGGCTGACACTGCAATGCAGTACTGAAAGGATGCTGCTGCATTGTTAGAGGTGCCGTCTTTTGGATGAGACATTAAACCGAGGCCCTGTCTGCTCTCAGGTAGATGTAAAAGATCCCATGGCACTATTTCGAAGAAGAGCAGGGGAGTTATCCCCGGTGTCCTGGCCAATATTTATCCCTCAATCAACATCATGAATTCAGATTATCTGGTTATTATTACGCTGCTGTTTGTGGGACCTTGCTGTGTGCAAATTGGCTGCAGTGTTTCCTACATTACACCAGTGACTACATTTCAAAAAAGTACTTTGTTGGCTGTAAAGTGCTTTGGGACTTCTGGTGGCCGTGAAAGGCACTATATAAATGCAAGTCTTTCTTTCTTTATGAGCAGGCCATACGTCACCTCGAGCCTGCTCCTCATATTCAATGGTCCAGGACTTGGTGTCGGGGGCTTGCCGCGCGTGCAAGCCCCCGATGTGCGCTCACCCTGCGCGCCGACATCTGAAACCTGGCCCGCAGTGGATTTCCTGTCAGTGGCCCGGTTCTGATGTCGGCGCGCTGTGCTAACCTGACCCAGCGGCGTAGTTAGTGCGATGTGCCGGCTGGGATCAGGTGAGCACTGTTCAGCCAATCAGGGGAGGGGAAACTTCATTCATAAGTTTGAGAGTAAGAACTGTCAAACTCATGAGAAGTACTGCACCCCAAAACACTACTTAAACTTTAAATAAAATTTTAAAAAACATCCCAATCATTAAATTAAGTATAAATAAGTTAACAAAAATAATGTAAACAATAATTTTTTTTGTTGAAAAAAATAAATTTTTAATAAAAAGGGCCTAAAACTAAACTTACCTTATTGTAGATTCTTTAAAATAATAAACCTGTGGAAAAAAAAATTCTAAATTGCACTAAAACACCACTTACCTGTAAAAATAAATACTTACGTGTGCTTTTTACAAGCGTAAAGACCGGAGGCCTTTAGACATGCGCAAATCCCCCAAAACAGAGGAAATCCAAGACGCACGCGCTGCCCCCTACAGTGCACGCGCTAGCCTCTTCACCTCTTGGGTGAGAGGAGAGGAAATGCCGGTTTTCAGCGCATGCGCTGTGCATGCTGAAAACCGTCATTTCCTCCGGCCAGACGTGTGAGTACCCCTTCCGTACTCACGCGTTTGGGGAGGAATTTCTGCCCCAATAAGATCATGGCAGGTCACCTGTGGTAATATCTCGTTCTTTGGCTCAGTATCAAATTGTTGTCTGATAACGTACCTGTGAAGCACCTTGGGGCGTTTTACTACATTAAAGGCGCTACATAAACACAAGTTGTTTTTGTTGCGATGTGAGCAGGGCAGATGTGACCAGAGGTGGTGGCAGTTTCTGTTAGATGGCGGAGCCAGATCAGAATGTTCAAGTGCAGCCGTGACGAGAACAAAATAATGAAGTTACGAAGGATCAATTCACCTTCAGAATTACACATATTTACAAATAAGCACATAGGGCGAGAAATCCGTGGCCTTAGCCCACACCGCCGTGCCATTAAACGGCACTAAAACGGCAGCCGCCGCTCTTTCACCGGCTGCTGGCGGTTCTCGTGGCAGAGAAAATGGCAGCGTTGTGACGTAAATCGCCGCGCAACGCCGACTTTACATCTCAAGCACGAACTTCGACTCTAGCACAAATTCAGTGCTGGCTCCTAAGCACGCCAGGTTAACCCAGCGTGCAAGCAGGCTGACAGGGGAGATGTCTGCACCTCTTAAAGGGACAGACATATCGTTCAGGGAAGTTTGGATTTAAGTTTTGGGACTGTGTATTTTTGATTTTATTGAAGAGGTGGCTTGCTGCAATAGATGTGAAAAGTTTTTCAAGTGGGTAGAGAGTGCTGCTGGATGCTTGCAAGGGCTCGGATGGTAAATAAAGGCCTTTGAGAAGACAGAACATGCTGCGAATACACAGCAGGCCACGTAACATCCATGGAGAGAAAAACAGAGTTCACGTCTCAGGTTGAGATGCTGCCTGACCAGCTGAGTATTTCCAGGATTTTATGCTGCCATTTCACATTTACAGCATCCGCCTGCAGAGGGAAGAGGAAGACACAGAAGAGGAGGAAGCCACAGAGGAGGAAGCAGAAGAGGAGGAATCAGATGGAAGGATGCAACCCAGACAACTCCTTTGTGGCTGGGATATCCGGGATGGAATCGTCCACCTCCAGCCCCGGTGACCACAACCCCAATTCCCCTTTCAACATTAGTCCCACACCTTACCTTCCCTCTGTTACTGACCATCACAATGTCCCCTTGGCCATGATGCTGAAATAAAAGCCAACACAAAGCAAACTTTCCAAACCACCTATATATATGCCTATCCATCCATCAAAAAATCAACTCATTACCCGTATGCATTCTCTTAGTGACTGTCTTGTGTGTGCCTTTGCCTATCCTACTGATGTCACGCAGTGCTACCCCAGTGGCTGCAGCACGGCTGCTGACTTTCAGTGGGGGAGACTGCAGATGGCCTTGCTGGTTGACCTTGAGGAGCTGATGGCTGGGAGTGTCAAATCAATCTTCTTCTTCTTCACTCTCCTCTCCCTCTTCTTGGCCACCCACTGGCTGGGCAGGCTGCATTTCTTGGGTGTGTGAAATGAGGAAGGCACAAGGGTGGAGTTGTGGTGAGGGGAGGGCAGGAAAGCATGTGGTGCATGCCAGAAGGAGGCTAACGTATGAGGATACCAGCATCTTTTATCTTTCCTGCCTCGCCGCTGGCCAAGGGCTCAGCCATGCCCCGGCCAAGAGTGGCCAGCACCGTCTCTTCGTGAGGCTAGGAATGGGAGATGTGCCTTGTGATTGGTGCAGATTGTTGGTGGGTGAGTGATTGGGGGTGGGGGGTTGTGCATTGAGCAATGTGTGAGGCTAGTGGTGCAGTGGGTAGGAGACGGCTTTTGAAGACGCAGAGGGAATATGGCAGCAGACGGGAAGCGAGGCAGTAAATCTGCCGCCACGATATTAACTCCACTCCGGTCCGGTTTCCGTCAGGTGGAGCGAATTGTAATCAGCCCTTACATGTTAAAAATTGCCCACCTGAATCGAGAGCATTTAAAAAAAACTTGTGCACGTTGGCAGACTTTTGTGTGTTGGCACATCACTTTTGAGCAGCATTGACACATTGTTTTGAATAATAAGTCACAGATAATAAAGCTGATTTTACTGGGTTATAATACTTAGCAGGCAATAATACACTGTGTTTTACTCAATATTCCCTTGCCAATGATGAAGGACAGACTGCTCAACAATCCAAGTTACGAGCGAATGGGCACTTTTGGCAGAGCAGTTGAAATCCAGTCAGCTCCTCTATCAGCATAGCGAGTAAATGTAATACGCACAGGGAGGGTCAATCCCCGGGCTGTACTGAGGCCGTTCATCGCTGCTGCTGCACGAGTAGGGGTGCTACAATTGGCCACAGTGCCACTAGCCAAGGGAAGGCAAAGATCAGCCAGGGTTCCCACTCCTGATCACTAATCCAAGGAACCCTACTGGAATGTGTGTGTCTGTGCCTGTGTGCTTGTGCATGCACACTTGTGTGTGTGTTTGTGTGTACATGTGTGGCTGTCCTTATGTGTGTATTTGTGTTTGTGTAATGTGTGCCAGTGTGTGTTTGTCTGTGTTTTTTGTGTGTGTTTAGGTATATGCCTGTGTGTGTCTGTATTTGTTTGTGTGTGTCTGTCTGTGTCTGTGCGTGTGTCTATATTTGTGTGTTTGTGTGCATGTGTTTGTGTTTGTTTAAGTGTGTGTGTGTTTGTGTTTGTGTGTGTATGTTTGTGTGCGCTTGTGTTTGTTTATGTGTGTGTGCCTGTGTTTGTTTGTGTGTGTGTATGTTTGTATGTTTGTGTACGCTTGTGTTTGTTTATGTGTGTGTGTGTCTGTGTTTGTTTGTGTGTGTGTGTGCTTGTGTTTGTTTATGTGTGTGTGTGTCTGTGTTTGTTTTTGTGTTTGTGTGTGTGTGTCTGTGTTTGTTTTTGTGTTTGTGTGTGTGTCTGTGTGTGTGTCTGTGTCTGTGTCTGTATGTGTGTGTGTGTTTGTGTGTGTGTGTCTGTATGTGTCTGTGTGTTTGTGTGTGTGTATATGTGTATATGTGTGTTTGTGTGTGTGTCTGTGTGTGTGTGTCTGTGTGTGTCTGTGTGTGTGTGAATAACAGGCAAGGATAAGGTCATGTTTGGCTGCGCGACTAGACTAATAAATGAGGAACCCACTCAGGTGAGGTGCGTACGATTGATAAAAGCCATTAAACCGTTTCCCACAGGAGTCAGAGACATTGAGAGAGGAAAACTAGAGGGAAAAGAAAAGGTTTTAAATGTACACTCATCGATAACCTGTCTTAATAAAACATTTACAACTGTGTCAAACACTGTGCCCAAATAAAGGGAAGAAAGGGGGCTGCCCAGCATCGGAGACACTTCTCTGGAATTTCCATGGGAGTTGTCCTGATCTCCTGCCATAACTTCGGTGGAAGATCACTGGGATTCCTGGAGAAATTGCATCAACCTATTAAGACAGCCGTTTCTCCAGGGTATCCACAGAAGTTAAGTCAGGAGATCGGGACAATCTCACGAAAATTCTCCCACTCTATGAATGAATGAGTCAGCTCCCATTCATACCAAATATTGCTGAGAAGCCTTACCTTGTCAGAGACAATGTCCAGATAGGAGTACATGGGCGGAACATCCCTGAAAGCAGCAGATGAAAATGGTCTGAATGAGGTCTCTACTAGGGCTGTAATGCCAGGCTGACCAAGATGGTCAGAGACAAACACACGCACAGTCACACATTCACTCTCACACACTCATTCTCACACACACACACACTCACTCTCACACACTCACTCTCACACACTCACTCTCACACAGTCGCTTTCACACACACACACTCACTCTCACACACTCATTCTCACACACACACACACTCACTCTCACACACTCACTCTCACACACTCACTCTCACACACTCACTCTCACACACTCTCACACAGTCGCTTTCACACACACACTCACTCTCACACACTCACTCTCACACACACACACACACTCTCACACACTCACTCTCACACACTCACTCTCACACAGTCGCTTTCACACACACACACTCACTCTCACACACTCACTCTCACACACACACACACACTCTCACACACTCACTCTCACACACTCACACACACTCACTCTCACACAGTCGCTTTCACACACACACACACTCACACACTCACTCTCACACACTCACCCTCACACACTCACACTCACACACTCACTCACACACTCGCTCTCACACACACACACACTCACTCACACACTCACTCACACACTCACTCTCACACACACACTCACTCTCACACACTCACTCTCACACACACACACACACTCACACTCACTCTCACACACTCACTCTCACACATACTCATTCTCACACACTCACTTTCACACACACACACTCACTCTCACACACTCACTTTCACAAACTCATTTTCACACACTCACACACTCACTTTCTCACACTCACTCTCACACACTCACTTTCACACACTCTCACACACACACTCACTCTCACACACACTCACTCTCACACACTCACTTACACTCACTCTCACACACTCACACACACACACTCACTCTCACACACTCACTCTCACATACACTCCCACACTCACTCTCAGACACTCTCACACTCACACATTCTCACACACACACTCTCACACTCTCACTCATACTCACTCTCACACACACTCTCACACACACGACATTCTCACACACACTCCCACACACACTCTCAGACACTCACACTCACATAACATTCTCACACACACACTCTCACACTCACACTCACACTCACTCTCACATTCACTCTCACACACACGACATTCTCACACACACTCACACACACACTCTCACACACACTCTCACACTCACTCTCAGACACTCTCACACTCACACACACACGACATTCTCACACACTCAGTCTCACACTCACTCTCACACACACGACACTCTCACACACACTCTCACACACACTCTCACACTCACTCTCAGACACTCTCACACTCACACACACATGACATTCTCACACACTCACGCACACACTCTCACACACACTCTCACACACACTCACACTCACTCTCAGACACTCTCACACTCACACACACACACGACATTCTCTCACACTCACTCTCATACTCACTCTCACACACACGACATTCTCACACACACTCTCACACACACACTCTCACACATACTCTCACACTCACTCTCAGATACTCTCACACTCACATGACATTCTCACACACACACTCTCACACTCACTCTCACACTCTCACTCTCACACACACTCTCTCACACTCACTCTCAGACACACTCACTCTCACACTCACACACACTCACTACATTCTCAAGGGCTGATTTGAACGTGAACTCGACAGTAGCTGGGATCGGGAGGCAGCGAATCGGCTGCCCATTATACGCCCTTCCCGATTCACACAGGGTAATACACGGGCAGCCAATCCACTAACGCCACTGCCAGCAGTGAAATTCAGCCCTTCACGCTCATGTGCAGCTCATTTAAGTTCAGCTTCAGCTTTGGACCAGCAGATAGCACTATTGCATGAAGTTTAAGGCGGACAGATGTGGTATCAGAGAATGAGGCAGCTGCAAGGGAAAGTGCTCCATGTACTGCTCACATCAGTTTCGATATTAATCCCTTCAAGGAGCCGCACACTGAGTGGAGCGAGCTGAAGCCTTAGCAGGTATGGTTAGTTCTTGCTACACTAACACTGGCAGCCCTGTGTCTTTCGATGCCAGACTCGAATGAAATCAGTCCTCCCAGACACACAGTTCGAAGGCAGTGGGAGAAGATCACTGAAACCATCAGTGCCACCAGTCTTTCTCCCAGGACATAGACCCAGTGCCGGAAGAAGTTTAATGACCTCACACGAGTGGTCAAGGTCAGTGAATGTATCTTCAAATGTCATATCCAACCAACTGCACCACTAGCCTCACCCACTGCTCGACGCACCATCCTAACTTATCAAGCTGGGTCATCGTCTACCATTAAGGCCTTTTAATGAATGTAAAACTACTTATTACACAACATACTTGGATGGTTGTCCAGCACTAGTTATATAAACAATTAGCAATGTCATTTTCTGAAACTCTGCTCATGACTTGTATATTGTGCAACTGTTCTTTTGGCTCCCCCCACCCCCCTCGTTTTATCGTGTATCAGGTCATGGAAGTCACTCTGTTCACTTCTCCATGTTCTTTCCTCTGGGTCAGAGTCTCCTCCGGGTCAGTGACTTGCTTGCCTGTTTAATCCTCCTCCTGGCCAACCTTCTCAGCTGTTCACCGGATGTGTAAGCCTTGCTCTCTTCACCATCGTCTCCGATCTCAGCTCTTTCGCGTGCCGCTCGCCGCCTGCTGAGTTTTCGGAATGGACAGTCTGGTTTTTGATCGGGTTGTCCAGAAATTTCTAAGACGTAAACCAGATGCTAAAGGCTAAAAATTGGCGAAAACAGCAGACAAACGGTTAATGCCTTTGTCTGGCATTCCACAGTTTTAACCAAAAGATGCATAAGGTCTGACCCAGATCATGTAGAGTAGCCACAGCATTAATGTGCCTGGTCTAGTTGAGTTTCTGGTCAATGGTGACTCCCCAGGATGTTGATGGTGGGCAACTCGGTGATGGTAATGCCGTTGATTGTCATGGGGTAGGTGGTTAGGCCCTCTCTTGGCGTGACGTGAATGCTACTTGCCATTTTTCAGGCCAAACCTGGATGCTGTCCAGGTCTTGCTGCATGTGGGCATGGGCTGCTTCATTATCTGAGGAAATTTCAAATGGAGCTGAACACTGTTCAATCAACAGCCCATCACTGCGGATGAGATGTTCATGGGGTCATCTCGTCCTCCTGTTAGTTGTTTAGTTGTCCATCATCATTCGCGACTGAATGTGCCAGAGTTGCAGAACTTTGATCTGATCCATTGATTGTGGGATCGCTTAGCTCCATCTATAGCATGCTGCTTCTGCTGTTTAGCATGCATGTAGTCCTGTGCTGTAGCTTCCCCAGGTTGGCACCTCATTTTCAGGTACGCCTGGTGCTGCTCCCAGCATGCTCTTCTCCACTCCTTATTACCAGGGTTGGTCCCCTGGCTTGATGCTGATGGTAGAGTGAGGGATATGCTGGGGCATGAGGTTACAGATTGTGGTGGAATACAATTTTGCTGCTGCTGATGGCCCACAGCGCCTCATGGATGCCCAGTTTTGAGCTGCTAGCTGAATCTATCCCATTTAGCACGGTGGTAGTGCCCCACAACACGGTGGAGGGTGTCCTCAGTGTGAAGAAGGGGCTGAATTGGATGAGGCCCAAAAATGGGTGTGGGGGTAGCGATGTGTGATCTGCCGCGCCCATTGAAAACCATGCAGGCAGCACGTGAAACTGGTCTGCCTGTTCATTAACATGATTGCAAAGCTGAGCTCAGCGCTAAATGTGCTGCTGGTCGGCTTAGCGCTTAACAGGGGGCCCAATATCATGGGAAGTTTGCTCTGTCTTTAAAGGTTGCCTGCAGAGTGAAAGGCTGTCTGCACTTCTTAAAGGGGAGGTGCTTTGTGAGAGCTGTACCTCATTCTGACTGGAGCTGGAACTTAGCAATGTCTCAACAGGGCAGTGAAAGGGCACCTCGGTTCTCCGACGCAGCACTGGAGGCCTTGGTGCCAGGGAGTCGAGAGAAAGAGACAGGTCCTCTATCCACAGGGGGCCAGGAGGCAGTGGGAGAAGATCACTGAAGCCATCAGTGCCACCAGTCTTTCCCCCAGGACATAGACCCAGTGCCTGAAGAAGATTAATGACCTTACACGAGTGGTCAAGGTCAGTGAATGTATCTTCAAATGTCATATCCAACCAACTGCACCACTAGTCTCACACACTGCTCAATGCACCATCACTCACCTACCAACAATATCTGTCAACCATGACTCATACCTCACAATCATAGCTTGACCCCCACCCTCACACACTTAGCACTGCTGCAACACCGCCCCCATATCTCACACCTTCCACACAATGCCAGCAATTCAACCATGACAGGCACATCACCCAAACACATTGGACCACACAAACTGACACACCCATCACACAAATACATTGGACCACACAAACTGACACACCTATCACCCAAACACATTGGACCACACTCACTGACACACCTATCACCCAAACACATTGGACCACACTCACTGACACACATATCACACAAACACATTGGACCACACTCACTGACACACTTCACCCAAACACATTGGACCACATTCACTGACACACTTCACCCAAACACATTGCACCACACTCACTGACACACTTCACCCAAACACATTGCACCACACTCACTGACACACTTCACCCAAACACATTGCACCACACTCACTGACACACTTCACCCAAACACATTGCACCACACTCACTGACACACTTCACCCAAACACATTGTACCACACTCACTGACACACTTCACCTAAACACATTGGACCACACTCACTGACACACTTCACCCAAACACATTGCACCACACTCACTGACACACTTCACCCAACCACATTGCACCACACTCACTGACACACTTCACCTAAACACATTGGACCACACTCACTGACACACTTCACCCAACCACATTGCACCACACTCACTGACACACTTCACCTAAACACATTGGACCACACTCACTGACACACTTCACCC
Organism: Somniosus microcephalus; assembly: GCF_052327205.1. Taxonomy (NCBI): domain Eukaryota; kingdom Metazoa; phylum Chordata; class Chondrichthyes; order Squaliformes; family Somniosidae; genus Somniosus; species Somniosus microcephalus. Next base: position 116,113,900 of record NC_141000.1, read on the forward strand.
AAACACATTGCACCACACTCACTGACACACTTCACCCAAGCACATTGCACCACACTCACTGACACACTTCACCCAAGCACATTGCACCACACTCACTGACACACTTCACCCAACCACATTGCACCACACTCACTGACACACTTCACCTAAACACATTGGACCACACTCACTGACACACTTCCCTTTCTCTTGCAGGCCAAGATGGCTCACAACCGAGGCGAGCAGGAGGGCACAGGCAGAGGGCAGGCACTGCCACAGACCCTGACCCAGCTGGAGGAGACTGTGCTGGAGATCATTGGAGGGGCTGTCACTGAGGCTCTGGTGATCGGCGAGGCTGAAAGCATTGATGATAACGGTATGCTCATACCTAATCCTTCTTCTCACATCCCACTTACCCCTCATCCCACAATCTCTTCCCACTTACAAGCTGCTGATGGTGTAAGGATGCACATCTTGCTCCCCCCCTACCCCTCACCACAACCTGACCCTTGTGCCTTTCTCAAGAACGGCCACCAGCCCAGCCTGTGCAGGGAGAACTAGAGGAGGAGAGTGATGGAGAAGAAGAGACACCATCACTCGATTGGACACTCCCAGGCACCAGCTCAGAAAATGCCACTGCGCTAACTTTAGAGGGTTGCATAGAGGCAGGATCTGCACGTGATGAGTCACCAGGCATGAGTGAGCTGCAGCCAGGCCAGGGGGAATGGGTAGCGCACGTGCCAGCTCACCGGAGTTCTGCTGCAGAACACACAGGTGAAGAGTTCGCTGGGGCGACCTTCAAAAGAAGGGTGATGGGCATGCACACAGAAACGCTTGGTGCAATGATAGGCCTCGCAGGCAGATCTGTCACAGGCAGATTTCAGGGAGCTAGGAAAGAGATGAAAAAGCAGGATCTCAAAGGTAGTAATCTCTGGATTACTCCCGGTGCCATGAGCTAGTGAGTATGGAAATAGGAGGATAGCGCAGATGAATGCGTGGCTGGAGAGATGGTGCTGGAGGGAGGGCTTTAGATTCCTGGGGCATTGGGGCCAGTTCTGGGGAAGGTGGGACCTGTACAGGCCGGACGGGTTGCACCTCAACAGAGCCGGGACCAATGCCCTCGTGGGGGGCTTGCTAGTGCTGTTAGGGAGCGTTTAAACTAATTTGGTGGGGGGATGGGCACCAAGATGCAGCATGAGAAAGGAGAAACAAAGAGTACAAAGGATTGGGAGAGACAGATAGCACTAGCGTAAGAAATAGTAAGGTATTAGGTGGGGTCAGACTAAGGGAGAATACAAGAAGGTCTAAGATAGGTTTACAGTGCATGTGTGTAAATGCACAAAGTGTGGTGAATAAGGTTGGTGAGCTGCAGGTGCAAATAGCCACATGGGAGTATGATTGTGGCAATAACGGAGACCTGGCTCTAAAAGTAGCGCCCTGAAAAAGTTAGCGCCCACGCGCCCGAAATTCAATAGTAGGGGAACCAAAGCCAGAGCTCCCTGGATTATGAAAGAGCTGGAGAGTAAGGTGAAGCAGAAAAAGGGGGCGTGTGACAGATGTCAGGTTGAGAATACAAGTGAGAACCAGGCTGAATATAGAAAGTTCAGAGGGTGAAGTGAAAAAGGAAATAAGAGGGGCAAAGCGAGAGTATGAGAATAGATTCGCAGCTAAGGGAATCCACAAGCCTTCTATGGCATATAAATAGTAAATAGGTAGTAAGAGGAGGGGTGGGCTAAATAGCAATCAAAATGGAGAACTACACATGGAGGCAGAGGGCATGGCTGAGGTACTAAATGAGCACTTTGCATCTGTCTTTACCAAGGAAGAAGATGCTGCCAAAGTCATAGTGAAAGAGGAGGTAGTTGAGATACTGGGATAAAAATTGATAAAGAGGAGGTACTAGAAAGGCTGGCTGTACTTAAAGTAGATAAGTCATCAGGACTAGATGGGATGCATCCTAGGATGCTGAGGGAAGTCAAGGTGGAAATTGCAAAGGTACTGACCATAGTCTTCCAATTCTCCTTGGTTGTGGGGGTGGTATCAGAGGACTGGACAATTGCAAATGTTACGCCATCGTTCAAAAAAGGGTGTAAGGATAAACCCAGCAACTACAGGCCAGTCAGTTTAACCTCGGTAGTGGGGAAGCTTTTTGAAATGATAATCAGGGACAAAATTAACAGTCACTTGGACAAGTGTGGATTAATTAAGGAAAGCCAGCACTGATTTGTTAAAGGCAAATCTTCTTTAACTAACTTGATTGAGTTTTTTGATGAGGTAACAGAGAGGGTTGATGAGGGCAATGCGGTTGATGTGGTGTACATGGATTTCCAACAGGCATTTGATAAAGTGCCACATAATAGGCTTGCCAGCAAAGTTGAAGCCCATGGAATAAAAGGGACAGTGGCAGCATGGATATGAAATTGGCTAAGTGACAGGAAACAGAGAGTAGTGGTGAACGGTTGGTTTTCGGACTGGAGGAAGGTACACAGTGGTGTTCCCCAGGGGTCAGTACTAGGACCACTGCTTTTCTTGATATATATTAATGACCTGGATGTGGGTGCACAGGGCACAATTTCAAAATTTGCAGATGACACAAAACTTGGAAGTATAGTGAACAGTGAGGAGGATAGGGATAAACTTCAAGAGGGCATAGACAGGTTGGTGGAGTGGGTGAACATGTGATACATTTTGGTAGGAAGAACGAGGAGAAACAATACAAACCAAAGGGTACAATTCTAAAGGGGGTGCATGAACAGAGGGAACTGGGTGTATATGTGCACAAATCATTGAAGGTGGCAGGGCAGGTTAAGAAAGCAGTTAAAAAAGCATATCGGTTCCTGGGCTTCATAAATAGAGGCATAGAGTACAAAAGCAAGGACGTTATGATGAGCCTTTATAAAACACTGGTTCAGCCTCAGCTGGAGTATTGTGTCCAATTCTGGGCGCCGCACTTTAGGAAGGATGTGAAGGTCTTAGAGAGGGTGCAGAAAAGATTTACGAGAATGGTTCCAGGGATGAGGGATTTCAGTTACGTGGATAGACTGGAGAAGCTGGGGTTGTTCTCCTTAGAGCAGTGAAGGTTGAGAGGAGATTTGATAGAGGTGTTCAAAATCATGAGGGGTCTAGATAGAGTAGATAGAGAGAAACTGTTCCCATTGGTGGAAGGGTTGAGAACCAGAGGACACAGACTTAAGGTGATTGGCAAAAGAACCAAAGGCGACAAAAGGAAAAACTTTTTTACGCAGCGAGTGGTTAGGATCTGGAATTCACTGCCTGAAAGGGTGGTGGAGGCAGACTCAATCGTGGTTTTCAAAAGGGAATTGGATAAGTACCTGAAGGAAAAAAATGTGCAGGGCTACAGGGAAAGGGCAGGGGTGTGGGACTAGCTGAAGTTCTCTTGCAGAGAGCCGGCACAGGCTCGACAGGCCGAATGGTCTCCTTCTGTGCTGTAACCATTCTATGATTCTATTCTATGATTCTATGGGGGAAAAATTCGTTAGCGACCATTTTGGGTCTCTAACATCTCCTGGGAGCAAAATTTAGCGCCCGGTGAAAAATAGCGCCGGCGATCGCTAACTTCAGTCTTAGTGCCTGAAGAGGGAGCTGGAGTGCTAATTGAAGCGCTCAACTTCCTTCTTAGAGCGCTAACCCCGAATATCTGTAGCGCTGCCGCATGGAAGGGCTCTTCCCCTCATTAAAGAGGAAGGCCCAAGCCCACAACTCTGCGGGGCCCTACCTGGACCACCGGGGAGCGGGGTGCCGTGTCAGCAGCCTGGCACACAAGCGGACTGCCGGGCTGAAAGATCGCGGCACGGACCCCGCATTCAAAGAAGTAACGGGCTGCGACAAGTAAGTCGGCCGATTTTTATTCCCCGCCCACCACCTCCCTTTTAGTTAACACCCTCCTGCCGCTCCGTTCCCGCCCCCTGAATCGGTTGCTGTCATCGCCCGGCGCAGATTCAGGGGGCGAGGGCCAATTTTGTGGGTGGGGCGAAAACGGGGTGTTGCGCACGGTGATGACGCCATCATCGCCTGCGCTGCAGAGCAGGGCGCTGCCGGTGACTGCTGCCGCTAAATACCCGCTGAATTTAGCGGGAGTCTTTAGCAGCGCCGCGCCTGGGCGAAAAGTCGTTTGCTCCCCGTTAACGCCCCCCGGGGGCACTAACGAGAGGTACAAATGCACCGAATTTCTAGCCCTATATCTTCCAGCAAGCCAGTATTGATGTAAACTCTGCAAGAGACATTTCGTTGTACTGCACTTGTGCACTAACAATGACAATAAAAGTTGATTTGATTTTGATTTTGATTTTTTGATTTGAAGGGAAGTAATCAACTTACCAGCAAGTTGGATGTATCCCTTTAAACTGCGCTGGTGGGGGGTCCCTTGTGCAGCTGAATGCACATTAAGCTGTGTCTGTTCAGGAGATGGTGTTGTTTGGAATGGCGATGTCCAAAATGGCAGGTCATGTGTCAAATCAGCATTCCACGCTGACTGATGTCACGATCTGCCTACTCTGCACACTGCCGGCGTACACGTGTCCTGCCCGCGCTATACCCCTCACCAAGATGGCGACCAGAGCGAGCTGCGCCAGAGGTGGGCAGCAGCGAGGCAGCTGCCATTTTCTTCCCGAAACCGGCAGGAACTGCTGGCGCTAAGGTGCTGAATTTCACGGCCTTGGTCTCTACAAGGACTGTGTGGTACGGTTAGCATATGGAACTCGATTAATTCAGCTTCTGAAAGATGTTCATGTTTAATTCATTCAATTTGTGAAAAAATGTAGTTGGCATCATTAGAGAGAGAGAGAGAGAGAGAGATGCAGATTTCATTTAGCAACAGCCAGTGTTCAAGATTGAAGTAGGGCCTTGGGATGTTTATAGTATTGCCATACTGTAAACATCCCATCACATACCATTGCAACCTTCGCAAGAAGATGTCGAAGTACAGGTCGGTTGAGGGACTGTACATTGAATGTAAACTACCAAATGTTGATGTATGAGAAATGTAAATTTGTGTGCATCGGCTGAAGGACGGTGCTTTTGATCGGAGACTACCAAATAAGGCAAGGCTACTTCCAGTTTGATAAAAGAGAATAATATATAAATATAAACTTTTTCCCTTGTTCAAGCAGCATGAGAAGGAACTCATGCCTAAGTTCGCACGCTGTATCTGTGACTATACTTCGCTTGTAAATTGCTTTTTATGCTGAAGTTAAAGAATAAAATGATTATAACCAGAAGACTTAATTTGTTACTATTCAAGTGAACAACAGAAGTCTGTTTTAAAACAACAGGTCGTCACGCCTGCCAATGCTGTCATGGAATAGATCCATCTGTGACAGGTGGATTGGTGAGGGCAAGGTCAAGTCAGTTACTCCCTCATGTTGCGTCTCTCATCGCCTGCCATAAGCCCCATCTGGCAACTGTGTCCTTCAGCACTCAGCCAGCTCGGTCAGTGCTGGTACGACTAAGCCATTCAGTGATAGACATTAAAGTTCCCCACCCAGAGTACATTCTGCGCACTTGATTCCTTCAGTGCTTCCATCTAGTGGTGTTCTACATGAAGGATTACTGATGCATTAGCTGAGGGAGGGAAGTAAGTGGTAATCAGCAGGATGTTTCCTTGCCCATGTTTGAATTGAATCCATGAGACCTTATGAGGTCCAGAGTCAATGAGAACACCCAGGGACACTCCCCTCAGCTGTATGCCACTGTGCCCCACCTTTGTTAGATATGTCCTGCTGGTGGTGCAGGACATACCCAGGGACGTTGGCTGATAGGTATGATTCTGTAAGCATGACTATGTCAGGCTGTTCCTTGGCTAGTCTGTGGGCCAGCTCTACCAATGTTGACGCCAGTCCCCACATGTTAGTGAGGAGGACTTTGCAGGGTCGACTGGACTTGGTGCGCCTTTATCGTGTTCTGATTCGATACAACTGAGTGGACTCACTCGACCACTTCAGGGGGCAGTTAAGAGTCAACCATGATGGTGTGGGACTGGAGCCACATAGAGGCCAGGCCGGGTAAGCACGGCAGGCTTCCTTCTCTAAAGGGCATTAGTGAACCAGTCGGGTTTTTATGACAATTCGACAGCTTCATGGTCACTTTGTTGGTACCTGCATTTTTATTTCCAGATTTTAAAAAATTTGAATTCAAATTTCTCAAACTTCCATGGTGGGATTTGAGGTCATATTCTCTGGATTGATAGTCCAGGCCTCTGGAGCTCTGTTGCGCTATGCTCCAGAAATAAATGATAATTCCCGATAAGCACACAGGCTTAAGTTCATAAGAACCTCAGTCTGTCATTTTGATGTGAGGAATAAGCGAGTGATGGGAGGAAGGTCCAAGCTAACAAGAAGATCCCCCGTTCTGAGCTGTTGAGAAAGAGTGACTCGTAGGAAGAGCAGGTAGGAAGAGCAGGTAGGAAGAGCAGGTCGGAAGAGCAGGTAGGAAGAGCAGGTAGGATAGAGCAGGTAGGATAGAGCAGGTAGGAAGAGCAAGTCGGAAGAGCAGGCCAGAAGAGCAGGTCGGAAGAGCAGGTCGGATAGAGTACTTGCAGATTAAGAGGAGCAGGAGCAGAGAGCATAGAGTATTGATTAAATAAAGAAAGGCAAGAAATGGAGACTGAGAAGTTGGAGGTTAGAGAGGGTGAGGGGATTATGCACTGGATGAACTGGCTCTGTTTAAATTTTCATTTTTACACACTGCCTGCCAGCATTGGTTTCTCAATTTCCTGATTATGCGCTTTCCTTGTTATCCTTCCTGTATTTGATTTTCGGTTCCTTTTTTCCCAAAATTACAGGGATTCCCATCCATGCCTTATCACCCTGGCTATTGCATAATGATTGCATCAAAGTTAAATGTTGGAAAGTCCCAGAGCTTCTGTTTAAATGTTCCTGAAAAAATGACTCCAATTTCCTTCCCTGAAGCTTCTGACGCTTTGGTGGTTCAACCACATCCCACTACTTTGTTCAAGTGGCCAAATATTGTGTGTGAACCTAGTTATTAGTCTATTGCGGATTGAAACTGTGAGGCGAGATACTTGAAACAAACGCATGCGCATGAAATTCCTTTGTCCGTTGTTTTAATACCGTCAGGACCAATAGCGCAACACTTCAACCCACTGATATTTGTGTATAGCAGCAGGGGCTCACTGAATCGTTATCACGGGTGAAAACGCTGCCTGTTTTTTATTACCGCTTCCAGGGACACTGAGGCCAATTGATTTGTCCTCCCAGGCCCAGATTGAGACCAGCTCTCTCAGCACAGACTGCTGAATGAATCATTTAAACCTTTCGTTCAAACAGTGACTGGAGGAATAACAACAGAAAACGCTGGAAATACTCAGCAGGTCAGGCAGCATCCGTGGAGAGAGAAACAGAGTTAAGGTTTCAGGTCAATGACCTTTCGTCAGTTTTGCCAGTGACTGGAGGAACTTGGAATAAACACATTCACCTGTTAGTTACAAATATCGCACAGCATCATTTCAAGACCTAGGAGACTGGCCTGTCCTCGGCGGTAAAGCAGGAGGGAACATGGGGCGGGGGGAGTCCTGCCGCCAGATGCCCGTGCCTGATTCCAATTTCCTCTCTTCACCTCCCCCCACAGGGATCTCAGCCACCTGACCATTTAATTAATGGTGGCTGCTGGGGGGCTGGGCTGGTGCAGGTGCTTCAGAAACCAGCCTTGTCCCTGACAGTACTGTCAACCCCAGGTAAGACTGACACAGGGACGGTGGTACTGACTGTAGCAGCGGTGGGAAGAATGCTGGTGACACCATTGCATTAAAAAAGGCATGATGGTGGTCTCCTCTTCCTCACCTCTGCTCTCGCAACTTAAGTATTTTGGCCTCAGTTCATTCGGACATTGTACTATCGATGGTTGGGCTGCTTCTGCCCCCTTTTAACGATGGGTCTTCCTCCTTCCTCAGAGTGGCGGGCCCTCACTGTAAAGTGGGAGGTCCACCATGCATCGATAATGAGTCCCAGCTCAGAAATGTGTACCTCCAGCAGCAGCGCCTTGTTGGCTGAAAATCCAGCCCGAGCTTTCTCTGGAACATAGGAACCGGAGGAGGCCATTCAGCCCCTCGAGTCTGTTCCGCCATTCAATGAGATAACGGCTGATCTGTATCGTAAGACCATCTTTTTTAAATTCATTCCGGGATGTGGCCGTTGCTGGCGAAGCCAGCATTTATTGCCAGTCCCTAATTGCCCTTGAGACGGTGGTGGTGAGCTGCCTTTTGAACCGCTGCAGTCCGTGTGGTGAAGGTACTCCCACAGTGCTGTTAGGGAGGAAGTCCCAGGATTTTGGACTCAGCGACGATGAAGTAACGGCGATGTACTTCCAAGTCAGGATGGTGTGTGACTTGGAGGGGAACTTGGAGGTGGTGGTGTTCCCATGCGCCTGCTGCCCTTGTCCTTCCAGGTGGAAGAGGTCGCGGGTTTGGGAGGTGCTGCCGAAGAAGCCTTGGCGAGTTGCTGCAGTGCATCTTGTAGATGGTACACACTGCAGCCACGGTACGCCGGTGGTGGAGGGAGTGAATGTTTATGGTGGTGGATGGGATGCCAATCAAGTGGGCTGCTTTGTCCTGGATGGTGTTGAGCTTCTTGAGTGTTGTTGGAGCTGCACTCATCCAGGCAAGTGGAGAGTATTCCATCACACTCCTTACTTGTGCCTTGTAGATGGTGGAAAGGCTTTGGGGAGTCAGGAGGTAAGACACTCGTCACGGAATACCTAGCCTCTGACCTGCTCTTGTAGCCACAGTATTTAAGAGGCTGGTCCAGTTAAGTTTCTGCTCAGTGGTGACCCCCAAGATGTTGATGGTGGGGGATTCAGTGACGGTAATGCCGTTGAATGTCAAGGGGAAGTGGTTAGACTCTCGCTTGTTGGAGATAGTCATTGCCTGGCACTTGTGTGGCGAGAATGTTACCTGCCACTTATCAGCCCAAGCCTGAATGTCATCCAGGTCTTGCTGCATGCGGGCATTGACTGCTTCATTTTCTGCAGTCATCAGCGAACATCCCCACTTCTGATCTTATGTTGGAGAGAAGGTCATTGATGAAACAGCTGAAGATGGTTGGGCCTAGGATATTGCCCTGAGAAACTCCTGTAGCAATGTCCTGGGATTGTGACAATCACAACCATCTTCCTTTGTGCTAGGTATGACTCCAGCCAGCAGAGAGTTCCACCACTCCTTTGGGTGAAGAAGTGCTGAGCAGCCTAGCTCTAATTTTAAGGCTATGCCTCCTTGTTCTGGGCTTCCCCCCCCACCGAGGAAATAGTTTCTCTGTCAAAAATATGATAGAAATTATTTATGAGGAGCAAGTGAAAGACGAAACATTTAACCACGTGCGAGGATTTCTTCATACAGATATCATCCAGCCATTTATATCTCTAGGAAGTCCAAATTTAAGAAATCTAGGCCTAGAAATTCAGTATAGCCACGTTTGGGGCGCTACAGCCGGGCGGTCGCTAAATTTAGCGCCCGGCGCAACTTTGCGCCACCGTCGCCAATATTCAGTTGCGTCGTCCCAAGAGGTTGCTGCTGCGCTAAAGCAGGCGATGCACGACTATCATAAGGCGCTAAGCCGGCGAGCCAGGGCGCTACCACCAAGGGCGGGCGCAGCGCAGGTGTGGCGAGTTGCTAATTGAAGGCAGACACGCTGGCGCCGGTCAGCTCTTAAAGGGGGAGGGTGGATTTGTTTGGCTGCCATGCCCTGTACACTGCAGCCCTGAATCAAGGCCTGAACATAGCTGCTTCAACAGTTCAACGCCCACGACTATGGAGAAGGCTAGGGAGCGAGTGCAGCACTTCAGTGAGGGTGCCCTGAAGGTACTGGTTGTCGCAATGCAGCGCAGGCGACCTGTCCTCTTCCCTGATAGTGGCAGGAGGCTGCTGCCCAGCGAGTATAGAAAAGCCTGGAGGGAGGTGGCAAACAGGGTGACCTCCAACAGCGTGGTTGCCAGGACTCCTGTGCAATGCAGAAAAAAGTTCAACGACCTCACTCGGGTTGTCAGGGTGAGTACCCTTTCCAGTATCCTCCTCATCCCTGCATGTGCACCTCACTTTATGGCCAAAGGGACCTGAAAGCCCCAATGCCCAGCCCTCATCCAGCAGCTATGGGACTGTCATGAAAATCACTTGCACATTCAGTACTTTACACACTGTCAGGGCTATTCCACCATGGGAGGCAGTGCAGGCAAGATCAGGGCTTGACACTGTCAGGGCTATTCCACCATGGGAGGCAGTGCAGGCAAGATCAGGGCTTGGCACTGTCAGGGCTATTCCACCATGGGAGGCAGTGCAGGCAAGATCAGGGCTTGACACTGTCAGGGCTATTCCACCATGGGAGGCAGTGCAGGCAAGATCAGGGCTTGACACTGTCAGGGCTATTCCACCATGGGAGGCAGTGCAGGCAAGATCAGGGCTTGACACTGTCAGGGCTATTCCACCATGGGAGGCAGTGCAGGCAAGATCAGGGCGTGACACTGTCAGGGCTATTCCACTATGGGAGGCAGTGCAGGCAAGATGAGGGCTTGACACTGTCAGGACTATTCCACCATGGGAGGCAGTGCAGGCAAGATCAGGGCTTGACACTGTACTTAGAGGCCGTCCTTTCTCTTGCAGGGCAAGCTGGCCCACAACCGCAGGCAGCAGCGACAGACCGGGGGAGGCAGTCCTCAAAAAGCTCAGCGACCTGGAGCAGCGTGTGGAGCGCATTATGGCAGGCCGGCTGATTGGCCCCGTCGCCAGTGGAGATGCCGACCCTGTTCTGGGCAGCAATGGTACGGTCATCACCTTTTTGACCTCTCTCTTTCCACTTGCGCCTCACACCAGCATCCTTTGCCACTATCAAACCAATGCAGTGCATAGCAGCACTCATGCCTCCCTCGCTGCCGCCCTGTCCTCACTCTAAAGCAACTCTTGTGCCTCCCTGCTTTCAGATGCTGAATCGCCAGGTGAGGAGGCGGGCCCTCAAGCTGGCACTGTGTCTGATTCTGAAATCGACGAGGAGGAAGAGGAAGCCAGCCTATCAGTGACACCCTCAGCTGAGGCAGCCCATGGCCATGATGGAGACACGTCTTCCCTGGAGGGGAGCAGGGGGAAAGGGTCTGAGGAGAGTGAAGCTCCGGGGCCCAGCGGGCTGCGGCAACGCGGGAGGGGTGGGGAAGCTCGGCGGCCTTCTCCCCGGAGGGTAAGTCTGGCCTCGAGTCCTGCTACGGTGAGCGCAGAGAAGGTGCGGCTCCTTGCTGAAATGGGCGCCCAGGCTGAGCGCAGGCACACTGAGCTCATGGCTGCAGTGGCAAGGATGCCTGACTCCATAGAGTCACTGGCAAGGAGTGTACAGGAATTCGGGGCATCACAGGCCAGGAGTCTGCAGGACTTCGCGGCAGCACAGGCTAGGAGTCAGCAGGACTTCGCTGCATCACAGGTGGCTTCCAGCCAAGTGCTCAGTCGTGCCATGCATTCACTGGCTGGTGTGATGCAGACACAGACCAGGGCCACACGGGCACTAACTGCTGCCACCCTCGCTGGATTGGCCAGGCCTCGACGGGGCCCTCGCCGCACCGCAGCAGCCCAGCAGCCTGTGCTTCAGCAGATTGCTGCGCATGCTGCAGTGCTGGCCCGTGCGAGTGCCAGTGTATCAGCCGACCAGGGAGTGCCTGTGCTCTGTCAGGTTGGCAGCATTCCTGCAGCCAACACTGTCACTCCTCCACTGCAGCTGCCACCACCTGTAGGACAGACTGCTGCCGCCCAAGCAGAGTTGGAGCAGTCAGCAGCCGGCCCCTCCAGGCCCAGAGCTGGTCCAGGCCGTCCCCCAAGGGCATCTGCCATCTCGCATCTGACCCTCAGCAGCCTTCCCCCAGCCTTGCTGCAGCCACTGGGGTCCCATTGAGGAGGAGCTGCAGGGCGGGAAGGGGCCACTCGGAGAAGCGAGGCGGATCACCCTCGCAGGGCAAAAAGTAGAAGGTGTGGCCAAATGTTTTTTTTATATATGAGGCCGAGAAGGTTTTTTTATATATGAAGGCCGAGACTGTTGTGTCTTTTGATATATGAAGGCCCAGACTGTTGTGTTTTTTGATATATGAAGGCCCAGATTGTTGTGTTTGTTTTTTATAAAGGCCGAGGATCATGGTCATTTTTGTTTAACTGCTTTTTTCATTTTCTGAAGGTTGTGAGAGCCAGTTATGTCTCTGACTGTTTTTTGGGGGGTTTCTCTGAATTAGTTTGTCATGCAGGAAGGGCACAGAGTTTGCACAGTAAAAAAATTTCTTTAATCGCATTGTCCATGTTTGCTTTTTGAACTATTTGTTGCCTTGACCGGCTGAGGGCTTGCGGAGCGGCTCCATTCATCTTCTTTCATTGGCACAAGCCATTCTCTGAGAGGGGGCCTAGAACCGAGTTGCAATAAGCCGCCGACGGACGGCCCTTGCACTTTGTGCCTCCCTCCTGTCTTGGTGCTCCTCCTCCTCCTCCTCCTCCTCCTCCTCCTCTGGTGGTCCTCCAATGTCTGCTGGCAGTGGCTGAGTCCTGAGGATAGCCAGGTTGTGCAGCATGCAGCACACTACAATGAAATGGGAGACTCGCTCAGGCGAGTACTGTAGGGCTCCCCCGGAACCATCCAGACAGCGGAACGGTTGCTTCAGCACGCCGATTGTGTGTTCAATGATGTTCCTGGTTGCTTGATGGCTGTCATTGTATCGCTCTTCAGCAGGGGTGCTGGGCGCACGGAGCGGGGTCATCAGCCAGGTACACAAAGGATAGCCTTTGTCCCCGAGAAGCCATCCTCGTGGGTGAGCCTGGGCTTCGAAAATGTCTGCCACAGAAGTCTGGTGCAGGATGAAGGCATCGTGGCTGCTGCCTGGAAAGCGGGCATTGAGAGCTAGTATGAGCCGCCTGTGGTCACACACCAACTGCACGTTGAGCGAATGGTAGCCCTTCCGGTTGCGGTAATCCTCGACATTCTGTAGAGGTGCCCGCAAAGCTACATGCGTGCAGTCAATGGCGCCCTGGACCATGGGGCAGCCCGCTAATACTGCAAATCCCATTGCACGCTCTTGCTGCTTGTCCAGGGTCATGGGGAAGGAGATGTACTGACATCTCCTTCTGAAAAGGGCATTGGTCACCTGGCAGATACAGCAATGTACCGCGAACTGGGAGATGTTGGCAATGTCCCCAGTAGCGGATTGGAAGGAGCCGGTGGCATAGAAGTTGAGAGCTAATGTCACCTTCACTGCCACCGACAGAGACATCCTGCTCCTCAGCTGTGGCTGCAGATCTCTGCGAAGCAGGTGGCAGATCTCAGTGACCAACTCCCTTCTGAATCGCAGCTTCCGAACACACTGCTCCTCAGACATGTTCAGATATGAGAACTGCTGGCGGTATACCCTGGGTGGGTAAGGCCTCCTGTGCCGACGCCTGTTGGCCCTTCTCCATCTGGCCATGACTGGCACTCTCTCACGGCGTCTCTGAGCCCTTTGAATGCAATGCAGTAAGCCAACATTTCCACCCATTGCAGCCCCCATTATATGTGGCGACTCAAGACTATGGCACTGAAAGTTAAATCCAAGTGCAAAGCTCTGGCCTGAAGCCAGAAGTACCTGTGCGAGCGCTGAGTCAAACCAGAAAGCTCTCTCCCTTTGTCTCTCTCCAAATATCCATCTCTCACACAGAAGGAGTGGAACAAAATGGCTGCCACTTATACTGCAGGAGGAGTCCACTTTAATTAGCGCCCCCCGCGCCCCGCAGCGACTGGGAACCGTTCCCCTCTACCAGTCGCTAGGGGCGCCAGGCGCACAGAAGGGCGGCGCCACTGAAGTTCCGGTTCGGGGCGCACCAAGGGCGTTGCACCATGAAATGACATCAGGGTCTGCACGCGCAGCTGAGCGGGCGCTGCTGTTTTGCGCCGCCACTAAATCTTGAGTGAAGTTCGCGAGAGGCGCAGATCGTGCCGCGCCCGAGCGCTAGCCGCTTAGCACCCCACTTCTCCTCCTCCTAAGGCACTAGCGGCTGGCGCTAACAACTGAATTTCTCGGCCCTAATCTATTCTCAGTTGGAAAAACCCGGCATCATTATGCAGTTGGAAATCCCAGATCCCAAAATACAATTGAGGAAGTGGGTGACACTTGAGACACTTGGGACTTTTAGCCTTACACAACTCTTTAGTGTCACTAAAAAGGAAAGGAAAACCTAGTTCCAAGATAGGCATTACTAATAGTAAAGATGCTACACTGCTTTATGGTGATAGGAGCATTATACCATTTAATGCACAATGTATTATTCTGCTGCTAAAGCGCAGTTGTGTTTAAGTTGGCCTGCCCCTTTAAGCTGGCAGCTTAGACTTGCACATAGGGACATCCTTGGGTCAATTACAGGTTAATTGCTGTTTATCAAGGAAAATTTGTAGATTCCAGCTCCATGTTAGAAAAAACCAGCATGAAGTGAATGCCTTTCTTTTATTTACACACACAAGTGTGCAACTCTGAAGAAATAAGCGTGACAGATGTGTGCAAAACACAATGGGGGAAGAAATTCATTATCACCCCTTTTGCGGGCGGTAACTTTTGAAAACTGGGAAACTTAGTGGCAGGCGCTAATGATTCCCAGCTTTTACGAAATTGGCTTTTGCGCTCCAGGATGGAAGTGAAGCACTAAATCAAGCACTCCACCTCCTTCCTGGAGCACTGAAGGACGCAGGCAGGGCTGTAGTGGTGCAGCGCTGCACACTGGGCTGTGCAGCGCTGCCGCGATCTGAGGCTACTTCCCCCCCTTAAAGGGAAGGGCCATCGCTGCTGGCTCTGCATTGGGACCAGTGAGCTGGTCCCCGACGGTGGCCGTGTTCCGAATGGAGTACAGAATGGAAGGCGGAGGACGGAGGGCGGGGGAGCCGAGGGCAGGTGGCAGAGAGGAGGCAGCAAAGAAAAGGGAAAGCATCCATTGTTGCTTAGGCAACAGGCCTGATTTGAGATGGTCTAAAGAAGGTGGTACTCTAGAGAAAAGGATCATTGCATCACCTGTCTTGTAGGAGCTGTGAGGAATATAAGGAGGTAATATTAATATATGGGTAAGCATGACAAGCAGGCGTGACAGACAGGCATAACAGAAATAGCATGATAGAAAAGTGTTACAGGAAGCAAGAGTTACACTAACAGCAAGTGCCCACTATATGTAAGGCCTTTATTGTACTATATTTCGGTAGGTAGACAGAGAGAATGCAAACTATTAACAATTTATGGAGAGTGATCTTGCAAATTGTCAACAGTAAATGGGTAGTGACTATCGACATAATCAATTGTCCACCACCATGTGCCTACTGTGAGCCTGTCCCATTTTCCGGGATGACGTAATTATAATAATGTTGTGTGGGTTGTCAATGATATATCTGCCTGCCACTGGTAGCTCACCCACTGTGGGGAGGGAGGGAGGATGCAGGCAATCCAAAGTGCCACCGTATTTTAAGTGTTTTTCTTTATTCTCGGGATATGGGCATCGCTAGAAAGGCCAG
This sequence comes from Somniosus microcephalus, assembly GCF_052327205.1. Taxonomy (NCBI): domain Eukaryota; kingdom Metazoa; phylum Chordata; class Chondrichthyes; order Squaliformes; family Somniosidae; genus Somniosus; species Somniosus microcephalus. The sequence goes on from NC_141000.1 coordinate 116,129,382, forward strand.
CATTTATCACCCATCCCTAGTTTCCCTTGAGAAGGTGGTGGTGAGCCATCTTCTTGAACCGTTGCAGTCCGTGTGGTGAAGCTGCTCCCACAGTGCTGTTAGGGAGGGAGTCCAGGATTTTGACCCAGCGCCGATGAAGGAACGGCCGATATACTTCCAAGTCAGGATGGTGTGTGACTTGGAGGGGAACTCGAGGATGATGCTGTTCCCATGCGGCTGCTGCCCTTGTCAGGTGCTGGAGATGCGGATTTGGGAGGTGCTGTCGAAGATGCAGGAGCTTAAAGGGGAAGACATCAAAAAGTCAACTCTTTCCTTGGTAGCTAAAAGTTCTGTTCCCGTCATGTCTGGAAGTGAAGCTTCTGTGCCCAAAAAGCACGCACATTTTGGGACTCAGTGGAGGAATTAATTGCCCAAATTTATCAGAGGTGAAATCTCAATTTTTACATTGAGCCAAACATATCAATAAAAGGTTCATCAAGGTGGAGTGGGAGGATATGGTCACAACACCTAGTGTCGCCTCAGCCACCCCACATACTGCAACCCAGTGCAGGAAACAATTCAATAACCTCACTAAAGTTAGCACAGTAAGGAGAGGCTGTGTCACCTTATAAGAAAGCTCTGCAATAAGCCTCATTCACACTGACAGCCAGTGTTTAGACGTCGTTCACCATATAGCAATAATTGTGTCGAGGGGGTGCTGTAAATTCACCTCCTCTTTCTTCACTTTCAAATGTACCTTCCCTCACAGCCTCACTGTATGAGACTGAACCAGACTGTTGGCACCCTTGACATCCTATTGGACCCTGAGCTGTGCTTCCGACCCCATATCCACTCCATCACCAAGGCCACCCACTTCCATCTCTGTAACATGGCCCGTCTCCACCACTGCCTCAGCTCACATGCTGCTGGAACCATCATCCGTGCCTTTGTTCCCTCGAGACTATTCCAACGTTCTCCTGGCCAGCCTCCCACCTTCCACCTTCCATAAACTTAATAACATAAGAACATAAAAAATAGGAGCTGGAGTCGGCCATTTGGCCTTTCAAGCCTGCTCCGCCATTCAACAAGATCATGGCTGATCTTCTATCTCAACTCCACCTTCCAGCACTATCCCAATATCCCATAATTTCCTTCGTTCCAAAAATTTATCGACCTCTGTCTTGAATATACTCAACGACTGAGCCTCCACAGCCCTCTGGGGTAGAGAATTCCAAAGATTCACCACCCTCTGAGTGAAGAATTTCTTCTCATCTGAGTCCTAAATGGCCTTCCCCTTATTCTGAGACTGTGACCCCGTGTTCTGGATTCCCCAGCCATTTTCCCAGCATTAACCCTGTCAAGTCCCTTAAGAATTTTATATGTTTCAATTAGATCGCCTCTCATTCTTCTAAACTCTAAGGAATACAGGCCTAGTCTATTCAATCTCTCCTCATAGGGCAATCCCCTCATCCCAGGAACCAGTCTAGTGAATCTTCGCTGCACTCCCTCTAAGGTAAGTATGTCTTTCCTTAGGTAAGGAGACCAGAACTGTACACAGTACTCCAGGTGTGGCGTCACCAAACCCTGTATAATTGTAGTAAGACTTCTTTACTCTTATACTCTAATCCCTTTGTAACAAAAGCTAACATATCATTTGCTTTCCTAATTGCTTGCTGTACCTGCATGTTAACTTTCTGTGATTCGTGTACAAGGACACCCAGGTCCCTCTGAGTGTAAACATTTCCCAGTCTCTCGCCATTCCAAAAATATTCTGCTTTTTTGTTTTTCCTACTAAAGTGGATAACTTCACACTTCCCCACATTGTATTCCATTGGCCATGTTCTTGCCCACTCAGTCAACCTGTCTATATTTCTCTGTCGCCTCTTTGCATCCTCCTCACAGCTTACTTTGCCACCTAGCTTTGTATCATCAGCAAACTTGGATACGTTACACTCAGTCCCTTCATCTAAGTCATTAATATAGATTGTAAATATCTGAGGCCCCAACACTGATCCTTGCGGTACCCCGCTAGTTACAGCCTGCCAACCTGAAAAAGTCCCGTTTATTCCTACTCTCTGTTTTCTGTCCATTAACCAATCCTCAATCCGTGCCTTCAGCTGCCTAGACCTTGAACTCTGGAATTCCCCCGCTACCTCTCTAAAACTTGACCTCTCTCTCCTCCTTTAAGCAGCTCCTTAAAATCTATCTCTTTGACTGAGCCTTTGGTCACCTGTCCTAATATCTCCTTATGTGACTCAGTGTCAAATATTGTCTGATAATCGCTCCTGTGAAGCACTTTGGGACGTTTAACTACATTAAAGGTGCAATAGAAAAGCAAGTTGTTGTTACTGAATGGTGCACCCAAAACTTGACTTGACTGGACTTGCTTGGTCACTGCACTTTGGCTGCACTCCCCATAATGATTTGTTTACTGTCAGTTGCATGGAATTCAATGTAATGACAACCAGTGGGAAATCATACTGTCTACTTTCTTCTTGCAGGAGAATGCCACGGATAACGAATGGCAGAGATGTGCCACAGGTTCGGGACCCCAATTATCAAATCCACTTGCTGCAGGTGATAAGAAAGCCCTCGGGCCACTGGGGGGGGAGAGGGGGGGAACGGCAGATTGTTGTGTATGTAACCGTTTACCTTTAAGGGAACTATAGAATGTAACCGTTCGCCTTTAAGAGCACGACTCAGGGTGGCACTATTTATTGGCTCATGTATACTGTAATACCGATAGTGACCACACCAGTATATAAGGGTTGGAATACGTTAACTAGGGCAGAAATCGCCCAGACCTCTGAATAGTAAAGACCTGTTTTGTTTGTACTTCTAAAGTCTCTGAAGTTATTTACTGCACAACCTACAGACTTTACAGTGGCGACGAGTCCGATCGTACCCTGCGGCAAGACTAACCAGTAGCAGAGAGCATCAAAAAGAAAACACGAGGCTCCGTCTACTAAAAGTATAGTACTTACTGGAAGCTGGAAGATTAACAGCAAAGCTGCGGCAGCAACAGGCACAGATTACCCTGCTACCACATCTTGAGCGAGCCAATCAGCCTAAAACAAGGCGGCCGAAGAGACTGTGAGTAGTTAAAACAAATAAAAAAAATTTAAAAACGGGGTAGAAGTATTTGGAGGAGAAGGGCAAAGCATTCGGGTCCAACGGCGTCGGGTGACAGCCGTACCGCGGGCAATGTGAGAAGCCGTGCAGCAACCGCTGCCACGAAGCGCTGAGCCTGCGAGTAGGCGCGGGAGTGTCAGAGCCGAGAGCCGCGCGAGCGGGGGAGCCAGAGCCGAGCGGGAGGCATTGCAAGCCAGCGATCGCATCTCCAGATAAGGGCCGAGAGCCGCGAGAGCGATCGGATCTACAGATAAGGGCCGGCAGCCGCTTCGCGATCCAGCGATCGCATTATAGATAAGGACCGCACTCGGGCTGACAGATGGCGTCGGGGGACCGGGTGAAGACTGCCAAGCGCGGGAAAACCGCCATTGAAGTGGGCGGGGAGAGCGAGAAGCGCGGGAAAGCCGCCATTTTTCGGGAAAAACCGCTGAAGAAGAAGGAAGAAGCGGGAAACCGCCATCTTGGAAATTATTAAGAATTTCAGAAAAGTAATAAGTAAAGAAATACTTGTGTTGTTCTCGAGAAGAGAAGATGCCTAAACGAGGTAATATCACCAAATGCTATCGTTGTGGGAAGTCAACACACGACCAAAAGCAATGCTGGGGTAAAAACCAGGAATGCTGGAAATGTGGCAAGATCGGGCACATAGCTAAAGTGTGCCGGTCAGGAACGACGTGCAACAATAATGAGTCCTCACAAAAATGGGACAGAAAGGTACATGACGCAAATAGGAAGAGTCTGAAGGAACAGAAGTCGGACACACACGCCAAAGGCAGAGGACTGGACGGTCTAAGAATTCACAACGTGAGCAATGAAGCCGACCGTCAAACTATTTGGATAACGCTACCGATTGAAAAGGTCCCAGTAAAAATGGAAGTGGACACCGGATCGGCGTTGACGGTCATGAATAAGCATGATTATCAAAAGTTTTTCAAGCATATTCCACTACGGGATGCGGATCTGATACTGAAGACATACACGGGGCAAAAAGTATTCCCCATCGGGAAGATAGAGGTCAAGGTGAAATACAAAGATAAAGTTCACCACCGGTTGGAGCTGTATGTGTTGTCTGAGGGAGGCCCACCACTTCTGGGACGGGAGTGGATCCGGAAAATAAAGATGGATTGGCATGCACTAAACACCATGACGGTGGAGCCCGAAAAAGAGGACGTCAAACCTGAACGGTTGGCCAGAATATTAGACGAAGCTAAAGAGGTATTCCAGCAAGGACTGGGAAAGCTACGAGGTATTAAAGCAAAGGTCAAGATTGCAGAACATGCAAGCCCAAAGTTTTGTAAGGCCAGGTCGGTACCGTATGCAATACGACCAGCAGTGGAGGCAGAACTAGAAGAACTTGAACGATCAGGGGTTCTGTCAAAAGTAGACCACAGTGAGTGGGCCACGGCCATTGTACCCGTCATGAAATCCTCACCAAGTAGTAAGCCAGGGGGACCGGGGAAGGTCCGTATCTGCGGGGATTTCAAGATCACAGTGAACCCGGTGCTTCAGTCGGTACAATACCCGCTGCCAAGGATTGAAGATATTTTCGCTTCGTTGGCTGGAGGAAAACACTTCACGAAGATAGACCTAGCTCAGGCATATTTACAGATGGAGGTTGAGGAAGAGTCACGCCAATACCTAACTATCAATACCCACAGAGGGTTGTACCGTTATAACAGACTGGTCTTTGGAGTGGCTTCGGCACCAGCAATTTGGCAGAGGGCCATGGAACAGGTGTTACAAGGAATTCCAAGCACGCAGTGCTATTTGGATGATATCCTAATCACGGGAATGGATGAAGAGGAACACCTCACGAATTTGAAACTGGTACTCACCAGGTTAAAGGAGTATGGCCTTAGGGTTAACCGCAATAAGTGTGAGTTTTTCCAAAAACGAATCTCATACTGCGGTCATATCATTGACCGCGAGGGACTACATAAATCACCGGAGAAGATAGAAGCAGTCGTGAAGGCTCCCGCTCCAGGGAACGTGTCACAGTTACGATCATTCTTGGGGTTAATCAATTACTACCACAAGTTCCTACCAAATTTGTCCACGGTGCTGCATCCACTGAATGAGCTGTTGCGAAAGGAGACACCATGGAAGTGGAGTGAGGAGTGCAAAAAGGCTTTTCGCAGAAGCAAGGAGTTGATTACCTCTGAAGAAGTGTTGGCTCATTTCAACCCAGCATTACCCCTTCGGCTGGCGTGTGATGCTTCACCGTACGGAATTGGAGCAGTACTTTCGCACAGGCTACCAAATGGCTCGGAAAGGCCAGTGGCTTTTGCGTCCCGATCTTTGACACCCGCGGAGCGAAATTACGCCCAGATAGACAGGGAGGCCCTCAGTCTTGTGTGGGGCGTGAAGAAATTCAACCATTACTTGCAATGTAAGAGGTTCACATTGCTGACAGACCACCAGCCGTTGGTGTCCATATTTAACCCGAACAAGGCCGTGTCCAACATGACAGCACAAAGGCTACAAAGATGGTCAGTCTTACTTGGGGCACACCAGTATGATATTGAATACAAACGGTCCAAGCAACATGGAAACGCTGATGGGCTATCACGCTTACCATTGCCAATGGTAGAAGAAGCGAGGACAGTAGACCCAGTAGAGTTGTTCCACTCATCAATAGTGGAGTGTTTGCCGATCACGAACTCAATGATCGAAAATGAGACAAGGAATGACCCGACTCTTTCACGAGTCTATGACTTAACGGTGGAGGGATGGCCAGCGCAGTGCGAACCAACACTGCAAGCATTCGCACAGAGGAAAGCACAACTGTCTGTGTGTCGAGGAACCCTGATGTGTGGGTCTAGAGTGGTGATTCCACCCAAACTCCAAAAGAAAATACTCAAGGAGCTGCACGAAGGACACCTGGGGGGCGTAAAGATGAAGAACCTAGCTAGGGCGTTTGTGTGGTGGCCAGGCATCGATGGGGACATAGAGGAGATAACGAAGAATTGCCTAGGATGTCAGAGGGTTCAGAACGCGCCACCACAGGCTCCTCTGCACCCATGGGAGTGGCCCTCATCTCCCTGGCAAAGAGTACACATCGACTTTGCGGGGCCTTTCATGGACTCGATGTTCTTAATAGCGGTAGATGCCCACTCCAAGTGGCCGGAAGTAATTAAGATGACCACCACCACGACGGAAAAAAACCATTACGGTGCTAAGGACAATGTTTGCGCGGAATGGTCTGCCAGAACAGGTCTGTTCCGATAATGGGCCGCAATTTGTGTCTGAGGAATTTAAGAAATTTCTAAAAAGCAATGGGGTTAAACATTACACATCAGCCCCATACCATCCCGCCTCCAATGGACTGGCTGAAAGATTTGTCCAGACCTTCAAGAAGGCCATAAAGGCCATGAGTAATGAAGACATAAGTTTACAGCATAAGGTGGATAGCTTTTTGTTGGCCTATCGAAATGCAACACATGCGGTCACGAATCAAACTCCCGCAATGATGTTTTACAATAGACGCCTAAGATGCCGGCTGGATTTGCTCAAACCAAACGTAAGAAGGGACGTAGAGAACCGACAATTCCAGGGCATGAATGAAAGGGCCACCAGATCTTTCCAGATGGGGCAACAAGTTTTGGCCCGGGACTACCGTACGGAGAAATGGCAGCCTGGAACTATTAAAAAAAGGCTAGGACCGTTGATGTACACGGTGGACATTGGGGACAAGGTAATAAGGCGCCACGTTGACCAGATCATAGGGTCCGCCACAAATGAACAGTCGACTTCACCACCTTACCCGAGTAATGTTGAAACTGAAGTACCCAGAACACCTACTTCTGATCTAGTAATACTAGAATCAGATAAACCTGACACTGTTGTTCCAGCTGAATCGACTTTACCAGAGACACCTACTGGACCGCTGGGAATGACGACACCACTGCGGCGTTATCCGGACAGAATCCGGAAACCTCCACAGAGACTGAACCTGTAAACTGTTTCCACTAAGAGTATGTTGCAACTGTTCCTACGGAGACTGAATCTGTGATCTGTTTTGACATGAAGTTATATATGTTATTATGTTATGTTAAACATGAAGTTATATGACGTTGACTCCATCGAGAGTATATCTGCAAACTGTATATATAAGTTGAAGATTGTATGTTTAATGGGATTCTGTAAGTAATAAGCTAGAAAGGGAGGAGTGTTGTGTATGTAACCGTTTACCTTTAAGGGAACTATAGAATGTAACCGTTCGCCTTTAAGAGCACGACTCAGGGTGGCACTATTTATTGGCTCATGTATACTGTAATACCGATAGTGACCACACCAGTATATAAGGGTTGGAATACGTTAACTAGGGCAGAAATCGCCCAGACCTCTGAATAGTAAAGACCTGTTTTGTTTGTACTTCTAAAGTCTCTGAAGTTATTTACTGCACAACCTACAGACTTTACACAGATCATAGAGCGAGAGGGGCAAGTCACAGGAAAGGTGCCAGTTGTAATCTGCTCCTCTTCCTTCTCACGCTATAGCACTACTCATAGCCTTTCAGCAAATTACATTGTGTATCTCCTTCGAATGAAAGTCAAATGTAATCTCTGCTCCTAGAATTGATTTATTCATTTATTACTATCATCACGCATGGCCCGTTGTTCCTTGTTTGGTCTCGCTATTTCTGTGTAACTAGGTTTTTTATTAAAGCTGGCAGTTATAGAATATTAAGCCAAAAGTTGCATGCTGAAATATAGAAATTGCAGAGGGAAGGGTCATACTTGCGCGACGGCTTTGGGGAGTCACTTGGAAAAGGCCTGGGCCAAGATGGTCTGCTCGCTGTCTGAGCTGAGTATATGTTACATACAGGAAACTTTCGATTTACCGGCACCTAAATAACCGGAAATCTCGGTTAACCGGCAAAATTCAGGAGTGGGTTCAGGTAACTTTTATTACTTGCCTTCCTCCATCTGTTGCTGTGCAAGGGTGTGGCTGCAGCTGTTGCTAAGCTACAGAGACGCTTGCAACTTGTGGCCATTGTTCTGAACCTGTTGCTAAGCAACAGGGTTTGTTGCTTTATACGGAGCTCTCAGCCCCGTATCTTTTACTATAGCTTTCGGTTATCCGGAATTTTTGATGAACCGGCACCACGTCGGTCCCGTCCGTGCCGGATAAAAAAAAGTTTCCTGTAACATGTTGTGTCACAGGGTGGTAGGACCCGGCCATGAGTGTGTGGCCCAAGGACCTTAAATGGAAAGTAGAAAAATGTCATTTAACAACAAATATGAGGGAATTACCTGGAATGCCCAGGTGTCAGCCATGGCTGAGTCGGTCACACTGTTTGCCTCTGAGTCCGAAGGTTGTGAGTTCAAGTCCCGCTCCAGAGACTTGAGCACCAAATCTAGGCTGACGCTCTAATGCATTACTGAGGGAGTGCTGCACTGTCGGAGGTGCCATCTTTCGGATTAGATGTTAAACCGAGGCCCTGTCTGCCCTCTCAGTTGGACATAAAGGGCAGGATTTTCATTGGGCCGTGGAGGCGGGTTTGGAGGCATGTGGGGGGGGGGTTAAAATTGGGGGACACGAACCCATCCCGCCCCCAACCCGCCTCCATGCCAGTTTCAAAGGAGGCAGATACCCGCGCCCCCCCCCAGGGCCTGCCTCCCCGAGGCGGGAAGGGGATTAGTGCCAATTAACTGCCTGTTAACAGGTAGTTAACAGGCAGTTTTTAGCCTAATCCCTATTTTTATTCCTGAAGTGTGGGATTCCCAACGGCTCCAAACCACGCCAAGTTAGCGAGGCGGACCGTCGGGCTGAAGGGCTTGGAGGGTTCGAGATGTCCGGTGTTCAGGTAAGTGATGGGTGCATGAGTGCAGAGGTAAGTGTGTTTGGTGTGTGTAAAGTGTTTAAATAAGTTTTACTTACCTTTAATTACCTTTACAGCCTTCCTTCCTTCAGGTCTCAGGAGTCCTTCATCTCACCGGCACAGAAAGCAGAATGGCCGCGAGCTGTCAAAAGTTGCAGCATTCAGCTTTCTGTTCTGGAGAGATCTCTAAATCAGCCTGAGAGGAAGGGATTAACTTAGAGTACAGATTGTCAGTGTTTGACAGCTTCAAAGAGCTGTCAAACGCTGATATTTCATCTGTCAAAAGCTCAATGGAGGCGGGTCTACAACCCCGAAAGTTGTAGTCCCGCCTCCTACACGCCTCCAGTATCAAAATCCAGCCCAAAAAATCCAATGGCACTATTTCAATGAAGAGCAGGGGAGTCCTGGCCAATGTTAATCCCTCAACCAACATCACTAAAACAGATTGTCTGGTCACTATCACATTGCTGTTTGTGAGGCATGGCTGTGTGAACATTAGCTGCCACGTTTCCTACATTACAACAGTGGCTATACTTCAAAAATACTTAATTGGCTGTAAAGTGGGATGTCCTGAGGTTGTGAAAGGTGCTATATAAATGCAAGTTCTTTCTTTCTTTAATATTTGCTTCTCTTCCTAAAAGAAGATTGAAATTAAATCTCACTCTGAAGGCGCATTGGTTTCGGTGATGCACAGAGAATCTGAATCATACCGTGGAAGGTGAATCATGAGATCGGGTATAGTCACTTGCCCACAAGCATATAACTTGTTCCAGGAACAAAGAGAATTTAACGTTTGTCATCAATGACATAGCACTGTGGCTTGGTCCCACTCGAGGTTATGCTGAAGATGATGTGGAGATCAAGGAACCCAGTTCCAGCTGCTTGGGAAATATCCCAACATCCATCATTTTGGAAATGCTCTGTTGGGAGTCAAGGGAGATAATGGACAATCTGAAAGGTTAGTGTAGAGTCTATAAGGGAATCAAGGGATATGGGGATAGGGCTGGCAAGTGGAGTTGAGGTCAACGTTAAGCCATGATCTTATTGAATGGCGGAGCAGGCTCGAGGGGCATTATGGCCTACTCCTGCTCCTATTTCTGATGTTCCTATGTTCTTATATAATTCAGAAGAGACCAAGCTTTTTCTCTTTGTGGATTGATTAGCTTCACACCAGAGAGCGTTGTGGGCTGTGTATGAAATTTAACGGAAAGGTCCCATCAGTCTGCGTTCATGACAAGCTATGGGCACCAACTAATCATGCTGTTGAGATTTATGATTTATTCACCACCCGTTACGCTGTTGTACAAGTAGATATAAAGCAGGATGAGCTAGCTCATGCAAAGGCAAGACACTCAGATCGCTTATGGGAGTGAGTAACACCACCTAATGTGAGAAAGTGTCTCTTGCAGCCCCAAACTTGTAAGCAGGTCACTGCAGTGTCCATTCAGCCAGTGCTGCTGAATGCAGCCAATCACGGAGAGGGCTAATGAAATGTTGTGAGAAGATAGTAAACGAGCAAAAGCTATGCACTCTCATGGACTCTCTCTAATGTACTTAACTCCTCCCTCTGAAAAAAGCGAATTGCCACAGAGAACACTGCTCACAAGAAATCAAAACTTCCAGAGAAAATGTATTCACATTATTCAACTCTGGCAGAAGGACAAGGGCAGCAACTGCAGGGGACCACCATCACTTTCAAGTTCCCCACAAAGTCACACACCATCTTGACTTGGACAAATATCCTTCATCACCTCTGGGTCAAAATCCTGGAACTCCCTCCCTAACAGCACTGTGGGAGCACCTTCACCACATGGACTGCAGCGGTTCAAGAAAGCGGCTCACCACCACCTTCTCAAGGGCACCTAGGGATGGGCAATAAATGCTGGCCTTGCTACCGATGCCCACATATCGAGAATTAATTTTTTAAAAGACTGTACTCCATAGATGACCTTCTGGGTGTCCTCGTACATGAAACACAAAAAGTTAGCATGCACGTCCCTGAGGTCCCCACCATCACAGAAGCCAATCTTCAGCCAATTCCATACACCCCACGTGACATCAAGAAACGGCTGAGCACACTGGATACAGCAAAGGCCCTGACAACATCCCGGCTATCGTGCTGAAGGTTTGTGCTCCAGAACTAGCTGCGCCTCTAGCCAAGCTGTTCCAGTACAGCTACAACACTGGCATCTATCCGACAATGTGGAAAACTGCCCAGGTATGTCCTGTCCACAAAAAGCAGGACAAATCCAATCCGGCCAATTACCGCCCCATCAGTCTACTCTCAATCATCAGCAATGTGATGGATGGTGTTGTCAACAGTGCTATCAAGCGGCACTTACTCATCAATAACTAGCTCACTGATGCCCAGTTTGGTTTCCATCAGGACCACTCAGCTCCAGACCTTATTACAACCTTGGTCCAAACATGGACAAAAGAGCTGAATTCCAGAAGTGAGGTGAGAGTGACTGCCCTTGGTATCAAGGCAGCATTTGACCGAGTGTGGCATCAAGGAGCCCTAGTGAAACTGAAGTCAATGGGAATCGGGGGGAAAACTCTCCACTGGCTGGAGTCATACCTAGCACAAAGGAAGATGGTTGTGGTGGTTTGAGGTCAGTCATCTCAGCTCCAGGACATCACTGCAGGAGTTCCTCAGGGCAGTGTCCGAGGCTCAACCATCTTCAGCTGCTTCATCAATGGCCTTCCCTCCAACATAAGGTCAGAAATTGGGATGTTTGCTGATGACTGCACAGTGTTCAGCGCCATTCGCAACTCCTCAGATAATGAAGCAGTCTATGCGCGCATGCAACAAGACCTGGATGACATTCAGGCTTGGGCTGATAAGTGGGGGGTAACATTCGTGCCACACAAGTGCCAGGCAATGACTATCTCCAAAAAGCGAGAGTCTAACCACTGTCCCTTGACATTCAATGGCATTACCATCGCCGAATCCGCCACCATCAACATCCTGGGGGTCACCATTGACCAGAGACTTAACTGGACCAGCCACATAAATACTGTGGCAACAAGAACAGGTCAGAGGCTGGGTATTCTGCGGCGAGTGTCTCACCTTCTGACTCCCCAAAGCCTTTCCACCATCTACAAGGCACAACTCAGGAGTGTGATGGAATACTCTCCACTTGCCTGGATGAGTGCAGCTCCAACAACACTCAAGAAGCTTAACACCATCCAGGACAAAGCAGCCCGCTTGATTGGCACCCCTCCAAGTCACACACCATCCTGACTTAGAAGTATATCGCCTTGCCAGCGACGCCCACATCCTACAAACGAATTAAAGAAAAGATGGCCCCGATTTTCTGGCCGCCGTTGGGCGGCTTTTCATGCGGCCGGGGGCCGAAAATCGGTGAAAAAGCGGGTTGGGACCCCCCCCCGCCTGATTCCCCGCCCCGTCCAACTTTCGGACCGCCGTTTCCACGCGCCCCGCTTCAGTCCCGGCCGCCGCTGGCAGGACTGCTCGTCGGAGCACTAACCACCAATGATCACCTTGTTAAGGAAGATTTTCCGGGGCCGTTGCGACTTTGGGGCTTTCCCCACATGAAACACACCTGCGGGGAACACCGCCGATGAGAGCTGGCGTGAAAACAGCTGGCTTGCTTGCTTGCAGCAGCAGGTCGCTGAGGGCTGAAGTGATTTAAATAGGCAGCATTTGCAGGCTGCAGGACCTTGTTGATCAAGGCTTGGGGGAACTTTTTGAAGCCTTAGGAGCAGCTGTAGAAAGTTGGAGCCTCACACACTTCTCCAGTGTGAGCTCCTGGGAAGCCCCTCTCACCACCCTCACTCAGCGCCCCCTCAACGGAGGCATCTGCCAGAAGCATGGGAGGCCTTTGGTACCTTCCCTCCCTGGCATTAGAGGATGTCCAACAGCAGAGGCGGCAGCAGCAGAACCAGGAACAGCAGGATGAGCACCAGGAGCACCAGGCTGCTGCTCACTCACCTGAAGCTGCACAGGCCAGAAGGGGCCAGCGCTTGGAAGTGGCTTGAGAGCACCTTGCTGCGCTTTAGGGGGCCATGGGGACCCGTTTCTGCACTGGCAGTCCTACTCAGAAGGACTTCCATGAAGGTCTGGTTTCTCTGTTCAACAGATGGCCAACGCTCCTCAAGAGATGTCATTCTCTTATGAGCACTCACCATGTTTTCCGTACCCTGGCGAGTTATCTCCTGCATGGAGGTTGCCAACCTTTCCATGGTGATGCGTTCATGCGCCAATGACTCCACAGAGGCTCTGCTCATGGTCGCTATGGACTCCTCCATTCGCTCCACACTCGCAGCGACCCTGGAGACAAAACCTGCCAGAGACTCCTGCATCTGTGCATGGAGATCCATCACCTCTTCTCTTGCGGATGGACCCAGAGGTAGAGGGTCGACATGCAGCGCAGCTGAGCTGAGCTGGCAGAGTCCTGCGCCCTCCGACGAGGACTCTCCACTGCTGTCCCTGTCTCCAGAATCTGCTGAGGCTCACTTGTGAGCTGTGAAACACCAGGTGACAACACTACTCTATGTCCCGAAGGTCCCCCCGAGGTGTGAGTGTCTGCGCTGGTGCTGGGTGCGCTTACTTCTGACGCTGTGCCCTCAGAGGTTGGAGCTTCCTCTGAGGAGTCTAGCTGCACAGCCTCTTCCTCCTCCACAGTGAGGACGGGGGCTCTGGATGGTACTGTGGGGGAGTAAAGGAAGGAGTTAGAGATGTAATGCCAAGGTTCTTCTGGTGACCCCCAGCGAGTTGGCATCTGCTGACACCTGCATCCATGCAGCATTGGTCTCAGTGGGAGGCCTCTTCCTCCCTGACCTAGGGAAGAGGACCTCCCTGTGGGCCCTAACCCCATCCAATAATGCCTGCAGTGAAGCCGCGTCGAATTTGGAGGCAGCTCGGGGTCTGGCACTGGCCACAGCTGCTGCAGGCTCCTCTGCCATCTTGTATGGTTCGTTTGGAAGCCTTCAGAGGATGCAGTGCTTGCTATGGACCTTGAAAGCACCACGAATGATGACATCATACTGTGGGGATTTCTGACTCGAATTGGACAATTAGCAAGGCTTCCCACATGCTGGGAATTAATTGGCCACTTGAGGGGAAATTGCGTGGAGCTGGCTGACACTTTTTTATGTGTGTCAGAAACCCCACATTCGGGGAAATCCGACCATTCCCCACACAAGCCGAAATTCGGGCCGATATTCGAGCTACCGGAGAATCAAGGATTATGGGGAACAGGCAGGAAAGTGAAGTTGAGGCCAAGATCAGATCAGCCATGATCTTATTGAATGGCGGAGCAGGCTCGAGGGGCTGAATGGCCTCCTCCTGCTCCTATTTCTTATGTTCTTATCAGCCCCCAAAAAACCTCATCCATGTTAACCATTTAGTCATCTAGGGGGTAGAATTTCTTTGGGGGTGTTCCATGATTTCCCACCATAACACTGGCGGGAATCCCTCAGAAAGGGTGCGATCAGCCACTTACGCCATTTCTCCTAGGTTTCCTCCGATCTTCTACTGAAGTTATAACAGATATTTGGGAGAACGCCTGGGAAAATTACTGGGGAATGTTTCTTACTTACTGCAAAATCCTTCCAGCCGTCTATAATCCTATGTGATTCACTCTAGATTGTGATGAGGGCAGAGACTTAAGCTTGGAAACTATTTCCACTGGCAGGAGGGTTGGTAACCAGAGGTCACAGATTTAAAATAATGACCAAACAAGGCAGAGAGGAAAGGAGGAGAATTTTTTTTACTCAGCAAATTATTACAAAATTGAATGCATTACCTAAAAGCAGATTCAATAGTAACAGTCAAAAGGAAATTGGATAAATACTTGAAAAGGAAACATTTGCAGGGCTATGAGGATAGAGCGGGGGAGTGGCACTAATTGGAGAGCTCTTTCAAAGAGCCGGCACAGGCACGATGGGCCAAATGGCCTCCTTCTGTGTTGTAAGATTGGAAGAGGGGAGGTGAAAAGTTGGTTTCGGTTTCGCTGCTTTACATAGCTTGGTGTGAATATATGCAATAGACTACAGTCCCTGCCCCTTATAGTAACAACAACTTGTATTTATATAGTACCTTTGACGTAGTAAAACATCCAAGGCGTGTCCGTGCAATTTGCCTGTTATACGCGATGGGCGGTAGAAAGGGGCAGCGCTGTAATATGGGCAACCCTGTACACTGCAACAACTCAAATTGGATTATCGGACTTGTGGTGTATGTAACCGTTCCACCTTTAAGAGAACTATTTTAAGAGATGCACTACTTTATCTTGGCTGCTGTATACTGTAATACCGGTGGTGACCACACCGGTATATATGTGCTGTGTAATGATTTATTGGGCAGTTCAGCCTGACCTCCGACTAGTAAAGACCTGTTGAATTTACTCTTGTGGTCTGTGTGCAGTGATTCTTATTAACAATAACTAGAACACACAGACTTAACAGTGGCGACGATGACGATCTTACCCTGCGGCAGAGATATATCCAAGGCAGTTTAACGGGCGTCGAGAAGAGGCATCCGCCCTCATCATCCTGCTGAGAAAAGACTCGGGTCTGAAGAGCAAGGAAGAATCCTGACACGAAGCCTTCCATCAGCAACAGGCAGTGATCATCCCTTCTATCACGGTGGTGGGTACGCCGATCAGCGACGAGCAGCAAGTCGGCCATGTTGGCTGTGAAGTAGGGGAGGGAAAAACGGAGGATATAAGGGCGGAGAACTCGACCACGGCCGGGGAAAAGAGCCGGACAGAAGTCAGGGCCAGAGGCGCTGAGACTGGGGCAGCGTAAGGCACGGGAGCCGCGGTGAATGCAAACGCAGCCGGTGTAAAAGACCGGGCTGCAAGCAGGCTGGGAGACGCAACAGCGTCGAGAGAGAGCTCGACCGCGACCGGGGAAAAAGGCCGGGCAGCTACCGAGGTCGCGAGGCGCGGGATAAAATAAAAAATAAAAAAAACGCGGAGAACTCAGCCGCAGCCGGGGGAAAGGACCGGACTGCAAGAGGGGCTGGGAGGCACGATTTGAGAACCGCTGGGGAGGGCGAACGCAGCAATACGGCAATCGCCATTACAGCCAGCGGGGGAGAAAGGCAAACGCGGGAAGCCGCCATTTTCGTAGGCGGGGGAAGAAGACAAGCGCGGGAAACCGCCATTTTGGAAAAAAAAAAAATCTTTTTGTTTCTCAAGAAGATTGCGAGGATGCCTAAGCGTGGTAACATCAATGATTTCGATCCCGATGTTGAAGATTGGGCCACGTATGTAGAACGCATAGAGATTTATTGTAAGGCAAATAAAATATCAGATGAAGATAAAGCACTAACCTTACTAAACTCAATGGGTGCGAAGACATACGGGCTATTGAAGCATCTTCTATCACCAGCTAAACCGGCGGATCAGGCTTTCGCTAATATTGTTGCTGTCCTGAGAAATCATTTGAACCCCACACCGCTGATGTTAGCGGAACGATTTAAATTTTATGCGAGAACGCAACTGAAAGAGGAAAGCAACGCGGAGTATTTAATTGAACTGCGTAAGCTAGCGAAATACTGTCAGTTTGGGGAAAGACTGACAGAGGCACTGAGAGACAAATTCGTGTGTGGATTGTCGAAAGAAGGAACACAAAAGCGGCTGCTTGAAGAGAATGATCTTACACTTGATAAGGCTGTCACTATTGCAGCATCGCACGAAGCCGCAGCGAGAGGCACTGCGGAAATGCAGCTGAAGGCAGCGGTACTCAGCGTAGATCAAATGGCTTTGGGTACAGCGAAATGTTATCGTTGTGGAAAGACAACACACGATCAGAACCAATGCTGGTTTAAAAATCAGGAATGTAGAAAATGTGGCAAGCTTGGTCACATAGCTAAAGTATGCCGGTCAGGAAAGAAGACCAGCAACAATAAGTCACCGCAGGAAAAGTGCAGAAAGGTACATAAGGTGGCTGAGAAGAGTTCGGATGAACAGAATTCGGATTCAGACTCCAACAGCAAGGAACTGGGTAGTCTGAGAATTCACAATGTGAGTAAGGAAGCTGACCTACAAACTATCTGGGTCACACTTCAGATAGCAGGAGTCCAAGTGAAGATGGAATTGGACACTGGATCGGCGTTGACGGTCATGAATAAGCAAGATTACAAAAGGTTATTCACACATATTCCCCTATGGGATACGGAGATAGTATTGCAGACATACACGGGGCAAAGAGTATACCCCATCGGAAAGATAAAAGTCAAGGTGGTACACAAGGGCAAAAAACACCAAGGAATGGACTTATATGTACTACCTGAGGGAGGTCCACCACTTCTGGGACGGGAGTGGATCAGGAAAATAAATATGGACTGGCACTCCCTAAAAGCAATAACGGTAGATTCTGGAAAAAAATATGTCAAACCTGAACGATTGTCCAGAATATTGGATGAGGGCATATGCAGCAGTGACAGTGACAAAGCAGAGAGTGAGAACTCGGTGAAGACAATCAGCTCAGACTCTGGAACTGATGATGGTAAGACCAGCCCATGTGCAAAAGACAAGTCTAAAATGGACTTGCAGACTAATGATGGAAAAACGAAGGAGTGCATAAATGCTTCAGAAGAGAACAAAGTATCAGAACAGAATTCCACTGAACAACAACAACATAGTTTGACAGAGAATTCTGAGTCTGTCCAGTCTACAGACATGCACATTTCTGAGGGCACTGCTGATTCAAAGAATGAAAAAGAATTGCTAACCAGAAATGAAAAGGAAAGTAAATCTGATAAACAAGTCACTCTGGTCCCGGATTCATTAACTCTCAATGGAGCAGTAGATTCTACCAATAGAAAGTCAAAGAGAAATTCTGATTCGGGTAGTATATCTGCATCCGATAGCGTTGACTTGAACATTTCCCTTTCAGGTGATCTCTCTTTAAACAAGGAAAGTGGCTCTCTATCAATACGGGGTAACCAAGCATACAACAAAACTCTGAAACGAACTAGAAAATTTGTTGTCGATGGAGTGGAAGTGAGTGTCACTACTTCAAAGATTATTGGTGAGGATGAGAAGAAAGCTGAGGAAATGCGATTCCTAAGGCGGCAGGAGCTGCGAGAGTTTCGGTTGCTTCGGAAGGAGGAACACCGGGCTCGAACTCAACTCAATTTCAAACTACAACAGCAATTAGAACAAATGATTCGCCGTTTTGAGCAAGAGATGAATGCAAAGAAAAAGTTCTTTGACACAGAGTTGGAGAGTCTGGAAAGACAGCAGAAGCAGCTGATTGAGAAAATGGAACAGGAACACACAAACCGTCTGCGCGATGAGGCCAAACGAATCAAAGCTGAGCAAGAAAGGGAATATGTCAAATTCATCGACCAGTTGAAAGCTAAGAAGAAAGAGCACCCTTTTGTGAGCAGTGTCAGCAGTAATAAGCCACTCAGGGAATTGGTGGCAGAGGCAAAAGCTGAAGTGATGGAGGAAATAGAAGACAATAGAGAGGAAGCAGAAGATGATGACTCATCTGAACCATTATCACCCCTACCAGGTCACGCACGTGGTCCCTCCGAACTGAGCCAAATCAGCCTGGAAGCAGAAAAACTTCCCAAGGTACTCGAGCCTTTAGAAGTCAACAGTGCTGGTTCTGAAGTTACGAAAGTTCAAGCTGTTAAGTCCAGTGAAGGACTATTAGATGAGTCACCCCAGCAACGAGAACCAGAGACCCCTGAAAGGCGTTATCCGTCTCGGATCAGGAGGCCTCCTCAGAGACTGAATCTGTGAACTGTTTTTACATGAAGTTGTGTATATATGTTATTATGTTATGTTTAATGGGGAATATATACTGTTAAGCTAAAAAGGGAGGATTGTGGTGTATGTAACCGTTCCACCTTTAAGAGAACTATTTTAAGAGATGCACTACTTTATCTTGGCTGCTGTACACTATAATACTGGTGGTGACCACACCGGTATATAAGTGCTGTGTAATGATTTATTGGGCAGTTCAGCCTGACCTCCGACTAGTAAAGACCTGTTGAATTTACTCTTGTGGTCTGTGTGCAGTGATTCTTATTAACAATAACTAGAACACACAGACTTAACAGGACTCTTTTGAATACTCTCTCTGTTGTGACTATACGAAGCGGCACCTGGTGTACATTACCACGAAAGTGGTGCAAGTCCCGATTAAACTAAAGCATAAAATAAAATGACTGGACAATGCTTCCACTTCATATCCTCGCAATCCTCATGCTTCTCAATGGGTGTGGTGTCATTCCAGTTGCTTTCGGAGACATGTTTTCAAAGTGTACAATTCATCCTGAGAACGTCACAAACATCTGTTTTGATGTTTTGAATGTTAGAAAGAAAGACTTGCATTTATATAGCGCCTTTCATGACCACCGGACGTCCCAAAGCGTTTTACAGCCAATGAAGTACTTTTTAGTCTCTGTTGTAATGTAGGAAACACAGCAGCCAATTTGCACACAGCAAGCTCCCACAAACAGCAATGTGATAATGACCAGATAATCTGTCTTTTGTTATGTTGGTTGAGGGATAAATATTGGCCAGGACACCGGGGATAACTCCCCTGCTCTTCTTCAAAATAGTGCCATGGGATCTTTTACATCCACCGGAGGGGGCAGACGAGGCCTCGGTTTAACGTCTCATCCGAAGGACGGCACCTCCAACAGTGCAGCACTCCCTCAGCACTGCACTAGACTGTCAGCCTAGACTTTATGTGCTCAAGTCCCTGGAGTGGGACTGTGTACTCACAACTTTCTGACTCAGAGGCGAGATTGCTACCCACTGAATCACAGCTGACACTGAATGTTGTGAGAAAATGGCAAGCTCCCTTTGACATTTTACTTGCATGGAAATAAAACTGCCCGTCCTGGATAGTCGAGCTCTGCACTGCCCTTCTATCCAATGAAATGAGTCTCATTGCTCTGTTAATTCTGCCCAATTGACTGACTCCTGGTACTAAAACCTCTGTGACCTCGGGTGCCTTAGGAGAGGAATTTGTCAGAGATTTTCTGAAAGGGCCAAGATTTTTTGCTATTTCTCTCTCTCTCTCTCTCTCTCGGCTTTTTGCCTTCCGATCAATTGCCAGAGACCCCTTAATACAGCTGTTTCTGCCTTAAATAAACGGAGGGCTTAAGACGCTTTAACCAACAACTTCAAAATTGATGCGAATGGATTATGGTCATCATTATTTGGCCACTATAAGCGGCTGCCCGTTTTAACCGTGGACGTTTTAAGTGGTGGGGACTGCACCAGGAAAGACGGATAGGGTTAATGTGGCAAAGGTTCCGCTCCTGATGTTGAGCTTCACTAGATGGGAGTGCAAGTCACAGAATCAGACCTAGAGTGCCATAGCCCTACCTCTGATCCGCACTCCCAGTCTACTTGGGCTCCATTCCGTGAGAGGCGCCTCACAAACTTTATCTATAAAGTATGCAAATTCAAAAGGGAGCTGGATAGATATTTGGTGAAGAAAGGGGTTGAGGGATATGAGAGATAGAATAGTCTACATCCAATCTTTTGTCTCTGTGGACTGCATTAGAATGCACCATGAAGTCTTGGGAACCAGAATGTTCCCATTAATTTACATACACCAGAAACCCCTGGTGCCCACAGGTCTGGGTGCTCTGATTGGGGTTGATTCTTAAGTGAGGCAACAAGGCTAACAGCAAACCCTTTCCAAACATCCTAGGTCCATGAAATTCAAAGAGAATAAACCAGTAAATAGCACTGAGTTGCTTGGACTCGGAGAGGCGGATTGCCAATGTTTGGGGGCACACATGGACTGCACATTGGACATCTGGCTTAGGATATGTTTCAATCATCGGGACTGCACTGGCCTCTTTGGGCCCTGTGCATTCCAACAATTCAAGTAACACGTTTCATTAAAGATCATCTTTTATCTATTATAATATCGCATTCTGTTCCTTTTGTTACCACAGTTGCAAGAGTCTTTCTCTTCCTGCCTCTCTCTCTGTCTCACCACTTTCCCGCAGTGACATGGTGAAGATTGGGATTTAAACGATTATCACTGGCATGGAGGCAGGCACTGCACCTCAAGGCCAAATAGACAGATAGTGGGGGGAGATTTTAACCGTACCCAACCAGTTGGAAACCGATCAGGTGGGCGGTTGAGATCACGTAGGTTAGGCCATGCTTAGGATAGTGCACAGTTCAGGTCTCCATATTATAAAAAAGATATAGAGGCATTGGAGAAGGCGCAAAAAAGATTCACAAGGATGATACCAGAACTGAGAGGAATCATAGAATCATAGAAAGGTTACAACACAGTAGGAGGCCATTCGGCCCGTTGAGCCCGTGCTGGCCCTCTGCAAGAGCACTTCAGCTAATCCCACTCCCCCGCCCTTTCTCCGTAGCCCTGCAAACTTTTTTCTCTCAGGTACTTATCCAATTCGCTTTTTGAAAGTGATGATTGAATCTGCCTCCACCACCCTTTCAGGCAGTAAATTCCAGATCCTAACCACTCGCTGCGTAAAAAAGTTTTCCCTCATGTCGCCTTTGGTCCTTTTGCCAATCACCTTGAATCTGTGTCCTCTGGTTCACTGCCAATGGGAACAGTCTCTCTCTATCTACTCTGTCTGAACACCTCATGATTTTGAACACCTCTATCAACTCTCCTCTCAACCTTCTCTGCTCTAAGGAGAACAACCCCAGCTTCTCCAGTCTATCCACGTAACTGAAGTCCCTCATCCCTGGAATCATTCTTTTAAATCTTTTCTACACCCTCTCTAAGGCCTTCACATCCTTCCTAAAGTGCGGTGCCCAGATTTGGAAACAATACTGCAGTTGAGGCCGAACCAGTGTTTTATAAAGGTTCATCATAACATCCTTGTTGTTGTACTCTATGCCTCTATTTATGAAACCCAGGATCCTGTAAGCTTTTTTAACCGCTTTCTCAACCTGCCCTGCCACCTACAATAATTTGTGCACATATACCCCCAGGTCTCTCTGTTCATGCACCCTCTTTATTATTGTCCCCTTTAGTTTATATTGCCTCTCCTTGTTCTTCCTACCAGAATGTATCACTTCACACTTTTCTGCGTTAAATTTCATCTGCCACGTGTCCGCCCATTCCACCAGCCTGTCTATGTCCACTTGAAGTCTATCACAATCCTCCTCATTGTTCACTATATTTCCAAGATTTACATCATCTGCAAATTTTGAAATTGTGTCCTGTACACCCAAGTCATTAATATATATCAAGAAAAGCAGTGGTCCTATTACCGACCCCTGGGAAACACCACTGTATACCGTCCTCCAGTCCGAAAAACAACCATTCACCCTACTCTCTGTTTCCTGTCACTTAGTCAATTTTGTATCTATGCTGTTCACCAGACTGTCCCCTTTTTTCCATGGGCTTCAACTTTGCTCTTAAGCCTATTATGTGGCACTTTATCAAATGCCTTTGGGAAATCCATGTACACTACGTCAACCACATTGCCCTCATCAACCCTCTCTGTTATCTGATCAAAGAACTCAATCAAGTTGGTCAAACACGATTTGCCTTTCACAAATCCGTGCTGGCTTTCCTTAATTAATCCACAGTTGTCCAAGTGACTGTTAACTTTGTCCCTGATTATCGTTTCCAAAAGCTTCCCCACTACCGAGGTTAAACTGACTGGCCTGTAGTTGCTGGGTTTATCCTTACACCCTTTATTGAACAATGGTGTAATATTTGCAATTCTTCAGTCCTCTGGCACCATCCCCGTATCTAAGGAGGATTGGAAGATTATGGCGAGTACCTCCGTGATTTCCTCCTTAACTTCCCTCAGCATCCTAGTATGCATCCCAACTGGTCCGGGTAATGTATCAACTTTAAGTTCAGACAGCCTTTCTAGTATCTCCTCTTTATCAATTTTTATCTCATTCAGTATCTCCACTACCTCCTCTTTCACTATGACTTTGGCAGCAACTTCTTCCTTGGTGAAGACAGATGCAAAGTACTCATTTAGTACCTCAGCCATGCCCGCTGCCTCCATGCATAGGTCTCCTTTTTGGTCCCTAATCGGCCCCACCCCTCCTCTTACTACCCATTTATTATTTATATGCCTATAGAAGACTTTTGAATTCCCTTTTATGTCAGCTGCCAGTCTATTCTCATACATTCTCATTGCCCCTCTTATTTTCTTTTTCACTTCCCCTCTGAGCTTTCTATATTCAGCCTGATTCTCACCTGTATTCTCAACCTGACATCTGTCATACGTGTCCTTTTTCTGCTTCATCTTACTCTCTATCTCTTTTGTCATCCAGGGAGCCATGACTTTGGTTGCCCTACCTTTCCCCCTAGTGGGAATGTACCTCAACTGTACCTGAACTATTTCCTCTTTAAAGGCAGCCCATTGTTCGATTACAGTTTTTCCTGCCAATCTTTGATTCCAATTTGCCTGGGCCAGATCCATTCTCAACCCACTGAAATTAGCCTTCCTCCAATTAAGTATTTTTACTCTAGATTGCTCCCTGTCCTTTTCCATAGCTAATCTAAACCTTATGATACTGTGATTTCTGTTCCCTAAATGTTCCCCTACTGACACTTGCTCCACTTGACCAACCTCATTCCCCAGAACCAGATCCAGCAATGCCTCCTTTCTCATTGGGCCGGAAATGTACTGATCAAGAATGTTCTCCTGAACACACTTCAGAAATTCTTCCCCATCTCTGCCCTTTACACTATTATTATCCCAGTCTAGATTAGAATATTTGAAGTCCCCCATTTCCGCAATTGCCCCTACCTCGGCAGGTCCGGTGCGGCCGGGGTCGGTGGTGGATCCCGACCTCGCTGATGACTCCAGCCTGCTCTGTAGAATGATTTTACCATGATTGGGCTTGTTAAGCCCACCTAGTGCATTTGCCAGCCAATTGAATGAAGCGGGTCTGATGACGTCACTTGATGATGCGTCATCCACCGGCTTCCTTAAAGGGATTTTGACAGTTGTGCTGTCAGTGTTCTACAGCATTGAGGTGCTACAAACACTGACAAGCACTGCACAAAGGCACGCAGAGTGGAAGAGACCTCCCCAGGACACCAACGCAGCCTGGTTGCACATTGCACAGGAGGACACAAGCAGGGATGTCATTAGGAGGACCAGGCTTCAGTGGCGCAAACCTTTCAATGATCTCAGTAGATCACGAAACGTTATTGCAAAGCCAAACTCAACCTCATCCTGCTGTGCCTCTCATCACATCCCCATCACTCTGCCTTCCCTACCTTACTCCTGCTCATCTTTACTCACACCAAATTACCTTGCACCTCCACCCATCCCTCTCTATCTACATTATCACTGCCCCATCTCACTAGCCACCCCTCACACTCATCCTCATCCAATCATACCAACTAACACACAAGGGTAGGCACTTGTATGTTTTAGCCAATGTTCATGTGAAGTTTCTGTTAATGTGGTGTCAAACATTGAAATCTTTATTTTCAACACTTTGCATTCTTGGACAGATTTGTGTGCACCTTTGGAAGTGGCTTAGTGAGTTGTCGTGAATGGTGAGACATAACGGTACCCCCCGCAATGGTGGTGAGTGTGAAAGGAATGGCTTGGGCATTGTAGGGATGCTTATTGGTGTTGGTGTGGGGTGGTGCCAACCTGGCGCATCATGTGGCAGCCAGGGTGTACAGTGTCAAGTGAAGTAAATCTGGCCATGGTGAGGCCATCCCTGGCGTCCCGGGCAGCAATGTGGTCGGGTGCTGATGCCCTGTGTCCTGTGCAACATCAGTTGATTGCAGAGAAGGTTGGTGTTGTTGTTGGTGCTGATGGTATGCCCGGTGCTGCTGGTGTTGGGGCTGATCGCGGTGGGATTCTGAGGACCAAGGTGAGATTGTTTCAAGGGCACCGATGCTGATGTAATAAATGGCAGGTATAGGTGAGATGACAGAAGCGATCTGTCAGTGGTGAGAGAGGTTGTTCCAATGAGGTGAGACTGGATACAGAGTTTACTCCAAACACCTGCAGTCTGCATAAAGCGCAATCTATCTTCCAAATGCAGTAAGCAACAGCTTCTGAGCTTGGAAAGTGAACAGCTGTGAGATGGGAGCTTTTATAGCACATTTGCAGCTGTGAAGAGATCATTTCATGGTAACACAGCTCCCGACCTCCTTTCCTGACGTGATCATCGAGCAGCGTGGACCCCTTGGGGACCTCATAAAATGTAAAGGTGAGCACAAAATACTTTTTAAGCTCACCTTTAAATGCTGCTTAAGCTCTTAACAAGGTCATAATGACCTAAATTGCCTCCCCTGCCACTGCATGTCAGGTCTGTTCAGCGTTGACAAACCCGACATCTGGGAAAGTCGCGTGGTGCCGGGTTGACAGCGGGTTCCCGACCCACTGTGAGAAAAAACATTTTCCCACCTGACCCGCCATCAACCGCACCCGCTGACCCTGCTGAACATTCCCCCCAAAGAGTCTTGAAAGTCGGGCCTACTTTTATCTCCGGCCGCTTCTCTCACTTTCTTCGTTAAAGTCTTTATTCACACAATTATTTATAGTTATATTATTTAGTTTATCTAGTTAAGTGAGAGAGAATAAAACGCTATTACTCACCCACCAATCGCCTGCCTGCTGTCCTGTGGCGCCACTCCTTGATTTTGCTGTTCTTTTGGAATTCGCCAGATTTGTATCTGCCGCCTCCTCGCAGAACCGCGCTGTCCTCGGCCTCCCGCTGTATTTATACCTCCTCCGGTGCTGCCGACTCCTCGCAGGTCCTGATAAGGATACACTTATCAGCAAAGTCGGAACAGGCTGGGGCTGAAAAGAGAAGGCTGAGGGATGACCTGATCGAGACCTTTAAGACAATGAAAAGTTTGATAGGGTACATGTAGAGAAAGTCTTTCCACTTGTGGGGGCGTCCAAAACTAGAGGCCATCAATATAAGATAGTCACTAATAAATCCAATAGGGAATTCAGAAGAAACTTCTTTACCCAGAGAGTGGTGAGAATGTGGAACTCGCTACCACAGGCAAATACCATAGATACATTTAAGGGGAAGCTAGCTAAGCACATGAGGGAGAAAGGAATAGAAGGATATATTGATGGGGTTAGATGAAGAGGGTGGGAGGAGGCTCGTGTGGAGCATAAATGGCGGCATGGACCAGTTGGGCCGAATGGCCTGTTTCTGTGCTTTAGCTCACTTACCCACCCTGGAGCTGGTGGGAGAGGCCCTGCCGTGATTTTCACCAGCTCTCCGGAGCAGGCGGCAAGGACACCCGTCAAGCGCCGGTGAGGTCCTTTTTAACATATGTATGTTGGGTCCCGATAACAACATCGGAACCAGACCAGAAATTTTACTAGGGGCCTCAGCGGGCAGAGGCAGTGAGTTTCCCTCCAGGCCAACCAAGCGCGGGACTGGACTGGGGTCAGAAGAGGCCCAAGAAATGTACAGTTTACTTTCCTTGTGGAGCCAGGAGGAGCAAGAGTGCCCCACAACGACTGCACACGTTGCCATTAGGGCACCGCAGGACCAGCCAGAAGCTTTTGCTAACCGCAAGGGGTTTGACTTTATCAATGTCCAGCTAGTATATAGTCACACCAAAAGAATCGTGCAGGCCCATGCCAGGTACCCAGACAGTTGCCATGATTCATCCATCCTTCAGCAATCGAGCATTCCCCCCACCAATTTTCCACCATAGCACAAATTTGAGAGGGTGGCTGCTTGGGAACAAGGGTTACCTTCTGCTGACTTGGCTCATGACATCTCTTTGAAACCCCACAACACCTGAGAACCTCAGATATAACCTGAGCCCTGCCACCATGAGGAGGACCGTCGAGCTCATACTAGGGTTCCTAAAGCAAGTTGAAACTGTTGTTAAATCTGCTAACTTAAGAACTTATCCACCTCCCATGTGCAGGCAAATGCAACCCAGAGGAGTGCCATGCCATCAACTCACAACCAATTGAGGTGGGATTGAAGGAGTCAACCTTCATCACTGTTACTGACCTGCGACTTCTACCCCCAATTACGTTCAACCATAAACCTCCTCTAATAACCCTTCCCCGTCACGTTCCCTAATACACACCTCGCACACCTTCCCTAATAAGTCTCCCCAGAAAACCCTCACCCAGCTAACCTTTGCTAACAACACTCTCCCAAAATCTCTCACGCAAAACTTCCCCAATCGTCCTCCTCTTAACCTTCCCTGAGAACCGTCCTCATAACACTTCCTTGATGGTCTTCCCTTGAAGATGCTCTCCCTGATAATCCCTTCTCTCAGATCTTTGCCCGTGTAAGTCTGCCTCTCATACCCCCTTCTTTCCAATCTGATGGACTGCAGGAACCAGTTGTAGTCATTGAACCACGATGTATCCATTTGCACCAGCGAGTTGACTTTAAAATCTTTGTCCTGGTCCTTAATTCCTTCCAAAGCCTTGGTCCACTCTACCTCAGAGATCGCCTCCAGCTGTACATCACTGCAACCTCCTTTTCTCACAACTGCTCATTATCCACTAGTTGTCCACTGTCCAGTAAAACACATCTCTCTATATATGAAGAGTGCTATAGGGCTATAGTTTCATTATAATCAGAAATATATGCAGCATATAAAAATATACAATCAATAATAAATGTATGATTGGCAAAAGAACCAAAGACGACATGAGGAAAAACCTTTTTAGGCAGCGAGTGTGTTCTGGACCAATGGACTTTTTACATGCAGTGAACATTTTATATGCAGATAGCACCCTCTGGTGGTGGTTATTGTGTTAGCAGTTTGTATGCTGGAAAGGTCATCTGACCTTACTACCTTTCTTCCTGTGTGAGGTCATTTGACCTTTGTTCCTTTCTCCCTGTGAGAGGTCATTTGACCTTCGTACCTTTCTTCCTGTGTAACACAGGAAGTAGAATTCCAGGAAGAACCTGGCAGTAATGGAGGATTCCATAAGGGTTTCACAATCCAATGTAATCTGATTTCATATGTTAGGCCAAGCGCAATATCTGTGAGTATCTTTGTTCCTTAGCATAATAGCAACGTTGTCAGAGTAGTATTTTGATAACACTATGTTTATAAAAGGTTAATATTTGATAGTTACAGAAGTGAGTCCAAATGTTAGTTAGTTATACAATTAATCTATTCTACTGTTGTAAATATGTTCATATCTTATGTAATATCGAATGTATAGTACTCAGTTATGTACAAAACATACTTTGTCTTTGTTTACAGTTTCACAAAATTGTTCAAGTAAAGGCTTCAAACAGCAAAACGGCTTCACGAAGAATTATTTTGAATAAGTGTTTAACTTGCTGGATAACTAGATAGGAGCACGTCTAGCGCGGCCAGTACAGAGTGGTTAGGATCTGGAATGCACTGCCTGAGAGGGTGGTGGAGGCAGACTTAATCGTGGCTTTCAAAAGGGAATTGGATAAGTACCTGAAGGAAAGAAATTTGCAGGGCTATGGGGAAAGGGCGGGGGAGTGGGACTAGCTGAAGTGCTCTTGCAGAGAGCTGGCACGGGCTCGACGGGCTGAATGGCCTCCTTCTGTGTTGTAACCGTTCAATGATTCTATGATTTGAACTTTCTTCATTTAACTGAAATTTTTTCTTTTAATTTGCCAGATGGTATTAAACAACTAGGTTGAGACCGAATCAAGTGACCCAAAGCTGTATATTAGTTTTCAACACTCAACCTGTGTACTGCACTCTGTGTAGAATCACTCCTGCGATTGTGACGTTGCCAGATTCGGCTTTGCAAACACACTAATATCCAGCAGATTGTCTGTCACATTGCTGTACTGTGCAAACAGTAAAGGATTCTCAACCACAGACTATATCATCTTTCTCACTTGGCTCATATTTCCTGGTAGGCTCTAATCCTGACTCACTCTTGAAAATTGCACTTAAACCACGATTGGACCTCGCTGGAAAACATCATCCAGCTCAGCAAAACTGCAGTCAAATCTGGTTTGAAAATTCCCGAGTATTGAGAGTCATGGGAGGTGCACTGAAAATTCTGAAGAAGGGGTTTAAGTTCCTCTGGTAGTGCGTTGTGTAG
Source organism: Somniosus microcephalus (assembly GCF_052327205.1). Lineage (NCBI taxonomy): Eukaryota > Metazoa > Chordata > Chondrichthyes > Squaliformes > Somniosidae > Somniosus > Somniosus microcephalus. The sequence continues at coordinate 116,158,292 of NC_141000.1, forward strand.
CGCATTCACGTAAAATTCCTTGCTGCTGAAAGATTAAGGTTAGGTGAACATTTTGGGATGGAATTTTTACCAACTTCAGGGGTAGATTTTTAACTTGATGCTTGGGTATAAAACTGGCATTGCAGATTGGACGGCCATTATAGAAACTATCCAACTTTCATTCCCATTCATCTCAACGCAAATGAACATCAGGCGGCCTCTATAACTGATGGCTGATCCAGATCATTAGTTTTACACCTGGGCAGCAAGTTGCTAACCTACCCCTGACAGCTTCCGTCTGAAATATTTTCTTTTACATGCTGTGCATTTCTTCCATTCATGTGATGCCCCATTATATTGCGGTAACATCTGAGTGCTTCAGAATCAATTAATTATGGAAGGCAATTTGGCAGCCAATTTGTACCAACAACATCACATCAAAAGCAATGAGATGAATAACCATTTATCTCATCGTGTTGTTTGAGGGTAAAATATTGGACGAGATAAGGTCAATCCTGACTCTTCCTCGAGTATTTACATAGAAAGAAAACATCTCCTATAGTCAAGCTGTCCTGGTACAACTATGACACTGGTATTAAGTCGACAATGTGGAATGTTGCCCAGGTATGTCCTGTCCACAAAAAGCATGATAAACCTAACCCAACTGTAATGTATGTACCTTTAAGGGGGAGAACTACTTTTTACAGCTCCTGTATCCTGTAGTACCGGCAGTGACCACACCTGTATATAAACCCTGAGTAGTGATCTGTACAGTCAGTTGCAGTTTGAACCCTCATTCAGTAAACACCTGTTGATCGTTCCCTGCAGTCTTTGTCTGATTATTGAAGGACACAACATTAAGATACACGGATCTAACATTGGCGACGACGCAGATTCGAACCTACCTGCAACTCTGCATCACCTCCCAGGGATTCGCTCCTGGAGACCAGTGGAAGGAGGTTGAGTCCAGAAGCACGGGCGTCGACCACGGGCAACCGCCCAGTCATCCAGCGGAGATTTGAGCATCGCAGGGGAGGCTGTCGAGAGCCAGGCTTGGCTTTCCAGTCACGGTGGTCCAGCGAAACGGGCTGGCAACAGGTACTGTGTAGACCCTTCCCGGACAGCGGTGGCTAGAGCCGACCGAGCGGCACAGAAAAAGGCCGAGCAGCGTTGACGGGGGAGAGAGAGAGGGCAGAGCGCACAGGGCGCAGCCGGTGTTCAGGACCGAGTGGCGTCAACGGGGAGAGAGACGAGTGAGAGCAGAGCGCAGCCGGTGTTCAAGGGCCGAGCAGCGTAAACGGGGGAGAGAGGCGAGAGAGAGCAGAGCGCAGCCGGTGTTCAAAGGCCGAGCAGCGTCAATGGGGGAGAGAGGCGAGAGAGAGCAGAGCGCAGCCGGTGTACAAGGGCCGAGCAGCGTCAACGGGGGAGAGAGGTGCGCAGGAAAACGTGAGGCGCTGCCATTGCCACGAGGACCGCAGAGAGCGGCATTGGCAGCAGCGCAGGAGCAGCGCACGAAGCCCACAGGGCATCGGCATTTGCCACGAGGACCGCTGAGAGCGGCGTTGGCAGCAGCGTGGGAGACGCCATTTTAAGTCGCAGTGGGGAAGAAAGGAAACCGCGGGAGACGCCATTTTAAGCCGCAGCGGGGAAGATAGGAAAGTGCGGGAGATGCCATTTTAAGCCAGTCTAAACACACCCACAAATGCCGAAGAGTGGCAGTATCACAGCGTTCGACAATGAAGTCGAAGATTGGACGACATATGTCGAACGCATAGAAGTATACTGCAAGGCGAATGAAGTGCCAGATGACAAGAAAGCGCTGGTATTGTTGAATTCAATGGGTGCAAAAACGTATGGCTTACTACGAAACCTAGTAACCCCAGAGAAGCCAGTAGAAAAGGATTTTGAAAACATAGTGTCAATCCTACAGGACCACTTAAACCCCACACCGCTGCTGATAGCAGAAAGATTTAAGTTTCACAAAAGGAACCAGCATAAAGACGAAAGTAATGCTGAGTATTTAACGGAACTACGCAAGCTATCGAAACACTGCCAGTTTGGAACGGGACTAGCAGATACTTTAAGGGGCAAGTTTGTGTGTGGGCTTCAAAGTGAAGGAACCCAGAAACGGCTTCTATCAGAAAAGGATCTTACGCTGGATAAGGCTTTCAGCATTGCAGTATCACACGAAGCAGCAGCACGGGCTGCAGAGATACAACGGAGACCGCAAGAATATGGCACAAATGAAATGTCATACGGAACAGTGAATTGCTAGCGCTGCGGCAGAACAACACACGACCATAATGATTGCTGGTTCAAGGACAAAGTGTGCAGACAGTGTGGAAAAGTAGGACACATAGCAAGAGTCTGCAGGTCGGGAAAGAAAACCAGCAGCAAGAAATCTCCACAGGAGAAGTACAAGAAGGTACATAAGGTGATGGAGAGTAGTTCAGATGAACAGAAGAGTGATACAGACTCTGGAAGCAAGGAGCTGGGTTGTCTGAAACTACATAATGTGATCAAAATGAAGGATCACCAAACTATCTGGGTCACGCTCAAGATAGCAGGAGTCCAAGTGAAAATGGAATTGGACACAGGATCAGCCCTAACAGTCATAAACCGAAGGGACTACAAGCGGCTATTCTCACATATACCCTTGAGAGATACAAAGATTGTCTTGAAGACGTACACAGGGCAAAAAGTCTACCCCAAAGGAAAAATAAGGGTGAACGCTATATATAACGGCAAGGAAACACCAAAAATGGACCTATATGTATTGCCAGATGGAGGACCACCACTACTAGGACGTGAATGGATCCGGAAGATACAGCTAGATTGGCATTCCATACAAGCACTGACTGTAGATGCCAAAAAGGATGACGACGTCACACCTGGACGACTGTCAAAAATGCTAACTGATGCACAAGAAGTGTTCCAGCAGGGACTCGGAACACTAAAAGGCATAACAGCGATGATCAAAATAGAGGAAAATGCAAGCCCAAAGTTGTACCTTATGCGATCCGCCCAGCCGTCAAAGCAGAGCTGGAAGGTTTGGAACATTCAGGAGTACTGTCCAAAGTGGACTGGAGCAAGTTGGCTACACCCATCATTCCTGTAATGAAGAGGTCGTTGAGTAATACGCCTGGGGAACCAAAGAAGGTTCGCATCTGTGGGGACTTTAAGGTGACAGTGAACCCAGTCCTTCACACTGTACAATATCCGCTTCCGCGGATTGAAGATATTTTCGCCTCGCTATCTGGTGGGAAATGCTTCACTAAGATTGATCTGGCCCAGGCGTACCTGCAAATGGAGGTAGAAGAAGCCTCGAAACAGTACCTCACGATCAACACTCATAAAGGTCTCTACCAATACAACCGGCTGGTGTTCGGGGTAGCATCAGCTCCGGCTATTTGGCAAAGCGCAATGGATCAAGTCCTGCAAGGGATTCCAGGGACCCAGTGTTATTTGGACGAAATCCTGGTCACGGGCGAAAATGACAGTGATCACCTCGCCAACCTGGAGCAGGTGCTCACTAGATTGAAGGAATATGGGCTCCGAGCTAATCGCCACAAATGCGAGTTTTTCCAGAAGCAGATCTCGTATTGAGGCCACGATATTCATAAAGAGGGGTTACATAAGTCCCCTGAAAAGATTGAGGCAGTAGTCAAGGCTCCAGCACCGGAAAATGTGTCACAACTGAGGTCGTTCCTCGGGCTGGTGAACTACTACCATAAGTTCTTGCCGAATTTGTCTACCGTACTACACCCACTGAACACCCTACTGCAAACGGGGTACCATGGAAGTGGAGTGACGAATGTAAACGAGCTTTCCAGAAGAGCAAAGCATTGATCACATCAAAAGAGGTGTTGGCTCATTTCAACCCAGCACTACCAATTCGGTTGGCGTGTGATGCATCACCCTATGGCATTGGAGCGGTGCTGTCGCACAAAATACCGGATGGCTCAGAGAGGCCAGTAGCCTTTGCGTCTTGGTCACTAACCTCAGCCGAGCGTAACTACGCCCAGATTGACAGGGAGGCCCTCAGCCTCATGTGGGGAGTGAAAAAGTTCAATCACTATCTGCACGGGCAGAAGTTCACCTTGCTGACTGACCACCAATCACTTGTCTCCATCTTTAATCCAAAGAAGGGCGTTCCGGTGATGACTGCGCAACGGCTACAAAGATGGACCCTTTTTCTAGGGGCGCACCAATATGAAATCGAGTATAAGGGCACGAAACAGCATGGAAACGCTGATGGGCTATCACGCCTGCCACTGCCTACTGCGGAGGAAGCACCAGCAGTGGATCCTGTCGAAATATTTCATTCGACTATAATTGAATGCTTGCCGGTAACTAACACTGGTATAGAGAAGGAGACCCGAAATGACCTGACACTGTCTCGGGTATATGATTTGACGGTGAGGGGAAGGCCAGCACATGGCGACTCACTGTTGCCAGCATTCTCATCCAGAAGAGAACAGCTGTCAGTATGCCAGGGGACCTTGATGTGTGGCTCCCAAGTGGTAATTCCACCCTAGTTAAGGGAGAGAGTGCTCAATGAGCTTCACGAAGGTCATCTGGGAGGGGTGAAAATGAAAAGCCTTGCTAGGGCTTATGTGTGGTGGCCGGGGATCGATCAGCAAATCGAGGACCTGACAAAGAGCTGCTCAGGATGCCAGAAGGTCCAAAATGCACCACCACATGCCCCTCTACACCCATGGGAGTGGTCCTCATCTCCATGGCAACGGGTGCATATTGATTTTGCTGGTCCATTCATGGACTTAATGTTTTTAATAGCCGTGGATGCGCACTCAAAATGGCCTGAGGTGATCAAAATGTCCTCCACCACCACGGAGAAAACTATTGCAGTCCTACGGACCATTTTTGCCAGGAACGGCTTGCCAGAGCAGATTTGCTCTGATAACGGACCACAGTTTGTGTCCGAAGAGTTTCGAAGATTTATGAAAAGGAATGGGGTAAGGCATTACACATCCGCCCCGTATCATCCAGCCACAAATGGATTGGCTGAGAGGTTCGTACAAACCTTTAAAAAAGCAGTAAAGGCCATGTGCGATGACCACATTCCACTGCAGCATAAGGTGGACAATTTCTTATTAGCCTACAGAAATGCGACACATGCGGTCACCAACCAGGCCCCGGCCATGATGTTCTTTAACCGAAGGTTGAGATCTCGTCTAGATTTGCTCAGACCAAATGTACGAAGAGACGTTGAGAGTAAGCAATTCCAGCACATCAATGAGAAGCTGACAAGGAGCTTCAATGTAGGGCAACCAGTCTTGGCCCGCGACTACCGAACAGAGAAATGGCAACCAGGAACGATATGCACACGGCAGGGGCCACTAATGTACACAGTGGATGTTGGGGAGAACATTGTGAGACGCCATGCTGGCCAGATCCTAGAGTCACAGGAACGAGTCAACCCCATGCCTCGCCCATACGTACCTGGTGAGGAACCCAACGTACAGGTCGCATCTACCTCAGAAACAATAGCATTGGAAGCTGATGAATCAACTGACGACAGGGTGTTAGAATCGCCGCCGCACCAAGAGTGAGACACTCGGGAAAGGCATTATCCAGAAAGAATCAGGAAGCCTCCCAAAAGACTGAATTTATAAATAGACTATTTTCAGTTAATGTTGCATGTTAAAAGTGTTAATTGTAATTAGTTGATATTTAATTGTTAAATGAGTGTTATGGTACTGTTAATCTAAAAGGGGAGGAATTGTAATGTATGTACCTTTAAGGGGGAGAACTACTTTTTACAGCTCCTGTATCCTGTAGTACTGGCAGTGACCACACCTGTATATAAACCCTGATTAGTGATCTGTACAGTCAGTTGCAGTTTGAACCCTCATTCAGTAAACACCTGTTGATCGTTCCCTGCAGTCTTTGTCTGATTATTGAAGGACACAACATTAAGATACACGGATCTAACACCAACCAGTTACTGAACTGCCAGTCCCTCTCAATCATCAGTAATATGATCGAAGGACTCACCAATTGGGCCATCAAGAAACATCTGCTCACCAATAACCTACTCATTGACACTCAATTTGGGTTCTGCCAGACCTACTCATTGCAGCCTTAATCCAAACGTTATTGCATGAATGCCAGAGAAGAGGTGAGAGTAGCTTCCCTCAATATTGGTATTCACCTAAGGAGTCCCTGCAAAACTGAGGTCAATGGAGGTCAAAAAGAAAAAAAATCCATCAACGTTTGGAGCCCTACATGTCACACAGGAAGATACGAACATACAAAATTGACAGGCAGGGAAAGATCAGTTGGTCCATCAAGCTGGCCCCACACACCATGACTGCAGGAGCATTTTGACTAAACACTTCTTTCCTCTCCCCGACTTCCCCCACCAACCCCCCCCCCTCATCCCCGCAAACATGTACTCTCCTGGGAGAGGCAAAAAGATGGGCATGGTCGTCAGAGACAAGTATTTGCAGCCCCAGGACATCAGTGCAGGACTACCTCATGGAAGCATCTTCAACACAAGCATCTTCAGCTGTTTCATTAATGATCTTCCCTCCATCATAAGGTCAGGTGCAGGGCTGTTCTTTACAGTGCTTTGCTCCATTTACAACTCTGCCGATAATGAAACAGCCCATGCCAGCCTATAGCAGGAACTGGACGACATCCCGGCTTGGGTTGACAAGTGGCAGGGAACGATCATGCCACATAGGTGCCATGTAAAAACCATCTTGAACAAGAGAAAATTCAACCATTTACCCCCAATCTTCAGTGGCACCTCCACCAGAGACCCCCACAATCAACATTCTGGGGGGTCACCATTGCCTAGAATCTTAATTAGGCCAGCCATATCAACACCATGGCTACAAGAGCAGGGAAAGGTCTGGGAATTGTGTGATGAGTGGCTCACTTCCTGACCTCTCAACACCCTTCCACCATCTCCAAGGTTTTAGTCAGGTGTGTGATAGAAAGTTCATCACTCACCTGGATGGCAGCCACAACAATACTGAACAAGCTTAAAGCCATCCTGACACTGGACTCAACATCCTTCCTCTCCATCACCCGTGCACTGTGGCTGCGGAGGTGTAGAATCTACAGAAGCATTACAGCAACTCACCGAGATTTTCTTCGACAGTACCTCCCTTTTCAGCGGCCTCTATCACTGAGAAAAAAAGGACTTGCATTTATATAGCATCTTTTAACGACCTCAGGACGTCCCAAAGCACTTTCCAGCCAATTAAGTGCTTTTGAAGTGTAGTCACTGTTGTAACGTAGGGAAACGCGGCAGCCAATTTGTGCACAGCAAGCTCCCACAACTGTGCCAAGGTTGATTGCTGATTATCTGGTCCTTTCCAGAATCCTTGGGTCCTCTCTCAGTGAGAGTGCCAATTTAGTATCTAATAAGAGGTCCTTTTGGCATGTGGGCCCATGCCCACCAGATTGAGACGGCTCAATTTCAATTTATGTTGCTTCCTTACAGCCAGCTGATACAGGACAGTTTGATCCCATCGGTCTGGGCTGGACTCAAATCCAGGATCCAGAGCTGAAGAGACAGTGGGATAACCCACTGCAACACACTGTCCCCTCAACAGGATAATTTATGAAGGAAACCAGTATAATAAATGGAAACCTCCTTCATCACTGAGGTGTGACCGGAAGGAGTTGGCTTGGCTGAAACATGGTCCAAATTCAGGCCCACAGCCCCCACCCCTCATGTTCGAGGACCAGGACTGTTGCATTGACCATCTATTTCAGAAAGAAGAAAGAAAGATTTGCATTTATATAGCGCCTTTCACGACCACCAGATGTCCCAAAGCGCTTTGCAGACAATGAAGTGTTTTTGAAGTGTAGCCATTGTTGTAATGTAGGAAACGTGGCAGCCAATTTGCGCACAGCAAGCTCCCACAAACAGCAATGTGATTAATGACCAGATAATCTGCTTTTAGTGATGTTGATTGAGGGATAAATATTAGCCAGGACACCGGGGATAACTCCCCTGCTCTTCTTCGAAATAGTGCCATAGGCTCTTCTACATCCACCTGAGAGAGTAGATGGGGCCTTGGTTTTAACACTTCATTTGAAAGATATTACCTTCGACAGTGCGGCACTCCCTCAATACTGCACTGGAGCATCAGCCTAGATTTTTGTGCTCAAGTCTCAAGCAGTGGGCCTTGAACCCACAACCTTCTGATGCAGAGGCAGAGAGTGCTACCCACTGAGCCACGCTTGGTGTCATTTCAGCTTAGTCCTGCAAGAACAGAAAATGAACGTCTGTACATGGAGAACAAGTTAAATCCTGACTCAAGTCTCCTCTTGTAGAACAGAACAAAAGGTACCCAATGTTCTCTTTCCACTGGGTGGATTGGTGCCGTTACAAAATTGAATTAACCAATGGGATGACATGAATTAAATTCAATTATTCAATAAATGTAGCCAAATTATTACTTTGTCTCTGTACTTTCTGCCAGATGAGCAGCAATGTTTCAAAATAATTCAGACATTGCACAGATGTCTTGTTGCTGCTTCATTTCCCAATCGTTCCTGCTGCTTGTCTTGGACGGCTAGTATTGATCCACTCGTCACAGTGTGCCAACCCACCCTCCAACCATTCTATTGTAAACTCATAAGAACATAAGAAATAGGAGCAGGAGTCGGCCATTCGGCCCCTCGAGTCTGCTCCGCCATTCAATAAAATCATGGCTGATCTGATCTTGGCCTCAACTCCACTTTCCCGCCTGCTCCCCATAACCCTCGACTCCCCTATAGATCAAATATCTGTCTATCTCCACCTTGTATATATTCAATGACCCAGCCTCCACAGCTCTCTGGGGTAGAGAATTCCAAAGATTCACGACCCTCTGAGAGAAGAAATTCCTCCTCATTTCCGATTTAAAAGGGTGCTCCCTTATTCAGAAACTATGCCCCCTAGTTCTAGATTCCCCCATGAGGGGAAACATCCTCTCAGCATCTACCCTGTCAAGTCCTCTCAGAATCTTATATGTTTCAATAAGATCACCTCTCGTTCTTCTAAACTCCAATGAGTATAGGCCCAACCTGCTCAACCTTTCCTCATAAGACAACCCCTTCATCTCCGGAATCAACCTCGTGAACCTTCTCTGAACTGCCTCCAATGCAAGTATATCCCTCCTTAAATAAGGTGACCAAAACTGTACGCAGTACACAAGGTGTAGTCTCACCACGCCCTGTACAGTTGTAGTAAGACTTCCCTACTTATACACTCTATCCCCCTTGCAATAAAGGCCAACATTCCATTTGCCTTCCTAATTACTTGCTGTACCTGCATGATAACTTTGTGTTTCATGTACAAGGACCCCCAGATCCCTCTGTACTGCAGCATTTTGTAATCTCTCTCCATTTAAATAATAATTTGCTTTTTGATTTTTCCTACCAAAGTGGATAATCTCACATTTTCCCACATTATACTCCATCTGCCAAATTTTTGCCCACAAATTATCTATATCCCTTTGCAGATTCTTTGAGTCCTTTTCACTACTTGCTTTCCCACCTATCTTTGTATCATCAGCAAATTTGGCCACATTACACTCGGTCCCTTCATCCAAGTCATTATTATAGATTGTAAATAGTTGAGGCCCCAGCACCGATCCCTGTAGCATCCCACTAGCTACAGTTTGCCAACCTGAAAATGACCCATTTATCCCGACTCTCTGTTTTTGTTAGTTAGCCAATCCTCTACCAATGCTAATACATTACCCCCAACCCCATGAGCTCTTATTTTGTGCAGTAACCTTTTATGTGGCACCTTATCGAATGCCTTCAGGAAATCCAAATACACTACATCTACTGGTTCCCGTTTATCCACCCTGCTCGTTACATCCTCAAAGAACTCCAGCAAATTTGTCAAACATGATTTCCCTTTCATAAAATCATGCTGACTCTGCTTGACTGTATTATGATTTTCTAAATGTCCTGCTATTACTTCCTTAATAACGGACTCCAGCATTTTCCTAATGACAGATGTTAGGCTAACTGGTTGAAAGTTTCCTGCTTTCTGTCTCCCTCCTTTCTTAAATAGTGCCGTTATATTTGCGGTTTTCCAATCCGTTGGGACCTCTGCAGAATCCAGGGAATTTTGGTAGATTGCAACCAATGCATCCACTATCTCTGCAGCCACTTCTTTTAAGATCCTAGGATGCAGGCCATCAGGTCCAGGGGATTTGTCCACCTTTAGTCCCATTATTTTACCGAGTACTTTTTCTTTAACGATTGTGATTATTTTAAGTTCCCCCCTCCAATATCCCCTTGATTATCCATTATTGGGATGCTTTTAGTGTCTTCTACCGTGAAGACCGTTACAAAATATTTGTTCAACGTCTCTGCCATTAATTAATGATCTCATAGTAAAGGATCTTCTAGGAAAGAGTGATCATAGCATGATAGAATTTCAAATTCAGTTTGAGGGTGAGAAAGTTGGGTCTCAAACCAATGTCCTGAACTTAAATAAAAGCAATTACAAAGCTATGAAGGCAGGGTTGGCTAAAGTTGACTGGGAAATTAGATTAAAGAGTAAGACAGTAGATAAGCAGTGGCAGACATTTAAGGAGATATTTCATAACTCTCAGCAAAGATATATTCTAGTGAGAAGGAAAGTCTCTAAGAGAAGGATGAACCATCCGTGGATAACTAAGAAAGTAAAGGATGGTATCAAATTGAAAACAAAGGCATACAATGTTTCCCATTATTAATTCCCCAGTCTCATCCTCTAAGGGACCAATGTTTACTTTAGCTACTCTCTTCCTTTTTATATACCTGTAGAAGCTCTTACTGTCTGTTTTTATATTTCTTGCTAGTTTACTCTCATAATCTATCTTCTCTCTCTTTCTTATATTTTTAGTCATCCTTTGCTGGTTTCTAAAAATTTCCGAATTGTCTGGCCTACCACTAATCTTCGCAACATTGTATGCCTCCAGCACCAGTGCAGAAAGCCGCAGTTGTGGCAGGAAGCAGCACTGATCCGTTCGCGGTATTAGTGGCTGCTCTCCACGCAGTCTTTCTGGCAGGGCAGGGTAGGGTGGACGCGGCAGCAGGCAGCGTACTCCCATCTGCCCCGAACAATCCCGACCCATGACTAGGGGCTTCTCAGCCTGTTTACCTGTGTCCACTAAGTTATGATGCTTGGAAGAGATCATGTGTGAAAATGGGGGTGGAGAAGGTGCAAGGGACCTATCTGCTGGACACTGGAGCTTCAAGCACCATTGTTTATGCGGTTAACGCGAGTACATCACCTCTATCGAGCGGGGTCCCATATAACTTAGTAGGGTTCACCGAGAACGAACAGGCTGGGTCTTTTTCCATCCCACTAGCCATCGATCTCGGTACACTCCATATGGAGTGGAAATGTGTCCTGATGCACTGGGAGCGGGAGGGAATAGGCATTTTGGGGGCAGACTTCATACTGGCCCACAAGATATTGGTAGATTTGCGGAATCACTGTCTTTGGGGGGCAGTATGCATGGGAAAGAAGAAGGAGGTGGTAATTATACCAGTGAAGCAAGGCAAGGGAACCGTGTGTACGATGAAGCCCAAGGGTAGTTATGACCTTGAACTTTTGGTCACTTCTACCGCGGCAGAGTACATAGCGGATGTGCGAGCCAACCTCGCGGCATTTGCTACACACAAGCATGACTGTGGGAGGGTAATAGGGGTGGAGATCAGAGTAAAAGGGGACCCCATGGCCCAACCACAGAAACAGTACAACTTCCCCAGAGAGGCAGAGGCGGAATTAGAGACGGCAGTGGGATCACTGGTTGAGCAGGGTGTGTTGAGATTCATAGCGACCCATGTGAACTATCCGATTTGGCCGGTTAGGAAACTGGACAACTCGTGGAGAGCCACTGTGGACTATCAGGTTCTTAACAAGAACATCCCAACCTGTGCCCCCAACTTCGCAGCCGTAGCCGACCTGATCGGGAGTATCCCAGCATCCGCGAAAACATTCACGGTGCTGGACATTTTGAATGGATTCTGGTCTAGCCCTCTCAAAAGGGAGGACCAGTATAAGCTCGCATTCACTTTCAAGGGTCAGCAGTACACATGGACCTGCCGCCCCCACGGGTTTCACAACAGTCCTTCTATTTACCACCAATGTATGGCCAGCTGTTTAAAAGGGTTCAGCAGACCACAGCAGCTTGTGCAGTACGTGGACGAGCTGCTTTTGTTCTCCAACAAGGGGGAGGAGCATGGCCCCCTGCTGGCTGAGCTGCTGAGTCTGTTAAAGGGAGCTGGGTTCAAGGTCAATCCCAAGAAAGCACAGATCGGCCAGCAGGAAGTAAAATTCCTCGGGCTGACCGTGCGTGCTGGGGAGAGGGCCATCGATGAGGCAAGGAGGAAGGTGGCACAGGAGCTATCTGCCCCAACCACGGTAACGGGGGTAAGATCCTTCCTGGGACTCACAGGGTACTGCAGGGATTTCATAGAGGATTATGCCGCTACAGCAGCTCCTCTACTCCGGCTCCTCCACTAGGGAGTGGGCTGGGAATGGGATGAGGACTGCATGGCAGCTTTTAGTCATCTGAAGGGAGATCTGCAGACCGCACCGGCTTTAGGAGCGATTGATGGGGGAAAGGAGTTCTTTTTGGAGGTAGCTGCCACAAGGGACAGTTTGAGCGCAGTGCTGCTCCAGGAGCGGCATGGCAAGCTGAGGCCTGTGGTATACTCATCAAGAATACGCACAGATGTAGAGAGGGGGTACTCCAATTGTGAGAAGCACCTGCTTGCCACACATTGGGCCGTGAGGAGATCACAAATCTTCACAGGGGCGTCCCCGGTAACTCTCTTAACCCATCATACGCCCACTCAGATGCTTCTGGATGGGAGGATAAAGGACGGCACGGTGAGCAGTGCACGCATTGCTCGCTGGACTTTATTGCTCTCTCAGATGAATTTGAGTGTGAAAGGCCTCTGTGAGCCCAAGCTTGCCGCAAATTTGATCTACCCAGGGGTGGCCCACAAATGTTCTGTTGAAGGGGTATGGGACGTAGACATAGGGTTTTGGGCTGGAATCCATCCCACGGGCCGCGAGATCTATTCAGACGGGTCCAGTACAGTGGTGGCCAGGGAGCGACTCACTGGATGCGGGATTTTTGACCCAAAGGCAGGCATTGCCAAGGCCATTGAACTCCCGGGCACCTTGAGTGCCCAGCACGCTGAACTGTCAGCGGTGGTGTATGTGGTTACCCGCCCCGAAGAGTTCCCTACACCCTACACGATTTGCTCGGACAGCATGTTCACTTGCAATTCGTGTACAGAATATTTAGCCATTTGGTCTCGTCGCGGGTTCACATCTGCAGACGGGAAACCCCTAGCAACCAAGCCATTGTTGCGACAGATCATAACATCGATAGGAACCCAGGGGGATTTCTATATCCACAAAGTCAAGGCCCATTCTAAGACATTTTGCGCTCTGTATTGTGCGATGTGCGCTGTTGCATTTTTGTAATGTGTTACCACCTGTCAATGCTGTACTGTGCGATGTGCGCGGTGACTTTTTGGTAACGTCCTGTGGATCTTATTAATGTTCTGTATTTTGACTTGAAGTTTGTCGGTGGGAATTGGAACCCAGCCGTTTGAATGTGTTAAGAAGTCGTTTTGCTGATGTTTTGACTCGGTAGAAGGGAACTATGACACGCAGTAAGGGGTACAGTTCCGAGGTTTAAAATGTAAAATCAGGGAAACAGCTTCACTTGTGGGAGACTTTGGCCTTTGCTCTCTCGTCGAGTGATGCTTTGTGGAAAGCAAAGCATCAAACGGGGGACTGAAGAGATCGCAAAGTCTCTGTTTGAAGAATGGACTCAGTCGGGAATATTTTGTGGACTTTATGGGATTTTTCTGAGGGTATTTTCCCTGTTATGGGATCGCCCTGTGCAGATACATGAAAAACTGGTTTGTTAAAACTCCAGAGAACGCATGGCAGTTGGCTGTGACAAAAGCACTGTCAGTCATCCAGAATGTATGGGTTCGCCCGACAGTCCTGGAAAAAAGAAGGGGGCCATTGAACTTGAAGCCACTCTAATATGCAAAGCACTTCTCACCTCCATCTCAGAAGAGAAGCAGAACAATGAACCCACTGGCCTCAGCCAGCCGATAAGGAGCCAGTTTTTTTTCCCAACACAAAGACCGAAAGATATGTCCCAGACTTAGGGCCATTAATCCAATACTCATGGGTCCGAGGATGACTCATCACTGATTAAGCACCGGAGTGCTTAGAAACAAAGGCCTAGAAATTGGCCTGAGGCGCCCAAGCGGCGCAAAGTTCGCCTGGGCGCTGGAATTTGCGCCGTGATCGCCACATTAGCGATCGCCGCAAATTCAGTTGAAGTACCCCAGAGGGAGACGGGGCGAGGCTCGAGGCGCTCCGCGTCCCTCTTAGGGCGCTGAAACTGAATATTGCAGCGCAACGTGCCGCAGCGCCACACGCTGCGGCACGGCACGCTGCGGTGCTGCAGGCCTTCCTCCCACTGTTAAGGGGGAGGGGCCTGCAACAGCGCGATCCCCACTCGCGAGTGCCAGCAAACAAGCCCGGCGCCAAGGAGAAGTGCCGGGCTCTCGGGAAACAGCCGGCAATGCCACGGGGGGGGTGGTTAGGAGGCCGGGGACGGAGGTGCTGGCAGGCGACCGCCGAAAAAGGCGGCCGCCCCGCACCTCCACCTTAACTTGCGCCGCTGCCGGCACAGTAAGGCCCCGTGAACCGGGCGCGGGTAGCGAACGGCGCAACTGTGGCGTTCGCTACCAAATATCGTGAACAGGGTGCAAATGGGGCACTGCACACACCGATGACGTCATCGTGGCAGCGCAGCGCAAATGGCTAACGCCACCATTAGCGCCCCTGCTGAATATCGCGGGAGGCGCAGCCAGTGGCGCTACAGCCACTGACTGCCTCTTTAGGCGCTAACAGGTGGCGCTACTCACCCAATTTTTCCCCCAAAGGATTTTAAAGATTGGCGGGAAAAGATAGGGGTAGCCAGACTACTATAAAGACAGATTCTTTTCCACCATTCTCTCTCTCTCTCTTGCTCCCTGCTCCAACAAGATCGAACTAACAAGAAGTACCAGAGAAGCCGACGAGCAGAGCGATCGAAACCGACCACGTGTGGGGGTAAGCATAGTCTCTCAGAAGTGGAGTTTTTGGGCTATTCCGAGGGGGGGAGCTTCGTTTGGTTCAGCCAGGTGAAGGGGTTAATGCGACTGGGTAATTCGTTGGTAGAGGTGGAGTTAGAGTCCACCATAGCAACAAGGGAATTATTGCTTGTTACAGTCCCCAGTTGTGTACTGTATGTATGTTGTTTGTAATCTGGATTTTGTTCTCCACAGAGACAGTGATTTTGTTTAGTAGTGCATGTTTTAGCCAGTGTATGTTCGACCAAATAAATACAAGTTTGATTTTTCACCGAAGCATTCCTGTCGGTGACTTATTTAATTTACACTCGGAATAATAATTCCCGGGTATAGAAATTTCGTAAGGCGGGAGCGATTCGAACCTAACAATTGGGCTAGGATCAAAAACTGCTTACAGCCCCTATCGCTACCCTGTACTGTTGCCTTCTCCTTTCTCTTTGATTTTTTTAATTTCCACTCACCTGAAACCTCCCCCTCACTATTTAGTTTAAAGCCCTCTCTATGACCCTAGTTATTCGATTCACCAGGACACTAGTCCCAGCATGGTTCAAGTGAAGCCTGACCCAACGGTGAATAGTTAATATTGTTGTTGTAAATATGTGTTAACTGATTATTGATAAATTTATTCATTCAGTTTGGATTATTTTGTGGTGTCTCTCATTTCAGCATTGCTCTGTGAAATGGCCTGCGACAGGGCTGGAATGATGGGGATGTGGTGAGCAACGGGGACCTGGGGTTTAATTTATTGGAACCGCAGTCTGATGAGGCGATCACGGACCGCCCTTCCAGAAGGCCGATTGAGTGGCTGCCTCCTCCCTCGTTCCTGTTCCTCCTCCTCCTCCTCATCCTCCTTGTCTTCCTCTTCCTCCTCATCCTCCTCATCCTCCTCCTCCTCTCCCTCTTCCTCCTCCTGAGGTGGTCCCGCAATCTCTGGTGGCAAGGGCTGGGCCCTCATGATGGCCAAGTTGTGGAGGATGCAGCAGACCACCTGGAAATGGGACACCCGCTCTGGCGAGTACTGGAGGGTTCCTCCCGAGCGGTCAAGGCAGCAGAGCCATTGCTTCAGTAGCCCAATGGTCTACCCGATGATGTTCCTGGTGGCAGCATGGCTCTCATTATATGAGTGCTGGGCACGAGTGTTGAGGTTGCGGAGGGGATTCATGAGCCAGGTGGAGAGTGGGTAGTCCTTGTCTCCGACCAGCCAGCCGTGAGTGGTGAATGGAAGAGTGCTGGCACACCGGTCTGGCACAGGACAAAGGCATCGTGGCTGCTGCCAGGTTAGCAGGCATTCACATTGAGGATTTGCTGTGTGTGGTCGCACATCAACAGCACGTTAAGTGAGTGGTAGCCTTTGTGGTTACGGAAGACCTCAGGATTGTTATGTAGTGCCCGCAAAGCCACGTGGGTGCAGTCAATGGCGCTCTGCACCATGGGGAATCCTGCTATCCTGGCAAAGCCACATGCACGCTCATCCTGCTTCTCTCTGGTGATGGGGAAGGAAATGTAGTCCCTTCTTCTACTGTAGAGAGCCTCTGTAACTTCCCGGATGCAGCAATGGACGGCGAACTGCGAGATGTTAGCTATATCTCCTGATGCACACTGGAAGGATCTGCTGGTGAAGAAATTGAGGGCGACGGTGACCTTGACTGCCACTGGGAGAGACATGGTCGCCCTGATCTGAGGCTCGAGGTCTGGTTGCAGGAGGTGGCAGAGTTCTGTGACCACCTCCTTGCTGAAGCAGAGCCTTCTAATAGACTGCTCCTCACTTAATTGAAGGTAGGAGAAGTGCTGTTGGAATACCATCAGCAGGTAAGGCCTCCTGTTGAGAGCCCTGATGGCCCCCCTCCTCCTTCCTCTGGCCACATGTTCCCATCTTTCTCGCTGCCTCTGCTGTAGATCCTGGGCGAGATCGACTGCCAGTACAGCCCCCATTAATGTAACCAAGTGTAGCACTTTGATATATTGTGAGAATAAATGGAGCTAATTTTTAGTAGCCACAAGACTCCGGAGACTAAACAATATTTAAATGACTGATTTAAACTGTTGCACAATGTCAAACTGACAAGGAAGCAGTGAAACAGCACTAACCTGACAGCTGCGACTCATTGCTCATGATCCCTTTAAGTAGTGTCCCTGGAGCCGACTAACGACTGCTTGACGTCTCCTCTCCCTGTCGCTGTCGGGGCGAGGCGCTAAAGCAGTGGGTGATACTCAATTTCACAGATCGGGTGCCCAGTGAGCGTTGCACGCTCACTGACGTCACAATCTGCCTGGTGCCGAAGTCCCCAGCGCTAACTCGTAGCGGCGGCGCTACGGGGGTGCCGGATTTGGCGTGCATTGCTGGATTCGCCTCACCACGACGCTACTGCCTCAGCGCTCCGTTAGCGCCCCCGCCAAGCGCTAACTCGGGGCACTAAGGTACCGAATTTCTCCCCCTTTGGATTATTAATCCGGGCCTCTGAATTACTAGTCCAGCAACATAAACACTGCGATACCTTACCCAAATATCCGTGTTTGCAAATCCATTCCCCCTCACTGTGGACCAATCCACTGTCCTACAGTGTGTAGTGTGAACCAATCTGTTCTCCTGTTGTCTGAATCAATCTCCGCTCTTGCCCTGTGCACTAGTGAACTCTTCTGCAGTGTGTACAAATCTACTCTCCCGCATTGTGTACCAATCTATTCTCCTCCAGTGTACACCAATCCACTGTACTGCAGTGTAATATCAATTCACTTTCTACACTGTGCACATATCTGCCGTTGTGCAGTGTGCATCAATCTACTCTCCGACAGTGTATACTAACAACTCTTTTACAATGCATGCAAATCCACAATCCCGCAATACACACAATCTATTCTCCTGCAGTGCCCCAATCTGTTCTTCTGAAGTATCTACCAATTCACCCTTTTGTAGTGAGTACTAATCTATTCTCCTGCTGTGTGTACCATTCCACTCTCTTCATGTGTACCAGAGTACTCTTGAAGAACATATACAAATCTACATTTTAATCACGCACTGATCTCTCACCAATACTTTGTAATGATTTGTTTTCTGGCATCATGCCTTTTACCAGACTAATCGTCAATAGATTGCACTCCTCTGTCTTTCAGCAACATGTTCCACTGACTCCCAGATTGGCATTGAACATTGGAGTGACAATACTGAATGGACCAGTCTCTCTCCACTTAAGCAGTTTAATATCACTCTCTCTGCCATTAGATTACCCTTCCATGTCAGCTGTACTCACTTTGGGCCGCTAACATCGCCAGGTCGCTACTTTTAAAAGTTAGCGCCCCCCGCGCCCAAAATTCAATGGCTCCAAATGCGCTCCAAGCAGGAAGCGGGGCGCTCCTGGAAGTGCTCCCCCTCCCTCTTGGGGCGCTGCAGCCCAATATCGCGGCACTACGTGCAACAGCGCCACGCACGCTGGCACATTGCTCCGCGGTACTGCAGGCCTGCCTCCCCCGATTAAAGGGGTGGGGCCTAGCGCAGCGCGAACCGGGGCCCAATCATAAGTGGTGGGGGACTTTACTGACATCACTAAGTTAAAAACTAATGGAAATATCAACAGTAATGCAAAAGATAAAGTTTTATGGGTCGGCGTGTGCCTAGTCTTGATGTTGTAAATCTGTTATTAGCCTCTATAAATGAGAAATTTGTGCTTCCTTTGCTATTATCTTTGCCAGGAGATGGCGAACTGGCCAAAATATGTTGTGTCAGAATCGCCACGAACTTAGCTTCCTCTGGTTAGAAACAATAAACCTTTCTGTTTCTCCAGTTCCTCTGTGTTTAATAAAACTTGTGGTCAGTGTGACACAACCTCATTCATCAGCACTTCATTGCAACCCTACTGGAAACCTGAATGTCCCACTCAACAAATCCTATTATTCACTGCAGTAATCCGCCAATTCATTGGCCAGAGACCAATGTGAAGAACGCAAAGAAAGTGATAAAATTACACATAGAATCACACAGAACGTACAGCACAGAAATAGGCCCTTCGGCCCAACAGGACTTTGCCGGCGTTTATGCTCCGCACCTTAGTTCATTGAACTAGAGTGTCAGTTGTGGCTCAGTGGGTAGCACCCTCGCCTCGGGGTCAGAAGGTTGTGGGTTCAAGTCCCAATCTCAGAGACTTGACCACATAAGTCTAGGCTGACTCTCCAGGAAGTGCTGCACTGTTGGAGGTGCCGTCTTTTGGATGAGACGTTAAACCGAGGCCCCGTCTGCTCTCTCAGGTGGACGTAAAAGATCCCATGGCACTATTTCGAAGAAGAGCAGGGGAGTTCTCCCCGGTGACCTGGACCAATATTTATCCCTCGATCAACATCTCTAAAACAGATTATCACATTGCTGTTTGTAGGAGCTTGCTGTGCGCAAATTGGCTGCTGCGTTTCCTACATTACAACAGTGACTACACTTCAAAAATACTTCATTGGCTGGAAAGAGCTTTGGGAAGTCGTGCAAAGCGCTATATAAATGGAAATCTTTCTTTAACCCCAATCTGCATATGACAAGGGGTCACCGACCTGAAACGTTGGCTCTGTTTATCTCACCACAGATGCTGCCTGACCTGCTGAGCGTTTCCAGCACTCTCTGGTTTTATTACTGCATACCCTTCTATGAGTCTTTGAGTATATTCAAGGCTGAGATCGATAGATTTTTGGACTCTAGGGGAATCAAGGGATATGGGGATCGTGTGGGAAAGTGGAGTTGAGGTCGAAGATCAGCCATGATCTTATTGAATGGCGGAGCAGGCTCGAGGGGCCGTATGGCTGACTCCTGCTCCTATTTCTTATGTTCCTATTCCTTTCTCCCTCATGCACTTATCTAGCTTCCTCTTATTGACTGACGGGCTTCATCCAACATAAAGATTCAAGTAAAGAAACCACCTGAACTATGAATCTATAAAAAAATTCTATTTATTACAATAACGTCACCTCTGAGGAATAGGAGAAGGTTATCAAGTCTGTCCCCTTTACGTGGGTCATCACTTCCCACCCCCTTTTCCCCATTTCGATCAATTATCCTCGCTTCAAAAACATGTAAATCGTTTTGCGAATCCATCACGACTGCCCACTTCTGTGGCCTTACTTGGCCAGTTATTCTGCCATTCTACCAACCTCAACGGTGTAACTGTCCTACCCAATGTCCCTTCTCACTTCTAATTTCCTCATGTTTAACTTACATCCCATGGTATTTGGATCATTCAAGTTTCTTGGTCGTACAAAGGCCAATTCCAGAGTCTGGGTGAGGAGCGGCACACAGAGGGAGAATGAGTCAGGAAATGGTGGGCCTGCGAGCGTGGACAGGGGGCTTGTCTTTACTGACCCCTACACTCCTATGAATGCCTCTCATTGCCGGGAGTGTTTGGTCACTGAATCACCCTCACAGGATCATTCCCTCCCGTACAGTAAGTCTGAGCTGATGCATCGTATCCTTCCTGTAGTGTTATTCACTGTTGCTACACACAGCTTCCTTCTGTTCCCTAGGATTACATCAGATATACGGCACAGAAACAGGCCATTCGGTCCAACCAGTCCATGCCGGCATTTATGCTCCACATGAGCCTCCTCCCATCTTTCCTCATCTAACTCTATCAGCATAGCCCTCTATTCCCTTCTCCCTCATATGCTTGTCTAGCCTCCCCTTAAATGCATCGATACTATTCGCTTCAACCACTCCCTGTGGTAACGAGTTCCACATTCTCACCACTCTCTGGGTAAAGAAGTTTCTTCTGAATTCCCTATTGGATTTCTTGGTGACTATCTTATATCGATGGCCTCTAGTTATGCTCTTCCCCACAAGTGGAAACTCTCTCTCTATCCACTCTATCAAAACCTCTCATAATGTTAAAGACCTCTATTAGGTCACCCCTCACCCTTCATTTTTCAAGATAAAAGAGACCCAGCCTGTTCATCCTTTCCTGATAGGCATACCCTCGCATTTCTGGTATTATCCTTGTAAATCTTCTCTGCACCCCCTCCAGTGCCTCTATATCATTTTTATAATATGGTGACCAGAACTGTACGCTGTACTCTAAGTGTGGTCTAACCAAGGTTCGATACAGGTTTAGCATAACTTCTCTACTTTTCAATTCTATCACTCTAGAAATAAACCCTAGTGCTTGGTTTGCTTTTTTATGGCCTTGCTAATCTGTGTCGATATTTTAGTGATTTGTGTATTTGTACTTTCTTTACTTGAATCTTTATGTTGGATGAAGCCCGTCAGTCAATAAAGGGAAGCTAGATAAGTGCATGAGGGAGAAAGGAATAAGGACATAAGAACATAAGAAATAAGAGCAGGAGTCGGCCATACGGCCCCTCGAGCCTGCTCCGCCATTCAGTAAGATCATGGCTGATCATCGACCTCAACTCCGCTTTCCCGCCTGATCTCCATATCCCTTGATTTCCCTAGAGTCCAAAAATCAGTTCTGACGAAGGGTCATCGACCTGAAACGTTATCTCTGTTTCTCTCTCCACAGACGCTGCCTGACCTGCTGAGTATTTCCAGCATTTTCTGCTTTTATTTCAGATTTCCAGCATCCGCAGTATTTTGCTTTTGTGTTGTTGTTGTAGTTAAGAGTCAATTGCAGTGGTTCTGGAGTCACATATAGGCCAGACCGGGTAAGGACGGCAGATTTCCTTCCCTAAAGGACATTAGCGAACCAGATGGGTTTTTACAACAATCTGATAGTTTCATGGTCACCATTACTTTTTATTCCAGATTTATTTAATTTACTGAATTTAAATTTCCCAGCTGCCGTGGTGGGATTTGAACTCACGTTTTACTTCAGATTATTAGTCCCAGTCTCTGGATTACCAGTCCAGCAACATAACTACTATGCTACCGTACCCAGAAAGCTTTAAACTCAGCCCATAAGCAATCCGTTGGTAATGAATATTCCTGTACACACAGTGCCCTCCACAATATCCCAGCAGTACCTTTCAGTAACTCGACACTCGCACGCATACAGTCAGTATGTGGGACAGTAGAAACTCTAAAGATCCTTTCCTCAGGAGATGAAATCATCTGGTGAGGATTCATTGCACACGTTTAGTGGAAAGAATTGGGTTTGATGGGCCAAATGAGGTGTTCTTATGGTAATTTCTTCCTACCATTAAGGGAGAACATTTTGATACCAGAACAAAATATTTTGCAGGGCTATTATCATATAATTTAGAAGTTAGGAAATGGTTCTGAAAATCTATGCAAGTATTACAGTTTTTATTCCAAGTTGAATCCAATTTGGCAACTAATCTGGACTTTGGTTCAATGGTACATTTATGAAGGATCCCTACCCTTGGGACCATAAAAAGAAAACATGAGAAAGAACAGAACTATCAGAACATTCTTTACTGATAAAGCAGAGAAAAGTACCACAATAAGAAAGTATGAAAGACGCCATTCCAACTCTGTCGTACCCATGAAAAATTCATATTAATATTTCTCTCCCAAACCCGTGACCTCTTCCACCTAGAAGGACAAGGGCAGCAGACGCATGGGAACACCTTCACCTCCAAGTTCCCTCCAAGTCACACACCATCCTGACTTAGAAGTATTGTGCTGATCCTTCATCGTCGCTGGGTCAAAATCCTGGAACTCCCTCCCTAACAGTACTGTGGCAGTACCTTCACCACACGGACTGCAGCGGTTCAAGAAGGCGGCTCACCACCACCTTCTCAAGGGCAATTAGGGATGGGCCATAAATGCTGGATCTGCCAGCGATACCCACATCCCAGGAACGAATAAAGAAAAACCTTGGCAGAGACACCCATAATGATGTGCCTCAATGCTGTCATAGCATAAACACTCATCGACATGTGGCTGTTCTCCACTTGGGGAGAAATGCATGACTTCCTCACCATTGTGACAGAAACACCCATGTTCAACCATGTGAATATTATTTTGTGCCCATTAGTTCTCGTGAGCACTAGTCCTGCATGCCATGTCACCCCTACCGATACCATGCCTGCGGCAGAAACGGTGACAATTAATTCCTTTTGAAATAACAGCCGGATAAATATCTATCTGGCAGTGGGATTTGTGCTTATAGGAATACTTACAGGCTGAAATTATCGAAGGGTTTGATGTAGCGGCCATCGCAGAGACCTGGCGACAAGCTGGGCAGGACTGGGAGCTGAATATTCCAGGCTATATTATCTTGAGAAAGGACAGTAAAATTGGGATAGGAGGAGGAGCAATATTGATGAAAAAAGTCACAATTACAACAGTCGAAAGAAAACATTTCAGTAAGTCTAAGGGAGAAACCAGGAAACTGCAGTTCAGCAACAGTTGTCGGGAGGTTACTGAAATCTGACTTCAGGGGCAGAGTGGCTGGGCACTTGAACAAGTATGAGCTGATCAAAGAGAGTCAGCCTGGATTTGTGAAGGGTAGGTTAACTCTGACTAACCTAGTTGAATTTATTGAGGAGGTCACTAATATGGTGGATAGGGAGGTGTCTATGGATCTGGCTCACGGCTGGCTCCTCGGGGACAAGGGATATCCGCTCTCCACCTGGCTGATGACACCGCTCCATTACCCCAACACTCCTGGTGAGCTCACCTACAATGAAAGCTATTGCCACCAGGGATAGCTGGATCTCCTCAGGAGGAGGATGAGGGAGAGGAGGAGGACGAGGAGGTGGAGGAGGAAGAGGAGGGGGAGCTGCAACAATGTGGGAGAGGGCTGCGCAACATTGCCTCTGCAAGGGCCGTCCGTGAACATCTGATCAGACAGCGCTTCTCATGAGTGAGACAGCATATGGCACTGGGGTTCCAAAACTAGATCATCGCAGCCACGCCCGAGCCCCTATGAGCAGCCAAGCTTGCAATGACAAAGATGATCAGATTTGTAACATGGAGGCCAACACTTCTATCAATGTGAACAACTGTATCTTATTAACTACAACTGGCAGCAGACAAAAAATACAATTTGTTTACAAACAGAACTGGTGCTTAGCGCACGTGAGAACGTCGTAACAGATTGAACAACATATTTACAAACACAATCGAATGTCTGAGAAACACTGCCCCCATTTAGTGCAAACATTTCAGTTATTGGGTCTTCCTCAGTGATCTCCATACCCTCTGCACTTCACCCCTATCAAC
Organism: Somniosus microcephalus; assembly: GCF_052327205.1. Taxonomy (NCBI): domain Eukaryota; kingdom Metazoa; phylum Chordata; class Chondrichthyes; order Squaliformes; family Somniosidae; genus Somniosus; species Somniosus microcephalus. Next base: position 116,182,533 of record NC_141000.1, read on the forward strand.
CCTACTGCTCCTCCATAATGTGGCCCCAGTGGCTGCAACAAGGCTGGTGGAAGGCTGCTGAATCTGCGAGACAGAGACTGCGGATGGCCTTGCAGGATGCCCTCGACCAGCTCTGGGCCTGGAGGGCCCGGCTGCAGACTGCACCAACTCTGCATGGGCGGCAGCAGTCTGGGCTGGCTGGGTTACAGGCTGTGGCGAGTGCAATGGCAGGGTGGCGGTGGTGGGAGCAGGAATGCTGTCATCCTGAGAGAGAACAGCACCTTCCTGCTCGACCGACACACTGCCACTCCCCCGGGGCAGAATCACAGCATCCGTGCTGACCTGCTGCGGCACCATGAGATCCCTGGTGGGCAGTGGGTGACCCAGCGACGATGGCAGCAGTCAGAGCTTGTGTGACATCAATCTGAGACTGCATGAAAGCAGTCTGAGACTGGATGGCACCAACCAATGACTCCATTCCAGCACTAAGCCATTGCGTTGCCTTGGCTGGTGCTGCAATAGATGCAGCCACCTCACCCATTACACGCGGCATGGGGTCTAGGTCCCCGCAGTCCTCCAGTAATTCGATCAGCCTCTGCAGAGTTGCAAGGATCGGTTCAAGGGTTTGTGTACAGATGACAGCTGTGCTGGCGGCAGACTCCTCTACGCTCCTAGCCATTGCATCCATACTCTCGGGCACCCTTGCCATTGCACCCATGAGCTCAGTGTGCATGCTCATCGCCTGTGTATTCATGGCTGCGATGTCGGGGGTCCTCATCCGAGTCCTGTGCAGTAGAACTCGTACGCGCACTCACCCTCTGGGTAGATGGCCCCCGAGCTTCCCTTTCCCCATGGCGTTGCTGCAGTCCACTGGGTCCCAGAGCTTCAAACACATCAGAGCCCATTCCCATGCTCCCCTCGAGTGACCGCGTGGCCCCGGTGTCTGCTGGGTTCATCTTCCTCCTCGTCTCCGGCCTCGCTGACACTGGCAGGCTGAGGGACAGGCTGGTCAGATGCTGGCTCACTGTCTGACAGCAGGAAGGCACAAGAGTGGGTTTAACATAAGGGGAGGCGGGCAGGGAGGGATTGAGGAATGGAGACAGTATAATTAGACAGAAAGTGGGGAGGGCTTGTGTTGTGAGGGGAAAATGGTACGAGGGAAGAGGGAGAGGTGATGAACATACCGTTGCTGTCCCCAAGGGGGTCGACCTCTCCAATCGTCACAGCACCCACGACATGGCTCGTGACAATATTCTGCACTCGTACCTCGAGCTGTGTGAGTGGCCGCAGCTCCTCCTGCCCGCCTCCCATGCACTGATGCTCCCTCCTATTGTGGGCCAGCTTGGCCTGCAAGAAAAAGGACAGCGTGTGAGTGATTCTGCAGTCATGTGTTAGCCACATGTGCCCACCATAGTTGAATAGCCATTAATGTCTGCGGGGTGTGAGATGTGGATGTGACATTCAGTAGGTGGGCATAGTTGGTGGGTGTGCTTTGGGATGTGGCAGTGTAAACAGTCTGTGCACACAGTGGGGTTGGGATGGTGGGATGTAAAGGTTTTTGAAGCACCTACTCACCCTGACCACCCGAGTGAGGTCGTTGAACTTCTTCCGACACTGGGTGTGCGTCCTTCCCACCACACTTCTGGAGGAGACATACTGGGCCACCTCCCTCCACAGCCTTGAAAATTCCCAGGGCAATGGCCTCCTGCCAGTGTGTGGGAACAGCACTGCCCATCACTGTTCAACTGCCACAACCAAAGCCTCCAATGCCTGGTCACTGAAGCGGTGGGCTCTCTCCCAGAGCTTCCAATGCCTGGTCACTGAAGCGGTGGGCTTTCTCCCTGGGCCTCTGCAATGCCATCACTGTCTCAGGGTAAGGTTTGAGGCTCCCTCCAGGACCAGGCCACGGGCAGCAATGAGAAGGGTGCGGCTGTGCAGGATGCTTGAACCTCCCCTTTAAGAAGTGGAAGGCGCCGGTATGACTGATTCATAGCGCCTGGCCTTGGGTAGCACTCTGGTGATGCAGCGCCCCGCTCCCCGATGTTAGCGCCCTAAGAGGGGTGTGTGGCACTTGATTTAGCACTGCAATCGCCTCATAAGAACATAAGAACATAAGAAATAAGAGCAGGAGTTGGCCAGACGGCCCCTCGAGCCTGTTCCGCCAATCAATAAGATCATGGCTCAACTCATCTCCACTTTCCCGCCCGATCTCCATATCCCTCGATTCCCCGAGAGTCCAAAAATCTATCGATCTCAGCCTTGAATATACTCAACGACTCAGCATTCACAGCCCTCTGGGGCAGAGAATTCCAAAGATTCACAACCCTCTGAGTGAAGAAATTCCTCCTCATCTCAGTCTCCAGGGGCGTTGGAGGCGAATATCGCGGTGTCCGGCGATAATTCTCGCCAGCCGCTAAAGGCTGTGGGTGTTGGGTTGAGTCAATGAACATTTTTAAGATTTAGATTGATAGCTTTTGTTAGGTAAGGTGGGTAAACGGAGTTAAGACACAGATTGGCCATGATCTGATTAAAGGGCAGACCAGGCTCAAGGGGCTAAATTGCCTCCTCCTGTTCCTATAAATGTGCCATTATTCCTCTAGGAGGGGAAGAGGAATGTTTCTAAATAACAGGCCTAAAGGACAGCCTGGTCAATGGCACCCACTGTTTAACACAAATTGGACCAAATGAAAAGGACACAGGTAATGAGGTAAAAGAACTAAATATATAGGTTTCTTACCTTAAAGGATAAAAGCTTAAGATGTTAGTGTAGCAATGCTGGCCCTCTCACAGATCATAAACCAACAATTAGCAAGGCTTGAGCTTCATCCTTTGTTGTGAAAGGTGGCATAAAGCACTGTTCGGCAGCTGGCTGGCCACCAGGCCCAACAACAGAGTTTTTCCGAGCAGCCGGAAGGAAATCTTGGTGCGTTTTATTGCTACTCCATGGTACATTAGGGAAGCACAAAGCCAGAAATGCGGCTGTTTAAAATGGCAGCCTTTCATTCTCTGTTGCTGTGAGGTGTGAAGTGAAGGCCCTGCTGATACAGGTAGCGGCTGACCTCTGACCCGTACTGCAGGTCTTTGAGTGCTCGCGTTACACCCATTCCTTTCTGCAACTGAGCTTTCGGGTTGTTGAATTGAACAACATAAAATAAGTGCGTTTTCTTCCTCCTTGGCCCATTGCTGGAAGAAGGCTCACCATCGCCTCCTCAGGACAACTAGGGATAAGCAATAATGGAACCTTGCCAATGTCTCCTATGTCATAAGAACAAGCTCAGAAAAAAGATACTGCCAAACACCCACCAAGTGGCCATTCTTCATGTGATCCCAGTCCATGAGCACGTGTTATCAAGCATTTCCACTTAATCTGATATATTTCAGGACAAAATGAGCAGTCTGCTTTAAGTAAGTTCTGCTTACTTTGCAACCAAAAGTACTTGCATAGGAATAATGCCTTTGATGTGGGACTTTGCAAACCAGACAGTCATGTCTACCCTCTCCAGCCTGGAGAAAACAAACTAGCAAAAACAAATTAAAGTTAGCCATCACATCTCCAAGCGATTAAAAATGTATTCCTTATGATTTGCATTGTGACGGATCTGCTATTTGCTACAACAGGTGCCTGGAGTGGGTCTTGCTCCCACTCGTCCTCTTGGTTGCACTGCCACTTTCACGTTGATGCCCACCCAAAGCCACATTGCATCGAGGCACAAGACTAAGAACAATGGGTCGGATCTTGCTGGAAAAGTAACGGCATGTTAACGACGCACGCCATTATTAATATGCAAATCGGCCAGAAACTCCAGAACTTGCTGGTTGATTTACGCCGCTGCGCTGTTCCCCTCACACAAATGGCATCTCACCCTTAGCTGCCCCATTATTTTTAGGAACTTGCTGGATTTGCACATTAATTGCCCATTAAACTCGATGCAGAAAGTTAAGGCTGGAAGTCAACTGTGCTAAAACCATTTTAACGCTCTGATAATTGTTAATGACTGCCAATCAATCTCTCTGGCTCAGAAAGTGAACAATCTAAAGTGTGGAGTCTCATTCCTTCAGGTAGTAAATTATTGGTAGAGATTTTAAAAATGTCAAATTAAAAAAAAAAATCTTACTTTTCCTTCCTGTCACTTTTTGCTCTCTCTCTCTTAATCCAATCTTTCTTTCCCTCTCTCTATTTCTCTTTCTGTGACTCTAATTCACCCTATTTCCTTCTCTGTCATTCCTCTGTTTCTTTCTGAGTTCTTAAATCTCATAGATTAAGGAGATAGACTGTTGGTCCCGTCGTTCACTAATGTCCCAGTGCCCTGTTGCACCATTATCAGCTCGCGCTTCCAGCTGTTTACAGGGCAAAAGAAATTTGAGCTGAAGAGTTGAAGAAAAAGTCTAATGGTGAGCGCAGCTAGATGCCCGCTCCAGCAGATTCCGGCCCATTATGTTCTCAATCCCACCGTTTGCTTTGATTGAAGTGGGCACAATGTTGACTATTAAACTGATATTGATTCCTAATTCAGACCCAATGATTTCAAATAGTGGAAGACCTGTTAAACAATGATCAAATGTGGCAAGTCTTTCTTTGGATGCTTGACGCCAGCCAGGGTGTTAAGTCATTCACTGACAGCTCTGCGATTTTTCATCACGCTGGGTTTTTCTTTTCTTGTTACCTTCCCTCCCCCCACCCCCAGCCCCCTGCCCCCGCCCCCCGCTGATATTATTGCAGCTGTGTGGAGTGGATGTGGTAATGTGCGCGCAGAGTAATTTCACAATGTCGCCATCGCCTGGTCAATGACTTTCTACAGATGTGATAATGCACAGATGGACAAGTGGTAACTGAATCATCCCCCACAACTTCATAAACCCAACAGTGATTCAAAGGAAAAGAAAAGAGGTTATTTCCTAGGATCAGAGTTTGAAATTCAAAAGGATTGATACTTGCTAAAGCCATTAAAGGAATACTACAGTAGTTGGTTGTAGAATGGTTTTATCCTAGACGTTACTATAACAGACTTAACATAATGTTAAAATATCTCCTCTCGCATTAGCGACGTAACTTGACGTTATTTTAAGCATTCCTCATTAAATAAACATTTCCAATTTCATGTGAGCTAACCTCTTTCTTCCTGTTCAAGTTTTCTCTCTTAAAGCCGCTGATTTGTGTTGGGATATGGTTCTGCAGAACTGCGGGTTCAGTAGCACACCCTAATGGACCAGATGTGTGTCTAAAGGAGACTGACCTCTGTGGGATAGCAAAATACTGCAGATGCTGGAAATCCGAAATAACAACAGAAAATGCTGGAAAAACTCAGCAGGCCAGGCAACATCCGTGGAGAGAAATTAGAGTCGACGTTTCGGGTCTAACCCTTTTTCAAAACTGGAAAGGAAATGAAATAGATCGAAAGGCAGGGCTGGGAGAGAACAAAAGAAGTGAAGAGACATTAAGAGGTATTCAAAACGAGACAAGATGGTGATAGGTAACCTCTGTGGGTTCGATCCTGTCTCGCTTTCTCTCTGTCTGTCAGTTCAGTTCAGTTCAGTTCAAATGCTTTATTGGCATGAAAGTTTACAGAGAACCATATTGCCAAAGCTTACATAGCAAAAAGGTACAGTTTTCCAACATTCTGTAGGTGTCAATCGATTTGACATTTGTTGCGTACATACAATATTACTTTTAAACAATATTAATTTTAAACAGTCTTTCTACTTCATTTGGTACGTTCAATATTAATTTTAAACAGTCTTACTTTTAAACAGTCCTCAGGTTGTGACATGTTGTTACATATTTGGCCCCAAGGTATGGTCTGTCTCCTTCTCCTAGGACTAATCTCAATTTTGACAGATCATCCAATTCCTTGAAATCTGGGGTTGTTTGGCTTAGCTTGTTGAATAATATGTTTCTTGATGTGTTGAATTTTTCGCATTTTAGGAGGAAATGCATTTCTGTTTCAACCTCGCCAGCCAGACATTGATCGCATATTCTATTCTCTCTAGGCTGCCAGGATTTCTTGTATCTGCCTTTTTCAATTTCCAGTTGGTGGTCGCTTAGTCTGTACCTGGTGAGGGTCTGTCTCTGTTTTGTGTCTCTGATGGTCGTGAGGTAGTCTGCCAGTTTATATTCTCTTTTTAGGGCCCGGTAACATTCTAATCTGCTTTGGCTTTCGGTTATTTTGTTCCAATGTTCCAGGTAGGTTTCTTTGCATTTTTTAATGATTTGGTTCACTCGGATTGGTGTTTGGACGGCTGTGTTGGTCTGGGGCTGGTCAGGGTCCGGCTGAGTACTTAGTTTCAGTAGCAGCTGACTCAGGGGACTCTTTTCTGGGTTTAGCTCTTGGGTCTGAAAGGCTTTGAAATGAAGGGTGTCTGGGGAGCTAGATTTGAGGTGATTTAGGAAGTTTAGTGCTCGTTTTTGGATGTTTATTATCAGTGGGTATCTGCCTAGTTCGGCTCTGCATGCATTTGTTGGCGTTTTTCTTTGGGTGCGAAGGATGCTTCGGCAGAATTCTGCATGTAGGGCTTCTATTGTGTGTTTTTCCCATTTAGTGTAGCTTTGGTGATTTAGCGGGCCCCATACTTCACTACCGTACAGCGCAATGGGCAGGATTATGCTGTCAAATATTTTGAGCCAGATTTTGATTGGGATTTGGATGTTGTAGAATTTTCTTTTTATTGCATATAGGGCTCTTCGGGCTTTTTCTTTTAGTGCATTCACTGCTATGCTGAAGCTCCCTGATGCTGTAATAGTTAGACCAAGGTAAGTGTAGCTCATAGTGTGTCCTATAGTGGTATCACTGAGGGTAAACTGGTATTTGTTTTCCTGACATCTGGGTCTTTTCTGAAAAATCATGATGTTGGTTTTCTTTAGATTTACTGTTAGAGCCCAATTTTGGCAGTATTTGTCGAGTAGGTCTAGTTGTTGCTGTAATCCCTGTTCTGTGGGAGACAGCAGAACCAGGTCATCCGCATAGAACAGGGACTTCACTTCTCCATCCAGGAGACGGAGACCTGGTGACTCGCTTTGCTCCAGCATGTCTGCTAATTCATTTATGTATATGTTGAACAGGGTCGGGCTCAAATTGCAGCCCTGCCGGACGCCTCTTCTCTGGGTGAAGAAATCGGTGCGTTTGTCTCCAATTTTGACCCCGCATTTGTTTTTCAGATACATTGATTTAATAAGGTCATAGACTTTGCCCCCTATTCCACACTGAAGAAGTTTATAATAGAGTCCTTCGTGCCATATAGAGTCAAAGGCTTTCTTGAAGTCGATGAAACAGGCGAATATTTTCCCATTTTTTGTTTGGTGTTTATGTTTTTCAATGAGGGTGTGAAGGGTATAGATATGGTCGGCGGTGCGGTGTTTTGGAAGAAAGCCTATTTGGTTTTTTCTGAGGATATTATGTTTGTTAAGAAAATCAAGTAATCTACTATTTAGAATACTGCAGAATAACTTCCCTAGACAACTGTTGACACAGATGCCGCGGTAGTTATTTGGGTCTGATTTGTTTCCACTTTTATATATGGGGGAGATTAGTCCTTGGCACCAGATATCGGGAAAACAGCCTGAGCGTAATATGATGTTGAATAGTTTGAGTATCGCACCCTGCATCTCCATATTGCTGAACTTTAGCATTTCATTTTTGATGTTGTCTGGGCCACAGGCTTTCTTTAGGTGGAGAGATTTTGTTTTTGTGGCCAGTTCTTTCCATGTGATTGGGGAGTCTAGAGGGTTTTGGTTGTCTTTAATTGTTGCTTCTAATGTGTGGAGTTTTTCTGTGACCTGATGTTGACTTGGGTTTGTTTTGTTTATTGGGATGTCTTTGTAGAGGTTTTCAAAATGTGTTCTCCAGATGTCGCCATCTTGGATTGGTAATGCTTGCAATTGTGTTGTACTCAGGTTATTCCACATTTCCCAGAATTGTTTTGGATTGGTGGAGTTTTCAATTTCTTCGAGTATTTTGTGGGTATAGTTTTGTGTTTTGTTCCTAATGGTGTGTTTATATCTTTTGAGGGTTTCATTGTATCTAGTACGTAGGTCCGGATTGTTTGGTTGCCGATGCTTTTGGTTTGATATTTTTCTCAGGTCTTTTCTGGCATTTTTGCATTCGTGGTCAAACCATTTCATATTTTTATTTTGTCTTTTGTGACGCTTCCTCTTCTGTTTCACGAGGTCGGCTTTTACAGCTGCCTCATGGAAGATCATATTTATATCCTCTATGGCCGTGTTTACACCATCTCTGGTGATCTCATATAGATTTTCTTTAAATTTTGAAATTTTACTTGTGAGATCAGGTGAATTTAGTGCTGTGATGAATTTATCTCCACTGTCTGGGGCCCATCTGTATGTCTGGTTTATTTTATGTAGCTTACTGGGTTCCTTTTTTGTGTCTGTAGTTTGGGCAGAAAGTTTAAGGTACACATTTATTTGGTTATGGTCTGAGAGGGGGGATTGCTGCCTGACAGTGAATGCGTTGATATCGCAGGGGTCCAGGTCAGTGATTGTATAGTCCACCACACTAGACCCAAGAGTTGAGGAGTATGTGAGTCTCCCTTGGGAGTCCCCTCTGAACCTACCATTAACTATGTACAGGCCTAAGGCTCGGCAGAGTTGCACTACCTCCCTACCGCTTTTATTTATTTCACGATCAAGGTTGTTCCGATTTGCGATGGCTGGTGTGACATCTAAAGGGGTCTGGCCAAACACATGGTTGTTTCCCTGTGGGTCTATGAAGTCAGGTTCACAACCGGTCCTTGCATTTAGGTCCCCACATATTATCACCTTTCCTTGGGCCTGGAAATGGCTGATTTCCATGTGGAGAGTATCAAATAACTCCTCTTCGAAATATGGCGAATCTATTGGAGGTATGTAGATCGCACATAAGTAAACATCTTTTTTTGCTATTCCTATATTTTTATCTAGTTTTAGCCATACGTGTGATTTCCCCTGTTTTACCGGTGAGATGTGTTTGTCCAGTTCTCCCTTATACCACACCAATATTCCCCCGGAGGTTCTGCCCTTGCGTGTTTTAGTGTTCTTTACTGAGGGCACAATGATTTCATGGTACATTGGAGGACAGTGGGTCGGCATGTCCTTTTGGCACCATGTTTCTGTTAACACAATTATATCAATGTCTTTTATAGCTTTTAGGAATTCAGGGTCTGTACTCTTCATCCCAAAAGTTGAGGAGCGGAGGCCCTGGATATTCCAGCAGCTTATGTGGAAAGAACGCATTTATATAGTTCAATAAAACGAAATAAAATGGACCTGTTTTGTGGGATGAGTGTGGAAACACTATTTTCTATAATGCTAAATGATGATTTAGTATAAATTTCATGAGGCATGCACATATATCTATCTAATAATAGTCTCTCTCTCTCTCTCTCTGTCTCTCTCTCTCTGTCTCGCTCTCTCTCTGTCTCTCTCTCTGTCTCTCTCTCTCTCTGTCTCGCTCTCTCTCTGTCTCTCTCTCTGTCTCTCTCTCTCGAGGGCTAGATTTTCAGGGAGCCGTCAGACGGGGTTTCAGGCGTGTGGGGGGGGGGAAAATCCCGACTTTGGGGGTCCCGACACCATCCCGCCCAAAACCCCGCCCCACGTAAGTTTCAGGGGCGGCGGGTACCCGCCCCGCACTGGGACCCGCTGAAACCAGGCGGGAAGGGATTGGTGCCAATTAACTGCCTGTTAACAGGCAGTTTTTAGCCTAATCCCCATTTTGAGGAGTTTCGTGTTGGTTTCCCGACGGCTCCAAACAACGCCAGGTTAGAGCAGCGGGCCGTCGGGTTGAATGAGTTGGAGGGGTCGCGATGTCGGCGCTCAGGTGAGTGATGGGTGCATGAGTGTAAAGGTAAGTGTGTTTGGTGTGTCTAAAGTGTGTAAAGAACTTTTACTTACCTTTACTTACCTTAACAGCCTTTCTTCCTGTAGCCGTCGGGAGCGCAGCACTCAGCCGGAACTGAAAGCTGAATGGCTGCGATCTGTCAAAAGTGACAGCCTTCAGCTTTTAGCGCTGCTGAGATTTCTAAATGAGTCTGCGCAGAAGGACTCATCTTAGAAATCAGACTGTCAGTGTTTGACAGCTTCAAACAGCTGTAAAACACTGATATTTCATCTGTCAGAAATCTTGACAGATGAAATTTCAGTCTGTGGCGTCACCTGTTGCCGGGTGGCCCTTAATTGGCCTGCTGAGCCCGCTGGGCGGGCTCAACAAGGGCAATCAAGGGAAAATCGCACGGATTGGCCAGACGTCGAAGTAGGTAGGTCAGAAACCCGAAAGGGGAAGCCCCGCCTTCTTCCCGACAGGTTTGACAAAATCGACCCCTCTGTCTCTCTCTCTCTCTCTCTGTCTC